>NC_137771.1:16780005-17380005 GCF_963455305.1 Plecotus auritus
AGGCTAATTAGACCGGATGTCCTTCCAGATGAAGCCAGGGCTGCGAGGGAAGCCCGCGTCCCAGGTGCCAGAGGGAAGCCGGTGCCAGCAGCCAGGGGAAGGAAGGCCTACTCTTGCATGAATTTTGTGCATTGGCCTCTAGTCCTACATAATAAAGAGCTAACATGCTAATTAGACTGGACGGCAGAACGACCTTCTGGAATAATCTGCCAGAACAACCAGTGGGCGAGGGGTGGGGCCAGCGAGCCTGTGCTGCCAGGCCAGCCATGGTGGTCCCGGCACCCCCCCCTTCCACAGAGGTGGCAGGAGAGGGGGCTCTGTGGTCCCAGATGCCCTGGGGAGCAGGCCTAAGCTGGCAGGTGGACATCTCCAGAGGGGTCCCGGACTGCAAGAGGGTGCAGGCCGGGCTGAGGGACCACCCCAAGTGCACAAATTTTCATGCACTGGGCCTCTAGTATATTATATTCATAAAACTCACAATAATTCCAGCAATTATTTAGAAGTTAGACCAACAGAAAGATCTCTTTAAGAGGATTTTATCACCCACCTTGTTTACAATTGCCAGAGCATGGTGAAAATAAAAAGCAGACCCACCCAGTTTCATTAATGTTTTTAAATTATCTACAGACAATGCAGGCCTTATTTCTTGCACATGGAGGATTTGCCACCCTTATCTGATTCACCTCTGCCTCAGGCCACCAGTTTTCTTCCATCTCTGGCTAAGAAAGTCCCAAAGGCCTTTCCAAAGCTGACATTACTTTACTTTCTAATCCTGGCTCTGCAAGCTATTTCCAGGTGAGTGCTTCTGGATAAACCAGGTCATTTCTCTAAGTCTCAGTTTCCTCATCTGTGAAATGGGAACAACAAACCCAACCCATGCCTTACCCCTTTAAGAGCTCCGGGAGGTAGGATGGAAGAAAACTTTTTATAAAGGAGCCGCACGGGTGGCAGGTAAACAGGTGACAGGCCTTGATGACAAAGGTGATGATAATATTCCTTTGAATAGCATACAGGAGTCATTCCTGGATCAAGGATCTGGGAGACGGGAAGGGGAATCCAGTGGGTGCTGGAATTTGCAAGTCACTGAGTGTGACTTTTTCCTTCTAGGAAAATGGCTAGATCCTCTTGATTTGGAGGCAGGGGGCTGATCACAATGCCCCCAGCTCCTCTGCTACTGTACTTTAGCCCACCTGGATGGAGCACTTCCTTTCCAAGGGAGGGTGGCTCAGGCAGAAGCAGGCTGTGAGGAAATGCTGATGCCAGCTGGCACTTGTCCTCAGAAGCACCCTGAAATGCACTTATCTGTTTGTTTACTGTCTCCCCAAAGAGAATGTAGGTTCCTAGAGCAGGGGTTGACAAGTTTTATTTTTCCTAAAGAGCCAGCTAGTAAACACTTTAGGCTTTCCAGACCATATGGTCTCTGTTGCTACTACTCAACTCGGCTGTTGTAGTGTGAAAGCAGCCCTAGACCATACGTAAACGGAGCATGGCTGTGTTCCAATAAAACTTTATTTATGGATACTGAAATTTGAATTTCATATAATTTGCACATCATGAAATAGCCTTCTTTTGATCCCCCCCCCCACCAATCATTTAAAGATGTAAAAACCATTCTTAACTCACAGGCGTACAAAAATAATAGCCCAGATGTGGCCCACAGGCCACAGTTCACAACCCGCCCCTCCCCCCCCCCGCAATCCTAGAGAACAAGAACCCTCTCTGCCTACTCCTCTGCTGTATCCCCAGTGCCCAGAATAGTGCCTGGCACATAGCCAGTGTCTATTGATGACCAACTGCTTCCTCTTCTGTCCCTCTACCTGCAATTCCATTCCCTTCTCTTGCTGCTACTGTACCCACCTCTACGGCCACCTCCCATCCTCCCTAACCTGGAGCAACAAGCTTCTGCCTCACCCCCAGGCTCCAGGTCAGTGGCGGAGCCCTGGGACTGTCCCACCTGTGTGCTCCCGTTCCTCCTCACTGCTTCATCTTTGGCTCATTCTTTACCAGCCTCGGGACCACAGTCATGGGAGTTCCTTCAAGCTGAAACCTTCTCACATCGTCATCTCCCAACAATGGAGACCCTTCCCAGTGAACTCTACAAGCCCCAGTCTCCAGCCCTCCCCATCCTTTGCAGAGGGAAGAATTTGGAGGGAAGGGAGAGAGCCTATGATTGTTACCTACCATTTCTGTTGAGTACCTACCATGTGCCAGACACCACAAAGATATTTTATTGCCCAATCTCACTTAAGGCAGTCGGTCCTCCATATCCATGGGTTCTGTATCAGTGGACTCAACCAACTGTGGATGGAAAACATTTGGGAAGGGGGGGAGCCAGCTTGCTCAGTGGTTAGAGCGTCAGCCTGAGTACTGAAGGGTTGTGGGTTCGATTCTGGTCAAGGGCACATACCTTGGTTGCAGGCTCAATCCACAGCCCTGGTCATGTTTCTCTCTCTCTGTCTCTCCCCATCCCTTCCACTCTCTCTAAAAATCAATGGAAAAAATATCCTTGGGTGAGGATTAACAAAAACAAACAAAAAAGAAATATTTTGGGGGGAAATGTTATATTGTTGCTGAATGTACCATGTAGTTAGGCCTCCCAATGGTTGCATCTGTACAGAATTCCTAAACAATACAGTATGACAACTATTTTTATTGTATTAGGTATGATAAGTAATCTAGAAATTAAAGTATACAGGAGGATGTAGGTATATGCAAACACTACCCTATTTTATATAAGGGACTTGAGAAGCTGCAGATTTTGGTATCTCTGGGGGTCCTAGAACCAATCCTCTGCAGATACTAAGAAATGACTGTACTCAAAACCATTCCTATTTTACAGATTCTCGGAGAGACTAACTAAAATGCTCAGAGTCACACAGCTAGGAAGTGGCAGAGCCAGAATTAGAGCCCAGGTTGGTGTGGCTCCATTCACAAGTATATATTGTGGGCTTGAAATATGTCAGATGTATCCAGGAATACAGCAGTAAACAAAATATGTAAGTCCTGTTTCATGGAACTTTGTTCTAGTGGGAGGAACAAACAATAAACAGGTAAATATATGATATGATTGCTGGTAAAGAGGCTTGCCATGAAAAGAAGATAACATAGACCATTAATGGGGAACTATTTTAGATAGGGTCAGTCCTTTCTCAGAGGTGTGAATTTGAGCAGAAGTGAATGAAGTCAGAGAGTGAGCTCTCATGAGAGTTGGAGAAAAGGATGTTCCAGGTGGAGGGCACAGCAGGAGCAAAAGCCTGAGGTGAGAGGTACCTGTCATGTCGATGGGCTGCAAGAATGCCTGGTAGCCCAGGGCAGTGAGTGCGTGGTAGGAGAGGAGATGCCAGAAGGAGCAGCGGACCAGGTCCTATGGGGGGGCTTTGCAGGCTGGCAAAGATTTTGGCTTTTGTTTGAAGTGTGATGGGGCAGCCACAGGAGGGTTTCAGCCAAGGAGTGCTGTCACCTCCATTCCTCAGACCTGGATGAGGCAAACAAGAGACTCCACCCCCTCACCTTTTTATCACTTCCCACTGTCTGTAAACTGAGTACCCCTGCACCCCCTTCTGGGCTCCTCTTGTAGTGAAGTGATTAAGTCTGAGACAATTGGGTTCCCATCCCACCTGCAATACTCACTAGCTGTCTGATCACAGGCAATCCCACCCATCTTGGAGCCTCAGTTTTCTCATCTGGAAAATGGGAACAATAATTTGTCTCATGATATTGTTGGGATGATTTGCTGAGCTCTTGCTTGTAAAACAGTCAGCCCGAGGCAGGTCACATAATTCTCTCTCAATAAGCCCTCATAGTTAGTGATGATGATTATTATTTAAGTACTTAGCCAAGTTTTGGCACTTTGTAATTACTTGTGAAAGGTAACTACCATTATGATTATTCCCCTCATCCTGTTCCACCTGCTGTCAGGAGACACATGTGCCAAGACCCTCCTCTACATGAAAGATCAAGAAAGAATAGCCCGTTTGGCTCAGTGGATAGAGCATTGGCCTGCAGATTGAAGGGTCCCGGGTTCGACTCTGGTCAAGGGCACATGATAGGGTTGAGGGCTTGATCCCCAGGAGGGGCATGCAGGAGGCAGCCGATCAATGATTCTCTCTCATCATTGATGTTTCTATCTCTTTCCCTTTCCCTCCCTCTCTGAAATCAATAAAAATATATTAAAAAAAATAATAATGACAAACCCTTTCCCCAGGAACTTGTGCTCTAGAACATTATAGTAAGCACATGCCCAGACGGTAGAGGGACCCAAAACCCAGCCCTTAGCCACTGTGAGTACATCCCCCTGCTCTGTTCTTCAGCAGGATACAGAATAATAATCTCATTTGTGTCCAGCAAAGCCCTTTTACACTCATGAGTCACTCATTTAACAAACACCTCAAGTGACTGCCCAGAACAGCCCATTCTAACCCCATTAATAATAATAATACTAGCTAGAGTTTGTCCACTACTCAGTGTAGTATTTCAGAGCATGGGGTTAAATTGCCTGGGTCTGAGTCCTAGATTTACAATTTCGTGGCTAGGTGATGTTGGACATTTCACTTAGCTTTTTTGAGTACCTACTATGTGCCAGGTGCCTGGAAAACAATGAAGAGCCAAGGAAACATGACTGCTGCCCTCTCAGAGCTTACTGTCTAATTAAAGAGCCGATGTTAACCAAATCACATAAACACACATAAAAGTACAATCTTAAGAAATGATAAAGAGAAGTATCCATTGCTATGAATATATATAACAGGGAGGTAAGGGAAGAAGTGATTGTGGAGATAAGCTGGCCTGAGGAAGAGGGGAGACAGTTTCAAGTACAAGGAACAGCATGTGCAAAGGCCCTGTGGTTGTAGCCTAGAAAGAAATAGAGAAAACTGTGAGTTCAGACTTCAGGATCAGCACATTGCAAACTGTGGTTTGGTTTCTATAGCTCTCTGTTGAGTGACTGCTATCCCTACAACACTTATGGGCAAGCTGACCTGCCCAAGCTCCCCAGGAAGGGCCCAGGTGTGCTCTGGACTTCCTTTTCCAGCATGACCCCCTGTCTTTCCAATACCTTTGGGAAAGGAGACACAGGAAGTAAAACATTCATAGGAAAATACTATCACTACTCAGTCTTTAAATTGAGATGATAGAAAATCCTGTCCTGTGAGAAGGGGAAGAGAGGGCTAGGGGCCACAGGAAAGGGCCAGACTAAAGGCAAAATCACTCCTGCTTTCCCCTCACTTACTCCACTCCCACCCATCCACCCCATCTCCCTAGCGGTCATTTGCCCTCAATCTCTGGGTCTCAGTGTCTCTTCCTAAATCTAATTTCAATCTGTCTTGTAGCCAGATATTTGGCATCTGCCTGTAATCTGTTCTGAGCCCTGAGTAGGATTACTAGATTCAGCGAATCGAAACAGAACACCCAGTTAAATTTGAACTTCAGATAAACAACAACTTTTTAGTCCAGTGGGGGTTGGGGTATCAATGAACTGGGTGATACCAACACTTAATGGTAATAATGGCTGCCAACTCTAGTCCTGGCTGCCTCCAGTGTAGATCTTGCTTTTCTCATCAGGGAGGTGGAGTGTGAGTGAATTAGAGAACAAAGTTTGGGCCCAGGGCTGTCGTTCAGCTCTGCCATTTTCCAGCTGTGTAACCTTGAAGGTCCTCAGACAATGAGATGATTGACTTCTCTGTCTGTTTCACTGGAGATAATAACAAGTCCAAACTCATAGTGTCGTGAGGCTTAAATGAGGTTATACAGGTAAAGTGCTTAGAACAGTGCCTCGTCCATAGTAAATGCTATGTTAGTGTTAGCTGTAATTACTTAATCACACCAGACTGAACGTAAACTCCATGAAAGCAGGGGCTTTGTTTTATTGTTTTATCGTCAGCATCTAGAAGTGGGCCTGGTTTACAATACATGCTCAGGAAGAGGGCCTGGCATGTAAAATGCAGCCATTAATCTTTATTGAATTAAAATGAATTTAGTCCTTAGCATATTCCTGAACGTTTGGGATTATAATTTCCTTTTACAGATAAGGAAACAGGTTTAGAGACATAAAACAAGTTTCCCAATGTTAAGGAGGTAGCAGACCTGGGATTCAAATCCAGATTTGTTGGGTTCCTAAAGCTTTTTTGCTAAAAACTCAATTCACTTCAACAGCTACCCTGGGAACAAGGAATAAGGGAAGCTCTGGATTTAGGAGAAATTCTCATCCACTTTGATTTTTGAAAATCTTAAACTGTTCTTGACTTGCTGTGTAATTTTGGGCAAGTCATTTCATCTTTCAGAGGCTGTCAACTAGGTGGTGGAGAGGATTCAAGGAAATCACACGTTGGTGGAGGCTAGTTCACAGAAAGCTTTTATTTTTTAGAAGGCTTGAAGGCTTTTTAAAAAAAGATCTTTTAAGTTGATTTTTAGAGAGTGAGGGAGAAGGAGAAGAGGAGAAGAAGAGAGAGAGAAACATCAATGTGAGAGCGAAACATCAGTTGGCTGCTGGCAACCCAGGCATGTGCCTGGATCTGAATCAAACCTGAAACCTTTTGGTGTACAGTATGTATGATGGATGCCCAACCAATTGAGCCACACCAGCCAGGGCCACAGAAGGCTTTTGACAAATAATCCTTTCCATCCCCCAGCCTTAGAACAGTTTTGCAAGTAAAATGGCCATTCTTTCCCACCCATGAACCTGCAAGCTCATCCCTCCACTAGCCCGAATGTGAATAATTCTCACCACACCTGGGCCCCTAACACTTCTTTAGATGGAGGCTGAATCTCTCCAGGGGGAATCCTCCCTGGCTTTTACTCCAAGTGCAGTCCAAGTGTCGGTCCAGGTCCATCCTGGAAGCCTGGTCCGTGTCCTCAGAGGGGGAGCGACTCCAAACCAGCCCAGATCTGGGCCTACAGCGGGAGAGATTCTGGGGAGACTGGGCTTGAAATGAGCCCCTCCCCCCTCCAGTACAGGTTGCAAAAAATGTGTATTAAGAAATCACTTCTGGGGGCACTGTGGGTTCTGATGGTGGTGACGGTGTTGGAACTTACCTGGAGTTGGATCGCTGAGATCCCCAGGGGATCCAATGTTGACTTCCGGAAGGGGATCCCTAGGGCCTCCTGAGGTGGGTAGGAGAGTTCGTGGGACTTGGGCCCAGGCTCCTTTCCAGCTTCTGCCAGGGTCAGGCCCCGGGCTTTCTGTGTGCGTGTGCGTGGGGAGCGGTGGGGGTGGGAAAGAGGAGGGAATCCCCTGTAAGGTGAAGGAACATCTAGAGATTCTGAACAAGGTGAGTGGGGAGATAGCCGTGGACCTGGCGGGGCCCGAGCGGGGTGCGGGAGGGAGGCTTGTGGGGGTTAGGGAGGTGGGACAAGGTTTGGGAGGGAGGAGCCAGGAAGGCTTTTTCTAGGCGGAGCGGAGCTCCAGGCAGGGGCTCGAGGTGGAGGCGGGGCCAGCGCGCCCCGCACGGCCGGGGCGGGGGTCCGCGCCGGGAATGCCGCCTGCAGGGGCGGGGCTTCTTCGGCCCCGCCCCTCGCGCAGGTAGCCAATGGACGCGGCGGCGCCGGGTGACGGAGGGAGCCGAAGTGCGAGTGCCGCGGCGGCGGCGGCGCGGGCGGCCCTGCCGGAGCGCGAGGGTCTCGGAGCGGGGGCGCGGGGGCGCGGGGGCTCAGAGTCGGGGACCCCGGACCCCGGAGGCGGCGCGGCCAGGGCCGCCGGAGGAGCGCGAGCGGCCCGGCGGCGGCGCGATGCCGCTCGCTCAGCTCAAGGAGCCCTGGCCGCTCATGGAGCTGGTGCCGCTGGACCCGGAGGTGAGTGAGCCGGGTGGGGAACCGGCGCCGGTGACCGACGATCCCGGGTCCCCGCAGAGGCGGGGCAGCTCGTGGCGCTTCTGCAGTGTGGCGGGTGCCCGCGAGGGCGCGAGTGCCCTCCGATCTCTTGCCCCTTCTTCGGCTCCACCCCCCTCTGCCTCGGGTGTGTGTAAGAGAAGGACAGTTCCGCCAAGCGCCAGAGAGGGGATCCGGTGGGGCGCCGAGCCCTGGCCTCCCTCACGCCGCACACCTACGACCCATGCCGGGAGCTGTCGGGGCTTCCTCCATTAGCGCAGACGGGCAGGGTCGGGGTGCCTGATGTCTGGGATTCTGTGAGACAAGGATCATGCTCCCCTCCACCCGCCCCCCCCCCCCACTTCTCCTTGACGTCTCCCAGAGCCCTACCCCTCCCCTCTTCTCCGCTGCGGACCCTAGAAGGATTGTCCCTCTTGTGTCTTGGCAGTTATGGGATGTGAGGTGACACCGCTGGTCTGGGACTGAAACTCTTGGTTTTCTTTGCCCCGAGGCTAGGGCCAGAGGACAGCTGTGTCCCCTGCCCCAGATTGTGGAGAGCCAGTGGAAAAAGCTCTTCGACCTTGTGAAGATTATTCCTGGAGAGGGGGAGGACCTTGGTGCCTGCTACCCTCTGGTGCCCCCTCCCATGGGCAGGGCCCCTGGGCCCCTGGATAGTTTGGCCTCTGCCAGCCTAGCCTCTCCCAGAAGCAGCTCCTGCCCTGCTCTGAGGATTCTCTGGTGCCAGGCCCTAAGCATGCAGGAGGCCAGCTCTTCCTGTGCCCTTTGACCCCAGGGTCAAGGTCAAGCCCCTGAACCAACAGGTCAAGAAAATTTTCTCTGCAGCCTCAAGTTGGGATGGAGGCAGGTGATACTCCCTTTCCGAAGGAGATGGGGGAGATGTGTAGGGAGGGTGAGAAGACCTCGTTGAGCCTGGGAGCCAAGGCGATTTTCCCCTGCCTAGGTTCCCTTCTCTGCCCTCTCTTACCTGGGGCAACCACCAAGGGCCCTGTCTCTCATCCAAGGTGTGCTGCCCCTTTAAAGGGATGGTCATGGCTGACACTGGCTGTTGGAGGGTGGGTGAGGCAGGATTAGGTAAGCAACCTGAAGGCGCAATTTGGAGTAAATTGCTCTGGGATCCCTGCCACAGGGTTTTTACAGGCCCTGCATGCTCTTGGAAGTTCTCTCTTGCTGACTCACCTTACACTGCCCTCTGCATCCCCTATTACTCCTTCCCCACTATCCCCAGGACTGGGTCACTAGGGTCTGGGGAGGGCGCTCTGAGGTGGATTCCTTTGCCTTGGCATACCCCTGTAACCTAGGCCTCTCTAGAGGTAGGTAGATTGGGAGAGGCCCGAGGAACTTAACCCAAGGACTTACCTTGGAGATAGGGAGGGCAGACACCTAGGAGCCTGATTCCCAGTCCAGGGCACAACTTCCTGCTTCCCTTAGGGAATCCTGGGGCAGGGGCCAGCTTCTTAAGGGGGCCAGGTTTTTAATAGGAAACTCAACCCAGTTTTGAATACTACTGCATTTGAACTCTGTGAAAGGAGAAGACTGGCTTAGTTCCTAGGATTGGGGCAGGAGGTGGGTTGGGGGGTGGGGAATGATTTCTCCAGGAGCTTTACCTTGGAAATGCTGTGTGACCCCTAGTCAGTCCTTAGCCTCTCTGGGCCTCTGTTTCTTTAGTGGCCAGGGCTGGGTTTTTGCTTCTGCTTCCTGGGTGCAGAGCCCTGGGTACTGCTGCCCATTCCCCCCCTCCCCCACCCCATGGAGGTGCCAGGCAACTGGATGTTATTGTTTGGGTAACAGGAGCCATGGGGCAGCCAGGGCATGGATTGGGTTCTTCTCACAGGAGAACAGGGCCTCCCTGTTCTTAGCCCAGGTGACATGTAAGCGATACAGCAGCCTGACCTGCAGGTATAGGCACTGCCTCTGGCTCCTGGACGGGAAGGAGATAGACAAGGAGCTGGCGGGATTTGGTAGAGGCCTGGGATCTGGACTGCCCTGCCCTCCCAATGACGCCGCTGAAAATGGGCTGCTGGGAGGCAGGGCCTGGCTCAGGGTGTGGCCCAGGTGGAGCAAACTCATTGGAAGTGTGGGTGAGGATTCTGCCTGGGCCTTCCTTGACTTTGCTGAAAGAAGTAACCTTGCCCCCAGGCCCAGCCCTGCCATCTACCGAGCTTTACTGTGTGCCGCCCACCCTGCTTCATCATTAATTCTCATATTTAAATAATTCTCATAACAACTTCTCAAGGTCGGGAATATAACCCCCATTTTCATATGAGACAACTGAACTCTGAAAGATCTGGCCTATGAATTAATGTCAGAGTTAGTATTGGAACCCAGGTCTCTCAAGTGTGGGGAGGCTTAAGGATGGGGAAGGGTTGGGATCAAACTGGCCCAGGTGGATGGTACTCTGAGAGAGGCTCCGGATGTTGGCAGGCTCTCCTCATCCTGAAAAGCCCCTGTCCAGCCTTTGCCGAGGATAGATTGTGCCAGCCAGCCCTGGCACCTGGCCCCCAGCCTCCAGCATCGTGCAGGGCTGCCAATGCTGGGCTCTGAACCCAGCTCCTGGGGCTGCTTCCTGCCTGCGGGACACGTGCTGTCTTTGTCCATCTGCTGCCTGGCTTCTCTAGACCAGTGGTCGGCAAACTCATTAGTCAACAGAGCCAAATATCAACAGTACAACGATTGAAATTTCTTTTGAGAGCCAGATTTTTTAAACTTAAACTTCTTCTAACGCCACTTCTTCAAAATAGACTCGCCCAGGCTGTGGTATTTTGTGGAAGAGCCACACTCAAGGGGCCAAAGAGCCGCATGTGGCTCGCGAGCCGCAGTTTGCCGACCACTGCTCTAGACTCTGCCCTGGGCCCTTCCCAAAACAGAGCTGCTTGAGTGGGAAGGAAGAATGCCTGTTAGAGCCTATCTCTGACTTCTTGGGAAGGGGTACAATGGTTGGGGGCCCTGGGCAACTGTCCCCATGAACAGTGCTCTTTGAGAAAGAGGGAGGAGGGTGCATCTCCATCCTCTTAAGAAGCTGAAGGGCCCTTCCTGTATCAGACTTTTTTATTTTTTAATCTTCACCCCAGAATATGTTTTTATTGATTTGAGAGAGAGAGAAAGAGAGAGAGAGAGAGAGAGAAACATCATTGTGAGAGAGAAACATCAATCGGCTGCCCTCGCCCCCTTCCCCACCCCATATGCATCCCGAATCCCGACCAGGGACTGAACCCGCAACCTAGGTATGACCGGGAATGAAACCCACAACCTTTGGATGCACAGGATGATGCTCCTAAACCACCTGGCCAGGGCAGCTGTACCAGACTTTTTTTTTTTTTTTTTTTTTTTAACATATTTTATTGATTTTTTACAGAGAGGAAAGGAGAGGGATAGAGAGTGAGAAACATCGATGAGAGAGAAACATCGATCAGCTGCCTCCTGCACACCCCCCACTGGGGATGTGCCCGCAACCAAGGCACATGCCCTTGACCGGAATCGGACCCGGGACCCTTCAGTCCACAGGCTGACGCTCTATCCACTGAGCCAAACCGGCCAGGCTGTACCAGACTTTTTAGACAAGGTCCTTCATTCAGTATTCTGCAAGGTCAGCATCATTGTCCCCTTCCATTCATTCATTCATTCATTCATTCAGCAAATATTTATTGAGCACTTACCATGTGACAAGTACTATTCCAAGCAACAGGATGCAGCTGTGTATAAGACAGACCTGCCTTCATGGTATAGATGGAGGAACTGAGGCCCAGAGAAATGATGTGACAGACCCAAGGTTGGAGTGAGTGGCTGGCAGAGCTAGGATTAGCAGCTGTATCTTTGTGGCTGCAGAGCTGTGTTCTTTCTGCCATCCATGCAGCAGTCAGGTGAGGACAAATGAACCCTGTCTTCCCTGTGTGGACCCTGGCTCTGAGGGGGAAGATCACCTGTGGTCTTTTTTGTACTCCTCGTCTTTTTTCCAGGGCTGCCATTCCCTTCTAGAGACTTTATGTATCAGCTCTTACAGATGTGGGGTTCCATGAGAATGCACCCAGGCCAGAGACCCTGGGACTGGAGGCAGCCACACAGGGCCTGTGGGTCCCCTGAAGCACCCAGGTCACTGCTCAGTAAGCCCACACCTCTAGGTACACCCACTGCCTCCTCCCTTCCCTCATTTGGGAGGGGACTTTGGGTTATGGCCCCATGTCTGTTGCCTGCTAACTGAGGGACCTCAGGTGGGTCCCTTCACTCTCTGAGCCTTGTCTGGAAAATGGGAGTAATAGAGCCTACTCTGGCCTCCCTGCTCTCTTTGCTGGGTCGAGCTTTTATTTGACATACTACATGTTGCATCGTGAGCGGGGTGTCAAGGATATGATGACAGACAATCCAGGGCTTCTTCCTGAGTTAACCTGCAGCTTCCTCGGTGCTGTGGGATGCGGAGGAGAAAGGAAAGCACTCAAGGCTGTGTGGACAGAAGAGATGGCATTTGAAGTGGGTCCTGGAAGAAGACCAGGAATTTGCCAAAGTGACAAGGCAGGAAAGGTTTTCTTGGTACAAGAAGTGAGCCATCATGCAAATGCTTAGCAATATGAAATAAGCTGGCCTGTTCAGGGTCTCAGGTCGTTCTGTTTAGCTTCAGAATAATAATGACTGTTGTTTATGGACCCAGTACATGACTGCCAGGTATAGATATTTATAGACTATTTTGTTTGCTTCTTGCAGCCACCTGATGTGGTACATTACTCTTATCCTCATTTCACAGATGAGGACTGAAGCCCTATGAAATGAAGTAACCTCAGGGTGATGTAGGTGGTACGGAATACAGAATTTGAACCCATAAGGTTAGGTTCCAGAGCCCATGTTCTTTTTTATTTTATTTTTTCTAAATATATTTTTATTGATTTCAGAGAGGAAGAGAGAGGGAGAAACACCAATGATGACAGAGAATCCTGCATGCCCCACACTGGGGATCGAGCCCACGACCCAGGCATGTGCCCTGACCGGGAATCGAACCGTGACCTCCTGGTTCATAGGTCGACACTCAACCACTGAGCCATGCCGGCCAGGCCTGAACCCATGTTGTTAATGACTTGTGTTGGGTTTTTGGAAATGATCGCCTTGAATGCCGTGGCAGGGAACTGGGACTGTATTCTGCAGGCAGTGGGAAAACATGGAAGGGTTTGGGGCCTGATACAAAGCAGGTTCTCAATAAGTAGTGAGTGACCGAGGAAATTAATGGCTCAAGTGCAGTGATCACAGTTGAGTTTTAGGAAGGATGAAGGTTTGAATGGGGGAAGGCTGGGGCAAGGGGCTGGGGTGTAGGCTGTTGAGACCATCGGTGGGAATTCTATCAAGAGTCTAGACTGCTGGGTGAAGTGGAGCTCAAGCTCCAGATGCATCCTGCCTCCCCCTGGGCCCTGATCAACCTGGCCCTTCTCCCCAGGCTGCTGAGAGATGACAGCATGTATGTGTATGTGTGTGTGGAGGGGCCTGCAGGACACTGGCCCTGGGGAGGATTAGGGGCATTAAAGGGGCTCAGGGGGCAGGATGTCCTGGCAGCAGCGGAGGGAAACTGTTCCAGGGGCAGGGAGATTATGTAATGGGCAGAACACAGCTGTGCCTGCTGCTGCCAAGCAAAGCCACAGCTGCCCTGTGGACCCAGCCACTGGCTCCAAAGTCCTGCCGTGCCCTAGGCTGGGTCTTCCTAGCTGTTAGGAGCCTCTGTCTACCTCACCACACTCTTGCTGTGCAAGGAAGAGTGGGGACAGCTCCATTCAGCTCCCCAAGTTCCAGATAAAATTAATCACCTTGTATCACAGGCTGGGCTGGGTTTGGTGTACTCTAAGGCAAGCATGTCAAACTCGTTTATTTAAACGAGGCATGCGGCCTGTTGGCTGCGAGTTTGACATGCTTGCCCTAGGGCCGTGGTCGGCAAACTGCAGCTCGCGAGCCACATCCGGCTCTTTGGCCCCTTGAGTGTGGCTCTTCCACAAAATACCACGGCCTGGGCGAGTCTGTTTTGAAGAAGTGGCGTTAGAAGAAGTTTAAGTTTCAAAAATTTGGCTCTCTAAGAAATTTCCTTTTTTTTTCCTTTTTTTAAAAATATATTTTATTGATATTTTACACAGAAGAAGGGAGAGGGATAGAGAGCTAGAAACATCGATGAGAGAGAAACATCGATCAGCTGCCTCCTACACACCTCCCACTGGGGATGTGCCCGCAACCAAGGTACATGCCCTTGACTGGAATCGAATCCGCAGGCCGACACTCTATCCACTGAGCCAAACCGGTTTCGGCTCTCCAAAGAAATTTCAATCGTTGTACTGTTGGTATTTGGCTCTGTTGACTAGTGAGTTTGCTGACCACTGCCCTGGGGTGAATATGCCTACCTGAGTGTGAAGTCTGGGCACTGGAAAAAGCAGGACTGCCCAGAGATTGGCTCCAGTGTCCACCCCTCTGCAGGAAGTTCCCTGCCTGGGATGTGGGCTGCTCTTTAATAGACCTCTCTTGAGCATCTTCTGGGTGTCAGAGACCAAAATTTGAATCCCCACTTACCAGTTCTGTGACCTTAGGTGTCATTACTAGGCCCCTTGGCCTCAGTTTTTTCCTCTGCCAAATGGGGCTGGGGCTTCCCTTTCAGGTCCTGAGGATTTAATGATGCCACAGGTGCGAGGCACCGAGCCCAGTGCCTGACATGTGGGAGGGGCTCGGAAGAGAGCAGCTGTTAGCTCGGAGCCCTAATCTCTGCCCTCCTGGCACTCCCATTTATTCGGAAGGGCAGGCCTGTGTGTAAATAGTCTCTGCAGCCCAGCTGGTGTGGCTCAATGGTTGAGCATCAACCTTTGAACCATGAGGCCATGCCTCGATTCCCCGTCAGGGCATATGCGTGGGTTGTGAGTCCCATCTCCAGTGGGGTACGTGCAGAAGGCAGCCGATTGATGATTCTCTATCATCATTGATGTGTCTATCTCTTTCTCCCTCTCCCTTCCTCTTTGAAATCAATAACAATATTTAAAAAAAATAGACCCTGCAATGTGAAAAGTGGTACAATGAAGGAATGCGGGGGCAGAGTGGGCCAGCAGTGATTCTGCCTGGCAGGATAGGGGTCTCAGAGGGGGCAAGGGCAGGGAAGCCACCGGCTCTGGGCTGGATACTTTCCCAGACTTTGTCTCTTTCTACCCTTGCAGCACCTCTGGGAAGTGGCTGTAACTACCCTCATGTTACAAATCAGGAAACAAGGCTGCTTGCAATTGGTACAAAGTTATACAGTTTGTCTCTGGCAGAACTGGCGTTGGGAGGAGATGACATCTAATCTGGGCCTTCAAAGATAGATGTTTGCAGGCAGAGTTGAGGGAGAGAGTTTTGAGAAATATACTACCTGGATGGTGAGAGGCTGTTGCAGGAGGGCTTGGCACCTGTGCTCTCACTGTGCAACTGGAGTTGGGAGACCCATTCAGAACTCCTGCCCCACCTCCATGTCCTTCCTAGCTATTCGAAACAGTCAAGGATGAGGGGACCCACGGGTCTATCTTGGCTCTGTCCCACGCTGATAAACTCTGACAATGTTCCGTAATCTCTCTTCTCTTTTCCAGAATGGACAGGCACCTGGGGAAGAAGCTGGCCTTCAGTCATCCAAGGTGAGGGCCAGGGCTAGCATCCTAGGCCAAGTTCTGTGAGGGGAGCACTGTTTGCCCGGCCATGGAGGAGGGGGGAGGGAGGCCTGCCCTCATCCCACCTGGGTGTGAGAGTCCTGGCCTCTCCCTTCTTTCCCAGATCAGCCTTTCTTCTCTGGTCCCCGTTAATCCTCGAGGCAACCCTATGCATGGAGATCGGTTGCTCCAACCTTCCTGTTTCTTAGGTGAGAGGACAGTGGCCCAGACAGGGTCCGAGCAGAATCCATGCTAGAACTCTGGTTACCCATCACCCAGGCTAGGACACTTGCTTAGTTTATTTACCCCTGGAATCTGGGCTGACTGTGAGGAGAGGGCTGAAGGGGCGTGGGGAGAGGCTCAGGTCAGGTGGGCCTGACAAAGGCCTGAAATCATCTGGGCATGTGATGCTAGAGAAATGGGCACACAGACCATTTCTCAGGGCTCCCAACTCCCAGCATGAGGCTGATCCCTCAGCCCTGCTGTCTCTGCTTCCCTGGGTTCCTCCCATACCCAATTGTGCGGGGTCACAGAGCTGTTCTCCCCCTTTATATATGTATTTTATTCATTTCAAAGAGGAAGGGAGAGAGAGAGAGATAGAAACATCAGTGATCAGCGAGAATCACTGGTTGGCTGCCTCCTGCAGGCCCACACTGGGGATTGAGTCCAAAACCCAGGGATGTATCCTGACTGGGAATCAAACCATAACCTCCTGGTTCATAGGACAATGCTCAAACACTGAGCCATGCCAGCCGAACCACCCCCCCCCCCTATTTTTCCTTAATGTTTTTACTTGTTTTAGAGAGAGAGGAAGGGAAAGGGAGAGAGAGAAATATTGATCGGCTGCCTGAGGATTGATCCCACAACCTGGGCATGTGGTCTGACCAGGAATCGAACTGGCGACCCTTTGGTGCATGAGAGAGCGCTCAATGAACCAAGCCACCCTGGCCAGGGCTCTTCTTCTCCCTTCTGAGTCTTAGTTTCCTCATCTGTAAATTGGGGATAGCAGTGCCTACCCATAGGTGTGATGTGAAGAACATGAGATAGTCACTGCCTGGTACACAGTGACTTCAGCACCAGCAGTATGAATGCACCAATGCCTTGCTCAGCTCCACTTCTTACTAGTGGCCACACCCTCCAGTCTGGGTCTGCCTGGGCACCAGACCTGCCATAGGCTTGACCTTTGAGATCTACCCAGGGCTGATGCCCATGTTTGTCTTGCCTTGGCCTCCTAAGATAAGGTTGCTGAGGTGCTTGAGGTAGGGCTGGGTGAGAGAAATAGGCTCTTACCTCCTCTTCTGGTGGTTACTATGGCAACCTTGGGCCACCAGAAGCCAGGCAGGTGGTGTGAAGTGGGCCCCTTGGTTTGCTCAGCCCCATGTCTGCACAATCTCCTCCCACAAAGTAGCTGCCCAATGAAGAACCAGGATGTACATATCTTGGAGCTAAGATTCTGGGGTTGCAGCTTTGGGGATGTTGGTAGTAAGTACAGTTTCTCATCCCAAGAGATAGAGTGGCTGGTAGGGAGAGGACAGGAACTTACCCAGTCAGGTAACCTACATTTAATCCCAAGCCTATGACTCTAGCTCTAGAGTAGAAAATTCTGGGGTGGGGTGATGAGGCTGGAGATGGAGAGTGTGGGGAGAGCCTCGAATGCCACTTTAAGGAAGAGAAAGAGCTTAACACACACTTGGCACCACACTAGAAACTTTCCCTTTAGTTTTCACAACAGCCCTGGAGGTAGATATTGTTAATAATCCCATTTTACAGATGAGAAAATGGAGGCCCACGGTCACATAGGTGGTAGGCAATGTAGTCAGATCTTGCTTGACCACACTCTCCCAGCCCAGGAAACACTCAGTGCTGAAGAGGAAGAACATTGGGTCCCCATGACCCCCAAGTTCCATTATTCCTAGGAACCTCCTCATCCATCTTCTCTGTTGCCCCAGAATGTCACAGTATCCCCAGTGCCCACTTCTGGGCTCAAACACCAGGGGGCGCTTAGTCTGTGTTCATGACCTCATCACTTTGAGTAGTGGAATGAGCTGGCAAAGAGCTGGTGTATCATTTGCTTCATCCAACTTTCAGGGCACCCTGCTGTGCCCCTGGGGAAACCCAAAATGAAATCAACATCCCCACCCTCAGGGACAGGTGGATACAGAAAAGCCATGTGATGGGGAAGAACATGACTGTAGGCATGCAGAACTTCCATTCTGTGCCAGGCCCCATAACGGGCAGAGAAATGACCACCTTCCAGTGCCCACATTTCTCTCAGTAGCAGGGTGATGTGAGCATGTCAGTGGCATCTGAGCTTAGGACTGAGCGTGGACCAGATGGACAATCACTGCCAGGGATGGCAGAGGAAGAAACATTGGGTGGGCTGTAGGGTACCAGGCCATCTTCCCTATAGAGCTGGCATTTGGCTGAGCCTCAAAAGGCAGGATTTGGGCACTTGGAGAGAAAAGTGGGTCTTCCAGCTGGAGAAGAGGTGGGAGGGGGACTTGGGAGTCAGGCATTCTGAGTTCAGAATCCTGCCCCTCTTTCCTGTTTGCCTCATAACCTTGGGTGAGGGGTTTGCTCTGAGGCGCAGATGTTTTTCCTGTACGAGGCTATCCAGAGGAGGGCATGGGATGTGTATATGTTAAAAAAAATCTAACAAAGTGTGAGGCACAATGTTGGTGTTCAATACTTATTTTATTTTATTAGTTTCAAGCAGAAAGGGAGATTTGGGGTTTAGCAGCCATAGTGTGGACAAAAATCTATGGTGAGAGCTCCCTGAATCTTTTCAGTACCCAGGGTGCACCTGGTGTCCTCAGGCACACTGGGGTTCCATTCATCCTCCCTTCTCTCCTGGGGGTAGACTGGGCACCCAGGCCCCCTCCCCTGGCTATCTCCGGAGCTGGACCCCTTTGAAGTGCCTGTGGGTCTATTTTGAGAGCTGAGCATCTCCCCCCTCCCCTCCTCTCTTCCTGTTTATGAAACCCTGATCCCTCCGGATCCTCTGGCTCCCCTGGCTGGAGCTCAGGCAGGATGTGACTGTGGACTTTGGGGAGCCTCAGGTGTTGGGGGGAACTTCCCTTAGATTGGCTAGGGCAGGCTAGCCCACCCTCCCAGCACCTGGGACCCTGTGGCAGGGCTCTGTCCCTTCTACCTGCCCAGAGGAGACGCAGCAGCAGTAAGACTGCCCACTAATCCAGGGAGTTCTGTTGACTGTGTTCCTCTGCCTCTGTGGCCCATTTTGCTTCTAGAAACAACATCTCGTTTTAACCTCTGTTTTACCGAGGAGGAAACTGAGGCTCAGCTAGAGAGAGAGTTTGCTTGGGAGCGCTCAGCTAGTGAGTGAGCAGTTCTTTTTTTTTTTAAATATATATTTTATTGATTTTTTACAGAGAGGAAGGGAGAGGGATAGAGAGTTAGAAATATCGATGAGAGAGAAACATCAGCCAGCTGCCTCCTGCACACCTCCTACTGGGGATGTGCCCGCAACCAAGGTACATGCCCTTGACTGGAATCGAACCTGGGACCCTTCAGTCTGCAGGCCGACGCTCTATCCACTGAGCCAAACCGGTTAGGGCGAGTGAGCAGTTCTTAACTTCCCTCCCTGCTCTCCTGGCCTCAAGCCTCTTTTCACCCCGGTCTCTCTACATGATGTGCCCTTTTTCCCCTCCTCCCTGCCTGGCCGACTCCTGTTCCTCCTCAGGGTTCTGCTGGGCTGCCCCTTTCTGGAAGGTTTTCAGACCTCACCCTGGCAGATAGACACCACCTCTGGGCATCCGCAGCACCTAACTGTCGCTCTGTCGCCGGCTGTTGTGTTTTGTTATCATGTATTTATTTTTTGGAGCTACCTGAGATCAAGGCCGGCATCTGCCTCAATCTGAGTGCTTCCTAGTGTGTGGTTCCTGACCTGGGGATAGAGCAGGGGGCCAGGAGCTGTGGGTGATGTCCACATGGGAGGCTGCTGGCTGGCCTTACAGGGAGGGCAATGAGGAAATGCTGAGGAATGTAGGCTTTGGAAGCAAACAGACTGATTTTGCTGTTAGCTCTCTCCATTTCTAACCATGTGGCCTTGGCCAAGTCACTTTCTGAGTTCAATTTCCTCATCTCTGAAATGAGAGTAAGTAAGACACAGGGCAGAATCCACACCAGCAATGATTGAAGGAAAGAACAGTCTTACCCAATAAATGCTCCATTTATTGGAGGCACAGTTCTCATTGTCACTCCATGCCAGTCCTGGCCTAGTACCTGAGGCCAGCTCCCCCATCAAGAATGCCTGGAAACTATGGAACCCTCCTCACCTGCCCCGAGGCATGCTGGGAGACAAGTTGGGGGACATCTGTCCTACCAGAGGGGCAGTGCCTGGGAGGCCCTGCCGATGCTGCCCACCGGGGAAGGGGCCAGGGGTTGACAGGTAGGCTGTGCTGTAGCTGGTGGAGGGAGGCCCAGGGTGAGAATCCTAGGGACCAGCGATCAGGCGGGGTCTCTGGTCTTCTCACCCAGCTGCCTTGTGGGAGGAAGTAAATAGAGGAAGTATCTATGGGGGGAATGGGGCAGGGACCCAGGGATGTGGTCTGGTGCTTGTCCTACCCCTTCTGCCATCCAGAGGCCTCACGGGCCCTGCACAGAGCCTTCAGCGAAGGCACTTCTGAGACTGCTTCCTTCCTGTTGCCCCTTCTTGTGCCCTGCTCGCCACAGATCATCTTCCTTTGCTTCTCAGGGACTCGAAGGTTGGGGAGCCTGAGGGCTGTCCCAACCTCTAAACTCCTGCCTGAAGAAGCTGGGGTGCAATGAGAAGCCTCAGTCTTGCCAAAACCGGTTTGGCTCAGTGGATAGAGCGTCGGCCTGTGGACTGAAAGGTCCTGGGTTCGATTCCGGTCAAGGGCATGTAACTTGGTTGCGGGCACATCCCCAGTAGGAGGTGTGCAAGAGGCAGCTGATCGATGTTTCTCTCTCATCGATGTTTCTGACTATCTATCCTTCTTCCTTCCTCTCTGTAAAAAATCAATAAAATATATTAAAAAAAAAAAAAAAAAAAGAAGCCTCAGTCTAGCTAGGAGGTCTTTCACAAGCCCAGCAGGCATCATCAGACTGTTTTATCGGAGGCCTGTGAGGACTGGAAGGGGAAGTTTGTGTGTAGTGGGGGTGTGTTTCCACATAGGGGATGTCTGTGGAAATCGTTTCCGATAACGGCCTGTGTGTCTTTGTGTGTGTGTCAGTTCCTGTGGGTATACTGGGGTGAGTGATGTGGCAGGGTCACGTGAAAGGGGGCTGGGCCTGGTCAACCCCTGCCCCAGGCTGCCTGCTCCTCATCTCAGACCTCTGTGGGTCCTTGCCAGGCCTTTGCCCCCTTGCCCATCCCAGGGCCCTGGACTGTCAGGCTCTTCAGGGCCGGGCTGGGTGTGGCGGTGCCTGCTCTTGGGCTGTCATTTTGGGTGGGCCTAGCCATGGATTGGTCACTATGGGGGAAGGGGTGTCTGTGCTGTAGACTGGGACACTTAGAGCCCATGGCTTGCTGACCTCTGCCCCTCATTCTCTCAAGGAATGTTTGTGAGTCCCAGGTGCCCACTGTGTCGGTGCCTTATCACCTGTGACTCTGTCTGAGTTCCAGTCTCCCCTCCTTAGGATTAGAGGAGACAAGTAGGGGTGTGTCCCTGTAGGGGTGTGTCCCTGCCCCCTCCCCCATAGTCATGGGCTTGGTGTCTACAGTGTTCCCTCCTCAGCAAGGGAGCCTGACCCATCTTCTGTCCCTCCTCCCTGCAGAGGGGGAAGTGAGAAGGAGGGGGTCAGGGACCCTGCCTTCTGGGCTAGGAAGGCTGAAAAAGCAGAAGTAGGGGGAGTAATGGGGCCCTCTTGCCACCAGCTTGAGCCCCACCATGCAGACCCCGGCAGCTTTCTCCAGAGTTGAGAGAGACTCACTCTCCTGTCCCAGAAAGGTGAGCGGAGGGTTGGCCTGACTCCAGCAGTGTCTGTCACCGTAGCTCTGGGCAAGGAATGGGTTTGGGGTAGCTCTGTCCCCTGGGGTTTCCGGGTGACTGCCTCTGCCTTCAGGGAGTGTTCTCAGTCACAGACAGACAGACGTGGAGGCTCAGGGTGGGATGGGCAGGGGTTGCTGTGTGGCTCCGCCTGTCCCACCCAGGGTTTTACGTGGAGCTGATTAGCTTGCAGCTTTTTGTGACTGTTCAGTGCACCATGATGATGGGGTTGGCCTCTGAGGGTCAAGACCTGGAATGGGAAGTTCCCAGACTGACCCTAGTACTGAGGGAGGGGCGGGCTTGGATGAGAGGACATGGCTCTGGGTGATTTACCTACCCACCCTTTCCTGGCACTTGAGGCCTGCCAACCGCAGGCGCATCAATAACCAGGGGAAGGACTTGGGTTCTGCCACCACTTCACGTTGCGCCTGGGTGAGTCACTGTCCTCTAGGCCTCAGTTTCCTGTTCCTAAATGGGCATAACAGCTTTTGGGGTATTTGGATCAGAGTCAAAGTCCTCAGATTGCACTCAGATGGTCCTCTCGGCCCACTGCCTTAGTTCTGGTCCCCCCTCAGACATGGAGGACCTCAGAGATGGGTCTGCCACAAATACTGGACTGTCCTCCCAAGTGCTAGGGGTTTGCAGGTGACATCCTCTCCCCCAGGCAGACCAGCAAGAACCAGAGCTCTGCCTCTGAGTCCAGGGTCTGACTTTCTGAGTGTCTGGGTGTCTTTCCTGCCTGTTGGGCCTCACTGACCGGCTGTCTCTGTCTGCTGCCCACTTGCCTCTGTTGTTGGGCTCCTGTCTCTGTCACTGCTTGGTGAGGGCCTGGCTTTACCTGTTGGGTACATGTCACGTGTTAGATGTCTGTTGGATCATGTCCTCTTCTGTTTCTGCCTGTTGAGTATGTGTCCCCATCTGTCTCCACCTGTTGGCTGTAAGTCCCCATCTGTCTCTGCCTGTTGGGTCCCCATCTGTCTCTGCCTCTTGGGTTCATGTCCCCATCTATTTTTGCCTCTTGGATGGGTCCCCACCTGCCTCCACCTGTTAGGTGTGAATCTCTGACCACCTCCGCCTGCTAGGTATGAGTCTCTGTCCACCTCTGCCTCTTAGTTGTGAGTCACCTCCTGCCTCTGCCTGTTGGATATGTGTTCTTCCTACCTCTGCCTACCCATCCCTGCCTGCTGGGCACGTGTGCCCTCTGGTCTCTGCCTGTTGGATGCCCACATTCATTAATCTTCACCTGTTGGGTGCCGGTCTCTGTCTGCTGGGTGTCCCTCTTTATCTGCCTCTACATGTTGGGTGCCTGCCTTTGCCTGTTGGGTGTCCCTCTTTATCTGCCTCTGCATGTTGGGTGCCTGCCTCTGCTGGTTGGGTGTCCTTCTTTATCTGCTTCTACATGTTAGATACCTGTCTCTGCCTGTTGGGTACCTATCTGCTCCTCAGCAATTGGGTTGGCATGGGTCTTTCCCTTTGCAGGCCGCAGGGAGAATAGGGTGGAGGGCCAGAGGGCAGCCCTCAGGCAGTGGGGGAGAGAGAGAGAGGAAGGGAACGTGGTGGAGGGTGTAGGCCTGGAACTAGGAAACCACAGGCCCTGAGTGATTGGTGGCCCAGCCCCAGCCCCAGCCCCCGCCCTCACCCAGCACATCCGCCTTGGGCCTGGCCACCTCCAGGCAGCCCCGGAGGCTGCCTGCTCCTGCCATGGTGCCTTGGCCCTGCTGGGCGGATGGAGCAGGATCCCAAGCCGCCCCGTCTGCGGCTCTGGGCCCTGCTCCCCTGGATGCCCAGGAAGCAGCGGCCCAGGATCAGCCAGACCTCTCTGCCTGCCCCTGGCCCTGGCTCTGGCCCCAGGCGGGACTCGGTGAGTGTGGCCGGATGAGTTGTCCTGACTGAGGCCCTTGGAGCAGGTGCCCAGGCGGCCAGTTTGGCCTCAGCTGGGCTCTCCTAGCCCAGGCCTGGCCCTGCTGGGTGACTGGACTCTGCCCAGACTGGCTTCCTGGGGAAGTGAGGAGGCACTTCAGGACTCCAGGGTGACACCGGAAGGTTGGAGGGACGGCAGAGGGTCCTAGAACAACCGTCGCCTGGCAAGGGGTTTCTGGTAGATTTGTGTGAAGGAACTTGGGGAGGGTGGGGCACGGAGTCTCTGGCCTTAGCTCCTGCCCACCCAAATTGGCATTTACTGGGTTCGTCTCTGGTGACTTGTGGGTCCCTATGTATCTCAGCCTTGTCCTTCTGGCCAGTGGAATCCCGTCATCCATCCTGTCTAGGAACAAAAACCCAGTTCTGCCAACCCCATATGAGAACAAACCCTACTTCCTATTGTGGCAAAACCAAACCCTTTACGGCAGGGGGAGGGGAGGACCTGAGGCGGGTCTCTGGGCCTCAGCCAGAACCTGGGGTTGGCTCAGCGTGGCCATGTCTGGGCATCCGTTTGGGCCCGAGCAGGCGGGAGCATCAGGAGCAATAGGAGCAGTGCCTCACCTGACCTGCACCTTGAGAGTTTGACCCTCCCTGGCTTTTGAAGCCTTTTGGTATTGATGAATCGGGAGGCTGGTCTCGTCGGGGCAGTTGTCTGTTAGGGCCTGCAGGGCCCTGTCTGCTGAGGTCTGCTGGGAGTGGACTTAGAAGGGTGTCATGCCCTGTGCTTGCCAAGATGGGGCTCACCGTGCCCACCAACTCTATCTCTCCATCAGGATGAGGGCGTCCTCAAGGAGATCTCCATTACACACCATGTCAAGGCTGGCTCTGAGAAGGCTGACCCGTCCCATTTTGAGCTGCTCAAGGTTCTGGGCCAGGGATCCTTTGGCAAAGTGAGTCCTGAGCCCACACCTGGGAGGGCAGCACTGGTCATGTCCGGGGTGGGCATGAGAGCTCACCTTGGGGCTCTGAGGACCAGAGGGCAAGGGTGGATGGGTCTGAGGGAAGATGAGAGGTCACCTTAAGACCCAGGGAGGGCAAAAGGTCAACATGGGGCTCAGGGAAATGAGAAGTCAGCCTGGGACTTGGAGGATGGGAGCTGGGCCATCCCCAGCTTCTCCTCTGCGTTTCCCACAACTGCCTTCTCAGGTCTTCCTGGTGCGGAAGATCACCCGGCCTGACAGCGGACACCTGTATGCCATGAAGGTACTAAAGAAGGCAACACTGAAAGGTGAGTGGAGGGCCCTGGCCAGGGAGCTTGGTTGGAGCATCATCCTGATGTGCCAGGGTTGCGGGTTCCATCGCTGGTCAAGGCGCATGTAGGAGTCAGTGGGTGCGTGAATGGTGGAGCAGCTGATCGATGTTTCTCCCCCTCCCTTCCTCTCTCTCTAAAATTAATAAATAAAAATTATTTATCCAGGCTGGGCACAGGATCAAGGGAGACAGACCAGCTCTCCAGGGCCTTGCGTCCGATGGAGGAGGTCAGCCACCCCTTACCCCACACCCCACCTTATAGAAAAGACAGGGTCCATTCAAAAGAAAAGACTTCCGGGGTTAACGGCATCCCCTCTCCCGTGCCCCACACCAAGTGCCAATGACCATAACTGAAGGCGAATGTCTGGAAAGAAGCAGGTGGGCGTGCCGTGCGTCTGTGGTGGGGCCTTCAGATATCAGCGTCAGGTCGCTTGGGCAGAGCCCTTCTGCCAGCATAGTTACTTCGTGGTGTTAGGGGAGTCTGAGGGAGAGCTCTCGGGTGGAGAAGAGTGTGAGGCCGCGGAGTGGGTAGGATAGGTTGAGTCAAAGCAGGGGCACAGAGATGGATGGCAGAGAGGTTCAGAAGGGAGCCCGAGGCTAGAATTCCAGGACTTAGGAAGGGCATGAGGATAGTTGGTACGGGCTTTGGGCTGGGCAGTGACTCTTTGACCAGCCTGGGGGCCAGTGTAGCCACCGATCAGATGCAGTGGGCCTGGGGTACGGGGGGCGAGGGGGTTTGGAAGTGTTAGCCTTGGGGACATTACAGTCAGTGTTAGTCTTGCGGCCCATGAAGGGCTGTCTGTGGGATGATGTAGCTTTGGTGCCCCAAGGCCAGCCTGCTAGGGTGGGAGTCATTCCGAGGAGGGATGGTGGGGGCCACATGAGAAGAAAAAGATGATAAGACTTGGTTCCTGCTTTGAGGGGGCTGGAGAGGCCGAGCAGCCCTGCCGTGCGGTGTAATCGTTGCTGGGACCGGGCATCTCAGCGAAGGGGGGTCAGCCTCCTGCAGTGGGGGGAGGCTCACATAAAGAGGAGCCATTTGAACTGTGCCTTGCAGGATGAGTTGGGAGTTCTCCAGACTGAAAAGGGGAAAGGAATGGGACCCCAGGAAGGAGGAACTGTTTGCCAGAGCTATATTGTAGGGGCGGTTTGAAAATGTAAGGCGTGTTTGGGAAACAGTGACTGGACTAGTTTACTCCAGCGTGGTACCTGTCATGTCTGGTGAGGGAAACAAAAACATTAAAACAGCGTGAGAGGTGCTCTGAGGGGAAAGCAGGGCACTGCTAACTCAGCTAGGCAAATTCAGGAAGACTTCCTAGAGGAAGTGAGGCCTAAACTCAGTCAAAGAAGAAACTTGATCAGAATTGCCTAGGGACCTTTTTTTTAAAAATATATTTTTATTGCTTTCAGAGTGGAAGAGAGCGAGAGAGAGATAGAAACATCAATGATGAGAGAGAATCATTGATTGGCTGCCTTCTGCACACCCCACACCAGGGATCGAGCCCACAACGTGGGCATATGCCCTGACCAGGAATTGAACTGTGACCTCCTGGTTCATAGGTCGATGCTCAACCACTGAACCACACCAGCTGGGCGGGACATTTAGTCTTTAAAAAAAAAAAGTATGTAGGGACTGTCTGCTCAGACCCATGAGTCTGAATTTGAGGCCCTAGGAATCTGCCTTTATAAGTAGCTCCCTAAGTGACTATTCTCACCAGCCCCAGACTGGCATTGGGGATTTTTATGCCAGATGGAAAGGGGGCTAGTGAAGATACCCTGGGGGGGCCCTTGGGGCAAAGGCAGAGGGCACACAGAGGAACGGGTTGCTCAGACTGGCTGCTTGAATCGCCCTTATGGAGCATGGTTGGAGATGGGGCCAGAGTGTTGGGCAGGGCACCAAGGGCCCAGCCCTGGGCACTGCCATGAAATGTGAAGAACAGGAGGAAAAGAGAGCCCTTCTTAGCCAGGGGCTAGGAGTAGCTAGACTTGATGACCTCCTTTCTCCTCCTGCCAGTGCGTGACCGCGTTCGGACCAAGATGGAGAGAGACATCCTGGCCGATGTGAACCACCCATTTGTGGTGAAGCTGCACTATGGTGAGACTGCAGACCTTCCTGAGTCCCACTCTACCTGCCCGCCTTTGCCCTTGCCTATGGGCTGCTGTCTTCCCTGTACATTGCCAACCTGCCGCCTGGCATGCCAAGGGAGCGGGGGGCAGAGCAGCCGGGCCCAGCTGGCACCACCATTGCCTTTTCCCTTCTCCCCAGCCTTCCAGACCGAGGGCAAGCTCTATCTTATTCTGGACTTCCTGCGTGGCGGGGACCTCTTCACACGGCTCTCCAAAGAGGTGAGCTTGCACCCCACTACTAGAGGGCCCCAGGATGGAGCTGGAGGAACAAGGCTCCCCTCCCAGGGCTCTGTGTGGCCTGGACTTCCCCTGGGACAGAGTTCACACTCTCAAAGCCTCTGGGAGTTTTGATGGGTTGGGGAGGATCAGGCCTTGGATCTGATGCCACCGCAATGCTGGGGAGCTCAGTGTGGCTATTACCTGTCCCCCTCCCTCCCTCCATTCTTCCAGGGCTGCCTTGGGATGGGCATTGAGAACGGGAGAAGCCCAAATTCACCCAGAAAGCTAGATATTGTAATGTTACATACCATGTGTCAATCAAAAGGATTTTTAACTGACCTAAAACAATTGTAGCCAGGTATAAAAATGGCCATTAGTACAATTCAAACTGTAGAAGAGAACCAGACTTTTAATTTTTAAAATGTTATTTTAATGTTTGAATAGGTGATACATTTATATGATTGAAAAGAAAAATATTCATTGAGAAGTCTTCAGCCCACCCCACCCCCTTCACCCCACATAGGTAAACATTTTTTTAAAAATATATTTTTATTGATTTTAGAGAGGAAGGGAGAGGAAGAGAGAGATAGGAACATCAATGATGAGAGAGAATCATTGATCGGCTGCCTCCTGCAGGCCCCCTACTGGGGATCGAGCCTGCAACCCAGGCATGTGCCCTTGGCCAGAATCGAACCTGGGACCCTTCAGTCCGCAGGCCAACGCTCTATCCACTGAGCCAAACCGGTTATGGCCGTGGTCAGCAAACTGCAGCTCGCGAGCCACATGCGGCTCTTTGGCCCCTCGAGTGTGGCTCTTCCACAAAATACCACGGCCTGGGCGAGTCTGTTTTGAAGAAGTGGCATTAGAAGAAGTTTAAGTTTAAAAAATTTGGCTCTCAAAAGAAATTTCAATCGTTGTACTGTTGGTATTTGGCTCTGTTGACTAATGAGTTTGCCAACCACTGGGTTAGGGCAATAGGTAAACATTTTTATTGGTTTCTTATTTAAGCTTTCCATGTCTCTTTGGAAATACACACCATTCTGATATATGTTCTGAACCCCAACCCCCACATTTTTACATAAAAAGTACTATTCTGGCCCTGGCTGGTGTGGCTCAGTTGGTTGAAGTGTCATCCAGTACACCAAAAGTGCACCGCAGGTTCGATTCCCAGTCAGGCTACATACCGAGGTTGTGGGTTTGGTCCCCGGTTAGGGTGCATACGAGAGGCAACCAATTGATGTTTCTCTTTCTCCCTTTCCCTTCTTCTCTCTAAAATCAATAAACATATCTTCAACGAGGATTTAAAAAAAAAAAAAAAGGAACTATTCTGTAATACTATTCTGTACCTTGCTTTTATTCAAGACTAGAGACCCAGTGCATGAAATTCGTGCATTGGTAGGGTCTCTAGTGGCTGGCAGCAGCCAGCTGGGTACTCCTGCCCTTCCCCCAGCCACCTGCCACCAGCCAGGGCCTCCCTCCCTTCCCCCAGCTGCCTGCTGCCCCTGGTCGAACTCCTGGAAGAACTCCTGGTCGAGGGGACAATTTGCAGACTATGCTTTTATTAGAGAGGACAGTATATCTGAGAGATCGATCTATATCAGAACATGGGGAAACTTCTTTTTGTAGTTTATGCTGCACAGCACTGGATCTGCAGGGAGAGGCATTACTCCCGTCTATTGCTTGACCCTTGGGCTGTTTCCAACCTTTTGCTATTTCCAAGCAATGCCACAATGAATGACGTGTATATTATTCATTTCACACCTCGAACCCCTTTATAAAGAGCAGGGTGGATGGTACTGGGGTCTCTTAAGGGTCCTCCTCAAGGTGGACCCTCAGGACCAGGAAGCTGCTGACTGCCCAGTGCCCCAGCTCCTGAAGAAGAGGCGATCCCAGCTGAAATCCCCTCCCTCCTGTTGCAGGTTATGTTCACGGAGGAGGACGTGAAGTTTTATCTGGCTGAGCTGGCTTTGGGCCTGGACCACCTGCATAGCCTGGGCATCATTTACAGAGACCTCAAGCCTGAGAAGTGAGTGCAGCTCCAGCCTCACCCTGGCCTCCCTGGGGAGTGCAGAGGCAGGCCCTGGGGCCTCTCCTAGGACAGGGCCACCCCAATGGGCATGGGTGTGACTCTCCCCAAGAAAGTTCCTGTCCCATGAGCTGCCCCGTGAATGGGTCGGTACAGTGGAGTGGTGGTGGCAGCAGGCTTACCTTGGGGGCTGTCTAATCACTAGTGTTGCCATAACCAAGGGCCAGGCACCTCCATGAAAGTACATTGCCTATCTTTTTCCTAATCCAGGATGACATCTAAGATGCTACCATTAAAGGTCATTCCTTGATATGGCTTCTCTAGAATTTTCCTTAACATCTAAATATCCTAAAATGGTAACTTGGGAGTCAGGGGTAGGTGCTAAGGTGGAATGAGCTCTGGCTTTAGAGTTAGTCAGACCCAAATTCAAACCTTGTCTCCACCACATACTAGTTCTATGGCCATGGGGAGTTCCTTAGCCTCCTTAAGCCTTAGTTGCCCCTTTGTTAAAATGGGGCAGTAATAGTACCTACCTCACACAGTGTTTCAAGGGTTAGCAAAGAAGGTGGGCAGGCAGTACACCTGCATAGCACTGCCAGCACCCACCCCACCCACCCATTCATCAGATGCATCTGGGTGGATCACCTCTGGGCCCACCCCGGCAGCCCCCATGGTGTCATCAGAACCCATAAGGAGCCGCAGCTGAGGGGCCCTGACTCTTCTCTCTTCATTACAGCATCCTTCTGGATGAGGAGGGCCACATCAAACTCACCGGTGAGTGGAGGGCACCTGCCCCCTCAGGTCCCAGGGGAGGGCAGGATGGGCTCTTACTGGACTTGGGCTGAGTGCTAAGGATCTGTTTTTCCTGAGAGGCTATGCCAGGCACTGAGATGTGGTCAGAAGCCCAGGTCCCAGACTTCGAATGGCCTGAGTTTGAACCCTAGCTCCCCATTGTGCAACATTGTGCAAGTCTCCCATCCTCTCTGGGACTTAGCTAACTCTTTTTTAAAAATAAATTTTTATTTATTTTAGAGAAGAAGGGAGAGGCGGGGAGAGAGAGAGAGAGAGAAATATCAATCAGTTGCCTCCCATACCCACCCCGACCAGGGCCCTCAGTTTATTCTTGAATGTCCTAGGGGTGATGTCCTAAGGCCTCTGGGCAGGGAAGCTGGGGGTGCAGGGGGTGATGGCAAAGAAGGCAGGGGTGGCCTAAAGATGTGTCCCCTTGCCCTCCTTACCACAGACTTTGGCCTGAGCAAGGAAGCCATTGACCATGAGAAGAAGGCCTACTCCTTCTGTGGGACGGTGGAGTACATGGCCCCCGAGGTCGTCAACCGCCAGGGTCACACCCACAGTGCAGACTGGTGGTCCTATGGGGTGCTGATGGTGAGTACCAGGCCATGGTAAAGTATCCGACCCAGGCCTCAGGCCTCAGTTTCCTCATCTGTGCAGTCAGGGGATCGGTGGTCTTTAAGGCTCTTCTGTCCTCTCATAGCCAAACTGGCCTTGCCCTTCACCCAGCTGCAGTTCCTTTCCTTGGAAGGATTCCAGGCTTGTCCTCACCTGGGTGCCCCAGCCCGGGACTGGGCCTCTCCCCAACCTCGGGTCCCTAACACTGCTCCTGGTGTTCTGACTGACAGAGGGGAGAGGGACAGATACAGTTTTGATCCAGGTGAACCTCTAGCAAGCCAGCAAGAATCCTGGGAATGGAGCTCAGTGGCTTGCATGGAAGGAGGTGGGGGGCATGGGAGATGGGGACCAGAGCCTGAATGGACCCTTGTCTTCTGCAGTTTGAGATGCTGACGGGCTCCCTGCCCTTCCAGGGGAAGGACCGGAAGGAGACCATGACGCTGATTCTGAAGTAAGCACCAGCTCCTTCCTGACCCCTCAGGGTCTCCTCACGCCTGGCCCCAGTTTGGGGGCCACAATAATACCCTAAATGTGCCTCAGATTCCCCCATTAAAGAGACACTCCTCTGGGTGAAGCATTGTGCTTTCCAGGGTCCCTTGTTCATCCACCAGGGCCTGTGGGAGGCGAATCCCAGAATTCTCTGGGAGGTGAGCTAGTGGATGGATTGTCTGGCATTAGCTGGAAACTAGACCTGGACAAAAGTGGGAGGGGAGATGGGGCCTCTGGGGTGGGGCTCAGCCCTGATGAGACCCGGGGGCTGTTTCAGGGCGAAGCTAGGCATGCCCCAGTTTCTGAGCACGGAAGCCCAGAGCCTCCTGCGGGCACTGTTCAAGCGGAATCCTGCCAACCGGCTCGGTAAGCAGCCCCAGCTCAGGGGAGGGGAGCGGGTACAGCTGCGGCCTAGGCCACGGGGCCATATCTGGGGCTGAAAGGGACCGTTGTCCTTTGTGTAGGCAGACAATGCTGCTGGCCACCCTCCTTTTTGGCTCCATGTGTGGTATTCGGGGCAGCGGGGTGACCTGTGTGTAGGGGAAGGCAGGAACTGAGTCATCCCCACTCCCCCTGGGACAAGGACAGAGGCCCCCACACAGCTCCTCGCCAAGGCTGCTGGCACAAGAGGAAGAGCATGAGCTCAGGCATCAGAAGGCTCAGGTTCCAATCACAGCCCCATGCCAGGTCCCCACTGCCTGGTTTGCAGTGGTCTCTCCATAAATATTTGTTGAACAAATGGGTGCCATTTATGAGCTATGTGACCAAGGTAGTTGACTTCACCTCCCAGTGCCCCAGGTCCTCGTCTTCAGATTGAGGATGATCTCAAGCTCTGTTGACTAAATGAAGTCACATGAATGTGTCTGGTATGTACTAGTTGCTCAATGTATCTTCGCTCCTGGGTTCACCTGAATCATGAACCAGGTCCTTGGGATTGAATGGAAGGAGAGCCTGTCTGGTGACTGACAAGGGCAATGAGATTAGAACAACAGAGATGATGCCTGGCATGGGAAGGAGGTAGAGGGCCTCTGCAGATCTTGGAACAAGTCCAGCCTCTGTCCTGTGTGGCCTTGGGCAAGTTGCTTAACCTCTCTGGGCCTTCCTTCTGTTATCAGTCACATTAGAGCTTGATCATAAGGGGCCCCAGAAAGTGGAAAACGCTGAGCGGGCAGTAGGCCTTGTGGTGGCTGGGTAGATTTGGGGCAGGGTGAGCCCATCCTCCCCAGGGCTCCCAGCGGACTGCTCCAGCTGCTGGTTCCAGACCAGTGAGGTTGCTCGGTGGTGTCTGGAGGTTGAACCATCTGCAGACCCCTCATCTGGGCTCTTTCAGGCTCCGGCCCTGATGGGGCAGAGGAAATCAAGCGGCATGTCTTCTACTCCACCATTGACTGGAATGTGAGTGTCACCCCATCAGGGCTTTAACTGTTGGGGGAGGGGCTTCTACTGACGAAGGCCATAAATGTGGAGCAGGGGTGCCAGCATGGCCTGGGCAGCAAGGGCTGGCCTTCCAAGGGCAAGCACTTGTGCCCCTGTCTGCATAGCCTGTGCTCTAGGCCTGTCACCTCTGCATGGGGCTCCCAGCAGGCTGTGGGGGTGCCATGGTGACCGGAATGCCCACCCCACTTTTCAGAAGCTGTACCGTCGTGAGATCAAGCCACCCTTCAAGCCGGCCGTGGCCCAACCCGATGACACCTTTTACTTTGACACCGAGTTCACATCCCGTACACCCAAGGGTGCGTCCCTTGCCTGATTTGTCTTGGACTGGTACAGGACGGGTGCAGGGGTTGTAGGACTCTGGCAGCGCAGGTGTGTGGGCGGGCGGGCGGGTGGGTCTCTGACTCTCTGTCCCCGTCTTGTTCTGCCTGACTCTCCCACTCCGGGCTCTGTGGGCTCTTTGTGTCTGGGTGAGGGGGTGGGGAGAGTGGGTGGTTAAGGCCACAATAGAAAGGTCAGGACCCCTGCCCCGGGCATCTGCCAGCCCACTGGGAAGACCAGACACATCAGGCTCACACTCACGTCAAGGGTAAAGAATCTGACGCAATGTAAACAAGGTGGAGGTGGTCTGGCAGAGCAGAGGGGACCGCGCCCACAGGTCAGGGGCAAACGTGGGGATCTGCTTTGGCTACTCTGACTGCCAGGCCTCCGTGTATTCATCTGGAACATGGGTTTGGCCACAGGTCCACTCAGTTCCTTCTTTCCTTGTCAGAGCCAAGGGCTTCTGGGAGGAAGTTTGGTAAACCCTAACATTTTGCCCAGTTATTGGGGCGGGGGCAATGTTAGTTCTGGAAGGAGGTTTTAGCAGAAGGGGTGCTTTTCTCACTGTGCTTGTATATCTCTGATGATAGGGAGCTTAGCATTTCTCTGAGCACTTTGTCCCTCTTTCTTCATTTATATGACAAATATGTACCTAGTCTCTACTGTGTGCCAGCCATGGGGGCGATTGATGGTGAACAGGACAGATTCAGGCCCTGCCTTTATATGGCCCAGACTCTAGTGGGGGGAGAGATGTAAAAACAGCTACTGGGCAGTGTGACAAGTGCAGCTTAATAGGGGTGAAGGGCTAGAGGATCAACCTCAAGCACGGCTTCTCCAAGGAGAGAGTGGATGAGCTGAGCCTCGAAGGATAGACAGAGAGTGAATTATGCATTGAGAGGGAACAGCATGCACAGTGGCTGAGCGTCTCCTTTAAGGATCTGAGAAGTCTGACCTGCTGAGCTGTGGAGTGAGGGAGAGGAAGCTAAGAGCACAAGAACCTGAGGAGTTGGACTTTTTCTTGCGGGCAGAGGGGAACGTTTGAAGGGAAGGGTACAGGGATAGATTTGTGGTCGGAACCATCTTTCTGGCTGCTGCACAGAAGATGGACCTAAAGGAGCAGTCCTGAGGCAGGGAGGCCAGGAGGAGGCATCCAGGAAGGGATGAAGGGTCTCGGCCTGCACTGGACACTGGATGTGGGGGGGTCTTTTATCCTTGTGTATCAGGGCTGGGCTGGTCTAAACACACATGAACAGATGGGCTGGCTAGGGGCTTGGATAAGGAGTTCTGTCCTACCCCAGCTCCCACCATCCATGGCCAGCTGCTGAGGCCAGCCTGAGAGCCCCGTAGTCACACTTTGCTGGGCTGCCTCGGGATCAAGGGCACCTCCTCAGGCTCACATCCCCTTCCTACCCCTGTAGACTCCCCTGGCATCCCCCCCAGTGCTGGCGCCCATCAGCTGTTCCGTGGCTTCAGCTTCGTGGCCACCGGCCTGATGGAGGATGACGGCAAGACTTGGGCCACGCAGGCACCACTGCACTCGGTGGTACAGGTGAGAGGCCAGGAGGCTGCTGCCCAGTTGTCCTTTTCCACCTCAAAGCCACAGGCAGAATGACTGAGAATACAGGCTCTGGAGTTGGACAGGCCTGGGTTCAAACCCCGATTGCCACTGTGTAGTCACTGAGCTTCCAAACCTCCTTGAGCCTCAGTTTCCCCATTTGTAAAAACAAGGATGACAGCAATGATATAAATTTTCTGGCACAGCCAGGGACGTGGTAGGGCCTGAATAAGTGCAAGGGGGTGCCCAGGCTGGTGGTGCTGGGAGGTGGCTGTGAAGTCCCCAACAGGGATGGGGAGCAGGGGCCTCATGTTGCCTCTCACTTGTTACCCATTTGCACACTTTCCCGGCTCCGTGGAAAATTTAGAATTGAAAGGCAAGAATGCAGGCCCTGGAACTCATTGCCTGGGTTCAGAACTTTCAAGTGAGGGACTTGATTGAGACACGTACCCTCCTGATGCCTCAGTTTCCTCATCTGTAAATGAGGGTGATGATAAAAACTTTCCATAGGGTTGTGAGGATTATATAAGTTGATATGTATAAAGTTAACATAACTATGTAATTTATTATCCAACTGGACATCTTTGTCCAAGACGAATGTTAAACCAGACTGGATGTGAGAACAGCAGGCATAAACCAGGGCTGTCCAGGGGCCGTGTGGTCACCTGGAAGAAAGTGCCTAGAATAGTATCTGCCACACGCTAAGCATTATCGAAGCATTTGCTATTATTAATGTCTTGGAACTTGGGGATATCTTATGAGGTGGGCTGTGACACCCCAGAAAGGGAAGGCAACTCACCCCAGGCCACAGGAAGTGGCGGCTCCTGCATGCCTCTCAAGCCTACCCACTTCTCAGCGTAGGAGCCAGTGAGTGTGCCCATCATACCGTATAGGTCCAGAGAGGGGCAGATTCTTGCCCAGGGTCACACATCCAGCATTCTACCCCAGACCTGGCTGCTGCCTGGTACCACCTCCACGGAGCCCGGGCCTCGGGTGCTGGGGAATCTCCCCTGCATTCTAAAGCAGAAGGCCCGCCCACCTCTTGGTCTCCTGCAGCAGCTGCATGGGAAGAACCTGGTTTTCAGCGACGGCTACATGGTAAAGGAGACGATTGGCGTGGGCTCCTACTCTGTGTGCAAGCGCTGTGTCCACAAGGCCACCAACATGGAGTATGCTGTCAAGGTGGGCCTCCCACCATGTATCTGGGCAGGGGGGCGGCGGGGGAGGGTGGCACAGAGGCCAATGTAGCCTTTGCCCTTTGGCAAGGAGGGTTGGAGCCTGAGGCTCTGGGTGGGGGAAAGGTGTGTGGCTGGACGCTAGGCCCTGCAGTGTGGATGCAGGAGGAAACGCTGCTACATGCATCCTTTTCCCTCAGGTCATCGACAAGAGCAAGCGGGATCCCTCGGAAGAGATTGAGATTCTTCTGCGGTATGGGCAGCACCCCAATATCATCACTCTAAAAGATGTGAGTGGGGGTCCTTGAAATGGGTGAGGACTGAGGCACTCAACTCTAGGATTTGTCTCGGGTCTGCCATTCTTTTGACTTCTGATCCTCCTCTGCTCATGGGAGAGGGGGGACCCTTGGTGCCTCTGGCCTGCCTGCACCCCAGGAACCCTTCACTTCAGACTTGGGCATTGTTTGAGAGTTTTCTGCCCATCAGGAGATAGGTACCAGCGTCTTCTTGTCCAGGGAGGAAAGAGGCCCAAATATCCGAAGGCCCTGAGCAGAACACATGCTCCGCTCATGTCATTCTTTCCTGGCCTGGTGAACAGTGACCAAGGGGTCCAGTCCTGGCAGTGAGGGGAGGGGTCTGATGGCACGGTTTTTGGCAGGTGTACGATGATGGCAAACATGTGTACCTGGTGACAGAGCTGATGCGGGGTGGGGAGCTGCTGGACAAGATCCTACGGCAGAAATTCTTCTCAGAGCGGGAGGCCAGCTTCGTCCTGCACACCATTAGCAAAACCGTGGAGTATCTGCACTCCCAGGGGGTAAGTCTGTGGTAGGGAGCACCGAGTGGGGGGGCATACTATCAGCAGAGTACATGACCTATGGACTTGGCCCAGGCAGTGGCAGTCTTCAACAGCCAGACAGATGTAGTGGGTGAGTGGATGGATGGACAGAAGGGAGGGAGCCAAATTGTGAAAAGGAACATTTATCAATACCTACTACGCTCTTTCCTTACATTATCTCCATTGATTTTCACAAAACCCTATGGTGCTGTTATTGGCCCACTTTACAGGTTAGAAGCCTGAGGCTCAGAGATGTGAACTTACTTGCCCAAGGTCATACAGCCAGGGAAGAATGGAGCTAGTATGTCTGGCTGAAGATTTGGATGGGGGAGTTGCAGACAGGAAATGGTTTTTTGAGTTAGGAAGCAGCAGGGTCACTGTGGGGGCGCTCAAGGCTTCAGGGAGGTGTAGCTGGCTGTGGTTTCGGCTGCTAGGACAGAGGAAGTGGATGCAGGAGGAAATGCTACTGGAAACACAGCAGGAGCTACCGAAGAGGTGGATGTCCCAACAGTAGAACTTGGCCTTTATCACTGCACAAGGCAAAGATAGAAAAGTTCCTTGTAGTGTATTGAAGTCAAAATAGAGTTAGCATGAATTTCTGGAGGAGATGATGTTTTAGGTGCTTCCAGTCAGACAGTGTGGGGGTTAAGAATGCAGGCTCTGGCCCTAGCCGGTTTGGCTCAGTGGATAGAGTGTTGGCCTGCGGACTGAAGGGTCCCAGGTTCGATTCCGGTCAAGGGCATGTACCTTGGTTGCAGGCTTCTCGCCGGCCCGGGCCCTAAACAGGTCAGGGTTCCTGCAGGAGGCAACCAACTGATGTGGTCTCTCACATCGATGTTTCTATCGCTGTGTCTTAACCTCTCTCTTCCACTCTCTCTAAAAATCAATGGAAAAATATCCTAGGGTAAGGATTAACAACAACAAAAAAGAATGCAGGCTCTGGAATCCAGCTGGCTGTGTTTAAGTCTTGTGTGTGAGGTTGGGAAAGTCTCACCTCTCTGATCCTCTCTCACCTCTCAGCTGCAAACTTCCAATAACAAGACATCCACCCCACAGGGTGGAGGTGGCATGAAGTGCACTGCACTCAGAAAGTCCCATGGTCCAGTGCAGGCCAGTGGAAGAGTCCATGTAAACATCAGGGGGAAATAGGACCAGATCGTTGCTATGCCTTTTTTTAAATTAACTTTATGTTATAGAAATTTTCAAGGCTATACCAAGGCTATACAAAACTAGAAGAATAGAAAATGAATCCCCAGATACCCATCACCCATATTCAAGAATTATCAAGATTTTTCTCGCCTCGCCGAAACCGGTTTGGCTCAATGGATAGAGCGTCAGCCTGCGGACTGAAAGGTCCCAGGTTCGATTCCGGTCAAGGGCATGTACCTTGGTTGCGGGCACGTCCCCAGTAGGGGGTGTGCAGGAGGCAGCTGATCGATGTTTCTCTCTCATCGATGTTTCTAACTCTCTATCCCTCTCCCTTCCTCTCTCTGTAAAAAATCAATAAAAATATGTTTAAAAAAAAAAAAAAAAAAAAGATTTTTCTCGCCTCCTTCCCTTCCTTTCTTTCTATCTCCTTTCCTCCCCTCCTCTCCCTTTTCTTTCTTTTGTTCTTCCTTTCTTTTTTGTTGTTACTGATGTATTTTTCCAACTTTTTATTGAGGGAAAAGCTCAAACCTATAGAAAAATTTTAAAAATAGTATAATGAAAACCATTTTCCTTCTAGTTTCACCAGATCTTAACAGCTTGCTACATTCTCTCTCTCTCTCTCTCTCTCTCTCTCTCTCTATATATATATATATATATATATATACACACACACACATTTTTTTAAAGAGTGCATTTGAAAGGAAGTTGCCAACTTTATGACCCTTAACCCATCAATACCTGTAATTAAAGTATTCTGTGCATGAGTGTTGTCTCAGGCATGAAAGGGTCACAGATTCGATCCCTGATAGGGGTGCGTATGGGAGGCAACCGATTGATGTTTCTCCCTCTCTCTCTCTCTCCCTCTCCCTTGTCTCTCTCTAGAATCAATGAAATAACACACAAATATCCTCAGTTGAGGATTTAAAAAATAAAATAAAAATAAAGCATATCACATTATCTTTGTTATGTATCTATAACTCTAAAAAAGGCAAATATTTTCTTTCACAACAGCTAACAAAATGGATGGTTACTTGTTCTCACATAGTACCCAGGCAGTGGCAGTCTTCAACAGCCAGACAGATGTGGTGGGTGAGTGGATGGATGGAAAGAAGGAAGGAAGGAAGGGAGGGAGCCCCCTTTCTTATGCCACTGTCTTGTTGAAGAGGCCAAGTTCTACTGTTGGGACATCCACCTCTTCGGTAGCTCCTGCTGTGTTTCCAGAAGCATTTCCTCCTGCATCCACTTCCTCTGTCCTAGCAGCTGAAACCACAGCCAGTAGTGAGTCTCTCCACTGGCTCCGAGTACAGATATGTGTTCCCTATTGATTGTCCTTCTAAATACATCTTTTTGTGATTGGTTTATTGGAATCAGTCTCCGCAAGGTCCACACTTTTTATTCACTTATTATATCCCTTAAGTCTTCTTTCTAAAACTACAATGAAATTTATACACAGTAGATCTTTTATTTTTTTATTTATTGATTTGAGAGAGAGAGAGAGAAATACCAATTAGTTGTTCCACTTATTTATGCAATCATTGGTTGATTCTTTTTTTAAAAAAATATTTTATTGATTTTTTTAACAGGGAAGAAGGAAGGGATAGAGAGTTAGAAACATCGATGAGAGAGAAACATCAATCAGCTGCCTCCTGCACACTCCCCACTGGGGATGTGCCTGCAACCAAGGTACCTGCCCTTGCCCAGAATCGAACCTGGGACCCTTGAGTCCGCAGGCAGACGCTCTATCCACTGAGCCAAACCGGTCAGGGCCATTGGTTGATTCTTGTGTGTGCCCTGACTGGGGATTGAATCCACAACTTGGTGTATTGGGATGACACTCAGCCAACTGAGCTACCCGGCCAGGGCCTGCACACAGTAAATCTTAAGTCTACAGTTTGATGAGTTTCGTTAAATGTGGGCATCCATATAACCTCCACAATAAAAGCCCCTTTTCTTATGCCGCTGTCTTGTTGAAGAGGGCACTCTTATGTGGAATGTGCCTGTTTGCTTCCTTGTGGCATCATTTTAACTGTTTCTCTGTTGTCTGCATTTTCTATAAATTTTAAGTGCTCAAATATCTTACTGAGATTCAGCTCCAGCTTCCTTTTGGGAGCAAGGAGCTAAAGGACACTTCATGGGAGGTGTAGTGTGGCATCACTTCCTGAGCAGCATGTCATGTTGCCCCATTAGTCATTAATCAGGTCAGGTGGTAACAGCCTAGGAATGGTGGACAGGTGGCAGCAGTGGGTGGGACTGACGATAAAGACCCTCAGCAACCTCTCCCAGAATGGTTCCGTCCTTTCGGGATCTCAGCCTGAATAAATTATCAGGGTTTGCAAAAATGGCAATGTCTGCTTCTGTCTAGTGTATTAGGGCGGGTTATTTTGTAAAAAAAGAACTTGACCTCGTAACCAGAGCTTCAGTTTGGTTACCACATGTACTGTTATGGTCATGTCCGAAGTGGTTTTGGTTTTTGAAATGGCCAGTTTCCACAGACTAATATTTAAATATGGCAGGTCAGACAGTAAACGCTTTGACAAAGTTACCCTCAAGAAGATTTAGAAGACAGGGCCGAAGCAGTGAGTTTCTAGTGGGGTCAGAATACGGAAGGTCTTTCTAGAGTGAGAGCTGTTTCCAAAGTAGTGAGCCTCTCTGCTGGCTCCAAGTGCAGACCACCACTCGGCTGGGGGTGTCTCCAAAGCTTCTGGCCCTTTCCGAAAACCAGGGGCAGATGCCAAGGAAATGGGAAGTTCTTGTTGAATCTAAATATGGAGGGAGATTCTCTTGGCTGTTTACATATTGGCAGCATCTGTGGTCTAGAAGCTGGGAATCCCATACGAACCGAAGGATGGGAAGGGCATAACTGGGAGCAGGGTCCACGGGGATCTCTTACATCTCCATTGAAATATCACATAAACGTACATTATGTACAAGTCAGTACATTTTCTTCAAAAAGTGAATACCTCCTTGTAACCAGTTCCCCTTCCAGTCCCTGCCCCCTCTCCAAAGATAAGCATTCTAAGCTAACTTCTAGGAGCTTAGATTAGTTTTGCCTGTCTTTGAATTTTAGACAAACATGCTCTTTGATATCTTTCTGGCTTCTGCCACTCAGCATCCTCTCTGAGATTCATCCACATTGTCGTGTGGCTGCAGTTTACTCATGTTGTGTAGTTTCTACTGTGTGAACAGACCATGATTTAATTGTGCAACCTACTGTTAGTGGACAGGGGGTTGTTCTCTTGCCAGTTTTTGACTGTGACAAATAATGTTGCTGTGACATTCTAGTACTTGTCTTTTGGTGACCATCTTTTTAATCATAGCCATTCTAGGTGTGGGGTGGTATCTCATAGTGGTTTTAATTCGCATTTCTCTGATGACTAGTGAAGCTGAGCACCTCTTCATGTGTTTATTGCGTTTTATGAGATGCCTGTTCAAGTCTTTTGTTCATCTTTAAAAATTGGGTTGTCTGCCTTTTTTATCCTCTTTTGTAATAGTTCTTTGTTTAATACATGAATCCCTTTTAAGTCTCTAGCTTCCCTCATATTGTTTCTGTAAGGGCCCAGCGTGCCAGGGACAGCCTGTTTGAGAACTTAGTAGAAAGTCACACTTTGGCTTCTCTGTGTAACAGATAATTTACATAAAAGAAAGCCACTTTTTATTTTCTGGCTGCTCACGGGCACCTAAATGAACATCCTCCGGTGATGCTGATGATAACAGAGATGCTATTGCTACTAATGACAGCTGGCACTACATAGCACTTTCCGCAGGCCAGACAGAGTTCTAAGCACTTACATACAAACTCATTTAAGTGTTCCCAATGACCTATGAAGCAGGTATTATCATTACGTCCATATGATAAGCGAGGGTCCCGAGGCCCTAGGAGCTTAAGTAAAAGTCACATAGCTAATCTGGCTCCAGAGTCTCTGCTCCTGACTGGGTGGATCAAATGCTGCTGTGAATGGCATCTGTCTTTTATTTTATTTTTAAAATATATTTCTTTATTGATTTCAGAGAGAAAGTGAGAAGGAGAGAGAGACAAAAACATCAATGATGAGAGAGAATCATTGATCGGCTGCCTCCTGCACGCCCCCTACTGGGGATCAAGCCCACAACCCGGGCATGTGCCCTGACCGGGAATCGAACTATGACCTGGTTCATAGGTCGACACTCAACCACTGAGCCACGCCGGCTGGGCTGTCCTCTAATTTTTAAGTGCACTTGGCAAGCAGTCACTGTATCTTTTTTTTTTTCTTTCTTTTTTTAAAATATATTTTATTAATTTTTTACAAGTCACTGTATCTTAACATCAAGCATGATGGTGGGGCTCAGCCCTAGGGAGTGCTGGGGTGACTGTGACAGCAGCTGCCATTTCTCAAGTTCTGTGCTAAGTATTCCTGGTAAACAGGTGCTCCTTCTTGCAGCCCTGGGGGCTCGGCATTATTACCAGCCCCATTTTACAAGTGAGAAAACCGAGGGCTAGAGAGGTTAAGTGACAGGCCCAAGATCACCTCTGGTAAAGCCGGGATTCTCACCATGGCCTGCCTGACTCTTGACTGAAACCACAACTCTGCCTGTTGACTCAGTGGCTACATTTGGCTTACAGACATTTAGTTTGGCCTACAAGATGTGGGGTGTTTTTTGTTTGGGGTTTGCTTTGGTTTGGTAATTTGGCTGCTTTTGGAGCCAGGGCCCGAGTTGTTACGTGGTGACTGTCAGCTGGAGTAAGTCGCAGATGCCCCTGTAGACTGGTTGACATGGCTCCCACTCAGCCTGGCTTCGCTCATTGCTTGTCCAGCCTATTGTGCTTTTCAGTATAGTGAGATGTGAGAATATGCTCCCCCCTCTCCCCACATATGACCTGGGGACAGGCATCATAATTACTTATGGGGCTACCTGCCATGGTGAGCCACAGTTTCCTGTAGGATTTGTTGTTTCTCTGTTGTGCTAGGGAATAAAGATGAAAAACTTTCATATCCCTGTTTCCCAAAAGTGTCATCTGTGCTACACTAAACTAGAAAGCCTGGAATTAAGGTCAGAACTGGGATCAAGTCTTATCTCTGCTCCTTACTTAGACGAGCAAGTCAATTCTCCTCTCATTGCCTTGGTTTCCTTCCCTGTAAAATGAGCCTACAGTCCCTGCGCTGCACACTTACCAAGTACAATGGGCCCCACGGAGAGCATGGCGGGAAAGTACTTGGTAAACCAGGAAGATTACTAGTCTGGTAGAGTCGATGTCCGCAACCAAGCTGGGCATCCCTGACATCTGAGAAGCGTGGCTGGACCCTCTTCAGGGGGAAGAGAAGAGCCTACATTCTGAGGGCCTGGTCTTATCCATATGATAGTGTTAGGGAGGAGAGGGCCCCAGGAGGGGGCTTCCCCATGGCCTGGATACAGTCATAGTGCAGCTGGCACCACTCTGCCAGTGTAGCCCTTTCCTCCTCATCTACCCGACACTTCCCTCTGGAGCTGGACTAGCCTGGGTCATGTCGATCCTCCAACCTGCCCACCTCGTGGCACCTGCTAGAGGGTTCAGGGCTCAACTGGGACTATAAAAGGACCATCTCATAAAGGCAAGTAATCAATGAGACGCAGTGAATCTAACCCGCAAGGTCTTACGTGTTTCAGAGGTATGATTTGTTCATTCACTGAACAGAATTCATTTAGCATTTGCTCTGTGCTGGGTGCTTGAGGCGAGCAGGCGTTCCACAGACAGACAGGACTGTTCGTGGCTGAAGGAGCCCCACGGGCCCGAGCTCAGGGTGCTTGAGGGATGCAGTGGATGATGAGCCTGGAACGGGATGAGGACTTTATCTTGTAGGTAGCAAAGAGCCATTAAAATGGTTTGACAGTGCCTAGGGAGGTACCATGAGCTCATGGGAGGAGGAACAGGAGGGTGAGAAGAGCTTAATCTGGATTGTGTTGGGTGTGAGGGTCTGTGGAGTATGCAGTGGTTACCACCTGGTAAACAGCTGTAAGAGCTTGCACTCAGGGAAGTTCTGGGCTAGGATCAGAGATCTGAGTTGTCAATAATTAGGTGATAGTTAGAGGAGTGACTGAGTAGAACCATGTAGAGGGATTGGGGAAGATGAAAAGTGGAGAGGCTCAGTCCTCTCAGGTTACAAATGAGCAAATGGGGGCCAAAGGAAAGTCATTTGCATAAGGTCTCAGTAGTAAGTGTTATTCATTCATTCATTCAACAGATATTTATTGAATACCTACTATGTGCTAGGACCTTTTTAAAGGCTGGGATATAGCAGTGAGCAAAATACTCATGGAGCTTACATTCCTGTAGGTGGATTCTGAAAACAACTAAATATGTCAAATGGTAGTAAATGCTCTGGATGAAAGTAAAGCAGAAGGAAACCAGGAGCACTTCTCGGTGATGGCTATTTTATATGGCGTCGTCCAGGCCTCACTGATACGGTGACATGTGAGCTGAGACCTAAAAGAAACAGAGAATGGATCAGGCAGATGCCTGAGGGAAGAGTGTTCTAGAAAGAGGGAACGGCAAGGCAAGACCCGGAGGCAGGAGTGTGCTTGGCATATGGAAGGAAGAGCAAAGAAGCTGGTGTGGCTAGAAGACCAGAGAGTACAAGGGATGTGGGTGACGGGCAGGGGAGAGATCAGGTGGGGCCACTAGGCTGTTGTAAGGACTTTCCTCTTGAGAGGGGAAGCCTTCAAAGGTTTCTGGCTGGGATGACATGATCTGACGTACATTTAACACTATTCCCCTGGCTGCTGTGTTTAGAACAGACCGTAGGAGGTGAGGGTGACGCAGGAAGGCCAGTTGCAAGGCGGTTGCTGTAATCCAGCGGTGGCATGACGGTGCTTGGAATCAGGGCTCCCGGTAGAGGGGCTGAGAAGTGTTTGGGCTCTGGGTATGTTTTAATGGTAGAGCCAATGGAGCTTGCGATGGATGGATTGAGGTATATGAGAAAACGAGAATGCCTCTTAAGATTTTGGCCCAAGCAGCTGGAAAGATGGAGTTGCCATTAGGTAAGATGGTGTGCAGGGCAGAACTGAGGGGAGAAAAAGGGAGTTGAGTGTGGATAGGTGACGTCAGAGCTGCCCTGTAATCACGGACATAGAGATTTCAGGTGGGCAGTACCAGCAGCATCAAAGGCCTCATTTCAGCCCCTTCCCCTCCTTTCAGATTCTGCTTCCCTAGGGCCCTCTCTCTGGGCCATCTTCCGAAGTCTCCCTCCCCGGCAGTGGATCTGAGCCACAGCCGCCTGCCCACACTGAGAACTGACCGCCCTCTGCCCCCAGGTTGTGCATAGGGACCTCAAGCCCAGCAACATCCTCTACGTAGACGAGTCTGGGAACCCCGAGTGCCTGCGCATCTGTGACTTTGGCTTTGCCAAGCAGCTGCGGGCTGAGAATGGGCTCCTCATGACACCTTGCTACACTGCCAACTTCGTGGCGCCTGAGGTGAGTGGCCTGACCTCCTCAGCTGCGAGTGAGGACGTGCAATCTCTGTGGCTTTGGCCCAGGACCAAGGGAGGGTCCAGCCCATGGCCGGAGCCCCTGTCCTCCCCTTTGGGGAGTAGCAGGCAAGCACTTCTCACTGCCCCTCAGGCTGACCACACTCCCCTGCCCTCCTTCCTGCCAGGTGCTGAAGCGCCAGGGCTACGACGAAGGCTGTGACATCTGGAGCCTGGGCATTCTGCTGTACACCATGCTGGCAGGGTGAGTGCCCCATTGGCCTGGGCCCCCTCCCACTACCCAGCCCTAATGTACGGGCTGGGGTGGTGCTTGTCTGATGGGAGAAACTCAGCCCTGCCTCAGGAAGGTCTGAAGTTAGGGATGTGGCCCTAGCTTTGGACGCTTCACCTTGAGGAGAAAGATGCTGCCCTTGGGAATACCCAGTCTGAAGGGGGAGACACAGCCCTCCACCCCTAACCCCGGGATGGAGTCCAGAGGCAATACCCAGACTGGGTGGGCTTTTCTCCAGATATACTCCGTTCGCCAATGGACCCAGTGACACACCCGAGGAAATCCTGACCCGGATCGGCAGTGGGAAGTTCACCCTCAGTGGGGGAAATTGGGACACAGTTTCAGAGACAGCCAAGGTGAGTCTGAGGCTGGACCCAGCTCATTTGGGGTGGGGAGGCAGGGACCACCCGAGGGCTTTGTAGCAGGTCACGAACAGGTGACCTGAAGCCTCGTTTTTCCAAGTGGAAGATTCCCAGGCAGCCTGCCTACACACACACACACACACACACACACACACACACACACACATACACACACACTCACCTTGTTTGGTCAACTGGGTAATCATTCAGTGGCTCTTCTGGTGTTCTGGGCCTGCAGGGGACAGAGAGCTGTGATTATGCCTTATGGAACTTGCTGTGGGGGCAGATACAGGCTTGCATATAAGAAACAGAGATGCCAGGCAGTGGAGAGAAGTGGGTCTTCCTGGCCAGGGGTACAGGCCGTAGAGGCACGGAGCAGAGCTACTGGCCATGCCAAGCAGAGAGGCCTTCTCAGAGGAGGGAACGTTTGCGCTTTCAATGTGAGCAAGTTTGCAGTTACGGCACCTCTGTGCTGGACCCTAGGTTGAGCCCTTAATGAGCAGTGCACCTCACATCAGCCTGATGAGGCAGGTATTGTTGTTTCTGTTTCTCAGGGGGGACACAGAGGCTCAGAGAGTTGAAGTAAATTGCCCAGGATACTCAGTTGAGCAGAAGAGTCACATTTTGAACCTGAGTCTGCTCAACCCAACCCTAGGTTCTTCCCACCTTCCTGCGTGGCTTCTAGAAGATGCAAGAGAAAAGAAAGTGAAGAAGTCCCAAAGAATGGCCTGTGCTCAGGGAGGCCCTGGAGCAGTGGGGAATGGGTTGCAGGGAGGGGCTACTGCAGGGTTTAGACAGGAGAGGGTCCCCATCAGTGGGACACAGCTATAGGCTCCCCTGCTGGCTCCTCCCACCAACCCCCTTGCCCACTGTGTCCCCAGGACTTGGTGTCCAAAATGCTACACGTGGACCCCCACCAGCGCCTCACAGCTAAGCAGGTCCTGCAGCACCCATGGATCACCCAGAAGGACAAGCTTCCTCAGAGCCAGCTATCCCATCAGGACTTACAACTTGTGAAGGTATGGTATCCCAGCTACTGGGCATCCAGGGCCCAAGGAAAGTTTTCCTGAGCAAGGACTTGGGGTGGCAGGGTCAAGAGATGCCATGTCTGTCTGTCCTGGAGCCCAGGTCTAACATGCAGAGGTGTCAACAGTACAGTCCCAGGCCTCCGGGGGTCACAGCCCCTCACATCTGATGTAGGAGGCAGGACTACTGACCAAGGCTGGATTAACGGGGCTGGGTGGGCCGTGGAACACTGGGAGGAGCAGGCCTGGCCCTGGAGCACGTGTCCCTCCTCCCGCCTGTACCTCTCCATCATCGTGAACTAACCTCCTACCTTCTCTCCCAGGGAGCCATGGCAGCTACCTACTCTGCACTCAACAGCTCCAAGCCCACCCCTCAGTTGAAGCCCATCGAGTCATCTATCCTGGCGCAGCGGCGGGTGAGGAAGCTGCCGTCCACCACCCTGTGAGGGGCCAGGGCATCCAGGCTGCAGGGCAGTGCTAGCTCGATGGAGGCGCATCTTTCCCGGAGAGAGCAGGCCTGAGCCACAGGACCAGAGGGAGCAGAGCCCTGAGGGGCCCCGGAAGCAGCCAGCCCAGATCACCCCAGTGAGGGTGTGAGAAGTGCCTTCTCCTTCCCGAGGACGGACTCTTCTCGGCTCCGGCTCTGCTGGTTGAAATCGATTCACTGTACAAACTCTTATCTTTTTTTAAAGGAAAAATGACATCAGCCACCATGGATTTTTACAAGATCCATTTGCCTTTCTGGGAGCAGAAATAGCCCCGTGCAGCCCCAGGAGGGGCACTGAGTCACACTAGGGCTCTCTGTGGCTGAGACTCCTTAGAGCAGTTTTGCAGTCCTACCCTGGGAACCCCACGATTGGCCTTCTGTAGCCATCTGCACCCACCTCCGAGGCAGCAACTTCCAGAGCCTTTGGCTGCTTAGCAGAACTTGCTCTATCCCCAGTCAGCTCTTTTTCCATACTGTTCTGCTGGGGAGTCTGGAACCACTTCCTGCTAGAGGAGAGGACCAAGGCCCCGTGGCACCCAGTTCCAGGCACCAGCATCCACATCAGCTCCAGCAATGGGTCCCCTGCAGTTAGGATGGGCCGCTGTCAGAGGAGGATCCGGAATGCACTTTTTGACTGACTTCTGTTGGAGTCTGCCACAGGACAGAGCACACAGGAGGCTGTGGGGTGGGCCAGGCGGGCAGGGGCTTTTTTTCATTTCTTCCTCAGCTGGTAACTCAGGGTTCACCTGTCCATGGCCTTTCTAATAAACTTACAGTTGAGTTGAAGCACGCTTGCCTCCACTTTTCATCCCTGAATTTGCCCCCTCTCTGCTATCAGGAGGTGAGGACTTTGGCAGTGACGGACGAGTAATGGACTAGGACTGATTAGCCCAGCTACTTGGAGCTCAGGTCATTTGGAGAGCATGTGGAGTCCCGCTGGCCCTGCCCTCACATTGCTGCCAGGGGATTCCATTATGCTGTTTATAACAGTAATGGAATTATTAGCCATCGGTTGGTGACCAAGTACCAGGCACTGTGCCTGGGCCTTACCTGTATATCTCATTTAATCTTTTTTTAAGATTAAATATATTTTTATTGATTTTAGAGAGGAAGAGAGAGAGAGAGAGATAGAAACATCAATGATGAGAATCATTGATCAGCTGCCTTCTGCACGCCTCACACCGGGGACCGAGCCCACAACCCAGGCATGTGCTCTTAACTGGAATTGAATTCGGGACCCTTCAGTCTGCAGGCTGACACGCCATCTGCTGAGTCAAACCAGCTAGGGCTATATCTCATTTAATCTTAACCCTGTGAGGTAGATGCTATTTTTATCCCTGTTTTATAGATGGAAAATCTGAGGCTCAGAGAGGGAATGACATTGCCTTACATGATAAACTTCTTCTGAGTACCTGTCTGTCCTGCTTCAGTGGCTGGTGAACCAAATAGAAAACAAGGTCATTGTTTTCATGGGTCTTACCTCTGGTGAGGAAACCTCCTAGAGAAAAAATGGACAATTAATAAACCAAGGTCAACTACTGTTAAGACATACAGTATGCAGAGTTAAATTGAGGTGATCAGGGAAGGCCTCTCTGAGGACATGACCCAGAAGCTAAGATCTGAATGATGAGAAGATGCCAGCCAAGACCAGGAGGCAGAGGGCCGAGTCAGGACAAAGGCTCCCAGGGGAAACAGGCTGGGCTTGCCCAGGAAACGAGCTGATGTGGCTGTGATGTCAGGTTCAGGAGATTGCACAAGACGAAGTTAGGAAGGAGGGCAGTCATTCGAGGCTTTTCAGACCAGGGTGAGGAGTTAGGGTTTAATTCTAATTGGGATGCAAGGCCTAAAAGAACTTAAGTAAGCAGGAGAGTGACATGATTTTATTTACATTTTTAAAAGATTGCTCTAGCCCTAACCGGTTTGGCTCAGTGTATAGAGCATCGGCCTGCGGACTGAAAGGTCCCAGGTTCAATTCTGGCCAAGGGCATGTACCTTGGTTGTGGGCACAGCCCCAATAGGAGGTGTGCAGGAGGCAGCTGATTGATGTTTCTCTCTCATCGATGTTTCTAACTCTCTATCCCTCTCCCTTCCTCTCTGTAAAAAATCAATAAAATATATTTTTAAAAAATAAATAAAATAAATAAATAAATAAATAAAAGATTGCTCTAACTGATGTGTAGAGAATTGATGGGGATGAAGGCGGTGGGCAGGAAGACCAGGTCGGTGGCTACTGCAGTAGCTCAGACAGTGTTTGGAGGTCAAGCAGAAAGCACTTGCTGAGAGTTTGGGTTTAGAGGCTAAGAGAAAAAGGATATCTTGTAAATTTTTTTTTTTTAACTTTGAGATTTTTGGCTTGAGAAGGTAAGTACTGAGGGAGAAGTTGGGGAAAGCAGGTTTGAGAACTCTGTGGGAGATGCCTTTTATATATATTATTTTTTTTGTTAATCCTCACCCAAGGATACTATTTCCATTGCTTTTCAGAGATAGTGGAAAGGAGGCAGGGTGGGAGGGGAGAGACAGAGGAGAGAAACATCAATGTGAGAAAGACACATCAATTGGTTGCCTCCTGCACGCACCCTGACCAGGGTGGGGATAGAACCTGCAACCCAGGTACATGCCCTTGACCGGGAATCGAACCTGTGACCCTTCAGTGCAAGAGCTGACACTCTAACCATTGAACGACACTGGCCAGGATGGGAGATGCTTTTTAAATATCTAAATAGAGCTGCCAGCTAAGAGTAATGAGAAGTTGGAGTTCTGGAGAGAAGGCTGGATGGGAAGGGTAAATTTAGGAATCATTAATTTGGAGAAACAAGAGGCTGGGCTTTTCAAAGTGTGGTCAGTGGGCCAGCAGCATTATCTGGGAGCTTATTAGAATGCAGAATCTCAGGCCCATTCTCAGACCTGCCTATAAGTGGAATCTATATTTTAACAAAATCTGCATGTGATTTGTGTGTACATGAAAGTTTGAGAAGTGCTATTGTAGGGACTGAGAACAGAAGAAAAGGGGAACAGTGATTGAGTCCTGGAGCATTTAAAGGCAGTACCCCAGCGGTGCGCTCAGTGTTTAGAGCCTCGGCCCACGCACTGAAGGGTCTTGGGTTCAATTCTTGGTCAAGGCCATGTACCTCGGTTGCAGGTTTGATCCCTGGCCCTGGTCGTGGCGCATGTGGGAGGCAACCAATCAATGTGTCTCTCTAACATCAATGCTTCTCTCTCTCAATTTTCCTCTCCCCCTCCCTCCCTTCCTCTCTCTAAGAACCAATGGGGAAAATATCCTCCAGGATTAACAACAACAAAAAAGACAGCACCCCAGGGGCCCTGGTCAGCATCATCCCTATACTCTAAGGTTGCAGGTTCGATCCCCAGTCAGGGCACATACAAGATTCAACCAATGAATGCATCAATAAACGAAACAACAAATCCAGGCTTATTTCTCCCTCTCTGTCTCTCCTCCAAAATCAATATTAAAAATATAAAAATAGCCAAAACTGGTTTGGCTCAGTGGATAGAGCGTCGGCCTGCGGACTGGAGGGTCCCAGGTTCGATTCCAGTCAAGGGCACGTACTTTGGTTGCGGGCACATCCCCAGTGGGAAGTGTGCAGGAGGCAGCTGATCGATGTTTCTCTCTCATCGATGTTTCTAATTCTCTATCCCTCTCCCTTCCTCTCTGTAAAATATCAATAAAAATATATTTAAAAAAAAAATTAAAAAATATATATATATAAAAATAAAGACAGCACTCCAGGAGGGAGAGCTAGCAGGAGACTGCACTGTGAGAGTGGGGAACCAATCTGGGAAGATTGAAAATCTTAAGGCCCAGGTTCTTTGCTCCTGTTATTTCTCAGTCTCTATGGTACAGCTTAGAAAGCCAGGGCCTGAGAGGTGAATACGTCCTGTTGTAAGGGAAGGAGATCCTGACACGAGCGGCTCAACTTCAGAGCTGATGTAGGTATGAAGATTCTGAGCCAGTGACTGCCCCACAGGGGCAGGGAAAGCTGTCTGGTATCCCCAAGGGCTGAACACCCACTGCTATACACAGTACTGCACCCCTGACTTGGGTGTATTATACTTCTCTGAGGCTCAGTTTACCCCTCTGTGCAGTGAAGCCAACATTTCCTGTCCCGCCCATCACCCAAGGTTGTCTACGCTGGACCCCAGCAGAAATCCTGAGCGTCATCCCGGACTCTTTCCTGTGCTTACCACATTCAGTCTGCATCCCGGCCCCATCAATTTTTGTCTCCTAAATATTTTTGCCACTTATCCCCTCCTCTCCTTCCTCCTTGTCATAGTTGTGTTTTTTTGCCACAGTCTTCTGACTCCCTCATCTTTTGGGTCCCCAACATCCCCCATTTAGAATCAAGTCTGATCCAACATCTGCCTCAGTGGCTCCTCGTCTACAAGACAGAGCCCAGCCATCCTAGCCTGACAATCAGTGTCCCGTGTGATCTGGCCCCTGCCGAGCCCCAGTACCAGCTCTCATAGCTTGTCCCCAAACAGCTCACAGACCTGAACTTGCCATGCTCCTCCCTCCCCTGGATTCTGCTGCTGCATGTCCTGGCTACCTTCTACTCATCCTTTAGAAAAGTTCAAATGACATTTTCAGGAAGCCAACCAGGACACCCTGACAGGGTTGGGCAGCCCTCCTTTGGAGTCCCCAGGCACTCATTCTCCATCTCTCTGTACATCACACTGTTTTAGAAACAGCTGATGATGTGTTTTCTCCCCACCAGTCTGTGAACCTGAGGCTGTGTTTTGTTCATTTCTGGAACCCCAGCACCTCGCACCAGGCCTGGCACACAATATTTTGATCCTCAGCTAGTGCTTGTTGAATGGGTAAGAGAATGCAGGACCCATGGGCTTGATGGTGCTGCGGGAAGCATAGACGCTGCACCTCAGAGTGGCAGGAGCCTGGGGAGGCATCTGGGAGTTAGGAAGGGAAGCTGGCGCGCTGAGGCGCAGAGCAGTTAGTGTCTTGGCCCAAGCACCAGAGGGAGGACTCAAGAACCAGGAATCGGTGATGGGTGGAGTGGGAGTCCGCAGGTGCTTTCTTAGCAACTCAACCTTAAAACCCAGATACTGCCAAAGCCGGTCTGGCTCAGTGGATAGAGCATCGGCCTGCGAACTCAAGGGTCCCAGGTTCGATTCCGGTCAAGGGCATGTACCTTGGTTGCGGGCACATCCCCAGTGGGGGGCGTGCAAGAGGCAGCTGATCGATGTTTCTCTCTCATCGATGTTTCTAGCTCTCTATCCCTCTCCCTTCCTCTCTGTAAAAAATCAGTAAAAATATATATTAAAAAACACACCCAGATACTTACCTTCTCTAAGCCTCAGTTTCCCCATTTGCTACATGGGGTCATAATCCACACCCATCTCCCAGTGTCATCTCCCAGTGAAAATCAAATGAACAAGTTTAGGGAACCAAGTGCTGCTTGTACAGTTAAGCTTGTTCTAATTTTCGCAAGGTCAGGACAGTCCCTCAAGAACTCAATAGACTCCAGAAACAGTCCCCAGCTGCCAGCATGTCAGACAGGAACCTCCCTCTCTGTGGACCAACTCTCTGAGCAAAACCCACTAATAGAAGTAACCCAACTTAGGGAAACCAATTGCCAATCCAGATAGCCCCAAGTTCCAGGGCCATGTTCCCTTTAATGCTCAGATAATAATCCCTGAGCTCCGCCCCCCGCCCCACCTCCACCCCCTGAGGATGCCCCTTCCCAAGGAATATTGGCTCCAGTCTATCACACAAATACGATGTGGAGATGCTAGACACCAAGTGTTTTCTGTGCTTATTTCATTTGGTCCTTATGTGAGGCTTGGAGATGAAGTGATTTGCCCAAGGTCACTGCTAAATGGCGAGAACAGAACTCAGAACGACACCTGTGTGATTCTGAAACTCACTCCTTGCCAGGGTGCTGCCCCACCTCTCTGCTTCTGAGAATGCCCAAGGTCTGCTTCCATGTTCCACAGGCCTGGCTGGTTGTCACTCTTTCCCTCAGCCAGACATGTGGTCATAAATGTTCCTATAACATTGGGCTCTGGTCTCATTTAGGGGTTAAATTGTTAGAAAGTTACGTTCCCCAGATGGCAAACAATGGAGAATAAGCTGGGAAATTGGGAAGTTTCCCATGGACAGTCTCAGAAGGTAGTGAGTTCCCCATCACCTGGGCTGCACACGCAGAGAACTAATGAGATTTGTGAAGTCTCGGAGATTCCTGTTCCCAGTCTGGGTTGTTTAGATGACCTTGTCAAAGACTCAGATTCTCAGTTGTCAGCACAGGCATTGAAGTCCCTTAGCGTATCTTGCATTTTACCCATTTATGTATTGTGTTTTCGAAGATTATTTCTGAGACAGGCACTCTCAGAGAAAAGCAGGTTTCCTACGTATGTTAAGTATGTAAACATTTGTTTTTTGGTTAGCACATGGATTTAATTCTCTCACCCAGACCTGTAATAAAAGGCCACCATTCATTTAATGCCTATAATAGTAGGCATGATTTATTGAGTTCCTGCTTTACATTGGGCACAATATATACATCATCCCCAATGCTCAAAGCAATCTCATGAGGTAGATCCTATAATTTTCCATCTTATACAAGGAAATTGAGGCTAAGAGAAGAATCTTGCCCACAGTCTCCCAGCAAGGACGTGGCTGAGCTAAGTTTTGAACCCGAATCTATCTGGCCCCAAAGCTCATACTATACCACCGTTATCCCACGGTTCAATGACTCATAAAATCTCACAGTCAGAAGATCAGCCCTAAAGGTTGATCTCCGCCCAGTACAGGAATCTCCCATAGATGGTTATCCGGTTTCTGCTCAAGTACTGCCTGCAGCGGACGGAGACTCCACCTCATCACAAAGCCGTCCCCGCACGGTTGGAAAGTTCCTCTGCTTTGAACTGAGGTCTTCTGAGTAGCTTCCATTTCTTGGGGAGTTCCCACTCACTCCAAAGAACTCAATAGAGAAATGACTCAACAGTAACAGGAGGGAAACCTAAATGAGCACTCCAACCCCGTCCCACCCCTGTGGAGGTACTTGCAGGCAGGCAAAGGTGCTCAGGCTATGCTGACAAGGGAGCAGGAGGGCCTCCTGGGCCATCCCTATTCCCCAGAAACCTTCAGGGAGCCCCCACTATTTCTTCCGGCCTCACCTCCTGCCCAGCTTGCCTGGGAAGGCAGCAGTGAGTGGGTAGTGGGAACAGCACTCGATGTGGAGTCAGACATCCCAACCCCAATGCTGACCTCCTACGTGACCTTGGGCAAGTCAAGTCATTTCATGCTTTGAGGTTTTCTCAACTGTCAAACAGGGCTACTGTGATCATTAAAGGAGAGGGTGTGTGAAGCTTCTATAGAGCTGCTCAGTTATAAGCAAACAGCAACCAGGATGCAGGAAGCTATTTAGAGTTGTGGTTAACTGCAGACTCTGGGGTTAGGCTGTCCTGGTTTTATTGTTTAACTTTTTTCTTGAAGTATAAGCAGTCCTGGGTTAGAATCCAATTTTGACCATTTGCCTGTGTGGCCTTGGGCAAACCATTTAACCTCTCTGCCTCAATTGCCCCATCTTTAAAATGGGCTTAATAGTATTATCTACTCTTTGGTGAAGGTGAAACAAGGTAATGCATCAGAGCACAGTCCCTCTCTCTCTCTCTCTCTCTCTCTCTCTCTCTCTCTCTCTCTCTCTCTCTCTCTCTCTCTCTCCTGTTTAATAGAGGGAGCCACCCACGCCCAGAGCCTGAAGAGACGTCAATTCATCTGAGCATCTTTACCCCATAGAGAAAGGAGGGAGCCCTCTCATAAGGACCTTCTTTTTCCCCCTCCTACTCCAGAGCCTTTTTCTGAGTTTTAAGTCATGTTTATGACTCAATCTGAAACTTCTTTTTTTATAAGTAATTTCCTCCGTTTCTCTTCCCTCTTCTGCCCCACCCCACCCCCCAAGCTGTGGGCTGAACTGAGAAATCGAGGGGCAGATGACACATGTTAGAGCTGGGCATGAGACCGGTTCCTGGGATGAGCCTGGAGGCACTCACCCATTGCAGAATGTTCTTACCAGGCTGGATTTGGGCAGTCATTCCTGCTGTCACTATAGAGCTTTAGAGTTACCAGCCCCTTTGCATAGGATTCCAAAAGTACCTGAAGGGAACTAAATTCTCACCTGAAGGAATAAGTAGAGGGTTGGAATCAGAGGCATGAGATTGAAGTCAAATCTCAACACTAGCCATGACTAGCTGTGTCATCTCGGGCAAGTCACTGGGCCTCTCTGAGCTTCATTTTCCTCATCTGCAAACCATCCTCAGAGGGTTATGAGAGCAAAGGCTCTAGCAGAGATTAGGTGCAGAACAAATGGTAGCTGAGTTGCAAGAATGCTTGACAGAACTTTCAGAGCTGAGTAAGGCCTCCAGAACCAGGGGATCTTAACATGGGATCCCTCTGGCCTTACGGATGTACTAGTAAAATGGTGTATATACTAGTATGTGTATTTTTCTGGGAATAGACAATATAAAGTTTTCTTTTTTTAAATTTTTTTAACATATATTTTTATTGATTTCAGAGAGAAAGGTAGAGGGAGAGAGAGATAGAAACATCCATGATGATGGAGAGTCATGGATTGGCTGCCTCTTGCAAGTCTCCCACTGGGAATCGAAGCCCCATAACCCCGGGGATGTGCCCCTGACCAGAATCGAACCAGGGACCCTTCACTTCTCAGGCCGACGCTCTACCCATTGAGCCAAGCCAGCCAGGGCAGATATAAAATTTTCATCATATTCTTTTTTAAAAATACATTTTTATTGATTTCAAAGAAGGAGAGAGAGATAGAAACATCAATGATGTGAGAGAATCATTGATCAGCTGCCTCCTGCACGCCCCCTACTGGGGATCAAGCCCGCAACCCAGGCATGTGCCCTGACAGGGAATTGAACCTTGACCTCCTGGTTCATAGATTGACGCTCAACCACTGAGCCATGCTGGCTGGGCTATTTTTATTTATCTTTTAATATCTTTTTATTGATTTCAGAGAGGAAGGGAGAGGGAGAGAGAGATAGAAACATCAATGATGAGAGAGAATTATCGATCATCTGCCTCCTGCACGTCTCCTACTGGGGATTGACCCCACATCCCCGGGGCATATGCCCTTGATCAGAATGGAACTGGGGACCTTTCAGTCTGCAGGCCAATGCTCTATCCACTGAGCCAAACCAGCTAGGGCTAAAACTTTCACTTTACAAGTATGTAGACTAGCCTTCCTGTCGCAGCACTGTGCTGCTCATTCATAGACATGTATGTTCCAGGCACTGGAGGTGCAAAGACGAATGCTCCTTGCCCTTCCATAGCACTGAGCTTCAGAGAGACGAAGTGATTTCTCCAAAGTCACATACTTCTGAAGGAAGCTGGCTGTTGGGCTTGGAACCCCAGATCTCTGACTGCAAAGCTGGCCACTTTATATCTCAGAGAGGCCCTCTAAGGTCCAAGCTCCCTCTGGTCAATGAAGACTAACAGGATAAGCATTCCATAAGCAAGGCCCTGAGGTCACACCGAGGGAGCCAGATTGGAGCCATCAGCACACCACCTGGGTGTGCTGATGCCTTGCCTGCAGGTGGCAGGTCTACGGCTGGTCCTATTCTGAGTTTACTCAGGGAGGGGGTTCCCCTTCCTAAACTCTTACACAGGCCACAGACCGTGAGGGAATTCCACAGATATATTTATATCAACTATATTGAGGTTTCATTTACATACAATAAAATGCATAGACTTTTAAGTACAATTGGGTGAGTTTTGACAAACTCATATGCCTGTGAAACCCATACCACTCTCAAGATATATAATATTTTCATTACCTAGGGAACTCCCTCATGTCCCTTTCTCAATCTCCCCCAATGTCAGAGGCAGCCACTATTCACTATCCTGGTTTTTGTCACCATAAATTAGTGTTGCCTGTTTTAGAACTGGTATCAACGGAATCATACAGTGTGTTCTCTTTCCTGTCTGACTTCTTTTATTCAACATAATCTCTGTAAAGCTTCATCCATGCTATTGCATGTTCATCCCTTTTTGTTGCTGAGTAGTATTTATTGGGTAAATATGCCACAATTTGTTTAATCTATTTATCTGTTCATGGACAGTTTTTTTTCCAGTTTTGGCTAATGTAAATATTCATGTAGGATCTTTGTGTGGACATATGTTTTTATTTCTCTTGGGTAAATACATGGAAATGGCATTTCTGCACACAGGATGGGTGTATGTTTAACTATATAAAAATTACTAAACTGTTTCACACAGTACATGAGAGTTCCAGTCGCTTTGTATCCTTGCCAATCTCTGGTATTATTCTTTTTAACTAGTCATTCTAGTGGGTGTGAAGTGGTTTCCCTTCATAATTTTAACTTGCACTTCTTTAATAACTAATAATACTGAATATCTTTTCATGTACTTATTGGCTATTCCTATATATTCTTCTGTCTGTTCAAACCTTTTGCCCCACTTACAAATTGGGTTATTCATCTTATAGATTTTAAAGAATTATTTATATATTCTGGATATAAGATCTTTGTCAGATATATGTATTGTGAGTATTTTCTTCCAACTTGTGACTTGTCATTTTATTTGAAGAACAGAAGTTTTAGTTTTTAAAAAATATATTTTTTATTTTAGAGACAGGAAGAGAGAGGGAAGGAAGGAGAGAAAGAGGTGTGAGCAATGTGCCTCCCATATGCACCCCGGCTGGGGATCAAACCTGCAACCTGGATATGTGCCCTGACCAGGAATCGAACCTGTCACCCCTTAGTGTACAGGACGATAATCCAATGAACTGAGCCACCACTGGCCAGGTCATCCCACAGTGCCTTTTTATTGGTGGGAAATTGGTCCAACTTAAATTACACCAATGAGGTAGCAAATGCATATAGTACAATATACAATGGTATGTATTATACTATAATATGTGAATACAATTTCATTTGGGAAAATTATTAAGAACATGGGGAAGTATTCATAATATAATGTCTTTTTAAAAACAAGTGTTTAAGTAGAATATAAGATCAATTTATTTTTAAATGTTATATGTATAAAAGAACACCTAAAATGATAGAAACAAAATATGGACAATGCGTCTTTTCTTTGTGCTTTTTCAATATGTGACAAACTTTCTAAAGTGAAGCTATGAATTTAGAACAAAAAAGCCACAAACTCATACATTTTTAAAAAATGTGTATGTGTGTATGTGTGTGTGTGTGTGTGTGTGTTTCCACAGCCCAATCCTGCCCCAAGCACGTGTCCTAAGAATTGAAGAGGTGGGAAAATTCAGAAATAGCTGGCTGTACCCTTGACCATAGCCTTAGACAGCCACCTTCCTGCCTTCAGGATCTCAAAGGAAAGCCTTAACAAATCCCCAGAAACTTTGCAGGGATACTAGAAGCTAGAAAGCCTGAGTAGGGACAGGTGAGTATTTTAATTGCTTAAAAAGCAATGTTTTAGAAAGATGAAACTTATTTATTACACTATACATTGCAGTGATATTGGCATTTACTCATTTGTCAGTTAAAAAACATTTCCTGGGCACCCACCTACCCAGCATCTGATTTTTTGGAGGAAAAAAGCATGACTTTGGTTTGATGTTTGTTAAAGAGCAAGCTTTGTTCCTTCCTCCCATTTACCACACACTTGGCACTTTACTGGGGCCTTAACTGCTTTAGTTAATTTAATTATCAAAATCCCAGCACAGAAGATATTAATATGTCCATTTACACATGAAAATAATGGAACATCAGAAAACTTAAATCAAATGGAATATCAAATAACTTAAATCCCTTAATCAATAGATCATGTTTTTTGAGTGCTTATCTGGTACCAACCACTGTACCAAGCACTTTATAGGTTCTAGTATTACTAGAGGCCCAGTGCAAGAAATTTGTGCACTCTGAGGGGGGGCCCCCTGAAGCCCGGCCTGCGCCCTCTTGAAGTACAGGAGCCCTTGGGGGATGTCCGACTGATGGCTTAGGCCCGCTCCCCATCGGACATCCTTAGCACTGCTGCAGAGGCGGAAGAGGCTCCCGCCACCACCGCTGCGCTCCTCAGACATCAGCCCGGCTTCTGGATGAGCGGCACTGACCACCAGGGGGCATCTCCTGCGTTGAGCGTCTGTCCCTGGTGGTCAGAGCAACCAGTCGTTCCTCCATTCGGTAGATTTGCATAGCCTTTTATTTTATAGGATTGCCTTTACTTACTTACTTAGCCATGAAGTAAACTAGGGGAATCCTGTAGTAGAGAAAAAAAAAAGAAGGTTTTTTGTCTCTTACTTACTTTTGCCACTCAATCTGACATTACTCAAGTTTGCAAATCGGCAAATAAGTCAACCAGATATGTGGATAAACATAAAAAATAAAAAGAGCTCCTACCAAATGATTTTACCTTGCTCAGTTTTCACAATGAGAAAAACATTGAATTTTGAGTCATCAAGACATAGTGGAAAGGACACTCCTTTGGAGAAAAATGACTAGGTTCAAATTATTGACTCTTGCAACTGTTGTGTGACCTTGGATAAATTACCCAGCCTCTCTGAGCCTGTTTATTCAGGGGTAATAAAAGTTAAAAATAAATACTTTATTTATAGAGAGTTTGTGAGAGGTAAATAGACTAGCTTTTGTAAAGCACCTAACATATAGTAGAAATTAAGGACATGCTTAGTGAATGCCTGGGGAACCTCAGAAACAGACCCCAAAACAAGGATTCCTGGGTAAGAGATTTATTAAGGAAGTGCTCCAAGACATCAGTAAGGGCATAGGGGAAGCCAGTCAGGGAGGGGGAAGAAGTCAAGCAAATATGAGACTTCAGGCAGTCCCAGAGAAGGTAGCTTAATTCCTCAGGGAACTCAGGAGTATAAATTCCACTGGAGACAAGTGAACTGGACTTTTAAACTCCCACATCCAATTAGTCACTTGCTGGAGACCAGTGGAGAGGGAAGGAAGGATCAAAGCGTTCTGGTATATCTGGAACGCTCCATTCCTCTCTGTAAAAATAAATAAAATAGATTAAAAAAAAGAAGAAAAAAAAAGCATTCTGGTAGCCTGAGGACCATCCTCCTCAAAAAAGCCTCAGGTACCAGTTATTGGAAGCAAAAGCAAAACGGCCAAGGGAAGGGTAGGAGGAACTGGTAAGAGATCTGAGAAGATCTGGGATGAGCAAGAATAGTATCTACTTCAGGGTTTGGGTTTTCCTTCTTTTAGAAAAGCTGGGCTTAAGTCCTTGCTTTGCTGGTTCCCAGGATCAAATGGAACAATATAATGAAAGCCTTTTGGAAGTTAAAATGTTAGATGAGTTCTTTCCTTTCTTTCTTTCTTTTTTTTTTATTCAATAAGCATTTACTGAACTTTTACTATAAACCAGGCACCGGAATAGGCGTTAGGATATATACTTTAATATGAGATTCATAAACTGTTTAGGATCTTTTAATCTAGTGAGGAAGTCATAAGGAAATAGAGAATTACCTGACTGTGTGATAAGTGATGTTTTTGAAGCATAGTTTCCCGGGAAGGGGAGCCAGTGGTACAGGGCAGGTTGTCAGGGAAGGTTTCAAATGGAGCCGATGCCTAAACTAAGTCCCAAAAGATGGGAGGGGTTTGTCAGGCAGACAGCCAGCAAGGGCATTCCTGGCAGAGGCAATGGCACAAACAAAATCAAAGAAGTATGAAACAGCCTGACCTATAGGAAGACTTGAAAGTTCAACAAGCCAAGGAGTTTGAACTTAATCCCATAAGGCAGTGGGAACCATTGCAGGATTCTGAGCCGGGGAAGGGCTTGACCAACTTTGCATTTTAGAATGATCACTCTGGCAGGTGGTAGTAGAAGCAAAGGAGTGAAGGAAGAGAAACCCGACAGGGAGATCAGATGGGAGTCGATTAGGCCAAATCAAGAGCTCAAGGGAAGCACCCACACCACTTGGATTACGGAGTGGAGAGCGATGCCCTTGAACCAAGACTAGAAATTATTATTTTGCCAAGGGTGAGGGATTGATCCCAGGCAGGAAATCAGGGATATGGATAAGATTGGGGAAAACCTGTAGACAAAATAAATTATTGATCCTAAATCATATGGATATCAGACTCTTCAAAGTATAGTACTTTCACAGCTGTTAGAAGGTTGATCCTGGAACAACCCTGGGAGAGGAGGGAAACAATTGACAGACGAAAGGCTTGAGCCCCAGAGAGGCAAGGTTTGTTGCCTATAGTCATGTAGGATCTGCTTATTTGTTGTAGTTTAGCAAAATATGGAATTAGAACCCAGGCATCTTTTAGGGAAAATAAGTTTTTCCTTCATTACCCAAATTAATATGTGCTCATTAAAAATAATTTGGAAAACACTAAAAAGTAGGAAAAAATGTTTAGTCCCTCATGGCCTCACAAAAAACTACTGGTAGTATTTTGATGTGGCTTTTTATTTTTTTATTTTTTTTCTTATATTTTATTGATTTTTTACAGAGAGGAAGGGAGAGGGATAGAGAGTTAGAAACATCGATGAGAGAGAAACATTGATCAGTTGCCTCCTGCACACATCCCCACTGGGTATGTGCCTGCAACCAAGGTACATGCCCTTGACCGGAATCGAACCTGGGACCCTTGAGTCTGCAGGCCGACGCTCTATCCACTGAGCCAAACTGGTTAGGGCTTGATGTGGCTTTAAAAAAAAAAAATTATTTTCTATGCTTAGGTTTTAATTTGCTCTTTTAATCTGTTTTCTTTCCCCCCACTTTTTGCTCAGTCCCATCCCAGTCCCCTCACCCCCCCGCCCCCCACACACACACACCAGAGCTGTCTGCCTGCTCTCTATCTATTAGTCTGTCTCTATTTTTATTTTTTGGTTAATCCTCAACCAAGGATATTTTCCCCCATTGATTTTTAGAGAGAGTGGAAGGGAGGGGGAGAGGAGAGGCAGAGGCAGAGAGAGAGAAACATCAATGTGAGAAAGACACATCCATTGGCTGCCTCCCACATGGGCCCCAACCAGGGCTAGGGATTGAGTCTGCAATCGAGGTATGTAGCCCTTGACCAGAATCGAACCCTAGACCCTTCAGTCAGCAGGCCGACGCTCTATCCACTGATCCAAACCAGCTAGGGCTAATCTGTGTTATTTTTCATGTTGCATTATAAAATAAACATTTTGTCATGTAGTCTCACATTTTTAAGATAATTTGTTTAACAGCTTCAGACTATTTCACCAAGTTTTAACCATTTGCTAATTAGTAGACATTTGGGTTGCTTCTTTAAAAATTTTTTATTTCTCACCCTAGCCGGTTTGGCTCAGTGGATAGAACACTGGCCTGCGGACCAAAGGGTCCTGGATTTGATTCTGGTCCAGGGCCCCGTACCTTGACTGCAGGCTCCTCCCCGGCCTGGGCCCTGGTAGGGGCTTGTGCAGGAGGCGAGCAATCGATGTTTCTCTCTGTCTTTCCTTCTTTCTTCCATGCTCTCTAAAAATCAATGGAAAAATATTCTCAAGTGAGGATTAACAAAAAAGGGAAAAAATTTTTTTCTCAATATACAATAATTGTGATGAACATCTTTTAACACACATGGCTTTTTCTTAATTTTGGATTCATCCTTTAGAACAGGTTTCCAAAGTAGTATGACTAGGTTTTAGTCTGCTCATTTAATCTGTTTTCTTTTTTTTTTTTTTCAAGGTAAAGAACATTCTACCACTCTTTTTTTAAAAAATATATTTTTATTAATTTCAGAGAGGAAGGAAGAGGGAGAGAGAGATAGAAACATCAATGATGAGAGAGAATCATTGATTGGCTGCCTCCTGCACGCTCCCCACTGGGGATCGAGCCCGCAACCTGGGCATGTGCCCTTGACAGGGATCGAACCTGGTGCCCTTTAGACCGCAGGTCAACACACTATCCACTGAGCCAAACCGGCTAGGGCTCTACCACTCTTTTTTTTTTTTTAAATATATTTTATTGATATTTTACAGAGAGGAAGGGAGAAGGATAGAGAGCTAGAAACATCAATGAGAGAGAAACATCGATCAGCTGCCTCCTGCACACCTCCCACTGGGATGTGCCCGCAACCAAGGTACATGCCCTTGACCGGAATCGAACCCGGGACCCTTCAGTCCGCAGGCCGACGCTCTATCCACTGAGCCAAACCGGTTTCGGCTACCACTCTTTTTTAAAAAATATTTTTTTATTGATTTCAGAGAGGAAGGGAGAGGCAGAAACATAAACATCAATGATGAGAGAGAATCAATGATGGGCTGCCTCCTGCATACCCCTCACTGGGTGCCCTGACCGGGAATCAAACCTGTGACTCCTGGTTTATAGGTGGACACTCAACCACTGAGTCACTCTACCACTCTTTTTTTTTTTAATTTAATAAATCTTTATTGTTCAGATTATTACAATTGTTCCTCTTTTTTTCCCCCATAGCTCCCCTCCACCGGGTCCCACCCCATCCTCTGCCCTTACTTCCGTCCCCCACTGTCCTCATCCATAGGTGTATGCTTTTTGTCCAGTCTCTTCCTGCATCTCCCACACCCCTTCTCCCCTGAGAATTGTCAGTCTACTTCCTTTCTATGCCCCTGATTCTATTATATTCACCAGTTTATTCTATTCATCAGATTTTTTATTCACTTGATTTTTAGATTCACTTGTTGATAGACATGTATTAGTTGCTCATAATTTTTATCTTTACCTTTTTCTTCTTCATCCTCTTCTTAAAGAATACCTTTCAGCATTTCGTATAATACTGGTTTGGTAGTGATGAACTCCTTTAGCTTTTTCTTATCTGTGAAGCTCTTTATCTGACCTTCAATTCTGAATGGTAGCTTTGTTGGATAGAGTAATCTTGGTTGTAGGTTCTTGCTGTTCATCACTTTGAATATTTCTTGCCACTCCCATCTGGCCTGCATAGTTTCTGTTGAGAAATCAGCTGACAGTCCTATGGGTGCTCCCTTGTAGGTAATTAACTGTTTTTCTCTTGCTGCTTTTAAGATTCTCTCTTTGTCTTTTGCTCTTGGCATTTTAATTATGATGTGTCTTGGTGTGGTCCTCTTTGGATTCCTTTTGTCTGGGATTCTGTGTGCTTCCTGGACTTGTAAGTCTATTTCTTTCACCAGGTTGGGGAAGTTTTTGGTCATTATTTCTTCAAATAGGTTTCAGTATCTTGCTCTCTCTCTTCTTCTGGCACTCCCATAATTCTGATGTTGGTACGCTTGAGGTTGTCCCAGAGGCTCCTTACACTATCTTCAAACTTTTGGATTCTTTTTTCTTTTTGCTTTTCTGGCTGAGTGCTTTTTGCTTCTTTGTATTTCAACTTTTTGACTTGATCCTTGCAGTCCTCTAGTCTGCTTTTAGGTCTCTGTATAATATTTTTTATTTCAGACAGTGTATGTTTAATTTCTAGTTGGTCCTTTTACATATCCTCGAGGGTCTCATTAAATTTATCGGCCTTTTCTAGGAAATTCTTGAAAAACCTTATAACCATGGTTTTGAACTCTATATCCAGTCGTTTGCTTTCCTCCATTTCTTTCACTTGTGATCTGTTTCTTTGTCTCCGCATTTTGGCTGCTTCCCTTTGTTGGTAGAGTAGCTTTGTGTGGTAGGTGTCCTCTAGGGCACAGTGGCTCAGCCTCCCCAGTTACCTGAGGTGGACACTCTTGGTGCACCCCTTTGTGGGCTGTGTGCTCAGCCTTATTGTAGTTAAGTCTTGATTGTTGTTGGTATCACTGGGAGGAATTGACCTCCAGGCCAATTGGCTGTGAGGATCAGCTATGTCTACGCTGGGAGAACTTCTGTGCTGGAGACACTCTTATAAGACAAGACTTGCAAAATTGCAAAAGCCTCTGTGCTCAGCTTGGATGGGGCAGAGTTTCAGGGCGGAGCAGACAGCCTTGGTTTCCCGTCAGCCCTGCCCTATGAGGCCCCTGGGTCTCAGTGCCCCTCGGTAATCGCTGCAAGCACCTCTGGGAGAAAGCCACCCTCGAGTTTCTCCCGCTGCCAGACTGTCCAGTTTCTCCCCAAATGAGTCGGGGTTCCCAGAAACTTGCCCGGAACTGGAGTTCAATGCAGTCGGGAGCTCCTGTCTCCTTCCTGCTTTAGAAAGCCAGCTGCGCACTCAGCTGCCCATGCATTCAGCAGTCAGTCCTCTCTGCGTGCGCGCGCCTCCTGACCTCTGCCTTCCGCAGCTCCCAAATCTCAGTGTGCTTTCTTTTTCCTGACAGTCCAGATTCCCCCCGAATGAGTCTGGTTTCCCAGCGTCTCGCCTGGGACTAGAGTTCAGTGCAGTCGGGAGTTTCCTTCTCCCTCCCACTTTAGAAAGCCAGCCGAGCACTCAGCCGCCCATGCACACAGCCGCCCATCCTCTCCACGTGCGAGCCTCCGTACCTCAGCCTTTTGTAGCTCCTCTGAGTCGCAATGTGCTTTCCTCTTTTCTTCTAGTTGTAGAATTTCCACTCAGCCAGCTTTCCTGTGATTCTGGATGGTGTCCGTTTTGTCTTTTAGTTGTAGTTTTGATATTGTTGTGCGAGGCAGCAGTTTAGGTGTTTACCTATGCCGCCATCTTGGTTTCTCCCACTCTACCACTCTTGATACAAGATTGTCAAACAGGATTGTACCCACATTTTTTTGGACCCTCCATCAGGGCTCTTGCTATTAATCACATTTTCTCTCCCTCACAATAATAAAAATAGAAAGTAATACCCTTCAAAGAAGGAAGATTTTTAAATATTTATATATTTTTTATTAATAAGAAGGAATATTTTACCAGTACCAAACTCTTACCTCTGCCATCCTGTTTCTCTGCTGTTGTTTCTCTTTTGAACAGCAGATGGCAGGATAATCCCACAACAGGTGGTCATGACAATTTAATTGCAATGAGGAAAAATTGCTTCTTTTCCCACATATATTTCTTTCCTGAAATAAACAGCATACAAGGCATCTGCCTCTTTATTGAAAGTCAGATATGTAAGGAAGTGGATTTTCAGCAACGGATATAAAGGTAGCCACATAAATCCTGAGCTTTAGGTTATTAGAGTCTGTGCACAAACAAATTTCTCAGAAAGAAGCAAATGGAGGTTGAAAGTCGATTGTTAAAATTCCACATATTCTAGATTTCCCCAGTTAATAATCATAAAAACTTTATAGCCAGAAAGTCACAGAGGCCCTTCTGTTGTAATTGTTAGAGTTTAGAGTCAGTGGAAACACCCTTCTCACCCAGGGGATTTTAAAAGCCAATCCCACCCCCTCCCCACAACCCTCTCCCCTAGCACTCATTTCCCATCCCTTCACAAAATTGCCAGGGTAATTGACTCTTAGATGAGATGAGTTTGACTTTCTACCCTGATTTTGTAACAGAAGTTCTTTTGGTGAGGTCCTTTGTTTGAAAATGCACAATAAAAATGGCTTTAGAATGACTTCAGAGGACTCTTTCTGGTGCCAACAACAGATTCCAAAGCCGCTATTATTCGAGATGGGTGATAGGATCCCTTGAGACTGTTTGAGTATCGGTTTTCAAAGTGCTTAGGAACCTGAAATGTCCTGTATGGTATATTTGCAGGTGCATAATTAGCCAAGTGCTCCAGGGGTTATAAAGACTGCCTTCCTGTAGTTGAAATAGACAGATTTAGCCTCTTACTGAAATTGAAGGCTGCAATTTCGATAACAAATCTGATTCTAACTCTCCCGTGTCACTGCAGCCCAAAGGTGCCTTTGTCTCCCAAGAGAAAGAGGTTGGAGGTAAGTGAATGGCCCTTAACCAGACCCATGTAGAAAACATTGCTAAGAAAAAACTTTTGTCCTGAGAGTGTAGGTTTAGGGCTGTTGCATGTGAAGCCAATTTGCTTTGTTCATAGCCAACCTGCCTGAATGCAAATATTGCAAGGTGACCGGAGCTGTGGAGCAGCAAACTGCTTTAAAAGCAGGCTGTCAGAGGGAAACTCTAAGCATACAATGGCTTTATTTTTGTTAGACATAATTCTCCAACCTGGCTTTTTTTATTGCACTAACCAAAATAAATCTAGGCAAACTTAAAAGGCTGCCTTGATGTCAGAAGAAAATGGATATTGTCTCTCCTGAACATGTCTGAGTGGTCGTACATAATCCTAGCTACATCCAGATAAGACTACACCTCCTCCCATAGAAAGCTTTCCTGGATCATAATATCACCAGGAGTATTCACTTTGGGGCTTGATGGTTCCAGGCTGTCTTACTAAACACTTCTAAAGAAGTAGTTTGCCCGTTCTTTCTCTCTTCCATTTGTAGTTAATACTTGTGTGTACTTAGTGGTGTTTTGAACTCCTTTTATATCTCAATGCCTCTGGCATTTGATGATACCTGGGCAGCAGGAGCTTTCATCACACCAAATACAGGGTGATGTTTAGTGGAGAAGGGTCCAGGAGGGAGGGGGGTAAAAACCTATGCTCTTTCCTAAGTCTGAGAAAACCAGTGGGCTCCTTTTAAGATTAACTGTGTCTTTAAATATTAGGATCTCCGGTTGTGAATGTATGGATGGAACTGCTTCCATCAGACAAACCTGAGGTAGAGGATGTAGGTGTCACATTCAAATCAAAGAGGTGCCTCTCAACAGGAAAGATTTAATCAGCTCTCCTTCCCAGGATCAGCTGCCAGGTTTGAACATTTACTTGTCTGTGTTCCAGGCAGGAGACACTGCTAATTATGGGAGCAATTCCCATGGATACAGAAAAGAATTGTCTGAGCTGGGGAGTCAAAGCTCTGACCAAGAGGGAGCTGAGAAGAAAAATGCCCCCAACATTCTCAGAGAAAATTCCAGAATTGCCCAGGGTCCTGCCTTTTCTGCGGGAATACCACTATAACTGGCCTTTAAAGATCTGGAAACATCCTTTCCTTTACCTTCCTAACTCATGTGTTATCCGACGCCCCCCCCCCCCTATTTTTTTTAGAAATGGAATTTTAAAAGTACTTTCTTTTAGTCAAACATTATCTCATAAGGTTATCTTGAAAAAAAAAAAAAAAAAACACAGAAAAAACGGCTTTACCAAGAGTGATTCTCAGAAATGATAGTACCTGAAAACAAGCCGACTTGGCCATCAGGCCAGCCAAAATGGCACAACCATTGGAACCTGTTGCTTTATTCTTGGCAAAGACACCATTGAGTCCTTTCTGTTGTATGTAAAGTAAGCTGTGGCAAAACTTACCTCTTATGTGGTACAAAATCTACTCACAAGGGAGCTTCTACAACATCAGTTTGAATTTATATTCTGCCCCCTTCTTTCTCCATTATGCAGAGCACTTGCTCCCTGTCCTTCCCCCACTCCGCCAGCTGTCTGTCTGTCTCATTTGTGTCAATTAAGAATTCAATACTGCTTAATTTAATTGAATGACTTTCCCTGCATAGATCCCATCCACGGATAGGACACCGACCATCTCTCCCATTGCCCAGAATAAAAACTCTAAAAAAGCCAAATGCATGCAAGGGTGCCTTAGAAAAGAGAAGAGGTCCTCGCTGGCTTTGCCAGTGAACTGGAGAAGACAAGAAGGGCAAGACAGAGTTCCCAGTTATGTACCTGCTGGCCTACCAACGGTCAGCACTGCATAAACCAAGATCATCTGAGTTGACTCCACTTAGCTAAGGCTCTTCAGAAGTGGTTCTTTGGCTTAGAAACCTAAGAACCAAGTAGAAGAAATAAACCTCTATACCAATTCCTAGTTTACAAAGTGCTTTCCCATCCTGAGAACGACTTTGTCTTTCTGTTCATTCAGTCACTGAAAAAAATAGACTTTATCTTTCTGTTCTTTAGTCACCTGCCTCTATTCATTGAGCACTTACTATGTGCCAGGCAATGTTCTGGGAGCTGAGAATTGTGCTCTGAGAACAGAAAATGAAGTTCCTGTCCTCTTGGAATTTACATTCTAAAAGGGAGGGGAGACAATAAACATATAAGTAAACATATAGTATACCAAATGGTAATAAGGGTTATGGAGGATCAAACAGCAAGGTTAAGGGAGATAGAGATTATGGTTTGGGCAGAGTTTTTTTAGTTTATAAAAGTTGGTCAAAGGACTCCCTGAGCTGACTCAAAAGAATCTAAGGAGCAAGTCATACAATTATGAGGGGGAGGAGCATTCCAGTTAGAGGGTATAGCAAATGCAAAGGCCCTGAGACAGGAGTTTCCTTGTTGAAGGAGACCAGTTTAGCTGAATAGATTGAGCCAAGAGAGAGATGTAAGAGACAGGTCAGGGCAGTGGAAGTGCAGGGGCAGACTTTGGAAAACCTTGTAAGGCACTGTACGCTTTTATTCTGAGGGAGATGGGGAGCCACTGGAGGAATGACTTGTGTGTTATGTTATGATTTATGCTTTAAAAGGTTGATTCTGGCTGCTGTGTAGAAAACAGAAGAAAAGAGTACAAGGGCAAACGCAAGGACAAGAGTTAGGAGGCAATTGCAGGAATCTAGTCAAGAAACAATGGTCAGGGTGGTGGCAATGGTAGAGGTGGCAACAGTGGTTAGGGAGATATTGAAGGTAAAGGTCCCAGAATTCGCTGCTGGACCTGGGAGATATATGAGAAAGAAAGAGAAGTCAAGGATATTGTGGATGTTTGAGCAACTATTAGATAATCTAGTGAAATGAACAGAGGCCTTGAATCAGAGGTGAGACTAAATCTCAAATTCATGGCTTCTGGGTTGTGTAATCTTGGGCAAGTCACTGAAGCTCTCTGAGCATCGATATTTTTCATCAGTAAAAAAGTGATAATGGCCGAAACCGGTTTGGCTCAGTGGATAGAGCGTCAGCCTGCAGACTGAAGGGTCCCAGATTCGATTCCAGTCAAGGGCACGTACCTTGGTTGCAGGCACATCCCCAGTGGGAGGTGTGCGGGAGGTGGCTGATCAATGTTTCTCTCTCATCGATGTTTCTAACTCTCTATCCCTCTCCCTTCCTCTCTGTAAAATATCAATAAAATATATATATTTTAAAAAAGTGATAATGATAATATTAATACCTCTCACAGGTCTATAGTAAGAATTGAATGGGATGTGAAAATGCCTAGAAGAGTACCTGGCACAGAGATACTCAATAAATGTCAGTTGAATCTGGGTACCAGTGGCTCATACTGCAAAAAACTTTATTTCCTCAGAATGTCCCTTCTTTTTAAAATATATATTTTATTGCCCTAGCTGGTTTGGCTCAGTGGATAGAGAGTTGGCCTGTGGACTAAAAGGCCCCGGGTTCAATTCCAATCAAGGGCACATTCCCAGGTTTCCAGTTTGATTCCCAGGAGGAGGTGTGCAGGAGGCAGCCAATCAATGATTCTCTCTCATCATTGATGTTTCTAGCGCTCTTCCTCTCTGAAATCAATATATATATATATATATATATATATATATATATATATATATATATATATATTATAATAATAATAATAAAATTTAAACCTTCCCCAACATTCATTTCTATTCTCTGTCTCTTCCAGTATAAGGCAGAGACCACACCAACGTGTATATAAAATGCCTAGCACAATGCTTGGCTCATAGTCGCCTTGCAAATATTTGTTGAAAGGCTGAGTAACCTTTAAGGCTCTGACTAGTATTCTGATGTCATTTTCTCTCTTTTTAAAAAATTAAATCTTTTTTTGTCTAGATTTTGCACAGCTCTGTATGACATTTGACTGCTGAGTGGAAACACCTCTTTGTTGTATCAGAAAAACCCCTTACGCTTCTGTGTGTACATTTGTTTGGCTTAATGTCCATGTATAGTACTAATACTGGCTTGTTCTATTTTTTTGTGTTCACTTCTCAAGGCTGTACTTGTTTTTGGAGGCAGGTAACAAAAGAATAAGACATAGCTTCAATTCATCTAAGAATTATCCACCCAAATTACTTGTAGAGGCAAAGGGAGTGGGTGGGAGTGCATTCCATAAAAGGGAAAAAGTGTCAGCAACAGCATGCAGCATGCTGTGTGTGGAATAATTAGGAAACACCCATAGTTTTTGGTGGTTGGGGCAGAAGCGGCAAAGATTAAGTTGGCTACATAAGGTCTAATGAGTTGAAATGTTCCCTCCTCTTTATTTTTTGAAAGAATTCCTGTAAGATCAGTGTTACTTCTTCCTTAAAAGAATTTACAAGTGAAACCATCTGGGCCTAGGGCAGTGGTCAGCAAACTCATTAGTCAACAGAGCTGCAAACCGCGGCTCGGGAGCCGCATGTGGCTCGCGAGCCGCAATTTGCCGACCACTGGCCTAGAGCTTTCTTTAGGGGAGATTGTTTATAACAAATTCAATTTATTTAATAGACACATGACAATTCAGATTTTCTATTGTATCTTGTGTCAGTTTTAGTAAGTTGTATTAAATAAAATTTGAATGCTAAACAAAATCCTAGTTTCTTGAAATGAACTATATTTTGGGGGTCATTAAAGATTTTTATGTGAAAGAGTAACAGCACTTCAGGAAGGTTAATCTGGAGAATGCACAATAAGGGTTTTGGAAAGAGGTCAGGGAAAGGGGAGAAGCAGAGGTGGGAGAGGCAGATAGTAAGCTTTTACAGAAATGTGAGGAAAAAGTGACAAGGGCCTTGACTAGAGTGGTATTGGAAATAGCGAAGAACCAAATTCCAGAAATATAACCACTTCTTTATCTATATCTCCTTTTGCCTGAACTAGGATATTGATAAATTTTAGTACTTAATGGAACATTGTGCTGCTTCTCAGCATTTACTCTGTCCAAGGTGGAAAGCATTCCTTGTACCAGAGCCCAGTGGTGGGAAGGTATAATATTTCCGCTGTGATTTAGACTTCCAGCCTTTAAGACTCAGGCCTTAGGAACTGGTGCCAGCTGTCTGTCCTTTTAGTTTTAAGTTTAACTTCACAACTAGCTTTTCCAATATACTGTTGATATTTCTCTTTTATACGACAGATGTGGTTTCACAGGGCAACTAGAGGCTGCTTAAATTCTGTAAGTAAATACAGTGGTGGAGCTGTTTCCCTAATTTGGGAACTGAAATAGCAGCTCTGACAGAGGAAAGAAATAAGATTTAGAACCCGGCTGGTGTGGCACAGTGGCTGAGCATCAACTTATGAACCAGGAGGTCCCGGTTCGATTCCTGGTCAGGGCACATGCCTGGGTTGCAGGCTTGATCCCCCAGTGCGGGGCTTGCAGGAGCAGCTGATCAATGATTCTCTCTCATCATTGATGTTTCTATCTCGCCCTCTTCTTTCCTCTCTGAAATCAATTATATATATAAAGACCTGAGTTTTAACACTGGCTCAACTACTTATAGCTATGTGACCTAAAGCAAGGCACTTAATCTCTCTGAGCCTTAGCATTCTCCTGTGTAAGCTGAGCATAAGACTACTCTTGCAGATTTCAGTTTGTTTTGAGAACCAAGTGAAAGAAACTATTTTTCATTTTTTAAAAAACAAATAATCTTAAAATATTTTTAAAAATATGTTTTTATTCATTTCAGAGAGAGGAAGGGAGAGGGAGAGAGAGGTAGAAACATCAATGATGAGAGAGAATCATCTATTAGCTACCTCCTGCAGGCCCTCTACTGGGGATTTAGCCTGCAATGCAGGCATGTGCCCTGATTGGGAATTGAACTTTGACCTCCTGGTTCATGGGTCAATGCTCAACCACTGAGCCACACTGGCCAGGCTAAACTGATTTTCAAGAGAGAAAGGAAGGGTGTGAGAGAGATTTGTTGTATCACTTATTTATGCATTCATTGGTTGATTCTTACATATGCCCTGACTGGGTATTGAACCCACCACCTTGGTGTATCAGGATGATGCTCTAGAACCACCTAGTCAGGGCTAATAAATTTAATTAAAAAACAAATTACAGCCTCTAGAACTATGAGAAAATAAATATCTGTTGTTTATTTTTAAAAATATATATTTTTATTCATTTCACAGAGGGAAAGGGAGAGGGAGAGAGAGGTAGAAACATCAATAATGAGACAGAATGAATCAACAACTGGCTGCCTCCTGCAGGCCCCCTACTGGGGATTTAGTCTGCAATGCGAGATTTGCCCTGACTGGGAATTGAACCATGACCTCCTGGTTCATAGGTCAATGCTTAACCACTGAGCCATGCCAACTGGGCTAAATATCTGTTGTAAATAAATAAATAAATAAATAAATTCTCTAGTAGAGACTAGGCTGGTAAGTGCTAAAAAAGTAGGAAGCATGATTATTATTATCATATTAAAAATAGTTAATAAAATAAAAATAATAAAACCAAATAAAATAAAATCCAATGTCTAATTAAAGTAATTAATTAACATAAATGAGAATCTTTTAGCTGAAAATTGAAAGAAATTTTGTTTGTTTTTGTGGTAGACTTCCATGAGATGAGTACTATTTGACTTTTAGGAGGGAAAAAATAAAATATACTTTTCAATATGAAATTTTTAACTAAGCTTTAGAAGACTTTATTGTTTTGAGGATTGAGTAACTTGTAAAGGGGAAATTAGTTAGCAAAAGCACTCAAGTTAGGTTAAAATTTGCAAGTTCTTACTCTTTTTTATTTTATTTTATTGTTTAAAGTATTACAAATAGTAGTACATATGTCTCCTTTTTTTCCCCATTGACCTTCTCCTGGCCTTCCCTACTCCCCGCCCCTCCCCCCCCCCCCCCGGCCCCGGCACTTGCCCTCACCACCACCCCCCCCCCCCCCGCCCAGTGTCTTGCACCCATTGGTTATGCTTATATGCATGCATACAAGTCCTTTGGTTGATCTCTTACCTCCCCACCCCCACAACCCTCCCCAGCCTTCCCGCTGTAATTTGACAGTCTGTTCGATGCTTCTCTGCCTCTGTATCTATCTGTTTGTTCATCAAGTTATAATGTTCTTTATTTTCCATAAATGAGTGAGATCATGTGGTATTTTTCTTTCACTGACTGGCTTATTTCACTTAGCATAATGCTCTCCAGTTCCATCCATGCTGCTGCAAATGGTAAGAATTCCTTCTTTTTTATAGCAGCGTAGTATTCCATTGTTGTAGATGTACCATAGTTTTCTAATCCACTCATCTGCTGACGGGCATTTAGGCTTTCCAAATCTTAGCTATTGTAAATTGTGCTGCTATGAACATAGGGGTGCATATAGCCTTTCTGACTGGTGTTTCTGTTTTCTTGGGATATATTCCTAGAAGTGGGATTACTGGGTGAAATGGGAGTTCCATTTTTAAATTTTTGAGCAAACGCCATACTGTTTTACTCTTAATCTGAGAGATTATCAGGAATTCTCTTTTCCCAGGTATCCACATGGCTTGCTTCCTCACTCCTTCAGGTTTTTAATGACACCTTCTCAAATTTAAACCTTTCCATATCCGGCCAGCATGGCTCAGTGGTTGAGTGGTGGTCTGTGAACCAGGAGGTCATGGTTCGATTCCTGGTCAGGGCACATGCCCAGGTTGCAGGTTCAATCCCCAGTGTGGGATGTGTAGGAGGCAGTTGATCAATGATTCTCTCTCATTACTGATGTTTCTATCTCTCTCTCTCTCCCTTCCTCTCTGAAATCAATACATATATATATATTTAAAATAATAATAATAAAATAAAACTTAAACCTTCTTATTCATTTCTATTCTCTGCTTATTTTTTCTCCACAGCATTTATCATTTAATATATTATATAATTATTTGTTTGTATCTTGCCCCTTCACCACTGCTGTCCTCCACTATAATGTAACCTCCATGAATTTTATCTGTTCACTAGAGGCCCAGTGCACAGATTAGTGTACCAGTGGGGTCCCTTGGCATGGCCTGCACCCTCTTGCAATCCAGGACCCCTCAGAGGATGTCAGAGAGCCAGTTTCGGCCCAATCCCCTCAGGCCAGGCCAAGGGACCCCACCAGTGCGCAAATCCGTGCACCGGGTCTCTAGTATGCATATAAGATCTTTGGTTAATCTCTTCCCCTCCTCCCCCTACCTCTTTCTCTCTGAGATTTATCAGTCTGTTCAATATTTCTATGCCTGTGCATTGAGCGTCTGCCCCCTGGTGGTCAGTGCATGTCATAGCTAACGGTCACTTAGGCTTTTATACATATAGACTAGAAGCCCAGTGCATGAAGATTCATGCTAGAATGGGCTTTCCTTTCCCTGGCTGCCGGCACTGCCTTTCCACTCCTGCCCAGCCCCTTTCTACTCAGGCCCTGGAGCCGCCTCTTTCCACTCCTGCCCTGCCATACCACGCTGCCTAGAGACCCTGAGAGACGGGGGGGTAGGGCAGAACGCCCCCGTCACTCGGCGCCTGTATATGCAAATTAACCATCTTTGTTTGGTTAATTTGCATATCACTCCTGATTGGCTGGTGGTGTAGTGGAGGTATGGTCAATTTACATGTTTGTCTATTATTAGGAAAGATTGTTGTATCTCTAGAAATAGGATAGTAATTGGGACATAATAGGCACTCGGTAAATATGTGTGAAATGAATAAAAGAACACATCATGGAGTTTTCTCTTTGAATTTAATAGTATAAGAATATGGCCCTAACTGGTTTGGCTCATTGGATAGAGCATCGGCCTGCAAACTGAAAGGTCCCAGGTTCGATTCCAGTCAAGGGCATGTACCTTGGTTGTGGGCACATCCCCAGTAGGAGGTGTGCAGGAGGCAGCTGATCGATGTTTCTCTCTCATCGATGTTTCTAACTCTCTATCTCTCTCCCTTCCTCTCTGTAAACAATCAATAAAATATATTAAAAAAATAGTATAAGAATATGAAAAATCTAGCAGTGATGGGACTCTGGGTATGCAGATGTGTCTTTTAACATCAGCCACAGCAGACCAATACCGTATGTCCACACTTAAATTGAAAAGGTCCTGTTCTCTCAACTCTGAGATTAATAATTGGAAATTTTTTGTTGTTGTTGTTAATCCTCACCTGAGGATATTTTTGCCATTAATTTTTTATTGAGAGTGAAAGCGAGAGGGAGAGACAGAGAGAGAGAAACATTGATGTGAAGAGACACATTGATTGGTTGCCTCCCGAATGTACCCCAAGGCGGGGTGGCAGGGATAGATCCTGCAACCAAGGTATGTGCCCTTGACTGGAATCGAACCCATGACCCTTCAGTTCACGGGCTGATGCTGTAACCACCAATCCAAACTGGCTAGGGCAATGATTGGAAACTGTTATGGTCACTGTTTACTTTATTGAGGATGGTAGGAGCAGAATGACATCAAGGGGGTCACCTTCTTAAGAGAATGCTCTCCCAAATCTTGGGTTCTGTCAAGTAAGTTTGGGAGTCATTAAAATAATCCTCTCACCTCACTTACAGAGGATTCCCTCTGAAACACAAATACCCCAGGAGGGGATCACAGCTTAATTCTTCAACATTTAACACTTGAGTTGGATTTAGGATAAAGGTTAAGGACTGGTCAGAAAGATTCATTTTACTAATTTTACAGTTGTGCCTGGGGCAGAATATGACCTTTTTTTCACACACCAAATTCCCCTTGCCCTTAAATATCACTCTATAAATACTATGGATTGCAACTGATCAAGGAGGATCTGTGTTTCTAATCAGCTACAATTCCATCAATTCTACCAAACAGATCTCTCTGCAATTGTAATTACAAAGAATTCTTGAGGAGGAAGAGATTTGGATTCCTAACATACCAAACTGGTATCACAGAATGTAAGCCTTCCAATTTGTACCTTGAGGTATAGATTTGGCAGGGGGAGTGTCCATTGATTAGGTCATCATGTGATATAAGTAAGTACATATATATATTGTAGTTTACACCCATTTTTAAAAAATAAATCTTTATTGTTCAGATTAGTACAATTACTCCTCTTTTGTCCCCCATAGCTCCCCTCCACCCGGTTCCCACACCACAGTCTGCCCTTACCCACCCCCGCACTGTCCTCATCCATAGGTGTACGCTTTTTGTCCAGTCTCTTCCTGCACCCCCCACACCCCTTTCCCCCCGAGAATAGTCAGTCCATTCCCTTTCTATGCCCCTGATTCTATTATATTCACCAGTTTATTCTGTTCATTAGATTTTTTATTCACTTGATTTTTAGATTCAGTTGTTGATAGATATGTATTTGTTGTTCATAATTTTTTATCTTTACCTTTTTCTTCTTCTACCTCTTCTTAAAGAATACCTTTCAGCATTTCATATAATACTGGTTTGGCGGTGATGAACTCCTTTAGCTTCTTCTTATCTGTGAAGCTCTTTACCTGACCTTCAATTCTGAATGATAGCTTTGCTGGATAGAGTAATCTTGGTTGTAGGTTCTTGCTATTCATCACTTTGAATATTTCTTGCCACTCCCATCTGGCTTGCATAGTTTCTGTTGAGAAATCAGCTGACAGTCCTATGGGTGCTCCCTTGTAGGTAACTAACTGTTTATCTCTTGCTGCTTTTAAGATTCTCTCTTTGTCTTTTGCCCTTGGCATTTTAATTTTGATGTGTCTTGGTGTGGTCCTCTTTTGGATTCCTTTTGTCTGGGGTTCTGTGTGCTTCCTGGACTTGTAAGTCTATTTCTTTCACCAGGTGGGGGAAGTTTTCTGTCATTATTTCTTCAAATAGGTTTTCAGTATCTTGCTCTCTCTCTCTTCTTCTGGCACCCCCATAATTCAGATGTTGGTACGCTTGAGGTTGTCCCAGAGGCTCCTTACACTATCTTCATATTTTTGGATTCTTTTTTCTTTTTGCTTTTCCAGTTGAGTGTTTTTTGCTTCTTCGTATTTCAAATCTTTGACTTGATTCTTGCGAACCTCTAGTCTGCTGTTGGATCTCTGTATATTATTCTTTATTTCAGTCAGTGTATGTTTAATTTCTAGTTGGTCCTTTTTCATATTCTTGAGGGTCTCGCTAAATTTATCGGACTTTTCTAGAAAATTCTTGAAAAACCTTATAACCATGGTTTTGAACTCTATATCCAGTCGTTTGCTTTCCTCCATTGCTTTCATTTGTGACCTGTTTCTTTGTCTCTGCATTTTGGCTGCTTCCTTGAGTTGATAGAGTGGCTTTGTGTGCTAGGTGTCCTATGGGGCCCAGTGGCTCAGCCTCCCCAGTTACATGAGGTGGACACTCTTGGTGCACCCCTTTGTGCACTGTGTGCACAGTCTTGTTGTAGTTAAACCTTGATTGTTGTTGGTATCACTGGGAGGAATTGACCTCCAGGCCAATTGGCTGTGAGGATCAGCTGTGTCTACACTGGGAGAACTTCTGTGCTGGAGACACCCTTATGAGACAAGACTTGCAAAAGCCTCTGTGCTCAGCTTGGATGGGGCGGAGTCTCAGAGCTGAGCAGACAGCAATGGCTTCCCATCAGCCCTGCCCTAAGAGGCCCCCCGGGTCTCAGTGTCCGGTGGTAATCTCTGCAAACACCTCTGAGAGAAAGCTGCCCTCGAGTTGCGCCCACTGTCAGACAGTCCAGTTTCTCCCCGAATGAGTCTGGGTCCCCAGAGTCTTTCCTGGAACTGGAGTTCAGAGCGGTCAGGAGCTTCTGTCTCTCTCCCAGTTGAGAAAGCCAGCCGCATACTCAGTTGCCAGCCCTCTCCGAGCATGCCTCTTGTACCTCTGCCTTCCACGCCTCCTCTGAGTCTCAGTGTGCTTTTCTCTTTCCTTCTAGTTGTAGAATTTCCACTCAGCCAGCCTTCCTGTGGTTCTGGATGATGTCATTTTGTCTTTTTTAAAAAAATATATATTTTATTGATATTTTACAGAGAGGAAGGGAGAGGGATAGAGAGTTAGAAACATCGATCAGCTGCCTCCTGCACACCTCCCACTGGGGATGTGCCCGCAACCAAGGTACGTGCCCTTGACCGGAATCGAACCTGGGACCTTTCAGTCCGCAGGCTGACACTCTATCCACTGAGCCAAACTGGTTTCAGCTGTCATTTGTCTTTTAGTTGTAGTTTTGAAATTGTTGTGCGAGGCAGCAGTTTAGGTGTTTATCTATGCTGCCATCTTGGTTTCTCATACATCCAAACATTTTTACTCAAGTTGAGTGATTCTTATGCCAGGAGCTGTGAGCAGTGATTCTCCAACTTCTATCAAGGATTAGCTACACCTGGAGCAAAAAATACAGATTCCTGGATCCCATATTATTATTATTATTATTACTATTTTAATATATTTTTACTTATTTCAGAGAGCAAGGGAGAGGGAGAGATAGAAACAGAAATGATGAGAGAGGATCATTGATCCGCTGTTTCCTACCTGCCCTCTACTGGGGATCAAGCCTGCAACCTGGGTGTGTGCCCTGATGGGAATTGAACTCTGACTTCCTGATTTATAGGTCCATGCTCAACCACTGAGCTACCCCGGCTGGGCCCTGGCTCCCATCTTAGATCTAGCAAAAGAGAATCTCGGGTAGGGTACAACCTAATAATCCGTGTTTTTAAAAAGGGACCTGATGATTATCATGAATGGCCAGGGTGGGAAACCCTGGGAGAGATACCATCATAGTATTGTATATGATATAGATCCTGACTTTAGAACCTTATAGTTAGTTTCATCACAGTGGTCAACATGTGGTACACTATACAAATGTTACCAATGCAAAGACAGAAGAGGGGAAGATTGAGTGGAGTAAATAAGATCTAGGTGGGCCTTGAGGTTCAAATAGGATTTGAATAAAGGAGAGAGGGCCCCTGCAGGTGTGCTCAGTGGTTGAGTGTCGACCTATGAACTATTGATTTTCGGTCAGGGCACATGCCTGGGTTGTGGGCTCGATCCCTAGTGTGGGGTGTGCAGGATGCAGCCAATCAGTGATTCTCTTCATTCATTGATCTTTCTATCTCTCTCTCCCTCTCCCTTCCTCTCTTAAATAAAAATATAATAAAAGAGAGAGGAGCACATGGGGGGAAATTAGTAGGGAAATGAACAAAAGTTTATAGGCAGGAACATAGAAGCATGTTCTCAGAATATTGAATCTGGTCAAACTAGAATGTACACTTTAATGAAGATTATGAAATAGGGGTTGATAGGTGGGGTTGGGCCAGATTATAGACTATCTCAGAAGTTAGGCAGAAGAGATTAACTTGCCTGAGGTGTGAATATAGGGAGTAAAATTAAACCATCAACTGAGTAAAATCCTCTGTGAGTGGTAACAAGTATATGGGTTCTGGTGCACACATGAAGGTTAAGCCTACTCTTTCCTCTTAATTCTGAGACTCTCCAGCAAGGGAAAGCTAGCTGAGGGAAAGAAGCATGTTCTGTGGAAAGATACCAGTGTTTTTCTTCTCACCCAACTCTCTAATACAAATCTTTTCCATCTCTGATACAAATTCCCTTTGCCTCTTGCTTTTGAAATCAGCAGAAAAGTTCCCAGGGAACCTGAAACTTGCTTTACAATTTAGAGCAATGCTTACTTCTTTACTATATATATATATATATATATATATATATATATATATATATATATTGATTTCAGAGAGGAAGGGAAAGGGAGAGGAAGAGAGAGATAGAAACATCAATGATGAGAGAATGATTGATCAGCTGCGCCCTGCACTCCCTGACTGGGGATCAAGCCCACAACCTGGGCATGTACCCTGACCAGGAATAGAACTGTGACCTCCTTGTTCACAGGTCGATGCTCAACCACTTAGCCAGGCCAGTGCTTACTTCTAATGCTAGAAACCCATCTGGCTTGATCTGTAACCCCAAGGTAGTTTTCTAAATCCTAAACATATATTGGAAATTCCCCATAACTCAGGAAGCAGTTTACCTACATTGGGTATGAATGTGTTGCTCTGAATTCTCCTGGTAAAAAGACTTGTGAATTGTGATCCTATAGAAAACCATATTGAGGACAAAGGGGCACAGAGGTATGGTATTTACCTAGGCAGGTAAGCTTTCTCCCTCTCTTCTGTTTCTTTGCTCACTACTGAACAGGAAGTTTTAGAAGCCAATGCTCCAGCCAGAAAGCCAAGTTCCTGGGTGATTGAGGATTTTCTGGTTTTGAATTAAACAGAAAACTAAATTAGCAAATTAATTGTTGGATGTATTTTCCTGGGCCCTTCATCAGCTGCTGCAGGACCAGTAGCCAATCAAAGAAGGTTTTTTGCTTCCCTGGAGAGGGGGCAGGGTTCAGAATCAGGTTCTGCTAGCTACCAAGTGTCAGACATGTTAATTTTAAATTACTTTTGTACAGCTTGGTGTCAAAATGATTAAAGCATGAAGAGAAAAACAGGACCATAGGAGAGAGAAGGGAAATAATTTACCTTGCATTTGGAGCAAGGACACTTGCAATTCTACTTTAGCTGGCTTTCTCCTATAAGTTACTGAAGTTCTAAGCTTTAGGCCCTTTAGTGACCAAAGATGGGAGGGTTGTGTGATGGTCATTGCTCTCCATTCTCTTTGTATAATGTCACTATGTCTATATGGTAGAATCTATATCATAAACACTAATATGGCCACACTTCCTTCCCCCTTCCCCAATTAAACCTAATTCTGATATTAGGCACTGTCCTAAGTATATTTTACATGTAACATCTATAATAATAAAAGCACAGTGTGCTAATTAGATCAGATGTCCTTCTGAACGTCCTCTGGATGACCTTCTGGAGCAAGTTGGGGCTGTGAGGGAAGCCGGGGTCCCAGGTGCCAGAGGGAAGCCAGTGCCAGCAACCAGGGGAAGGAAGGCCTACTCTTGCATGAATTCCATGCATCTGGCCTCTAGTCCTATATAATAAAAGAGTAATATGCAAATTGACCGTACCTCTGCTACACATAAGCCATGCCCACCAGCCAATCAGGAGCGAGTATGCAAATTAACCCAACCAAGATGGCTGAGGCCACAGAGCGAGCAGGAGGCTTGGGTTTTCCTGGTAATGGAGGAAGCCAAGCTTTCCACACACCCTGGCCGGCCTAGGCCTCCACTCAAGGCTACAAAGTTTCAATTATAGAAGATCAATAAATTCCAACAAAAATGGCTGTGGCCACAGAGCAAGCAGGATGCTTGGCTCCACTCCAGGCTACAAAGTTTCAATTATAGAAGATAAATAAATCCCAACAAAAATGGCGGCAGCCATGGAGCTGGAGAGAGCAGGAGGCTTGAGTTGCCCCTGGCGATGGAGGAAGCCAAGCTTTCCGCACACCCTGGCCGGCCTAGGCCTCCACTCAAGGCTACAAAGTTTCAATTATAGAAGATAAATAAATCCCAACAAAAATGGCTGTGGCCACGGAGCAGGAGGCTTGGCTCCACTCAAAGCTACAAAGTTTCAATTATAGAAGATAAATAAATCCCAGATACCAGGGCCTCCGCTGGGTCGCTGGGGGGCGTGGCAGGCCTGCAAACAACTACAGGCCCCTCATCCAGGCCGCCTCATGCCCCAAGGGAACCCACACTCTGATCCGGGACACCCTTCAGGGCAAACCAGCTGGTCCCCACCCATGCACCAGGCCTCTATCTTATCTAATAAAAGAGTAATATGCAAATTGACCATCACTCCAACACACAAGATTGCTGCCCCCATGTGTTCAAAGATGGCTGCCCCCATGTGGACACAAGATGGCCACCACAAGATGGCCAGCAGGGGAGGGCAGTTGGGAGGGATCAGGCCTGCAGGCGAGGACAGTTGGGGGCGACCGGGCCTGCAGGGAAGGGCAGTTGGGGGGACCCAGGCCTGCAGGGGAGAGCAGTTGGGGGCGACCAGGCCTGCAGGGGAGGGCAGTTGGGGGCAACCAGGCCTACAGGGGACGACAGTTAGGGGTGACCAGGCCTGCAGGGGAGGGCAGTTAGGGGCAAATAGGCTGGCAGGGGAGCAGTTAGGCATCAATCAGGCTGGCAGGGGAGTGGTTAGGGGGTGATCAGGCTGGCAGACAGAAGTGGTTAGGGGCAATCAGGAAGGCAGGCAGTCGAGCAGTTGGGAGCCAGCAGTCCTGGATTGTGAGAGGAATGTCCGACTGCCCATTTAGGCCCGATCCTACCGGGATCGGGCCTAAATGGGGTAGGATTGGGCCTAAATGGGCAGTCGGACATCCCTCTAGGGGTCCCAGATTGGAGAGGGTGCAGGCTGGGCTGAGAGACACCACCCCCCGTGCATGAATTTCGTGCACCGGGCCTCTAGTATAATATAATCATCACAACAATGCAATGAGGTGGATTTATTTCCATCCCACAGATGGGAAAACTTTGGCTAGTAGAGGCAGAGTTGGGATTCTAGTCCCAGGTTTGTTCTCTTTACAGTCAGATTGCCTCCTCTTTATTTTCCCTTTTGGGTTGAAAGAACCAAGCAAGATTGTTAAGACAACTTCATTGTCCCTTTTAACAGTCATGCATGCTTTTTTTTGTTGTTGTTTAAAGATGCTGCTGCGGTCTGCCTTATTCCCCAGAAAATAGCACAATCTTTGCAGAACTAGTTTCCCAGGTGAGCAGTTAGCTAGCTCACTGGTTGGTTTGTCTTTGTCTCTGTACCCAACTTTAACCAGTCGGTTCCATGGGCTTCATGACAACCTTTGCTTATGATGAGCCATCTCATCTGAATATTTCATGTGAAATATAAGGCTGACCCCCTCTGCTATTGCTTTTCAAATTTCACCACAAAGCTGTGCTATTTGAGTTCTCTCAGTCTGTCAGATTTCATTATTTTCTCTACCCTTTCTATAGTCACCCCACATTACTAGTATCTTACCATGTTGTTTGCCTCTGGAATTGCAATATGGTGCTACAATTCAATTTTTAAGATCCTAGTAGTATATAATTCACAATATTGCTCTCTGGATGCCACTAAAGTTTTAGTTACACTAGGATATCCTAAGGGTGCCAAGTGATACCCAAGCCAAACTATTTCAGGATAATATTGACAATGACAAAAAACGTTATCTAAAATTACAAGGCTTAAATGTAGAAATACCAAATCTTAGAACTTCAGAATGTTATTATCAGCTGACTTTTAGTGAGTGCTTGCTTTTCAACAACCTCATGAAGAAGGTTATATTGTTTTCCCCCTTTTCACAGTGTCCAAGTGAATGAATGGCAGAATAAGGATGAAAGATACCTTAAACATTATATAGTCCACCATATGCATTTTGAATGCTTCTAATGATGAATGTTACATTTAAGACAGTATTTCATATTTATATGTCTTCCATGTTCTAAGCTAAAATGTGTATCTCTGAAGCTCCTAACCTTCAGTTTTGGGGAGCCTCTCAGGACAAATCTAATTATTTTTTTTACACAATAGCCTTTCAGGTATTTCAAGATGGCCCTTAGATCACTCATAACTTCTTTAATTCTTTCTTATAAGCCAGGGTTTCTAGTCTCCTCACTATCTTGGTTGGTTGCTCTTAATTATATCCTTCTGAAAGTGAACATGTGCCTGGCCAGCGTGGCTCAGTGCTTGAGTGTTGATCTATGAACCAGGAGGTCCCGGTTCAATTTCCGGTCAGGGCACATGCCCGGGTTGTGGGCTCAATCCCCAGTGTGGCGAGTGCAGGAGGCAGCCAATCAAAGATTCTTTCTCATCATTGATGTTTCTCTCTTCCTTCCTCTCTGAAATCAATAAAAATATATTTAAAAATAAAATGAAAGTGAACATGTTACTTAGATGTGATCTAGCAGAATGAAGTGGAACTCTTTCTTTCCTTGTTCCAGATGCTGTATTTCTATTAATCCAGCCTAAAATTATATTTAATTAAACTAAAGCTTCGTGTGTTTTTTTTGCGGGGAGAGAGGGGAGAAACAAACTTGGTACCCCAGCACCTCCCCTTGCCATGGTTTTCATGTTTAAGTTCCTTTTCTAGTTCTGTCATAACACACCCACATGCTCTCCTGCATGACCTTGATCACCATTTTTTGTGGAGTAGTACTGATCTATGGGCACATATATTACATTTATTTTTCTCTTGGTTTCCACCACCTTATTTCTTCCCACTTCAACTCCTGGTTTCTACCTAGTACAATGTCAGAGAATCCAAATCTCTTTCTAATCATCTTGCTTCTTTATAATGTGAGGTAGGCATATTCTGAATCTGGTAAGGTTAGATGTTGTCTGTCCTGGTTAGCATTTACAATGCATATGCTGACAGTTTGAGGCTGGCTTCCAATAATCTAATTTGAGAATGCTTTTCCTAAGCAAATCTCAACAAATTTCACTTTACTGAAGTTCCAGAGGGAAAAAACATGGCCCAGGACTTGTTCATGTAGGGGACAGCTTAAATGTAAAAGGTGGTAAATTAATGGTGACTCTTCACTGATAACCAGCCTGGATAATAAGAAGTAAAATGGAAGCAGCCTAGGTTCAAAATCCTAGTTCTATGGGTTCCAATCTGGGTGATCTTGTGCTAGTTACTTAACTCCTATGCCTCATTTTCCTCATCTGTAAAATAGTGGCAACAATTGTACCACATCTTAGGCCAGTCGTGAGGAATTAATTCATATCAAGAACTTAGAATAGTGCCTGGCTCACACATAGTAAAGGACAGATATTATTATTCCTGTGTGTTAGAATTTAAAGGTTAGAACAGAAAAAAAGATTATTTCTCCGAGGGACTTAGGTTTTCTGCCTGCATCTTTACAAGACTTAATTCATTGAGCCACAGTACTGAAGTTTTGGCTTTATAAGGAAGCAAACATTCAGGAGGCTCAAGAGTCATTTGTGCCGAAACCGGTTTGGCTCAGTGGATAGAGCGTCGGCCTGCGGACTGAAAGGTCCCGGGTTCGATTCCGGTCAAGGGCATGTACCTTGGTTGCGGGCACATCCCCAGTGGGAGGTGTGCAGGAGGCAGCTGATTGATGTTTCTCTCTCATCGGTGTTTCTGGCTCTCTATCCCTCTCCCTTCCTCTCTGTGAAATATCAATAAAATATATTTAAAAAAAAAAAGAGTCATTTGTGAATGAATGCCCCTCAATCTGGGGCTGGTGAGAAACTGGGTAGAGGGAGAGTAAAAGTTAGAAGAATTAGAATCTATGGGGGGATGAGATATTTTTCTCCCTATTGAGGGAAAAATAAAAAGCTTTTGGACAAAATGAGTAAATGTGGCTTCTAGTGAGGGCTGTAGAGTTACAAATCCTATCAAAAGAACTAAGTGGTCTACAATGGCCAATCTTTTTAAATCTCTGGATTTAAAAAAGTGAAAACATGACTTCCTACACCCCCCAATATCACTTTTTTGGTGTTAGCCATAAAGCAGTTTAGTACAGAATTCTACAAAATGTCAAAGATTCCACATAAACTTATGTTTGGTTATGTTGCATGGTCTACAGTGTAGACTCTACACTAACAGAAGAAATTAGTTTAGGTTGTGTCAAATCGTGTTAAAATACAACACTAAATAAATGCAAAGAGCCCCAGAACAAAGAAAATAATTAAGCTGGTTTAACTGCATTCAACCCACTATGCTAAATCCCTGCAGGGGGGCTCAAATTAAACAACAAATTTGGTTTCTTGGCCTAAATCCTTTTCTTCAAAGGAGAAAATTTTCTTGTAATTCTGATAAGTTTGTTTTCATCTTCTTCATTTCTTAGTCCCTAGAGAAGCTGGGGTGAAAATAAGCTCAATGATTGAGTTGCATTCTAGGGAGAGATGGACTGTGAACACTGGAATAGAGGGTGATTCCTTATACAGCTAAAGAGGCGTTGGACCATCTGAGGCATGGGAGGTGTGTGATTGTTCAATCCCAGAAAAAAGCCAGCTAGTGACACCCCAGATTAAAGATTTTATCTGGCAGTGAATCAAATAAAGCTGCAAGGGAGATAATAAGGTGTAATTATAGCAGTGATGTTAGTGCCTGTTTATGGAGTCTGGCAGCAATTTGGTTGAACACCCCTCTCATTTTGAGAAATTTTTAATTTTAGCAATAAGAATTCTTGCCTTAAAATTTGGTACAAAACCTCACAGTTTAATATTGCAAAAGCTGGGAAATGTTGAAATGTGGCTGCTATTCTAATTGAACTTTTTCAGGCTCTTTCAAAATTTTTTCCCCCTGTTGGATTCAGAAACAAACGTTTCTTTAAAAGTTCACCAAGGTTTGCCCTAGCCGGTTTGGCTCAGTGAATAGAGCGTGGGCCTGCGGACCCAAGGGTCCCGGTTCGATTCCGGTCAAGGGCACGAACCCCGGTTCCAGGTTCCTCCCCGGTCAGGGCCCGTGCAAGGAGACAACCAATAGATGTTTCTCTCTGCCTTTCCCTCTCTCTTCCACTTTCTGTCAAGATCAATGAAAAAAAAAAAAAATCCTCGGGTGAGGATTTTAAATAAAGTGACAACATTGAAAGTATGTTAAATATGTATATATTTTTAAAAAGCTCAGCAATGTGTTTTAAGCTACGAACTCGTCAGCTGACTGCTGTAATAAACTCTCATGACTTAAATCTTTGTGTACATACGGAGAGGAAAAACGCCTTAACTTGAAAAACCCAGGCTCCTTCTGTAAGTAGCCCCTTTAAAATCCCTCACAATCAGTGTTTTGTTTAATTTCCTTTGAGTCAGCGGTACAACGTGGTGTTGCTCTAGGTCTTATCAACCGACTGCTTCCCCCCAAATTATTCCCCGTGGTTTTAAAGTAGAAGGGAGGTCACCAGGCTGCAGTGAAATGTGGCCAACTCCGGCGGGACCAACGGGCTTCTCTAAAGTAACTAGAAGTTTTCTGACAGGAAACTAGTCAGTTGTTCTAAGTTTCGGCTCCGTTTCCCACGGCCCCAGCGGCGGCAGCGCCCCTGACGCCCCTCTTGGGGCCGGGCTGGGTCGCGGGGTGCGGGGGCCTGTGGGCGGCAGGGGGCAGCAGCGGGAACCCGTTGTTCTCCAAGCGGGGGGTGGGGCGGGAACCCCCCCCCCCTTTTCCGCGCCCGTTCCCTCCCCCCCTCACTCCTTCCCTCCCCTCCTCACCGGGAAGAGGGCGGGGGCGCGGAGCCCTCCCCTGGGAAGGGGGGCGTGCGCCCCCCCTCCCCACCTCCCCTAGGCGGGAGTTTCCAGGAAGAGCTCAGAGCGCGGCCGCACTACCGAGCGCACGGAGACGTCAAGTAGTCCCTCAGAGTGGCCTCATCAGAGAACTCCAGCTGTCAGTGGCTGCCTAAGTTGGAATCCTGAAGAGCTAGGGCGTGGCGGCCTGGCCTACGGAGCTCAGGGAAAAAGGTGCGAGCTCCCACTCTCCCTTGGCGGGGAGAGGTGTGGGGGAGGTGAAACGAGTGCGGCGGAGGGCTCGGGCGCGCCCGGGAGTGCAGCGCCGCGCGGTCGAAGCGCTCACAGAGTTAAAGTGGGCGGGAAAACCCGGAGCGGACTCTTCCTGACACGCCCAGGACCTCCCTCTCCTCCTTCGTGGGGGAGGGGAACGAAGAGAGCCCGAGAGAGAAACGTGTTCCCGGTTCCTGCTTCGTAAACGCCCCCTGAAGAAACAAGTGGCAACCCGCCACTTCGAGGGGCGCGCGGCGGGACTCGGTCCCAGCGGGTCGGGGAGGGCCGCCAGGCTCCGCCTCCTCTAACGTCCGCGCCGTCGGTGCTGAGTGCGTGGTCTGAAGCCCGGGCCTGGGAGCCGGAGGGGCTGGCGCGCGCATGCGTGCGGGGGGCGCGCGGTTCCCGCCCCTTCCAGAGCGCGTCCGCTTTCCCCCTCCCCCATGTTCCTCAGCCGCCGCCTCCGAGCCTCCCCCGCTCCCAGCCCTCTCTTCTCGAGGGGGAGGGAGCCCGTCTCGCCCATCTACTGACTAACCCCTTCACCCCAGCTTCGCCCCGCCTTCCCTGAGCTTCGGAACAAACTCCGCAGTTAGAGCTCGGCTTTCACATTCCCGCCTCCGCCTTCTATCTCCCCTCCCAACCCTAAAGCACTTCCTGCAAATTGCCCTGTTCTCGCTCCTCTCAACGCCACCTCCTACTTAGCACTAACTAGATGGCTGCTTTCACGTTGGCGGGGGGCGCGGGTTATAAGCCTGTATGCTTCCCCCCTGGAAGTAGTGGTCGTCTGCTCCATTTTACAGATGGGGAAGTTAAGGTCCAGAGATATGACCTGCTTGACTCTAATGGCTCCTCGCGTGGCTCCCAAGTTCGAACGCCCTGACACTGGGAAGATTAGCCCTCGACCTCCTGAAATTTAAGCAACCTTGCAGACCAAGTCTCCGAATCTTTCTCTTGGAACCCTCAATCCTTCAAGCCAAACCATGCCAGCCTAGTCAGCAAAAGTCACAGAAACATGCCCTGGCCGGTTTGGCTCAGTGGATAGAGCGTCAGCCTGCGGACTGAAGGGTCCCAGGCTCCATTCTGGTCAGGGCACGTGCCCAGGTTGTGGGCTCCAGCCCCAGTAGGGGGCGTGTAGGAGGCGGCTACCATGGATTCTCATCATTGATGTTTCTCTCCCTTCTTTGAAATCAATAAAAACATGCTATATAATAAAAGCCTAATATGTAAATTGTCCCCTTGACCAGGAGCTGAAACAAGGGTAGGGCTGGCCAGCCAACTGCCTGCAGCCCCTCCCCCGGTTGTTGGCTGCAGGCAGCTGGGAGAAGGGAGGCCCCGCCCGGCCAGCAGCCAGCAGCCACTAGGGACCCTACCCATGCATGAATTTCATGCACTGGACCTCTAGTATTTAATAAAAAAAAGCCACAGAAACAATTTACTCCAAATAAACATTGATTAGCTTAGAAGAAGGGCTGGCCTTGTGGCTCCATTGGTTGGAGCCTGGTCCTGATACTAGTTTGATCCCCAGTCAGGGCACATACAAGAATCAACCAAAGGCTCGGCCGCTGTGGCTCAGTGGTTGAGTGTCCACCTATGAACTATGAGGTCACGGTTAGATTCTGGTCAGGGCACGTGCCAGGGTTGCTGGCTCCATCCCCAGTGTGGGGTGTGCAGGAGGCATCCAACCAATGATTCTCATCGATGTTTCTATCACCATCTCCCTCTCTGAAATCAATAAAAATATTTTTTAAAAAGAACCTATGAATGCATAAGTGGAACAACAAATCGATGTTTTTCTCTCTAATCAATAAATAAGATTTTTAAAGAAAGAAGAGCCAACTGTAGATCTTAGTAAGCTTTTAGAGGTGGTACAGGTGATTTGTTCAATGTAAAGTCATTTTTTAAAAGGAAGGTTTATTTCCTTAATTTTTAATTTTTAATTTATTGATTTTAGAGAGAGAGAGAAAAACATCAATCTTGTTCCATGTATTTCTGCATTCATTGGTGCTTCTTGTATGTTTCTTGACTGGGATCGAATCCTAAATTTGGTGTATCAGGAAGATGCTCTAACAAACTGAGCTTATCTGGCCAGGACCAAAGTCATTTTTTAACATGATGTATAATGTTTTCTCCTAGGTTTTGTAATTCTCTTATTCCCTTCCCCATTCAAGGTTATTCTTTCCAGTTTATTTTTTTGTGTGTGTTTGTTGTTGCTGTTAAACCTTGCCCGAGGATATTTTTCCATTGATTTTTTTTAGAGAGAGTGGAAGGAAGGGGGAGAGACAGAGAAAGAAACATTATTGGTTGCCTCCTGCAGGCACCTGCAACTGAAGTACGTGCCCTTGATGGGAATCGAACCCAGGACCCTTCAGTCCATGGGCCGATGCTCTATCTACTGAGCCAAACCTGTTAGGGAAATTCTTTCCATTTTGAAAACATTTTGGCAGAATTTGTCTCCTTGATTTAAAAATATATTTATTTTAAAAGTTAACTTTGTTGATGATTAGTTATTAATTATTATTCTGAATTCCCCGGCTCCTCCCCACCCCATCCCAAAGTAAATTCTTCCCTGGGGTTCAGCTCTGATTAAAATGATCTGGAGTCTATGAGAGACTTGCAAGAGAAGTTATACAGGATCTGAAAGCACTGCCTCTAAACTTTTTATGTACTTTAAAGCTATAACTGGGAATTAAAGGAAACAGAAGACTTGTGTAATTTCATGTACATCTAGAGAGTCATTATATCAGACTCAAATGTTTCCAGAGTCTAATTCCAAGCATTGTAAATATGGATCTGTTTTGTTTTAAATGATAGTTTTATCATGATTTTTCTCTATTGCATGTATTTCTAGATTATTTATTGGGCTGGTGTCTTCTAAGCATAGATGGTCTGAAGAACTAGTCCAGGTTTGTTACAAGACAGTTATTTGTTAAGTAGACTGAGAGGGTTGCATGCAAACACTTTCTGAACATATGTTCAGTAAATGAATGCCTTCTGTGGGCATAGTACTATGTTAGGTCTGTTGTGGAATATAAAGTTGGACAAGACAGAGCTATTTTTATTTTATTTTATTATTTTTTAAATGAATCTTTATTGTTCAGATTATTATAGTTGTTCCTCTTTTTTCCCCCCATAGCTCCCCTCCACCCGGTTCCCACCCCCACCCTATGCCCTTACCCCCCCCCCACTGTACTCGTCCATAGGTGTAAGATTTTTGTCCAATCTCTTCCTGAACCCCCACACCCCTCCCCCCCGAGAATTGTCAGTCCACTCCCTTCCTATGCCCCTGATTTTATTCTATTCACCAGATTATTCTGTTCATCAGATTTTTTATTCACTTGATTTTTAGATTCACTTGTTGATAGACATGTATTAGTTGTTCATAATTTTTATCTTTACCTTTTTCTTCTTCTTCCTCTTCTTAAAGAATACCTTTCAGCATTTCATATAATACTGGTTTGGCGGTGATGAACTCCTTTAGCTTTTTCTTGTCTGTGAAGCTCTTTATCTGACCTTCAATTCTAAATGATAGCTTTGCTGGGTAGAGTAATCTTGGTTGTAGGTTCTTGCTATTCATCACTTTGAATATTTCTTGCCACTCCCATCTGGCCTGCATAGTTTCTGTTGAGAAATCAGCTGACAGTTGTATGGGTATGCCCTTGTAGGTAACTAACTATTTTTCTCTTGCTGCTTTTAAGATTCTCTCTTTGTCTTTTGCCCTTGGCATTTTAATTATGATGTGTCTTGGTGTGGTCCTCTTTGGATCTCTTTTGTTTGGAGTTCTGTGCGCTTCCTGGACTTGTAAGTCTATTTCTTTCACCAGGTGGGGCAAGTTTTCTGTCATTATTTCTTCAAGTAGGTTTTCAGTATCTTGCTCTCTCTATTCTTCTGGCACCCCCATAATTCGGATGTTGGTACGCTTGAAGTTGTCCCAAAGGCTCCTTACACTATCTTCAAATTTTTGGATTCTTTTTGCTTTTTGCTTTTCTGGTTGGGTGTTTTTTGCTTCTTTGTATTTCAAATCTTTGACTTGATTCTTGGGATCCTCTTGTCTGCTGTTGGATCTCTGTATATTGTTCTTTATTTCAGTCAGTGTATGCTTAATTTCTAGTTGGTCCTTTTTCATTTCCTTGAGGGTTTCACTAAATTTCTTGGAGGTTTTTTAGAAGATTCTTGAAAAACCTTATAACCGTGGTTTTGAACTCTATATCCAGTAGTTTGCTTTCCTCCATTTCTTTCATTTGTGACCTGTTTCTTTGTCTCCGCATTTTGGCTGCTTCCCTGTGTTGATAGAGTGGCTTTGTGTGCTAGGTGTCCTATAGGGCTCTGTGGCTCAGCCTCCTCAGTTACCTGAGGTGGACACTCATGGTGCACCCCTTTGTGGGCTGTGTGCACAGTCTTGTTGTAGTTAAGCCTTGATTGTTGTTGGTATCACTGGGAGGAATTGACCTCCAGGACAATTGGCTGTAAGGACCAGCTGTGTCTACAATGGGAGAACTGCTGTTCTGGAGACACCCTTATGGGGCAGGACTTGCTTCACTGGGGCTTTGGTGTTCACTGAGTCTGCCCCCTGAGTGTGTCCCTTATGGATCTGAGGTGTTGTAATCTGGTATGGTCTCACACTGACCACTGGGTACACTGGCTCTTGGATCTCCAAGGAGGTGCTAATTTAGCCTCTGCCTGAGGCCACCCAGCAGGAGCTACAGAGAGATCTGCAGATTCCTCCTTTTTGTTTGGGGTTTGGAAGTGCCCAGATGAGACCCAGCTGTGAAGCAATGCAGGCTGCTGCTGCAGGGCCTTAGGCTTTCTTTTGGAAGCTTTGGAGCTCTCTGACCCAGCTACAGTTTGTTAGGTTTTAGGTTGCAAAAGGACAGGCCATTCATATGCAAAAGTTGTTGTACACAGCTTGGATGGGTTGTAAATTGGGTGGGTCGGGGTCTCAGGGAATCACCAGGGCAGAGCAAACAGCAATGGCTGCCAGTCAGCCCTGCCCCAGAGAGGTCCCTGGGTCTCTGTGTCCTGCGGCCTTGTACAGGAACAATGATGGCTGCGAGCACCTCTGAGAAAAGCCTCCCTCATGTTCCGGTCCGATGCCAGACAGTCCAGTTTCTCCCCATATGAGTCTAGGTCCCCAGAGTCTCGCCCGGAACTGGAGTTCAGAGCAATCGGGAGCTTGTATCTCCCTCCTGATTGAAAAAAACAACAGTGCACCCAGTTGCCAGCCCGTTTTGCGCGCGCCTCCGTACCTCCACACCTCCGCACCTCCTACCAGTCTCAATGCGCTTTTTTCTTTCCTTCTAGTTGTAGAACTTCCACTCAACCAGCTTTCCCGTGGTTCTGGATGATATTTGTTTTGTCTTTTAGTTGGAGTTCTGATGTGGTTGTGAGAGGCAGCAAGTATAGGTGTTTACCAAGGCCGCCACCTTGGTTGTTCTCGGGCTATTTTTATTTATTTTTAATTTAAAAAATATATTTTTTCATTGATTTCAAAGAGGAAGGGAGAGGGAGAGAGAGATGGAAACATCAATGATGAGAGAGAATCATTGATTAGCTGCCTCCTTGTGCATGCCCCATGCTAGCTGGGCAACAGGGCTATTTTTAAGAATCAATCTAATAGTGGAGATAAAACTCTCCACCACAGGCTCAAATCAGTAAAAATTAATTTCCAGATTATTTTATTTTTATTTTTTGTAATCCTCACCCAAGCTTATGTTTTTATTAACTTTAGAGACAGGGGAAGGGAGAGAGAGAGAGAAACATCAATCGGCAGCCTCCAGTACATGCCCCAACCAGGGATTGGACCTGAAACCTTTTGGTGTCCAGGAGGACATTCCAACCAATTGAACCACAATAGCCAGAGCTCAGATTATTTCATTTTTAAAATCACTTAAGTTATATATTATTTGCTCTGGCTGTTTTGGCTCAGTGGATAGAGTGTCGGCCTGTGGACTGAAGGGTCCCGGGTTCGATTCTGGTCAAGGGCACATGCCCAGATTGCGGGCTGGATCCCCAGTATGGGACATGCAGGAGGCAGCTGGTCAATGATTCTCTCTCATCATTGATGTTTCTATCTCTCTTCCCTTCTCCCTTCCTCTCTGAAATCAATAAAAATATATTTTTTAAAAAGTTATATATTATTTGAGATTCCCAAAAAATTTCCTCTGTTCATTATGTCGTTCTCAGGTTCTCAATGTGTAGATCAAGAGATGGGAACAATGAATAGTTAAGCATCTCAACAGAAAGGAGCAGGCACAGACAGTGACTTAACGGCAATATGAGTAATGACAAGTCCAATATTAGAAAATTAGATTGTAGGAGTGGCAGGAAAGAGAACTTTAAGTGTAAGGATGTCCAGGTCTTCAGATTTTAAACACTGAAGAAAAATGGGAAAGACAATAATTATCTACTGTTTAACTTTACATGAGTGTTCAAAAACATAGCTTTTATTTCAGGAAGGATGAAATAATCTTGCATTTAAACACTTGCCTGCATGCATAGATTTGGTGAGGAGTTTTAAGGAAGATCAGTGGTAGAGAAGTCAAATTTAGTTTGCAGTGGAATTCAAACTTCCTAAAGTAGTAGGAGGGGAGAATCCTTTGATTTATGTTAGATCCAAAACTTACCCACCCACCCCCAAAGAAAATCGCTTACAGCCAAGAGATTAAACATGTATCTTAAATCTAAATACTTTTTGACCAATTTAGAAAGCATTGCATTTGAACTTTATTATTCAAACTTACCCTTTTACAATGATTTTATAAACTTTAGCTTCATTCAGCTATTCTTTTTTTTTTTTTACATTTCAAAAATTTTATTTTATTTTATTTTTTAAATATATTTTATTGATTTTTTACAGAGAGGAAGGGAGAGGGATAGAGAGTTAGAAACATTGATGACAGAGAAACATCGATCAGCTGCCTCCTGCACACTCTCTACTGGGTATGTGCCCGCAACCAAGGTACATGTCCTTGACTGGAATCGAACCTGGGACCCTTCAGTCCAGCCGACACTCTACCCACTGAGCCAAACTAGTTAGGGCAGGGCTTTACTTAGTTTGTTTGTTTGTTTGTTTAAGGTATTACAAATAGTAGTACATATGTCTCCTCCCCCCCTTCACCTCTCCCGGCTTCTTAATTGTTTTTGCTTGGCTCCTTCTGCTACTTGGAGAGTTCACTGCAGCTTCAACATTGCTGTTACATCCTGATCTACAAATTGTTGCCTCTCATGGGGTTGGTGCTTTAAGATAATATAACTAGGTTTTTCAGCTCAATCCTGTTTTATTTCTGACATTTAAATTCAGAAGTTAAATTGTAAGAACCCAAAGACATGGTCTTTCTTAAGTATAATGAAAAAAATTACATGAGAAAATGTATTATTTAGTAAATCTAGGGATAATTTTCAGAACTCTCTTATGTGACTGTATTCATATTCATTATAGTCAAACTGCTGTGGTTTATTATCACTGAACTGGGAGAACAATGACACTATCTGATTTCTTTTTTATTTTTATTTTATTTATTTTAAATATATCTTATTGATTTTTTACAGAGAGGAAGGGAGAGGGATAGAGAGTTAGAAACATTGATGAGAGAGAAACATTGATCAGCTGCCTCCTGCACACCTCCCACTGGGGATGTGCCCGCAACCAAGGTACATGCCCTTGACTGGAATTGAACCTGGGACCTTTCAGTCTGCAGGCCGACACTCTATCCACTGAGCCAAACCGGTTAGGGCTGTATTTTTATTTTAGAGACAGTGGGGAGAGAGAAACATCAATCAGTTGCCTCCTGCAACCGATTGTGCCCTGACTGTTATGTGCCCTGACTGGGAATCGAACTCACTCCAATCAACTGAGTCATACCAGCCAGGAATATCTGATTTTTTAAGGGAAAATCATATTGCACTAAAAACTAGAGAAGTTGACACAACTCATCAGCTTTATAATAATGGAATTCAGGCCTTGTTTTCACCTTTATTTTCAATCTCTATGTCATATAGCATGAACAGACCCTTACATCCAAGCTGGAATTCCTAAGGCTTCTATTTCTTCATTCATTTTAGAATCCACAATTTGAATAAATGCCCATTAAGTCTTTTCATCACCAAGCCTTCTAAAGATGACTTTTCTGGCCATTGCCTCTAACTCCATTCTTTGTCAGGTCCTGGGTAAGTTATTCCTTTTATATGGGTTTTAGTTTCTCTGCTATGGGTCTTGCTGGACCCACAACAGGTCCAGGCCATTCTTCAGGGGGCTACTTCTTTGCCTTAGTGCTATAAGACCCTGGATTTTTTTTTTAAATATATTTTATTGAGTTTTTACAGAGAGGAAGGAAGAGGGATAGAGAGTTAGAAACATCAATGGGAGAGAAACATCGATCAGCTGCCTCTTGCACACCTCCTACTGGGGATGTGCCCGCAACCAAGTTACATGCCCTTGACTGGAATCGAACCTGGGACCCTTCAGTCCGCAGGCCGACGCTCTATCCACTAAGCCAAACCGGTCAGGGCAAGCCCGAATTTTTTTAAAAAATATTTTTTTTTATTGATTTCAGAGAGAAAGGGCGAGAGAGAGAGAGAGAGAGAGAGAGAGAGAGAGAGAGAGAATCATTAATCAGCTGTCTCCTGCATGCCTCACCCCCGGGGATCGAGCCCTCAATCCGGGAATGTGCCCTGACTGGGAATTGAACCGTGACCTTCTGGTTCATAGCTCAACCACCGAGCCATGCTGGCCGGGCAGGACCCTGGATTCTTAAAGCAGTTTTTTCTTTTACTCAAATTTGTGTCCTTTCAAATCTTATTTAGTTTTTATACATTGATGAGAGAACTTTTATGTTGAGGGATTGAAATTTGGGGCCTGAAAAATGATGTGATACTAAGGTAGAGTCTTAGAGAGGTTAGGGGCACACAGAGACTATATCAGGGATTCTCAGCCTGGCATCCAGGATAGAAGTCACTGGGTCCATGAACCAGAAGGAGAAAATTACATCTTCATTTTCACTAATTCATAATTAAACTTCACACTGCCTTTTAGTATAAATATTAGTAATAAAACCACAGCGCTATTAGCAGTACCTTACTTGTGACTGTCAGATAGAAAGCACAGATAATTTCATCACATTGCAGTTGTTGCAGACACGTTGATATAGCTTGCACTCATGTCTATATCTTGTTATTTAATGTGTTGATAAAGAAACAGATTTATTACTGTAACAAATTTTTAATATTTTGGTAACTATTTTGGTATAATAGGTTTTCATTGTAAACCTGTGTAATACCCTCATAATTATTTTGTACATTTAAAAACATTATTCTGAGAAGAAGTCTATAGGCTTCTCCACACTGCTAAATGGGTCCATGGTACAAAAAAATATTAAGAACCCTGCTTTTAATAAAAATAAATACTATTAGTAATGGTTATAAACCATTGAATAAAATGAGAATCCACGAGTCCACACTGATATAAATAAGTAGGTGAATCATTATATAAATGCAGGAAACGTGAAAGCTTTTCCTTTTAGTAGAATGACAACTAATGACTATAGATGAAATGATGGAGTAAGAAACTCATTTGTGCTGAGGGTATAGGAGGAATAAATGATGATGGAAGGAGACTTCACTTGAGGTGGTGAACACACAATACAATATACAGATGATATATTATAGAATTGTACACCTGAAACCTATATAATTTTATTAACCAATGTCACCCCAATACATTCAATTAAAAAAAGAAACTCATTCATGGATGCTAAAACTGGTGGATGAAAGCTTGCTGAGCAGCAGGATATTTACATGGTGAAGTGTCTTTCCCTAAATTACTTAATATTTACAAAGGGAGAATAATGGAAGAACCTTATTAATCACCAGCTTAACCAAGTCATCAGACCTATGTCACTGATAGTGATTTTTAGAGAGAGTGGAAGGTGGGAGGGGAGTGGGAGGGGCGGGGGGAGAGTAACATTGATGTGAAAGAGACACATTGATTGGTTGCCTCCTGCATGTGCCCCAACTGGGCCCAGGATCAAACCTGCAACCCAACCCTATCTGTCCTTGACCAGGAATCGAACCTGAGAACCTTTGGTGCACAGGCTGATGCTCTAATATTTTTATGTCATCTGACAAAATTTAATATGGACTGTGAATTACATAATAATACTGCACCAATGTTAAATGTCCTAATTTTAGTATCTATGCTATGTGTTTACATAAGAGAATTGCTTTGTTCTTTTTATTTAATCTTTATTGTTAAGATTATTACAGTTGTTCCTCTTTTCCGCCCCCCCTCCCCCCGCCACATAGCTCCCCTCCACCCGGTTACACTCCACCCCACCCCATGCTCTTACCCCCCCCTCACTGTCCTCATCCATAGGTGTACGATTTTTGTCAAGTCTCTTCCCGCACCCCACACACCTCTTTCCTCCTGAGGATTGTCAGTCCACTCCCTTTCTATGCCCCTGATTCTATTATATTCACCAGATTATTTTGTTCATCAGATTTTTTATTCACTTGATTTTTAGATTCACTTGTTGATAGATATGTATTTGTTGTTCATAATTTTTATCTTTACCTTTTTCTTCTTCTTCCTCTTCTTAAAGAATACCTTTCAGCATTTCATATAATATTGGTTTGGTGGTGATGAACTCCTTTAGCTTTTTCTTATCTGTGAAGCTCTTTATCTGACCTTCCATTCTGAATGATAGCTTTGCTGGGTAGAGTAATCTTGGTTGTAGGTTCTTGCTATTCATCACTTTGAATATTTCTTGCCACTCCCATCTGGCCTGCATAGCTTCTGTTGAGAAATCAGCTGACAGTCGTATGGGTACTCCCTTGTAGATAACTAACTGTTTTTTCTCTTAAGATTCTCTCTTTGTCTGTTGCTCTTGGCATTTTAATTATGATGTGTCTTGGTGTGGTCCTCTTTGGATTCCTTTTGTTTGGGGTTCTGTGTGCTTCCTGGACTTGTAAGTCTATTTCTTTCACCAGGTGGGGGAAGTTTTCTGTCATTATTTCTTCAAGTAGGTTTTCAGTATCTTACTCTCTCTCTTCTTCTGGCACCCCAGTATTCGGATGTTGGTACGCTTAAAGTTGTCCCAGAGGCTCCTTACACTATCTTCATATTTTTTAAAAATATATTTTATTGATTTTTTTACAGAGAGGAAGGGAGAGGGAGAGAGAGTTAGAAACATCGATGAGAGAGAAACATCAATCAGCCGCCTCCTGCACACCCCCCACCGGGGATGTGCCTGCATCCAGGGTACATACCCTTGACTGGAATCGAACCTGGGACCCCTGAGTCCGCAGGCCAACGCTCTATCCACTGAGCCAAACCGGTTAGGGCTATCTTCATATTTTTGGATTCTTTTTGCTTTTTGCTTTTCTGGTTGAGTGTTTTTTGCTTCTTTGTATTTCAAATCTTTGACTTGATTCTTGGGATCCTCTAGTCTGCTGTTGGATCTCTGTATATTATTTTTTATTTTAGTCAGTGTATGCTTAATTTCTAGTTGATCCTTTTTCATATCCTCAAGGGTCTCACTAAATTTATCGGCCTTTTCTAGAAAATTCTTGAAAAACCTTATAACCATGGTTTTGAACTCTATATCCAGTAGTATGCTTTCCTCCATTGCTTTCTTTTGTGATCTGTTTCTTTGTCTCTGCATTTTGGTTGCTTCCCTGAGTTGGTAGAGTAGCTTTGTGTGGTAGGTGTCCTATAGGTGTCCCAGTGGCTCAGCCTCCCCAGTTACCTGAGGTGGACACTCTTGGTGCACCCCTTTGTGGACTGTGTGCACAGTCTTGTTGTAGTTAAGCCTTGATTGTTGTTGGTATCACTGAGAGGAATTGACTTCCAGGCCAATTGGCTGTGAGGATCAGCTGTGTCTACGCTGGGAGAACTTCTGTGCTGGAGACACCCTTATGAGGCAAGACTTGCTTCAATGGGGCAGACTCAGGCCTGAGTCTGCCCCCTGAGTGTGTCCCTTATGGATCTGAGGTGTTGTAATCTGGTATGGTCTCACACTGACCACTGGGTACACTGGCTCTTGGATCTCCAAGGAGGTGCTAATTTAGCCTCTGTCTGAGGCCACCCAGCAGGAGCTACAGAGAGATCTGTAGATTCCTCTTCTTTGTTGGGGTTTTGGAGGTGCCCAGATGAGGCCCAGCTGTGAAGCAATGCAAGCTGCTGTGGGTCCTTGGGCCTTTTTTTGGATGTTCTGGGTCTCTCTGACTCAGCTGCAGTTTGATAGGTAAGTTTAGATTTCAAAGGACTAGGCCATTCATATGCAAAAGCCTCTGGCACAGCTTGGATGGGGCGGAGTCTCAGGGCGGAGCAAACAGCAATGGCTTCCCGTCAGCCCTGCCCTAAGAGGCCCCCTGGTCTCAGTGTCCCATAGTAATCACTGCAAGCACCTCTTAGTGATAGCCACCCTCGAGTTCCGCCCGCTTCCAGACAGTCCAGTTTCTCCCCAGAGTTTTGCCTGGAACTGGAGTTCAGAGCAGTCGGGAGCTTGTGTCTCCCTCCCGCTTGAAAAAGCCGGCCACATACTCAGTTGCCAGCCCTCTCCACGCGTGCCTTCGTACCTCTGCCTTCCGCACTTCCTCTGAGTCTCAGTGTGCTTTTCTCTTTCCTTCTAGTTGTAGAATTTCCACTCAGCCAGTCTTCTTGTGGTTCTGGATGATGTCCGTTTTGTCTTTTAGGTGTAGTTTTGAAGTTGTTGTGCAAGGCGGCAAGTTCAGTTGTTTACCTATTGCCGCCATCTTGGTTTCTTCCTCTGTTCTTTTTTAAAAATATATTTTTATTGATTTCACAGAGAAAGGGAGAGGAAGAGAGAGATAGAAACATCAATGATGACAGAGAATCATTGATTGACTGCCTCCCACACCCTACCCTGGGAATAGAGCCCACAACCCCGGCATGTGCCCTTGGCCAGAATCAAACCCTGGACCCTTCAGTCTTCGGGCCAATGCTCTACACACTGAGCCAAACTGGCCAGGGTGGCTTTGTACTTAATAACACACTGAAGTATTTAGGAGTAAAAGAGTATGGTGTCTTGAAGTCTCATGGTTCAGAAAAAAAATGCACATATTTATGCCTATATAAAGAAAGAATAATAAAGCAAATGGAGCAAAATGTAAATTATTTTGAATTCAGAAAAAAGACTTAGGGGAGAGTTTCTTCGACTATGCTTGAAAATTTTTTGAAAGTTTGAAATTATATTGCTTGAGATCATTTGTTCCACCTCCTTACTTTGATGAGGTGACAATTCAGATTTTGGAAGGCGAAGACTTGCTCAAGGCCACACAACAATTTAGTGATAGGGTTATGGCCAAACCTCAGGTCTCCAGATATGGGTCCTCAAGTAAATCCGTTGTTGTTTGTGTTTGAATGACAAAGGTTGAGCACTCCTTTTTACTTCTCTTTTTAATTTCTTGGTTCCTTAGAGCTAGTTCCTTCTACCAGAGAACCAGAGTAACAACTGAATGCTTCTTTCAGTTCCTTCATGATTAGGCAAGGATCAATTTGAAGTTTTTGAGCTATATGGTTGGGATATCTCTTTCCTCTTATAAGTTCAACATTTTTCTTAGTGCCAGCCTTTTTCTGTACATGATCGGCTTTCTTTTATATGGTATTACTAGAGGCCCGGTGCATGGAATTCATGCACAGTGGGGGAGGATGTGTGTCCCTCAGCCCAGCCTGCACCCTCTTCAATCTGGGACCCCTTGAGGGATGTCCGACTGCCCTCTCACAATCCAGGACTGCTGGCTCCCAACCACTCGCCTGCCTGCCTGCCAGCCTGATCACCCGCTAACCACTCCCCTGCCAGCCTGATCGACACCTAATTGCTGCCCTTCTGGCCCAATTGCCCCTAACTGCCCTCCCCTGCTGGCCTGGTCACCCCCAACTGCCCTCCCCTGCAGACCTGGTCCCCCCCAACTGCCCTCCCCTGCAGTCCTGGTTCCTCCCAACTTCCCTCCCCTGCAGGCCTGGTCTCCCCCAACTGCCTTCCCCTGCAGGCCTGGTTGCCCCCAACTGCCCTCCCCTACAGGCCTGATCTCCCCCAACTGCCCTCCCCTGCCGGCCATCTTGTATCCACATGGGGGTGGCCATCTTTGACCACATGGGTGCGGCCATCTTGTGTGTTGGAGTGATGGTTAATTTGCATATTACCTCTTTATTATATAGGATTTGTATTCCCTCTCCCAGAGACTAATGTTGCATTATTGTTTAAACTTCTTTCCATTGGCCAATCCATTTCAAGATCTCTTCAATATTATATAAAGAAAATTGTATGTTTTCATTTCTGTGATTCAGCTTTCTTAATTGATGGAAAATGAAGGCATAATACATTGAAAAGAAGGGAATATAGTATCTCAGTATTAGTCTTGAAATAAGGAGATTAATTGCAACAATAGATGTGGGGCCATTTAATAGTTGTACCAGTTACTGAGTAATATCAGCTTTATCAAAAAATTAAGTCAAGCCCTGGCTGGTTTGGCTCAGTGGATAGAGTGTAGGCCTGGGAACTCAAGGGTCCCAGGTTCGATTCTGGTCAGGGGCATGTACCTTGGTTGTGGGCGCATCCCCAGTGGGGGGTGTGCAGGAGGCAGCTGATGGATGTTTCTCTCTCATCGATGTTTCTAGTTCTCTATCCCTCTCCTTTCCTCTCTGTAAAAAATCAATAAAATATTAAAAAAAAAATTAAGTCAAGTCTATCATTTTCCATGTCAATCAGTATAAATCAGGTCATTGTTTTCAGTGTGAGGAGTCCTTGTCTCCATATGAGATAATGGAAAATATTAATTTGAATCATTAAATTGTTGTGGTTTTTTTTTGGGGGGGGGGGTAACAATTGAATATCAACAGTTTCATGTGGCTCAACCTAATAGAAGAAAACATATTATTAGGTAGTAATGTATTTTCTCTTCTCTTCCAGCAATGGTAGAAAAATAGCGATAGTTCATGTGGTATCTGCTTTTGACTCTTCAACTTCTCAGTTTCTTTTCCTATCCTGGCTTTTCTTTAGTCCTGACACACTTTGTGAGAGTCTTTCTAGGCTTCAGATTCCTCCAATTTTCCATGTTGACTTCTATTAGCTTCCCATGCCTGGGAGCCTTTCAGCGACTCATAGACAGTTAGAAATGGAATATCAGAGGCATTTTGTTCAATCTCCTTATACTTAAGACTAGAGGCCCAGTGCACAAAATTTGTGCACAGGTAGGGTCCCTAGGCCTGGCCAGCAATCAGGGCTGATCTGGGGGCGACTGGCGGGGCAATCAGGGGGCCCCCTGCTAGCACCCGTCTGGCTGGCCTGGTGCAACCTGCTCGCTGGCCCTGCCCCCCATCGCCGCCGCTATTGGGGCCTGCGGGCTGGGGGCAGCTCCTGCATTGAGTGTCTGACCCCTGGTGGTCAATGCACGTCATAGCGACTGGTCGTTCTGCTGGTCATTCTACCATTTGGTCAATTTGCATATTAGACTTTTATTATATAGGATGAGAAAACAGAGGCTAGCATCATAAAGCCGATATCTCAGAGGTGCAGCAAGAATGCAGTTATTCTAATTCCCAGTACAGTGAGTGGTCTTTCTATCTCAGTACCCACATTCTATCTGGACCTTATATTTTCTACAGCCCAATTTTACAGACTTGGGTCAATCTCTCTCTTTCCTCCCCTTATCTTTTTTCTTAGCTCTTACTTCTCAGTCACCTGGCTTTTCCTTATTTCCTCATTTTTGCCTTTTTCCATTCAAGAGCAGCATTAGCTTGTGTATTCTTTCTTTTCATTATGCCATTGGTGAAACATGAAGAAATAATTGTATTTTCTGATTTTTACTTCTTGGGGTGATACCATGGGGAAGTAGCTGGTATAGTTTTAAGATAATGAAAGATACCCTTGTACATTTGTATATCTATTGTACATTATTTTATACTTACAGGATATTTTGAAAATAATTTTTAAAAATATGTTTTTATTGATATCATAGAGAGAAGGAGGGAGAGGGAGAGATAGAAACATCAATGAGAGACAATCAGTTGGCTGCCTGCTGCACGCCCCCTTACTGAGGCTTATGCCTACAACCTGGGCATGTGCCCTGACCAGGAATTGAACCAGCAACTTCTTGGTGCACAGGATGACGCTCAACCAACTGAGCCACACCGGCCAGGCTGAAAATAATTTAAGAAAAAAGAGTGGTTGATAATATTTGTCTTTACAATAAAAACTTTCATAGCCCAATGGAAACATTTGAAAGGAATCAGAATATTATTATTTATTAATGAATGAGTGATCTTTTGTTAAGCCCCAAAGTGTAGAATCTTGAATTGCCTTTTGATTCTGTTGAAAATATGCCATATTTTTTATTCCTAAAATATTGAATGGTTTATTTGAAAAAACCTTTGGGAATCATGTTCAGGGAAGCAGAGTAAAATATAAAGAAAAAAGAGTTAGCATGGGGGAAATGAAAGGTTTCAAGGTAAGGAACAAATATTTGGGTCCATATGAGATAATGGAAAATATTAATTTGAATAATGAAATTGTCTTTTTTTTGGGGGGGGTAACAATTGAATATCAACAATTTCATGTGGCTCAACCTAATAGAAGAAAGCATATTATTAGGTAGTAATGTATTTTCTCTTCTCTTCCAGCAATGGTAGAAAAATAGAGATAGTTCACGTGGTATCTGCTTTTGACTCTTCAGCTTCTCCGTTTCTTTTCCTATCCTGGCTGTTCTTCAGTCCTGACACACTTTGTGAGTGTTCGATATTGTAACAATTTTTAAAGGACAGAGCAGAGGTAATTGCTTTCTTACACTTTATGTGTTGCTACTTTTTTATCCTCACCAGAGGATATGTTCTTATTGATTTTTAGAGAAGAAGTAAGGAAGAGAGAGAGAAACATTGATTGGTTGTCTCCCAAAGGAGCCCTGAATGGGGATTACACCTGCACCCTTTTGGTGTATGGGAAGACACTCCAACCAATTGAGCCACCCGGCTAGGACATACTTTATGTATTTTTTAAAAAATATTTTCTTATTGATTTCAGAGAAGAAAGAAGAGGGAGAGAGAGATAGAAACATCAATGACGAGAGAGAATCATTGATCAGCTGCCTCCTGCAGGCCCACATTGGGTATTGAGCCTGCAACCCAGCCATATGATTTGACCAGGAATCAAACCATGACCTCCTGGTTCAGAGGTTGATGCTTAACCACTGAGTTATGCCTGGGGAGCTTATGTCTTTTTAAGATAGTTCAGCTAGAGACTCAGTCACTATGTAGCAAACTTGGGAGTGAGTGTTTGGTGTATCAATATGGGACCTTGAGGAGTATCTCAGGTTTTGTCTACCTTTAAATACTTAGCTGTAGATAAGAAGTTCCCTGTAAACTGCTTATTTTGTCAGTATTTGCTTCTTTGCTGCCCAGGAATTTGGTTTTGTGTGTTTTTCTTGCTTTGGAACAAATTAGCCTTCTATTGATACGTGTGCTGTATGTAAGATACTATTTCAGCCTAGAATTTGGATAAGCACTGGCTGATAGATATAAAGTCAATGAAGCCTTTACTCTTAAAGAGAAAAGATCAGCGTTTGTATTTTCTTCCTTCTACCATGTAGCTTTTCTAGAAATAGTATTTGGGTTTATTTATTTATTTATTTATTCATTTATTCATTTATTATTTTTAAAATCTTCACACAAGGATATTTTTCCATTGATTTTTAGAGAGAGTGGAAGAGAGAGGAAAAGACAGAGAGAAACATCGATGTGAGAGAAACTTATCGATTGTTTGCCTCCTGCACAAGCCCTGGGCCCAGACTGGGGAGGAGCCTGCAAGCAAGGTACATGCCCTTGACCAGAATCAAACCCGGGACCCTTTAGTCCACAGGCCAATGGTCTGTTCACTGACTCCTTCATCTGGGGTAAATGGAGTTACTATCAATTATTGTAAATGGGTTTTAAAGACTTAATGATTCTGTCTTAATAAAGTAACAACATTTAATTCTCTAATTTTATCAACTATAAACTTGCAGTTTTCTCCTGCTATCAATTGTTCCTGTTAGATAGCTAGAGCTGAAAAGATGTGGTATTTATTTCATTTACAATTATATAGTGAAACTGAGATGTGACAAGTGCATCACCAACTACCTTGTTAAAGGAATCAGTTGCTCATTACTCATGCCTCTATTCTGCAGGTATTTCCTACAAATACAGCAGGCAATACATTTTTAAATGTTTCACTTTATTTCACTTGTATTTATTTTCTTTTATTTGTTGAATTTGCTCCAGGACTCCCGAAAAAAATTAAAAAGAGCCTTAATGATAAAGTTTGAAGAATGATTTACCATTAATGACTACCCTTTCAGATTTCTTCTTGACTACAGAGCTTAGCTGGTAAACTTGACTTGGTCAAGAAGCTACCAAGATCTATTCTACTTGTTCAGGGTTTACCAGTTGCTTTAAATTTCTCTCAAATGCCCTAACCTTCATGCAAACTTCCTAAAAAGTGGGCCAAGATGATCTTATTCTCTTCTAGCCATCCATTAACACACTATACATACCAGTGTTTCTGAAGCCAGCAGGATTCCTTAAGATAGTACGAGGTGTTCATGGTGAAATAAATTTGGGGAACACTGGATATTATATTTCTCTCTTGGATATATTCATAATTCATGTTATGAATATAATATGAGTGAATATATTAAAGTCTCTGAGGTCTCCAATAAAAGAAATCTGCTTAATTTTGTTTAGCCCAGCATATTTAGTAAATACCTTCTAAATTGCAAGTTGTAATTCAAATGTCACTTTCTACACGAAACCTTTCATGATTTCCACAGACAGTATCCAATGTGTTCACCATTGAATTCACATAGCTCAGAGTTACATTATAAAGTGCTATAAAAATTTAGTTTTTGTTAATATTCTGATGTAATCTTTTGATTGTAAGCAACAGAAAACTTATCTCAAACGTGTTTAAGCAATGAAGGGAAGTTACTAGTCATCAACTGAAAAAAAAAATTTTTTTAAATATATTTTATTGATTTTCTTACAGAGAGGAAGGAAGAGGGATATAGAGTTCAAAACATCAATGAGAGAGAAACATGGATCAGCTGCCTCCTGAACACTCCCCCCCTCCCCCCCCGAGGATGTGCCCGCAACCAAGGTACATGCCCTCGCCCGGAATCGAACCCGGGACACTTGAGTCCGCAGGCCGACGCTCTATCCACTGAGCCAAACCGGTTAGGGCTCATCAACTGAAAATTTAGGTGAAGTTTGGTCCTCAGTGTTGAGGCTCAGTGATGTTTCCGAAGAGCTGGTTTCTTCTTCTAAAATAGTTGATTTTATACAGGTTGCTCCTTGCTCTCAATATGACTGTAACAGTTTCTAGGAAAGCTACATGTGCTTCCCTCATCTTTAGTAGGAAGAGAACATCTTTCAAGAAAGCTACTTTAGAACAGCGAAGAAGCATCTTTTCCAGAAGCCTAGCAAAGGTCATTTCATATCTCATTGGCCTGAATTAAGGTCACTTGATCGCTAAACTAATCAATGTTCATGGAGGTAGGATATGCTGATCTTAACGCAAATAGGGTCTACCCTGGATTTGGTGTGAAGTCAGCTTTCTTGGAAGCTTTCTTGGAATATAGGTATTTCCCTGACGGGTGTAGCTCAGTTGGCTGGGCATTGTCCAGTGCACCAGAAGGTTGCCAGTTCAATTTTAGGGCACATGCCAGGGTTGCAGTCTCGATCTCTGGTAGGGGGTGTGCAGGAGACAGCTGATTGGTATTTTGCTCTTTTTATTTATTTATTTATTTATATTTTTTATTGATTTTTTACAGAGAGAAAGGGAGAGGGATAGAGAGTTAGAAACATCGATGGGAGAGAAACATTGATCAGCTGCCTCCTGCACACCTCCCACTGGGGATGTGCCTGCAACCAAGGTACATGCCCTTGACTGGAATCGAACTTGGGACCTTTCAGTCCGCAGGCCGACGCTCTATCCACTGAGCCAAACCGGTTAGGGCTGGTGTTTAGCTCTTACATTGATCTTTCTCTCTTTTTCTTCCTCTCCCTTCCTCTCTCTCTAAAATTCAATAAAAATATATTTAGAAAATAAAGAGAATATGGGTATTGTTACTAAGAAGAAGAAGGAATAGATGCTGGGCAGCCAAAACAAATAAAAATCCACTACATGATGCTTACCACATTCTATTACTTCTGTATTAATTAATGCATAATTAGTACATTAATTAGTCATTCTGTGTTAATTAACTTTGTTTACACAAAAACTTGTAATGAATGTTTGTGGCGTCAATATCCATAATAGCAAAAAAGTAGAAAAAATCCAAGTGTCTGTGAACTGATGATAGATAAACAAAATATGGTATATCCATAGAATGGAATATTATTCAGAAATAAAGAGGAATAAAGTACTGAAGTACTGATACTTGCTACAACATGGATGAAACTTGAAAACATTATGCTGTGTGAAAGAAGCCAGTCACAAAAGGCCACACACTGTATGATTCCATGTATATGAAATGTCCAGAGTAAATCCATAGAGACAGAAAGTAGGTTAGTGGTCACCAGAGGCTAGGGGGAGGGAAAAATGGAGCATGGTTGCTAATAGATACTAGGTTTCCTTTGGAAGGTGATGAAAATATTCTGGAATTAGTGGTTCTGCTTGCACAACTTTGTGAATATACTCAAAACTACTGAATTGTACACTTTAAATTTAAAAGGTAAAACTTGCCCAGCCAGTGTGGCTCAGGGGTTGAGCATCAACCCATGAACAAAGAGATCACTGGCTCGACTCCCGGTCAGGACACATACCTGAGTTGCAGTCTTGATCCCTAGTTGGGGACATGCAGGAGACAGCTGATCAATGATTCTCTCTCATCAATGATGCTTCTATCTCTCTGACCCTCTCCCTTCCTCTCTGAAATCAATAAAAATATATTAAAAAGAAAAAGAGTCAGAATATGAGAGTACGAAACCTAGTAAGAGTAAAAGAAGTTAGGATATTGCCTCCAAAAAGGAAGCTCTTTCTCAGAACATACCTGTATTATTTATTCTTAGAAGGAAGGAGAAAAGTTTCTTGTGTTAAGATCCAGTGAATGACAAACCACCAAAATAAGTTATTTTTGGGAGTTGGAATTTATAGCATCGTGGAACATAAGAAGCTCTGGCCAGTGTGTTTCAGATGAATGGAGCATCGTCCTATATACTGAAAGGTTGTGAGTTTGATTCCCAGTCAGGACACATACCTAGGTTGTAGGTTCAATCTCCAGTCAGGGCACGTATCACATCAATGTTTCTCTCTTTCTGCTGTTCTTGTTCTTGGCACAATTCTTGTCCTAAAAGATAGAATAATTGCTATGAAGAGGTTTATGCACATTACAAAGAGCATACACAGGAAGAGATGTCTGCATTTTTTTTTGTTGTTGTTTGCTTGCTTGTTTTTGAGATGCAGTAACAATACTTGAGTTAAATCTTGAAAAAGAAATAGGAGTTTGCCTAGTGAACAGGAGGAGAAGAAATTTGGCTGAGGAGATAGCATATGAAAAATCACAGAAATATGATATGGGAGGGTAAATGTAGAGAACAGCAAGTAATTTGTTTTTTTTTGAGATGCCAATAATTTCTCCTATGCTCAGATTCTTTTCTTAGGAACCTGTCCTCTTCAAGGCTGTTATATATTGAATAACCCTGTATCCCTGGCCACAACACCAGGAATGGGCTCTTGACTGGAGCTAATGAGATTTTCTCTTGCAGGAATAAAATAAACCAAATGGACTTTTATTGTTAGTAATGCTAGACCAGTGGTCGGCAAACTGCGGCTCGCGAGCCACATGCGGCTCTTTGGCCCCTTGAGTGTGGCTCTTCCACAAATTCCACGGCCTGGGCGAATCTATTTTGAAGAAGTGGCGTTAGAAGAAGTTTAAAAAATTGGCTCTCAAAAGAAATTTCAATCGTTGTACTGTTGATATTTGGCTCTGTTGACTAATTAATGAGTTTGCCGACCACTGTGCTAGACGATATAATTTAAATCAACCCTCCTACTGAAGAGAGCTAGACAAGCTGGATGAAATATAAAAAGCATTATCTAAAAGCATCTAATAACTAATAAATTAGTGAGGAATTACGGGGCCAAGATTTTGGATAGGTAAGGAGTTTGGAGCGATGAGTTTGACACTCAAGCTGCTTTTGTCTGGAGGCAAGTACTGATTCAGAAGAAGTGACTAGGAATGTAAGCTTCACTTTTGGCAGCCTTGAGAGCCTATAGGGATAAAATTTGGGGTTCAGGCCTTGGCCGGTTTGGCTCAGGGGATAGAGCGTTGGCCTGTGGACTGAAGGATCCCAGGTTCGATTCCAGACAAGGGCACATGCCTGGGTTGCGGGCTCAATCCCCAGTGGGGGGCGTGCAGGAGGCAGCTGATCAATGATTTTCTCTCATCACTGATGTTTCTATCTCTCTCCTTCTCCCTTCCTCTCTGAAATCAATAAAAATAAAAATAATAAAATTGTTTTTTAAAAAAAGAAAAAAAAGTTGGGGTTCAAAACCCATAAAGAGCCCTGGCTGGTTTGGCTCAGTGGATAGAGCGTCGGCCTGCGGACTGAGGGGTCCCGGGTTCGATTCTGGTCAGGGGCATGTGCCTTGGTTGCGGGCACATCCCCAGTGGGGGGTGTTGCAGGAGGCAGTTGATTGATGTTTCCCTCTCTTCAATGTTTCTGACTCTCTATCCCTCTCCCTTCCTCTCTGTAAAAAAAAAATCAATAAAATATATTTAAAAAAACAAAACAAAACAAAACAAAACCCATAAAGAGTGATAAACCTGATATATCACCCTCTGCACTTTGTTATTTTTTTTAATTTAATAAATTTTTATTGTTCAGATTATTACAATTGTTCCTCATTTCCCCCCCCCCCCATAGCTCCCCTCCACCCGGTTCCCACCCCACCCTCTGCCCTTACCGCCCCCCCCCGCAACTGTCCTCATCCATAGGTGTACGATTTTTGTCCAGTCTCTTCCCGCACCCCCCACACCCCTTTCCCCCTGAGAATAGTCAGTCCATTCCCTTTCTATGCCCCTGATTCTATTATATTCACCAGTTTATTCTGTTCAGTAGATTTTTTATTCACTTGATTTTTAGATTCACTTGTTGATAGATACATATTTGTTGTTCATAATTTTTATCTTTACCTTTTACTTCTTCCTCTTCTTTTTTTAAAAAAATATATTTTATTGATTTTTTACAGAGAGGAAGGGAGAGGGATAGAGAGTTAGAAACATCAATGAGAGAGAAACATTGATCAGCTGCCTCCTACACACTCCCTACTAGGTATATGCCCACAACCAAGGTACATGCCCTTGACTGGAATCGAACCTGGGACCCGTGAGTCCACAGGCCGGCGCTCTATCCACTGAGCCAAACCGGCCCAGGGCCTTCCTCTTCTTAAAGAATACCTTTCAGCATTTCATTTAATACTGGTTTGGCGGTGATGAACTCCTTTAGCTTTTTCTTATCTGTGAAGCTCTTTATCTGACCTTCAATTCTGAATGATAGCTTTGCTGGGTAGACTAATCTTGGTTGTAGATTCTTGCTATTCATCACTTTGAATATTTCTTGCCACTCCCGTCTGGCCTGCATAGTTTCTGTTGAGAAATCAGTTGACAGTCATATGGGTGCTCCCTTATAGGTAATTAACTGTTTTTCTCTTGCTGCTTTTAAGATTCTCTCTTTGTCTTTTGCTCTTGCATTTTAATTATGATGTGTCTTGGTGTGGTCCTCTTTGGATTCCTTTTGTTTGGGGTTCTGTGCGCTTCCTGGACTTGTAAGTCTATTTCTTTCACCAGGTGGGGGAAGTTTTCAGTCATTATTTCTTCAAATAGGTTTTCAGTATCTTGCTCTCTCTCCCTTCTTCTGGCACCCCCATAATTCAGATGCTGGTACGCTTGAGGTTGTTCCAGAGGCTCCTTACACTATCTTCAAATTTTTGGATTCTTTTTGCTTTTCCGGTTGAGTGTTTTTTTGCTTCTTTGTATTTCAAATCTTTGACTTGATTCTTGCGGTCCTCTAGTCTGCTGTTAGGTCTCTGTATAATTTTTTTTTTAATTTTTAAAAAATATTTTATTGATATTTTACAGAGAGAGGAAGGGAGAGGGTTAGAGAGCTAGAAACATCGATGAGAGAGAAACATCGATCAGCTGCCTCCTGCACACCTCCCACTGGGGATGTGCCCGCAACCAAGGTACATGCCCCTGACCGGAATTGAACCCGGGACCCTTCAGTCCACAGGCCAATGCTCTATCCACTGAGCCAAACCGGTTTTGGCTCTGTATAATATTTTTTATTTCAGTCAGTGTATGTTTAATTTCTAGTTGGTCTTTTTTCATATCCTCGAGGGTCTCGCTAAATTTATCGGCCTTTTCTAGGAAATTCTTGAAAAACCTTATAATCGTGGTTTTGAACTCTATATCTAGTCATTTGCTTTCCTCCATTTCTTTCATTTGTGATCTGTTTCTTTGTCTCCACATTTTCGCTGCTTCCCTGAGTAGCTTTGTGTGCTAGGTGTCCTATAGGGCCCAGTGGCTCAGCCTCCCCAGTTACCTGAGGTGGACACTCTTGGTGCACCCCTTTGTGGACTGTGCACAGCCTTGTTGTAGTTAAGTCTTGATTGTTGTTGGTATCACTGGGAGGAACTGACCTCCAGGCCAATTGGAGATCAGCTGTGTCTACGCTGGGAGAACTTCTGTGCTGGAGACACCCTTATGAGACAAGACTTGCAAAAGCCTCTGTGCTCAGCTTGGATGGGGCGGCGTCTCAGGGCAGAGCAGACAGTGTTGGCTTCCCATCAGCCCTGCCCTATGAGGCCTCTGAGTCTCAGTGTCCCTTGGTAATTGCTGCAAGCACCTCTGAGAGAAAGCCACCCTCGAGTTTCGCCTGCTGCCAGACAGTCCATTTTCTCCCAGAATGAGTCTGGGTTCCCGGAGTCTCGCCTGGAACTGGAGTTCAGTGCAGTAGGGAGCTTCTGTCTCCCGCCCGCTTGAGAAAGCCAGCCACGCACTCAGCAGTCAGTCTTCTCTGCACGCGCCTCCAGACCTCTGCCTTTCGCAGCTCCCCTGAGTCTCAGTGTGCTTTTCTCTTTTCCTGACAGTCCAGATTCCCCCCGTACGAGTCTGGGTCCCCAGGGTCTCACCCTAAATTGGAGTTCAGTGCAGTCGGGAGCTTCCATCTCCCTCCCACTTGAGAAAGCCAGCCACGCACTCAGCCACCAGTCCTCTCCGCGCGCACGTCTCCATACCACAGCCTTTTGCAGCTCCTCTGAGTCTCTGTGTGCTTTTCTCTTTCCTTCTAGTTGTAGAATTTCCACTCAGCCAGCTTTCCTGTGGTTCTGGATGATGTCCGATTTGTCTTTTAGTTGTAGTTTTGAAATTGTTGTGTGAGGCAGCAGTTTAGGTGTTTACCTGTGCTGCCGTCTTGGTTTCTCCACCCTCTGCACTTTAGGTGTAAGGGAGCACTAGAAGTAAACTAACCCTCATACAGACAGCAGGCTGACTATATCATCTAAGTGGCCTAGAAAAATCTCAGGGCCTGAACTTGTACTAAACTGGCTCTAATTGCTCGTGGCAAGAACAAATAAAAATCCTTTGTGAAGAAAAATATTTTGGGCCTCAAGTTATTTAGATAAAATTTTTTTCAAGTACAGTGTTCCACACAAAAATAACCAGGCACCTGAAGGGACAAGACACCATGAGTAAGGAGGAGAAATAACAGATGATAGAAACAGATCCACAGGGATTCTGTATGCTGCAATCATTTGACACAGACTGTAAAACAATTCTGTGAACTATGTTCAAGGCAATAAAAGCCAAACTTGAAAACCTTGGTATAGAACTAGAAACTATAAAAAGTGACATAAAAAACAACATCACAGATTTGTAAATGAACAAAATGGAAACTCTAGACTGAGACAGTGGTGAGCAGTGAAATTTGTAAGGTCAGAGAGATTCAAATCTGGTGACCTTGTTGATCCATATGCAAGTCCAGGAAGAAATGCAGACAGAAACAGAGATGGGAAAGTGTGTGAGTCCAGGAAGAGAAAGATGCAGAGAGAGTAGCTATCTAACTTTTTCAGTTCAGCCTCTTTTCACTACAAATGATGCCACAATAAATATCTTTGTACAACTATGCTTATGCACTAGTATTTTTATTTCTATAGAAAAGATCCCATATACTACATTAAAATGATGTCTTAAATTGTGAAAGATACTGCCACATTACTTTCCAAAAATGTTATAGCAATTCTTATTTCCCCCAGTAATATGTGAGAGTCCTCATCTCCCCAAGTTCTTTCCACTACTAAGTGTTATCAATGTTTTGATATATTGCCAATCTGGGGAGTTAAAAATGGTGTTTTAAAAAGTCTATATTGCATAAAAACAAACATGACCAATAGAATAAAAGAGAGAATCCAGAAATAAACCCTTGTATATATAGTCAAATGATTTTAAATAAGCATTTCAAAAACATTTCAATGGGAAAGGATATTCTTTTCAGCAAATAGTACTGGGAAAACTGAATATCCACATGCAGGGACTCTTTATGTCATATACAAAAATTACTGGTAACTGAAAATGGATCAAAGACCTGAATGTAAGAACTAAAACTAAAAAATCTTAGAAGAAAAAAATAGTGGAAAAAAGTAATGTCATTGGATTTGACAATGATATTGATATGACACCAAAAGCTCAGGCAACAAAAAAAAGATTAATTGAACTTCATCAAAATTAAAAACTTCTGTGCATCAAAGGACACTATCAAAAGAAAAAAAGGCAACCTACAGATGGGAGAAAATATTTGCAAAAAAGAAAAAAAGAAGAAAATGTTTGCAAATCATCCTATATAATAAAAGGCTAACGGGAGTTTGACCAACTGGGAGTTTAACTGCTCACTATGATGTGCGCTGACCACCAGGGGGTGGCTCAGAATGAAGGAAGGCCCTGGCTGGTGGCCGGCAGCTGGGGAAGGAAGGCCCCGATCAGCCCTGATCACTGGCCAGGCCTAGGGACCCTACCTATGCACGCATTTTGTGCACCAGACCTCTAGTATTATCTGATAAGAAATTAAAACCCAGAATACATAAAGAAGTCCTATAACTCAACAAGGGCAAAAAACAAAACAAAACAAAAAACAATCTAATTAAAATGGGCAAAGGATTTGAATAGACATTTCTCCAAAGAAGATATATAAATGATTAGTAAGAACATGAATGATGCTCAGCATGACTGTTCATTAGGAAGATGCAAACCAAAGCCACAATGAGATGTCACTTCGCATCCACTAGGATAGCTATGATAAAAAAGGCAGAGATTAACAAGTGTTGGTGAGAATGTGGAAAATTGAAACTCTCATATAGAGCTGGTGGGAATGTAAAATGGAGCAATATTTTAGAAAACAGTTTAGTGGTTCCTCAAAAAATTAAACAGAATTACCATTTGATTCAGCAATTGCACATCTGTGAATATTATATTTCAAAAGAACTGAAAGCAGAAACATAATCAGATATTTGTATACCAGTGTTCATGGCAGCAACACTCACAATAGCCAAAAGATGGAAGTACCCATGTGTCTACGGACAGATGAGTGGATAAACAATATGTAGTAGTATACACATACAATGGAATATTATTCATCCTTAAAAAGTGAACTACTGACACATGCAACATGATGAAGCTTGAAAACATTATGCTAAGTTAAATAATAAGATATATGCAAAAGAACAAATATTATATGATTCCACTGATAGGAGGTACCTAGAATAGTCAAATTCATGGAGCAGAAGATAGAATAATGGCTACCAGGGCTGGGGGTGGAGAGGATGAGGAGTTGCACTTAATGGGTTCAGAGTTTCAATTTGGGATGATAATATCTGGAGGTGGATATTAGTAATGTTTGCACAACAATGTGAATACACTTGTACTTAATGCCACTGAACTATATACACTTAAAAGTGGCTAAAATGATAAATTTTATGTTATATATATTTTACCACAATTAAAATATTTTGTATATCCCTGACTACTAGTGAAATTGAGCACCTTCTGTCTTTTTGGACATTTATATTTCATCATTTATAAATTTCCTGATCTTATCTTTTGCCCATTTTTTCCCTAGCTGGGTTGTTTATCATCTTGTTAACTTATATGTATGGGTGTTTTTTTTTTACGTTAATGGTATTAGCCTTTCGTCTACAAGGGCTTTTTCTTCCATTTGATTTAGTTAATGGTGTCTTTTAATATTTGAAAAATTCACAAAATAGCTGCCAAGGGCCCACTACCATTATCACATGAATTTAGTGTTGTGAGAGATAAATCAGTTCACAGAAAATAGGATGCTGGATAAAAAACCTATTGAGTACTTACTAAATGAGATTTTGTAAAGATGTAGCCTCTCCAGCAAAGAAATGCAAGAAAATGACAGGATGCATTGGATATTGGTACTATTAGCTGAATCATGGTTTACTTGTTATGATTTACTCATTAACTTCACTAACTTATTTACCAAGTTATACCAAGCACTGTAATATAAGAATACAAAAGTAACTAAGATATGAGTACTGCTTTTTGCCACATAAATTTGACTATTCTAGGTACCTCATATCTGTGGAATCTTACCTAATAATAGACAAACATGTAAATTGACCGTACCTCTGCTACGCCCACCAGCCAATCAGGAGTGATATGCAAATTAACCCAACAAAGATGGAGGCTAATTTGCATACACAGGTGCCGAGTGACGGGGGCGGCCGGGACGCTTGCATTGTTGCCATGGTGATGACACAGGCATTCCGCCCCACTCCCGGTCTCTCAGGGCCTCTGGGAAGCATGGGAAGGCGGGGCCAGAGCTGAAAGAGGCGGCTCCAGGACTGGGCCAAAGTGGAAAGGCAGTGCCGGCAGCCAGGAAAAGGAAGGCCCATTCTAGCACGAATCTTCATGCATTGGGCTTCTAGTCATATAATATTTGTCTTTTTGCATCTGTCTTATTATTTCACTTAGCATAATGTTTTCAAGGTTCATGGTGCATGTTTCAGTATTTCACTTTTTAAAAAAATATATTTTTATTGATTTCAGAAAGGTAGGGAGAGGGAAAGAGAAATAGAAACATCAAAGATGACAGAGAATCATCAATCGGCTGCCTCCTGCACGCCCCACACTGAGGACTGAGCCTGCAACCTGGGCATGTGCCCTGACCGGGAATCGAACCGTGACCTCCTGGTTCATAGGTGTGTGCTCAACCACTGAGCCACACCGTCCGAGCAGTACTTCACTTTTTAAGGATGAATAATATTCCATTGTATGTGTATACTACTACATTTTGTTTACAATGTAGTAGCATTGTAGTTTTGTATTCTGTAAATAATCCTAATATATAAAAACCCTGGGTCTGTCACAACTGGAGGCTCGACCAACCGGAAGTCAGTCCTGTGGCTGCAGACTGGTGACCCAGCACTGACTGCTGAGGGGGCTGCGAATTAGGCCCAGAGAGAGGCCTGAAGAGAGAAGCAGGGTCTGATCTGTAACCTGTGTGGCAGCTGTTGATCAGCACTTGCCTCTCTCTTTCTCTCCAGGCCTACCCTGGAGCTGCTGATCAGCCCCGCCTTTCTGATCAGGCCCTGTTGATAGGCCCAGAGATGCTGACTGGCATAGAAACTGACCAATCAGCCCTAACCGGTTTGGCTCAGTGGATAGAGCTTTGGTCTGCAGACTCAAGGGTCCTGGGTTCGATTCCGGTCAAGGGCATGTACCTTGGTTGCGGGCACATACCCAGTAGGGAGTGTGCAGGAGGCAGCTGATCGATTGTTTCTCTCTCATCGATGTTTCTAACTCTCTATCCCTCTCCTTTCCTCTCTGTAAAAAATAAATAAAATATATATATTTTTAAAAAAAGGATAACGTTTAAAAAAAAAAAAGAAACCGACCAATCAGAAGAAAATTGGCCAGCAGGGGAGGGCAATTGGGGGCGAGATCAGGCCGGCAGGGGAGGGCTGTTGGGGGCGAGATCAAGCCAGCAGTGGAGGGCAGTTAGGGGTGATCAGGCAGGCAGAGGCAGTTGGGGGTGAGATCAGGCTGGCAGAGGAGGGCAGTTAGGGGCGATCAGGCAGGCAGGCAGAGGCAGTTAGGGACTATCAGGCAGGCAGGCAGGTGAGCAGTTAGGAGCCAGCGGTCCCAGATTGCGAGAGGGATGTCCAACTGCTGGTTTAGGGATCAGGCCTAAACCAGCAGTTGGACATCCCCCAAGGGGTCCCCGATTGGAGACGGTGCAGGCTGGGCTGAGGGAAACCCCCCCTCCGTGCACGAATTTTGTGCACTGGGCCACTAGTACATTTATAAGATTGTTTTGTTTACAGAATACAAAATTAACTAAGATATGGGTACTGTTTTTGAGATCTCATGGTATATTTGGGGAGGTAGAAGTGTTAAATCACCAATAATAGCAAATAGATAAGTACCACACTAGAAAGATGATGATGCCTCAGAGTAGGAAGCCGTGGGCATAAGCTGTGGGTTATATTTTAAAGGTTAAAACTGAAAGAACTTGTTGATGTTTGCATGTAGGTATCAGGAAAAGAGGAATCAAAGATGATTCCTAGGTTTGGGACCTGAGAAATTATGAATAGCCAAAAGAACCTTTTATTCACTTGGAGAAGACTAAAATAGAGGTTAGAAGGAGAAAAATCAAGCGTTCTATTTTAGATATGTTAAGTTTGAGATGCCTACTAGACATCCCAGTAGATTTGTCCAGTGTATAATATGAGTCTGGGAACAGGGAAGAGAAGTGAGGCTGGTCAATGGCAGTATTTAAAGCTATGGGACTAGATGGGATCACGTAGGGCAACGTTTGGATAGAATAGAAAAGAGCCAAAGGCAGAGCCAATCTTCAGAAATTAGGTAGAGGAAGAGGAGGATCCAACTAAGATGACTGAAGAGTGACCAAGGATTTTGAGAGAGAGAAAGCGAGAGAGAGAGAAACATCAATTTGTTGTTCCACTTACTTATGCGTTTATTGGTTAATTCTTTTTTTAAAAATATATTTTATTGATTTTTTACAGAGAGGAAGGGAGAGGGATAGAGAGTTAGAAACATCGATGAGAGGAACATCAATCAGCTGCCTCCTGCACACTCCCCACTGGGGATGTGCCCGCAACCAAGATACATGCCCTTGACCGGAATCGAACCTGGGACCCTTCAGTCCGCAGGCCGACGCTCTATCCGCTGAGCCAAACCAGTTAGGGCGGTTAATTCTTATATGTGTCCCGACTGGGGATCAAACCTGCAAGGTGTATCAGGATGATGCTCTAACTGAGCTACCCGGCCAGGGCCGGCCCTGCTTTGTTTATGGTTGTATTGTGTTGTTAAACCCTAATTTATTTATTCAATCCCCTAGTGATGCCTATTGATGAATATTTAAGTGGTTTCCAATCTTTTGCTATTATAAAGCTGCAATAAATAATTTTGTACAGAGATCTTTTCACACATGTGACAATATATCTGTAAGATATTGCTGAGTCAAAGGGTAAGTATATTTGTAAATTTGATAGATACGGAAACAAAATGCTTTTATAATTTGTATACCTTCTATAATATGTCTTACAAGCAATGATGAGAAGGCCTGTTTCCCTATACAGTGTGTTATCAAATTTTTTATCTTTACCAATCTAGTAAGTGAAAAATGGTCTCTTGATGTTGTACCAAAAATGGTCTCTTTTATTATGTATTTCTCTTCTTTTGAGTGAGGTTGAATATATTCTCAAAAGTTTCAAAGCTATTTGTATTTTTTTTTCTTTGAATTGTCTCTTCCTATCTTTTGATAATTTTTCTAATGAATTGCTGGTCTTTTTATTGATTTTTGCAACTCTTAATATATCAAGCATGTTAGCCCTCTATTTGTGATATGAGTTGCAAATAAGTCTTTTGACTTTGTTTATAGTGATATTTTCCTGCAGAATTTTTTTGGGAGAGCGATAGAGAGTTAGAAACATCAATGAGAGTGAAACATCGATCAGCTGCCTCCTGCATGCCCCCTACTGGGGACTGAGCCTGCAAGCAAGGTACATGCTCTCGACCGGAATCGAACCCGGGACACTCCAGTCCAAGGTCCCGACGCACTATCCACTGAGCCAAACGGGTCAGGGCTGTGTCATACTTTTAAAACCTTTTCTTAAATACTCAAAAAGTATTTTTAAAAATTTTCCAGAAGAATTTTTTTTAAATATATTTTTATTGATTTCAGAGAGGAAGGGAGAGGGAGAGAGAAATAGAAACATAAATTATGAGAGAGAATCATTGACCGACTGTCTTCTGCACGCCCCCCACCAGGGACCGAGCCCACAACCTGGGCATGTGCTCTTGGCTGGAATCGAACCCGGGACCCTTCAGTCCACAGGTCGACGCTCTATCCACTGAGCCAAACCAGCCAGGGCCAGAAGAATTTTTTAAGTATGGGAATGAGATACTAGAGCATGTTTGCATGTTTTCAATAAAAAGGGAGGCATTTCCCTGGCCAGCGTTGCTCAGTGATTTGAGCGTTGGCCTGCCCACCGGATGGTTGCTGGTTTGATTCCCTGTCAAAGGGCACATACCTCAGTTGCAGGTTTGATCCCCACCCCTCCACCCCGCTTCCTGATGGGGCGTGCAGGAAGCAACCAATCGATGTGTCTCTCTCAGATCAATGGTTCTCCCTCTCTCCTCTCCCTCTCCATTCTCCCTCCCCTCCACTCTCTCTAAAAAGTCAATGGAAAAAAATATCCTCCTGATGGTTATTGTTCGACTGGGCTCAGCCAGGCGCTGTCTCTCTCGGCTCCACGGGTGTCTGTTTGTCCAGCTCCTTCTCAGCTCCTCTCTCCTGGCTGCTGTTTTCCACGGGCAGGCCTGGCGTTTGGAGAGCCAGAGCAGTCAGGTTGAGGGGCATGGAGGAAGAGGAGGAGCAGTAGCAGGAGGAGGAGCGTGTGCCCTGGCACCCAGCAGCGAAGCCATGGTGTATGCATATCTCCTTGAGTACATCTTCATCAGCGACACAGGTATTGGTAAATCATGTTTATTGCTACAGTTTACAGAAAAGAGGTTTCAACCAGTGCATGACCTTACTGGTGGTAGAGCAAGCATGTTAAACTCACGGCCCACAACCAACATTTTTGCAGCCCAGCCAATATAACGGTATGTAAGAAACGTTTTAATACAAATTTCGTAACTTAATTTTTACAATATCCTCTTATACATAATTATTAATAACAAAGTAGCTCTAGCTGGTTTGGCTCAGTGGATAGAACGTAGGCCTGCGGACTGAAGGGTCCTGGGTTCGATTCCGGTCAAGGGCACATGCCGGGGTTGTGGGCTTGATCCCCAGGAGGGGCATGCAGGAGGCAGCCGATCAATGATTCTCTGATCTTTGATGTTTCTTTCTCTCTCCTTCCTTCCTCTCTGAAATCAATAAAAAAATATTTTTAAAAATAATGAACTACAATGTTCACTAATGACTGATTACTATAATCACATTGCATTCATTTCCCTTACGGGCCTTATTGCGCAGGGGCACCATTTCTCTCCACTAATACCAGCAGCAAATATTTTAGCAACCAATTGCCACGTCATTAGTCTCGTACGGACTTCTCTGGTGTGTGCAACAGGAAATATTTCACTTTCGGAGAACAAGAAAAATAGGTTTATTTGTGTTACACTTATTAATTTGTGCAGTTATTCAGTGTCTGGTAAGTTAATGTTCAAGAAAAAATATTAATTTTTATTAAAATGTTGTATTATTTTATGTTAAGGATTACTCATTTATTTCAGCCCTTTGTATTCAGCATGTTTCTATCAAAGTAAACCTACATTTCTATGAAAATGGAAGTTTTTGTTTTCTTGCGGCCCACATAAACTTAAACCTTGTTTGTTTGGCCCGTGTTAGCCTTTGAGTTTGACATGCTTGGTATAGAGATTGGTGCTTGAATGATTACTATTGATGGGAAACAAATAAAAGTTTTAATTTATTATTTAGAGAGAGAGAGAGAGAGAGAGAGAGAGAGAGAGAGAGAGAGAGAGAACATCTATTGTTTTACTCATCTATGCATTCATTGGTTGCTTCTTGTATGTGTCCTGAAAGGAGATTGAACCCACAGCCTTGGTGCATCTGGAGGACACTCCAGCCAACTGAGCTACCTGGCCAGGGCTCACCCCCTCCTTGAAATGTTATGCTTTATTCACTAGGTTTCAAGGATACTACACTCTCCTGATTTTCTCATACTTCATTCACTGGCTACTCCTTCTCAATCTCCTTTGCTGCCTCCTCCTCATTGGAGTGCACCAGGATTCAGATCTTGGATTTGTTTCTCTTCTCTACATTTACTCTATTGGTGATTTCATTCAGCCCAATGGAGGGTTTTAAATATCCTATCTAATAAAGAGGTGATATGCAAATTGACCATCACTCCAACACACAAGATGGCCGCCCCCATGTGGACACAAGATGGCCGTCACAAGATAGTCAGCAGGGGAGGGCAGTTGTGGGCGATCAGGCCAGCAGGGGAGGGCAGTTGGGAGGGACCAGGCCTGAAAGGGAGGGCAGTTGGGGGCGATCAGGCCTGCAGGGGAGGGCAGTTAGGGGTGACCGGGCCTGCAGGGGAGGGCCGTTGGGAGGGACAAGGCCTGCAGGGAGGGCAGTTGGGAGGGACCAGGCCTGCAGGGGAGGACATTTAGGGGTGACCAGGCTGGCAGGGGAGGGCAGTTAGGGGCAATTGGGCCAGCAGGGGAGGGCAGTTAGGGGTGACCAAGCTGGCAAGGGAGGGAAGTTAGGGGTGACCAGGCCATCAGAGCAGGGCAGTTAGGGATGACCAGGCCGGCAAGGGAGGGCAGTTAGGGGCAATCGGGCCAGCAGGGGAGCAGTTAGGCGTCGATCAGGCTGGCAGGGGAGTGGTTAGGGGGTGATCAGGCTGGCAGGCAAAAGCAGTTAGGGGCAATCAGGCAGGCAGGCAGGTGAGCAGTTGGGAGCCAGCAGTCCAGGATTGTGAGAGGCATGTCCGACTGCCCGTTTAGGCCCAATCCCTCCCCCCCCCCCCCCCCCGTGCACAAATTTCGTGCACCAGGCCTCTAGTCATCTATAAGCTGACAACTCCTTAACTTGTATCTCTGGTCCAGATTCTGCCTAAAATATTCTTCCCCCAGATATCTACATTGCTCACTCCCTGCTATAGACTGAAATATTTACATGTTGAAGCCCCAGTGAAACTATTTGGAGAGAGGGCTTTTATAAAGACAGTTAAGGTTGAATGAGGTTATAAGGGTGGGGCCTTGCTCTAATAGAATTAGTGTCTACATAAGAAGAGACTAGGGAGCACTCTCTCTCCATGTACACTCATCAAGGAAAGGCCATGTGAGTACACAAAACAAGAAGTTTATGGTCTGCAAGCCAGAAAGAGAGCTCTCATTAGAACCTGAGCATGCTGACAGCCTGATCTCAGATTTCCAGCCTCTAAAACAGTGAGAAAATAGATGTCTGTTTTTTAAACCACCCAGTTTATTGTGTTTTCTTTTGGCTGCCTGAGCTGGCTAATACACTCCCTCACTTTCTTCTGGTTTTTGCTCAGCTATTCCCTTCTCACTGAGATATTTCCTCATTGTCCTGTATAAAGTTGTAACCCTGCTCAACCCTGGCATTCTCTTTCCCCTTCCCTGCTTTTGCTCCAGTGAATCATCTGACATATTTTTTGTATATTTTTATTGATTTCAGAGAGGAAGGAAGAGGGAGAGAGAGAGATAGAAACCTCAATGATCAGAGAGAGAATCATTGATCGGCTGCCTCCTGCACCACCCTTACTGGGGATTGAGCCCACAACCCAGGCATGTGCCCTTGACCAGAATTGAACCCGAGTCCCTTGAGTACGCAGGCCGATGCTCTATCCACTGAACAAAACCAGCTAGGGCTTTAATTATTTTGTTTTATTGTCTGTCTTCCATCACTAAAATGTAAGTTTGTAAGCAAAGAGACTTTTGTTCACTTTATTCACCTCTGTATCCTTAACACCTACAATAGTGTCAGGCAAAACATAGACCTTTAAATTATATATGTTGAATGAATGATAACCATTGTACTAGTATCTTGAGAATATATAATGAAATTGGATATATGAAATTGAGACCTAATGATGTTGGCTACTTTTGTGAAGGGTAGAATTCAGGTCTTCATGGTTATTTCATAGGTATAGGAACTGTTAATTACCGGTTTTGTGAACTTTGTCAGTAATCAGAGCTCCTTTTACAGTGACCACTCCAATGAAAGACTCTTGGTGAGCAAGCCACAATTGGAGCTGAGATGCTCTTTATATCAACTTCACATAAACAAAGCCCAGTCCTAGAGCATCATGCTTGAATGTTCCATTCAAATACCATGTTTACATTGGTGGCTCCTCTGACTTTGTTAGGAGACCATCTTCAAAGCTGTGTGGTCCATTGATGGCATTACTGTGTTCCCCGCCCCCCACCTCCCTTTTTTGACTAGATATGATCTAAATGGAAATGTTTGAACATGAGAGTACTTTCAAAGAGTCAGTTTAAATGCTGTCTTTGCTTCTTTACCAGGATCTGTGTTTTATGCTGGTCATTGTACTTCAGCAATTTAAGATAAATTCGTTGTTGATATTGCTTTATGGCAATTCTTTAAAAAAAAATCTTTATTGTTGAAAGTATTATATATGTTCCCTTTTTTCCCCCGTTGACCTCTACTAACCTGCCTCCACCCCCTATGGAAATTCTTTTTTTGTTTTGTTTGTTAATCCTCATCTGAGGATATTTTCCATTGATTTTAAAGAGAGTGGAAGGGAGAGGGAGAGACAGAGAGAAACACATTGATTGGTTGTCTCCTGCACATGCCCCCACCAGGGCCAGGGATCAAGCTTGCAACCAAGGTACGTGCCCTTGACTGGTATCGAACCCCAGACCCTTCAGTCTGCAGGCCGACGCTCTATCTACTGAGCCAAACCGGCTAGGGCTGTTCTGGTATACATTTTAAAAAATATATTTTTATTGATTTCAGAGAGGAAGGGAGAGGGAGGGAGAGATATAGAAACATCAATGATGAGAGAAAATCACTGATTGGTTACCTCTTCACAACCCCTATTGGGGATGGAGTTGCAACCCAGGCAAGTGCCCTGACTGGGAATTGAACCTTGATCTCCTGGTTCATCGGTCAAGGCTCAACCACTAGCTGGGCTATACATGATATTTTAGATGTACTTTTTCCACTGAGAATGACTTTAACAGTTATTTTGTAAAGTTCATAGTAACATAAAATAAACATTAATTTAAAAACTATCTGCTGAGTTTTTGATATCACAATAATGACTTTGCACCCATGATCATTTATGAGTATTACTGTAAAAACTACAATTTTGAGGAATTTTGCTCTGGGCTTTACTGTTCCATGTATCATAAATCATCCAAATCCTGTTATCACTTGGACTTTCTAGTCTTTTGAATGACAGTAACTCTCAAGGGAGTCTTTCTAATTGCAGAATCTGTACCTAGTATCCTTGAATTTGCCAGTTCAGCATAAACAGAGATAGATTAGACTATAGCTCCACATATTTTATGGAATGTGCATTTCCTGTGTTCTCCATCTGCCAAACTGGAAGAGCATTTGGACTAGAAAATGCTACTATTCTTCCTCTGATTTACTCTGTCTCTGAGATGGACCTCTTATTTAAATTTGGTTTGGTCAAGAGGCATTATCAGAGGAGTTTACTTTAAATTCAGTATAACAGCATTTATTACTAGTAGGTTCATGGTCAAATTGGCCACATTACCAGAATACATGCTGTATACCTTCTTGTTACCTTTCAGTAATAGTATATGAAAGGCAACTTGATTTAATAGAAAGGATACAAACTCTGGGAGTAGATTTCTAGGTCTGGGTACCAGAGGAAGGGAGGTGGGTAGAGGTGGGGAGATGGGCGCCCTAGTCCTTAACCTTCCTCATTCATCCAGGAGCCTCCAGATCTCCTATTCCTCCTTTTGGTCAACACACAGGCACTTGAATGGTCCCTTGCCCACTCTTGTCTATCCTCTGCCACTCCAGAGCAAGCTGGGCCAGATGTGTCTGAGACTGAGCTTTGACCATGCAAGGGAGGTGAAATCCTTAAGCAGGGCAAAGCAAAAATGTGAGAGGAATTCAAGTTCTTGACTAACCAGTAGAGCAGAGCAGTCTGCTTTCCAGGACCTTCCTGACTATTATTTGAGAAATAATTTTCTGTTTTCTATTTTAAAAAGAGAAGAGAATGCATTCTCTCTTTTTAAATTTAAATTCTTTATTGTTTAAAGTATTGCATAAGCCGAAACCGGTTTGGCTCAGTGGATAGAGCGTCGGCCTGTGGACTGAAAGGTCCCAGGTTCGATTCCGGTCAAGGGCATGTACCTTGGTTGCGGGCACATCCCCAGTGGGAGGTGTGCAGGAGGCAGCTGATCGATGTTTCTAGCTCTCTATCCCTCTCCCTTCCTCTCTGTGAAATATCAATAAAATATATTTTTTAAAAAAAGTATTACATAAGTCTCATTTTCCCTCCATTGACCTCTCCCCAGCTGCCCCCCCCCGCCCCCCACCCTGAGAATGCTGATTTTTTTATTCAGGCTTGAATTTGAATCTCAGCTCTTACACTTACTGTCCCTTTAACCCTTGTTAAGTCACTTAATGTCTATTAGCTTCAGTTTTCCACATATGTAAAGTAGGGTTGTTACTGCTTTGCAGCACTATTCTAAGTATAGGAAATAAAATATGTACGTCTGGCATATGATAGACACTCAGTTTTATTTATTTATTAAAATATATTTTTATTGATTTCAGAGAGGAAGGGAGAGGGAGAGAGAGGTAGAAACCTCAATAATGAGAGAGAATCATCGATGGGCTGCCTACTGCAAGCCCCCCACTGGGGATCAAGCCCACAATCCAGATATGTGCCCTGACCAGGAATTGAACCGTGACCTTCTGTTTCACAGGTCAACACTCAATCACTGAGGCACACCAGCCAGGCGACACTCAATTTTAAATGGTAGGTCTTACATTTTAAAAATTGAGTAAATTGGCTTTAACTTAAGACTACAACTTGGGCCTTTTTCCTATCAGAAAAAAAAAAGTATTTGGAAGGCTCTCTATAACCTATAAGATCTTTAAGTTTTACCAGGTTTCTAAGTTATTTAGGTTTTCTTTATGCCCGTATCATAAGGACTAATGGTTTGAAATCAGAAATCAAGGGGAACCAAAAAGAGTACTTTAGAAACAAAGGAGAACTTTTGATGGAGAAAATCATACCTAGTTGAATTGTGTTAGCAGAAAAGTACTATGATAATACCTCAGTTTCCCACAGAAGGTAATTTGTCCGACAATCTAGGGCATCTGTAGGGGAATTGAGAATACTAAAGCAAGTGAAAAGAAACATAGAACTGCTATTGAAAAGCCAATACTACTCACTTCCAGGAAAGACTCTCATATTCAAAACCTATTTGCTCTTACTTTACACACAATTTAATAAACTTGATTACCTGGTTTCCCAGGACACAGATTAGGAAGAGAACTGCCAAAACCAAGTACCCAGTGAGTAGCAAGAGGTACTATCTAACAGCTTAACAAAAGAGGGGGAGCCCTAGACGGTTGCAGGCGTCCTCAAACTACGGCCCGCGGCCACATGCGGCCCGCCGAGGACATTTATCGGGCCCGCCGGGTGCCGCTGCCTGTCCTGCTTAGCAGCCGACTTGTCCCGGGCCCGCAGTGCACATAGGAATTTGTTCATAGTTTTTTTTTAAAAAACTATAGTCCGGCCCTCCAACTGTCTGAAGGACAGTGAACTGGCCCCCTGTTTAAAAAGTTTGAGGACCCCTGGGAGCATTGGCCCCCCAAACTGAAGGGTTGCTTGTTTGATTCCGGAGGCAACCAATTGATGTGTCTCTCTCAAGGTGATGCTTCTTCCCACCCCCCCCCCCTCACTCTTTCTAAAAATCAATGGAAAAAATATCCCCTGGTAAGAAATAACAAAAAAAAAAACAAAAAAAAAGAGGGGCGGGGAGCAGAAAGGACATTATAAAAGAACAAAAAAACAACAACAACAGCCTTGAATCATTCTGGGTAGAGCAAAGAGCCTATCAATCTATATACCTACCTATCTATCTATCATCTATCTATCTATCTATCTATCTATCTATCTGTTTTCAGTTTTTTCTTTTTAATCCCAAGGACATGTTTTCACTAATTTCAGAGACAGAAGGCAGGGAGAAGAAGAGAGAGAAATATCGACATGAGAGACAAAACATTGATTGGCTGCCTCTTGCAAGCCCCCATACCAGAGATCGAACCCACAACCTGGACATGTGCCCTGACTGGGAATGGAACCCGAGACCCTTTGAACAACACTCCAACCAACTGAGCCTCACTGGCCAGGGCAGAGCCCATTGTATTTTATTAATCTTCACCAGAGAATATTTTTCTATTGATTTTTTTAGGGAGAGTGGGAGAAAGAGGGAAAGACAGAGAGAAACATCGATGTGAGAGAAACACATCAATTGGTTGCCTCCTTTAAGAGCCCTGACCAGGGCCCGGGCCAAGGAGGAGCCTGCAACTAAGGTAGTACGTGCCCTTGACTGGAATTGAACCCAGGACCCTTTGGTCTGCAAGCAGGCTGACGCTCTATCCGCTAAACCAGACTGGCTAGGGACCTATTATATTTTAATATTTCCCAAAGATGCATTAATTTGTATTCTAGTTCTAAATGCTAATAATTAACAAAGAAAATAAGAGGTTGAATTATATTTGCTATATTTTTCAAAAAGGCAGGGATCTATTTTATATAAAATACTTTTTAAAACTTTTTGTATTTAAACAGATTAGTTTCAACTATTTAGAAAATTAATTCAGACTTTTCACATTCTCCAAAGGTGTTAGACAAAGGAAGCTTTTCTAAATTGTAATGGCAAAGTCGGAGTAAATACAAACCTGTTTACATCGACAGGTCTTCCAAATGTGTCTTTAGATCTGGTTGGTTGCTTTGATCCCCCAAGCAAGAGAGAATAAATAATGTATTTCTCTACAAGATGACTAACCGTAAAAGTTTAACAAGCTTCCCTTGGTATGCCCAGCTCTTTGAAAGACAAAAAGAGTAGAAAATAGGAAAGTTATGTAACACCGTGTTCTGAGTTCCCAAGGCTTAAAGGATGATCATACAAACAAACCCACAATGTAAATTATTTATACTGCTAAATAATATGAAACTTAAATTAACAAAGATTATATATAAGAACAATTTCTAAATAAGGCCTAATACACAGCAGCTATTGTTTAAGAAGTTAATGATGTCATGAAGTTATGATTCTCAGCCTTTGTGATACCTCTGCAGTTCTCAGGGAGTCATTCAAGGGCCAAAGGTCGGAGGCAGGAGGATCTGCAAAGCTACCAGCCAGGACTACATCTGCCTTTTCTTCCTTGCTGTCCAAGACAGCAAAGTCTTTCTTGCCTGCCTCACTCAGGAAGAGCAAGATTCATCAGGACACACTAAGAGAATTAGCCAAGCACAAGACAGGTCTATTAGGGTGGCAGTCTACCATTATATATGCTCCCCCACCCTCCAGAACAAAACCTCATGAGAGCTGGAACCTTGTCTGCCTTGTGTACAGCACAGGGCTGGCATGTAATACTATCCAAACATTGCTTGAATGAATATGGCAGAGTAGCAGTGGGAGCTTGAGGTACCTGAAACCTTAATTTGGAAAGCCTTTCCCTGGAATAAGGGCATAATCTTGGGATAAGGGAATATATGGACTACTCAGGGAGTACAAGGTAGTTTATAATAGTCTGTAATGGAACTATAGGCTCTACAATGAACTCAGACAAGGCCCCAAATCCAGGCATGACCATCTAGGGAAAGTGCTTTTGTTACTATGCTAGTTTTTTTTTTAAATTTATGTTTCATAAGAAAAATTTGGCTTTGTATAGCTTCATTTATTGAAGAAGACATCTTTATTTTGGGAGAATGTTTCCTTGTTTTGCTGTTCAGTGGAACAGAATGTTTAGACTGATTCTCTTTTTCACAGAAGTAACAGCATACTCAGATGTCTAAGTACACAACTGTTGAGCTACTGGAAGTGGCAAAAGCAAACAATCCAGGTAGAAATGAACAGGGAGGGAGATGGTCAGTTTCCCTATTCTGTGAAGAATAACATAGGGAAATGAAAGTGAACTGAGGAAAGGAAGAGAAATGGGAGCTGAAAAAACAGCCAAGAGACTCAGGGAGAGAGGTTACAAGATCATGGCCCGTTAGCTCCCAGTGCATTTGCACTTGCTGCTTTCTCTGCTTCTTGGTTGTTAAAAGTGCCAGGCATGCATTACCCCATAGCACACCCCTGACCTCTCCTGGTAACACTGTCATGAGTCACAACCTTGAATGCTGTGGAAACAGCAAGGAGCAGGGCTTTTAGGGAGGAAGACGGAGCCTGACCCAGTGTCCACTACTTCAAGAAATGGGCATAAGGTGGCAGCACTGGTAGTGCCTGCAGGTGTTGTGGAGAGAAACTTGGCCAAGGGCCAGCTGTACTTAAGCTGCTAAATCCCAGGGAGAAGGTGGGGAAAAAAGGACTCTGTTAAAGAAGTCCTTATTAGGGTAGTTAGTAATGAGAGGAGAACGCCTTCTAGGAGAGTGGTGGTACTCAGGAGCTCTACAGAGAGGAGCGGGTGATGAGGTCACATTGCCTGGCACCCACACATCTGTTGAAAGAATAGCCATGTATAAGGAAGGATCAAGATGAGTTGATGAACAATGTAGATGAATCTTGAAACATAGTAAGTGAAAGAAGCCAATCACAAAAGACTATATGTTGTACAGTTTCATTTATATGAAATGCTCAGAATAGGCATATCTTTAGAGACAGAAAGTAGATTAGTGGTTGCTTAGGGCTTGGGGCAGGGGAGAATGGGGGGTGACTGCTAAAGGCTAGGGGGTTTCTTTTGGGGATGATGAAATGTTCTAAAATTGATTGTGGTGATAGTCTCACAACTCTGAACACTGAGTTGTGCGCTTTAATGGTGAATTGTAATTATATCTCATTAAAGCTGTTACTAAAAATGGCTGAGATTGTGCCTTTCTAAGAAGCTCCTAGGTTATCCCGAAGCTTCTAGTCTTGAAATCACAATTTGACTAGAGAGGCTTTAAGAGGTCCAATGAAATTATATTTTTCTTTGGGATCAGTATTGTGTCAGCTCTGTACTGAAGTTAAATACCAATTAAATATTTTTATTTATACCTTGTCACACTTGCTATATGATGCTTCTAATAACAGTTAATACTGGTATCTTGAAAAAATACATTACTGACATTGTGGAATTTATTATCCATTTTATTGAAAAGCTCAAAATTCGTAAGAGAGCTGGGTTTGAATCCTGGCTCTATCATTTACCAGTGTCATGGCCTTGAGTTACTTCATCTATCTGAGCTTCAGTTTCTCCATTTATAGAATGAGCGTAATAATACCCAGTGGATTTTTGTGAGTACTAGAGACTGTATGGCACACACATAATAGTTACTCATGAGATAACTACTATTAATGATGTCAAATTTGTGTGAGATGAAAGAATTTAGCCCACTCTCCTTTTCATGTATGCATCACTCCATATTTTCTTTTAAATCTCCTAAATTGTGAAATATTGGTTGTGAAGGAGATGTTTCTCTAAGATTATTTTTCTTCATATATTTGAAGAAGGCATTGTTGTTGTTGTTTTAAGAAGATCCTTTTTAAAAAATTTATTTGATTTTGAGAGAGAGAAACATCAATTTGTTGTTCCATTTATTTATTTATTTAATATTTTATTGATTTTTTACAGAGAGGAAGGGAGAGGGAGAGAGAGTTAGAAACATCGATGAGAGAGAAACATCAATCAGCTGCCTCCTGCACACACTCTACTGGGGATGTGCCCGCAACCAAAGTACATGCCCTTAACCCGAATCGAACCTGGGACCCTTGAGTCCGCAGGCCGACGCTTTATCCACTGAGCCAAACCGGTTAGGGCTGTTCCATTTATTTATGCATTCATTGGTTGGTTCTTGGATGTGCCCTGACTGGGGGATCAAACCCAAAACCTTGGCATATCGGATCATGCTCTAACCAACTGAGCTACCCGGTCAATGCCAAGAAGGCATTGTTGTTTAGAGATCTAGTAAAATCCACATGAAACACAACTTTGAATACATAGGTGTGTGCTTGGGGGGTAGAGGGTGTTCTGGTATTAAGGGATTCAAAGAAAAAGTTCAGGATATTCAATAAGGAATTTTGGTCTCCTTGATTCTTAACTGCAAATCTGAAATGATTTTCATTTTTGTTAAGATTTTTTTAAAAACTGAGTTGCTTAATTTTGGTTTAGGGCCTCTGCTGTGTTCCTTTTCCTTTAAAGGTATAGCAGGCAAGTTCTCTTAATGCCTGGCCCTCTGGGAAGCCTACAGAGTAAGGCAATTTGGAACACCCTGTTTTGGAACGGAGCTGCTCCTCAATAGCTCCCCACGGAAGAGGGATTCCTGCTGTAAATTACATGACATCACAGGCGCACAGCTTGGGCTGGAGTAAGGATGCAGCTTCTTCTGGAGGCGCTTTGACCTGGGGAGGGTCCATGGATTGCAGCAATAGGTGAGCACTGGGTGTCTAGTTCCCCTGTTATATTTGGACTTTATACTTGGGCTATTCTCATAATGTTACAGATATGCAAGAGGTGGCCCAAAGTGTTTGTTTCCTTTTTTAACTTTTAATATGTTTTTATTGATCTTAGAGGGAGAGAGTGAGAGAGAGTAACATCAATTGGCTGCCTCCTGCACACACCCACCCCAACCAAGGATTGAACCTGCAACCTGGGCATGTGCCCTGATGGGGAATCGAACCAGTGGTCTTTAGGTGCACAAGATGATGCTCAACTAACTGAGCCTCACCGCCAGAGCTCCTTTTGTTTTTATATTCCTCCCACTTTTAGGCTGACTTTATCTCCTTGGTTTTCCTGGTTTCTGGAAGGATATGTAGCAAATACTAATTGTCGCCTGAAGTTCCTGGCATGCAGCATTAGTGAAATTTGTTTCTTCCTTTTTGTTAAATCATTCTTTTATTTTATGTTGACACTTTTATAAATTTAACCCCTAGCCAACACCTTCCTATCATTGTGTACTCAGCATCACCTATATGAAGGCCTAAGCAGTATGGAGACTTCAACAATTTTTCTTATTTATTTAGTTTTTAAATTATAGAAGAATTGAATGCTGTCAACTGGTACATGTTTAGAGTTTAGGGTAAACATCACTCCAACTTTCATAAGTACTTTAAAAGAAAACTGGTTTTGGAGATGCTAGTTTTAAAAAAACCTGTTTTATAGAGAATTCTGTTGAACACAAATTTTCAAATTTGAAAAAGAAAACAAGGATTCCGCCTGTTTACTGCAGCTCTGAATATTTAGGATTTCTTCTATAAACAGTTCTGCTTTGTGTCATTGCTGCATGAGTTGCTCAAAAAGGTTGAACTGGAGGTACCAGCCCCCTAAAAAGGATAGCCACAGGTTCATGGAGTGAGGAAGTGCTAGCGGCTAGTCGGGGACTTCCCAGGTCACTAATTTTGAAACCCCTTAAGCACTGATCTAAGATCAAATTCTCACCCTGGCTGGGTAGCTCAGTTGGTTAGAGCATACACTAAGGTTTTGGGGTTCGATACCTCATCAGGGCACATACAAGAATCAATGAAGGCATAAATAAGCGGAACTTAGATCTTTCTCGATCTCTGTCTCTAAACTCAATTTTTTAAAAAGATCAAATTTTCGCCAAAACCGGTTTGGCTCAGTGGATAGAGCGTCGGCCTGCAGACTGAAGGGTCCCGGGTTCGATTCCGGTCAAGGGCATGTACCTTGGTTGCGGGCACATCCCCAGTGGGAGGTGTGCAGGAGGCAGCTGATCGATGTTTCTCTCTCATCGATGTTTCTAGCTCTCTATCCCTCTCCCTTCCTCTCTGTAAAATATCAATAAAAAATATATTTAAAAAAAAGATCAAATTTTCATCTTCAATAGCAAAGATCAAAAGGTTGGAAGGCTGTATTCTGTTTCCTCATCTAGTAACATGGTTCTTTGGGAGAGTTGCAATTAAATGGACTCTAAGTTAGGCTTGTTCTTTCCTTTCTCATCTGTCCAATTAAGGACATTATTTGATTTTGTGCATCTTAGCCATTCATTTTGGTGGACAGTTGTTTCTCTTGTTACAAAGACTAAAGACCATTCGAACCCAGAGTCAGACAAATAGGTAGAACAAATATCTCATACTTCCATGTAGCTGCCTTAGGAGCACTGGGTTCCAATCTATGCAGAAATCTTGGGCATGAGCGCTGTTATGCCTAGGAGCACAAGCTTTGAGAGCAGCTCATACAAATTGAGCATCTCAGTTTTTGTGGCATAAACTGTACCTTGTAGACATTTTTGTGCCATTTAGTCCAAGTACATATTACCCAACGTGAGAGCGTATGTGACACGGACAAAAAGAGAGGAGCAGGAGGAGAGAAGTTATCTTAATTCTCTTCTCCTCTAGGGGGGAAAATACAACTATAATGTAACCTGAATGTAAGAGCATTAGTAATATTAATAGTAACACCTTTGCTACTTGGGCCAGTGAAAAAACAAAAATAAAAATTAAAAAAGAGATAAGTGCTTTTAACATCCATTATTTCCTTTGTATTCACCTAAATCTCTGTAAGGTCCCATAGACTGGGAATTGCCATGTCTTACATTTTTCCTTGTTTTTCTTTTCTCTTTGTTTCTCAGCTTCCTTGGAAAATGAGGGATCTTGACCTGAGTGAGTGCTAGGAACTTAAAAATTTTGAATGAAAAGGGCCTACACTATTTGGGAGGTACGTCTTTCCTATTAGGTAGACATCAGCCTACAATGTACTTTATGGACGGTATCAAAGTAGTGTATATACAGTGTTGTATATCACAGAAGGGTAATTGTCAGAGGACCTCCCATTTATGGTAAACTGGATGAGAAGATTAACATCCAAAATTTTAAAAATGGGGAGTTCTAGACTGGTTCAAAGTATCATGGTGAAGAGATAATTATTTGACTCATGGAGAACCTCTGCTGTCATGATTCTGAGCATATGTAGTCCATATAACCAGGTTTTGTGAGTCTATTTGAAATCTTGAGTATTACAATTTATAAATGAATACAGCTATTCAGAAGTTTGACTTAGAATGGAAGTCTGGACATTTGCCTCAAATGTTGAGATAACTTTCAAAGTGTAGGCTCTTATGTGTAGCCATATCACCCTGAACACCCCCCACCCCCATCTCTTCAAAGTGTAGGATCTTTGCCCGCCGGTGTGGCTCAGTGGCTGAGTGTTGTCCTATGAACCAGGAGGTCACGGTTGGATTCCCTGTCGGGGCATATGCCTGGGTTGCAGTTGAGGGCTCGATCCCCAGTGTGGAGCGTGCAGGAGGCAGATGATCAATGATTCTCTCTCATCTTTGATGTTTCTATCTCTTCCTCTCCCTTCCTCTCTAAAATCAATAAAAATATATATTTTTTAAAAGTGTAGGATCTTTGCCTTGAATATCAAGTAGGTCATCTTCCTTTAACTCTTTTTTTCTCTTTAGTCATTCCCCTCCCCCACTTACTAGCAAGAACACCTCTAACAGTTTTCATCTTTGTAGTATTATGTTTGGATATATATATATATGGTGTGTGTGGTGTGTGTGTGTGTGTTGTTCTGGGGTTGAAAGTATAGAAATAAAAACCTTGCCCTTGCTGGTGTGGCTTGGTTGGTTGGGAGGCATCTCATGCACCAAAAGGTTGCTGGTTGGTTGGGAGGCATCTCATGCACCAAAAGGTTGCTGGTTCCACTCTTGGTCAGGGCACGTACCCAAGTTGTGGGCTCGATCCCTGATGGGGGCATGCAGAAGGCAGCCGACTGACAGTCTGCTCTCACATCGATGTTTCTCTTTCTCCCTCTCCCTAACTCTCTCCCTCTGAAACAAACAAACAAACAAACAAACAAACCAAAACAATAAAAAAAGAAAGTATGGAAGTAAAAATCTTTAAAATAGAAAACACAGAGGGAAAGAGGGTGGGGGTGGTAGGCGAGGGTAAAGGGGTATAAGTAGAAACCTAACTTGGGGTGGTGAATACACAATACAGGTGATGTATTATAGAATTGTACCCCTGAAACATATACGCATAATTTTATTAACCAATGCCACCCTAATAAATTCAATAAAAGTAAATAAAAAGACAACAAATGTCCCTGGTTATCCAGGCCCCCTCCATAATTTTAGTTGTTTAAAAAATGTTTCTCCCACATCTTGGCCAAGTTGCAAGGTGAGGCCCCTTCCAAAACCCTTGTTGAGACAGCCAAGGAAGCCAAGGAGAAGGCAAAGGGGATGGCACTGGCAGCTACAGAGAAGGCCAAGGACCTTGCCAGCAAGGCAGCAACCAAGAAGCAGCAGCAGCAGAGCAGCAGTTTGTGTAGGCAGCCCAGACCCTGGTGCGGCAGCACACCACACCACCTGCTGCACTCCCTCTGCCCTCCGCGCTGTAGTTTATTATTAAAAGTCAACTTCCAGCCTGATCTACTCTCTGGGTAGTGGATTGGAGGTGGTATCTGTTTGGCATCTACAGTGCATCAGACATGTTATCCATGTCTGGGCCAGGCCTGCTTCTTCCTGCATTGGGCAGCTGAGGAGAGATTTGCCCAGGGTCATTGTCAGCATTCAGGCAAAGTGGTCATAAACACTAGACTGTAAGCTCCATGAGGGCAGGGACCTTCGTTTTGTTCTCTGCTGTGTCCCAAGTATCTGGAACAACATCCAGCTCATAATAGACAATAAATATTTGTTGAATTAAAAAAAAAAATGTTTCTCCTGTTATTTTTGTTAAATGTTTCTCATATTTTGGCATCACACACCAAAACATGATGTCAGAAGCATGTGTATATGCATGTGTGAGTCTGTGGTAGAGGAGAAGGAGAGAGTGACTAGGTCAGATAGCGTAATGTGTACAATGGTGAAGAATTGACTAAATTAATTAATCTTCAATTAGCAGATCACTGAGGATATGAATCACTCACAGGCAGTCACAAGGTGATGCCAGTGGATGGTTATGGCTCAGTGTGACAGCTCCTGTTTTTCTATTGCATTTAGTACTAGTGCTATTGCTGCTGCAGGGCTCTCCTGTGAATTTTGTTGTTCTGGGCCTTCAGAAGTGTCTACTGCCAAGGCTAGCATTAATAAGTATTCTGGGAGACAGCTAAAGGAGGGAAAAAGGTACTTCATGACGTTTATAAATATGGCTTTGGAATAATCTTATTGTTAGCAATAGCAATAGTCATACTAGTTGAGAGACTAACATGCTCATAAGATTTCTGAACCTCAGTGGAAGATCCATTTCGGTGAAAATTGATTCAGAACAGCGCATGCAACTCAAGGATTGCTGAAGAAGGACAGGTGCATAGGTATTAAGGTAGAGTCTATTTAAAAGTTTATAAATGAATACAGCTATTCAGAAGTTTGACTTAGAATGGAAGTCTGGACATTTGCCTCAAATGTTGAGATAACTTTCAAAGTATAGGCTCTTGGGCTACAGTATTTGGTTACGTTTATAAAATGGTTTCTATCTAACCTCTCTGTAATCAGTTACAAATTGTGCTAATGATGGCTTACTAAAGATCTTCAGTAGTCCATCAGGTTGCGACCTTCTTACCTCTAAGCTTCTTCCTAAGGAATACTTTCATTTTTCCAGGCTGGGGTGGCTCAGTGGTTGAGTGTTGACCCATGAACTAAGACAGTACCTTCATTTTGAAGGCGGTGTAGTACCTGAATTCTCCTATGATTCCATCTTGAAAACACTGACTGCTAGGTCATACAAAAACAGTAAGTATGTGTGGAGTCAACTAGAATCCTTTTCTAGAACAGTCTGGACTTTCAACTATAGCTGGGCTTAAGGGGAAACACATCAGCCATAAACTTCAGTTTTTGAAGAACAGAGTGTCCATATTTTTAGGTAGCTGTGATTGATTGGGGGGGGGGGGGAAATACTTAAATCCGCTCTTGGAATTTATTCTGGGCTCAAAAGGAACTTCCCATTAAAATAAATATGTAATCTATGCCCAGGCTGGTGTGCTCAGAGCGTGAGCCTATAATCAGGAGGCAACCAGTCCATGTGTCTCTCTCACATCCATGTTTCTCTTTCTCCCCCACTCCTCCCTACCTCCCTTCTGCTTTCTCTGAAAAACACTGGAAAAAAGTATCTTCAGGTGAGGATCACAACAAAATGTAACCTAGCCCTTGCCTGGGGTGGCTCACTCCGTTGGTTGCATGTCTTTCCCTGCATCAAAAGGTCACTGGTGTGATTCCCAGTCAAGGGCACATGCCCAGGTTTCAAGTTCAGTCCCTGGTACCATGTTTCTCTCTCTCCCTCTCCCTTTCTCTTTAAAAAAATCAATTTAAAAAACATATTTTTAAAAAATGTAATCTGTATCCTGGTTTTGGTGTTGGGAGCAAAAATAGAGCCTGATGTTTATGGCGCTAGGTACTCTTTTGTTTGAGTGTAGTTTGTGGATGGGCTCTATTAGTGAAAACACACTGTGGAGGAGAGGAATGTGTGTGTGTGTTTCCGTGCTGTTTTAAAATGGCCTGTTGGGCTCTACCCTGTTTTGCTGACTGGTTAGAGCCTCAACTCTCAGACTGAAAAATCTCGAGTTCAGTTCTGATCAAGGGCTTGTACTGGTACTTTGGTTGCAGTGTCTCTTCTCCTCCCTTCCACTCTCTCTAAAAATTAACGGGAAAAATATCCTCAGGTAAGGATTAACAAAAGAAAAAAAGGCCTGTTGGATAGGCTCGATGAAGTGTGTTGGGTTATTCTCCTTTGTCTCCTGGTCTTTCATCCACAGCAAGACTGGAAAAACAACAACACTCTTGTAGATAGGCCTCCAGTAGTCTCTTTGGAGGAGTAGGCCAATGAGAACCAATCTGCTAGTCCCCACCCAATAGCCCCTCTGGTGGCTTCTGAATTCAGTTTCAATGTTGTTAAATTTCAGGGCAGAAAGTGGTAATTTGGAAAAGTGCCAAAACCCACTGTAATTTTTCCTGGCAGTTTTCCCTTGGTGTCATTGGTAAATTTTCTACATTTCACTGGAATGCCACATCACTATTACTACAGTATCCCACACTTCACTTCTGTTTGGTCCGATTTTCTTTTATCTTGGGAAGAAGTTATTTCTGTAGGGATAGATAGGTTTAAACTCTGTTAAAGCCAGTCAGAATGCTTTCCCTTAAGGGCCATTCACTTCCTGTCCTATGCCTAATAGGTTTCTTTGGATTTTCTTTTTCTTTTTAAAAATATGGTTTTACTGATTTTTTAGAGAGGAAGGGAGAGGGAAAGAGAGATGAAAACATCTATGAATCTGGCTGCCTTCTGCACGCCCCCCACAGGGGATCGAGCAGCAACCCAGGCCTCTTGGTTCCTGGGTCCACGCTCAACCGCTGAGCAACACAAGGCCAGGCTGGGTTTTCTCTGACTCTTACATAAAAAGCCTGGACTGCTGCTGCTGGAGTAACCTCTTGAGGTGGTTGTGTTTGCAGAGAACAGGCAGCACATTTGCTGTTTTAGCCTCTTATCCGGTTTCACAGGATTGTATACCTGCCTCCTTCCATTTTGTCAGTGCTCACACAATTTTTCTTTCTCTTTCCAATTCTCTTCTACAGAACTTTGTTGGAGCAAAAGACTCCATTCCAGATCCATTCCAGAGTTGCTATGAGAAATTTACCCACTCTGATTCTTTTTCCTATCTCAGTAAAATGGCAGTCAAAGAGCTTTATGCAATCAGGGTTAAAATAAATACCCAGTTAGAATATTTGATTTTCCTCTGATTTTCTTCTTTACCCTCAACTTCAAAAATTTTCCCTACAATCATTTTACATGTGTGAAAATTTTTCTAGATTGGTTATCTTTCAGTATTAAGATTGATGACTTTATTTTTTTATAGTAATATTGTTGGTGCGTAGCTCTCCAAATCTAAAAACAGTTTAGTGTGATAAGTACTCATTGTAAAGTTGTTCTCTTCTGATGGACTACAGAGTGGCTTTCAAGCTTCTTTTTAAGTAGTTTTATTTATATATTATTTTTGTATCAGTTGGTGAATATAAATAAACCTTCAGTGAGGCTCAATAGAAATGTTCAAATTTCTGATCTACTCAGTGGTTTTACAAAACTCCAATCCAGGTTTGTTTGGCTTTAAAATATTATTAATAGTTTTACTCTGTCAGCAAGCTCACCAACGAGATTGGTAGATAAGGAAAATATACAAATTAGAGTATAAGAGAGTTGGTACTTTTCCCCTCATGTTAAATTGACCCTGTGTGTTATGTTTTATTTGAAACTTACCACAAACCAGACCAGACTGAACTTTTATTTTATTTTTAATTTTTAGCTTTTTGGGGAGGTGATGGTGAGGATAATTCTTATCTTATATCGGTCCAAAAAAAGTAAGTTGACTTAAATGTCTAAGGATATTTAGAGCAGAGCTACTCTTATTGTGGAAAAAAAAAAGCATCATTCAGAAATTAACATTTCTAAAAATGTATTCCTCATTATTCTGAAATGTAAATTCCCTCAAATTGTTTAAAACTTTGAGATGAGTGTTGTTCTAGACAAATGGTTGTTGAGCGCTCACTAAGCTTGATTCCTCCGGAGTTGCTCCGTTGGGATTCTATGTGCTGGCCAGGCACACTTTTATCATGAGGAGCTGTGGAGCTCCATTCAGACTCCGATCCATTTTTCTCCGTGGTAATCCAGTTCGTATTTTACAGCTTCCGTTTGGGAGCCAGTAATATAATGAATTGCCTAGACTCTCGCTTCAATCCACTTTCCTCGCTTAATATGCAACCCAAAGTTTTGCAGCTCGCTGTCAGATGGTAGTGCTAGACTTTCACACTGCTCCCAAGCCTCCGCTGGAGCTGTTTCTGAACACGGAGTTGCAAACTTTAAGAAACAGACAGCTCCAGACGGAAATCCACGCCAGGCTTTGAACTCGGCTTCTGGCTTCCGTCAACTGACATAGTTGCCCTTTTGCTCAAACTCGCAGCACCAGTTCGCACTGGAGAGAGCTCCGCTGGGTGTCTGTTGCTTTTGCCGCGGCGGGGACACGTGTGGGGGCCACAACCCGAAGCTCCATTGATTTCCCGCGCCCTAGTTCAGAATCAAGGCAAATTCTTACTGGTTCCCTGGGCTTAAAACTTGTTCCCCTCAAAGGAGTGAGGAAAGGAAGGAGCCAAACCCGATCTTTTGTTTGTTGAGTTTTGTATTTCTAACACTTAGGGGAAACACTGCGAGAGAGGGTTTTCCTCCCTGTAAACGTTTCCCTCTCTTGGTAAACTCTCCAGGCCTCGGTTCCACATTTTGCAGTTGACTGCCTGGATTTTAATAGGCTGTTCCCTTGTTCTCGGACCCAATCCATGCACACTGTGCAGCCGGATAAAATGAGAGCACACCCTCTGCCATTTTCAGTCAGTTTGTCCTGGCAGCCCTGCCCCCCATCTTGGCTGCCGCAGCCGCGGGAGTTAATGCTGCGAGTAGGAAATCCTCCTGATCCTCTAGGTTGGAAATCCAGTCCACGTTTGCCAAATGCCATGCGGCCGGGGATGGTGATAAGAACTCTCCTGTGAGGGAGCGAGCGAGACTTTAGTCCGGTTTCCATGTCAACGATTCAGTCCATATTTGCCATCAGGCTGTTGGTGGCAGAGGCGCTTTCGTGCGGGTACGCACTGTCCTAGTCCTAGTTCTCTAATCTGCGCCGGGATTCTGGAGCTGCCTGGGTGAGGGGTTAAAAGGCAGCGGCCGTGGGGGAGAAAACTCCACCAAGGGGAAGACCCACAGCCCCAAACCCGGAGCTAGCAGCTCCGGCCAGCCACGTGCCCAGCTCCGCCCCTCCCCCTTTCCCGCTGCCATTGCCCCGAGGGAAAGCTGGTGGGCCAGTTTCTAAGAAAGTTCCTTTCAACTCGGCAGCCCCTGGTATAGTGGAGTGGGGCTCTAAAGATAGGGGTGGAAGAGGGCCTTAAAGGTTTTGAGATTTAAAAAAAAAAAAAAGGAAAAATCCCACATTATATTCTCCAATCTGAGTGGATAAATTTTTTGTGCACTTTTTCTTATTGCTAGATAAAAAAATGGTGGCTGTTTTCTAAACAACTTGACCACGGGTAGAAAAGGGATTTTGGCACTTACTGAATTTTACAGCCATTGAAGAAAGGGGAGGAGGGCTTCCTCTGGAGACAAATCCATTCTGGCTTTCAGATTTTCACTGGGCTCCAGGTTTCCCATTACACTCCAGCTCTGAGGAAAATGGCAGGGTAATTGCATGTAAAAAATTCCTCATTTGTGTGCAGGACTCAGGACTGTTTGCCAGCTCAGAGGCAGTTGATAAAATAGCCAAGCACCATTTATGAGGCAGTTTGTAATTTGGTTTCTAGGACCTAATGCACCAGGAGAATTGTTGTCCCAGAGGACTGTGCGTGGAAAGAGGCCACTGGCCCATTCCAGTCAGTCAGGTCCTGGAAGGCTGGTTTGGTTCTTGACTTGGGGGGCAGGGGAGAGGGCACACACCACTTCGAGATTAACAGTAAGGTTTGCCTTTTTAGTGTAAGATGCTCTTAAGATTTCTTGAGGGGGTAGGAATGAGTTCAGGTTTTGGGACTTATTCACAGTGACCAGTAAGTGGCACAGCCAGAACTCCGGGGGCTTGCAGAATCTGGAAGTTCTCAGATAATGGTTCTGTGGCCCTAGAGGTCTCCATTTATAAAACCCCAGGGGAGAAGAGACTCTGGTGTTTAGTGACTACCAAGGCCTGGGCTTCTTTCTTCCAAGGCAGCCTTGGGCCCGGTGAGGAACTGGAATCCCTTCTGGCTTTTGTAGACTGTCTTGTCAGAGCATTCCAAATCCGCCCGAGGAGGAAAAGGTTGCTCTGGGGTTTGGTGGGGCCTATAGATCTGGAGTTTTCTATGTAAGTCTCCAGCTCAGTATACATCTCTGGGAATGTAATAGTAAAACTTTGAATAGTCTTTTCAATGGAGGCTAGGAAACAAATTTGGGTGGCATCATTTTGTAAGCGACCTGTTAGACTGTTCCTTTTCTCTTTTTAAGGAGAAAATGGTTTCCTTCTGGCCATCCCTCTTCTGCAGTGGTTCCTCCACCCCAGGAGCTTCTGTGGCCTGTTTACAGTCCCACAGGTACTGGAGACTGGGGCTATTGGTCATTCTGGGCTCAGTTCTTTTTTTTTTTAATATATTTTATTGCTTTTTTTAAACAGAGAGGAAGGGAGAGGGATAGAGAGTTAGAAACATCAATGAGAGAGAAACATCGATCAGCTGCCTCCTGCACACCTCTTACTGGGGATGTGCCCGCAACCCAGGTACATGCCCTTGACCGGAATCGAACCTGGGACCCTTCAGTCCGCAGACCGACGCTCTATCCACTGAGCCAAACCAGTTAGGGCAGGGCTCAGTTCTTTTAAGCGGCAAATATAGGGCTTCGGTTATCCTGCTAGAAGGCTATCATATGCCCCTAGAGTAGCTTCAGTGACCATTTTAAGTCATCGTTGAGATGACCAGCTTTGATCTCAAACCTATTCTGATATATTCTGATCCCATTGTTATATGACACGACTTCTGCCCTCTGACTTTAATGGGACAGTCCCCTCTCCACTCTTTCAATTCTGTCAAACGGGGATAACATGATCTCATGCCCCCAAAGCCTTGTGAGGACCAGCTACTGAGGTCAGGGGAGAGGGAAATCGGGAAGTCTTAATGATGATCTGCCATTCCATTCGGCTTGAAAAGGGGGTAAAAAGTAAGGCACCGCTTCCCCTCCCCAAGCTGGGTCTTTAGAGTGAGTTTGTAAAGGCTTTGAAGAAAAGAAGTGCCGTAGAGGTGCTAAGTAGCAGCCAAAAGACCAGGCCCGCTGCCAGGGGCTCAGGCCTGGGCCGAGGCGGCCGCGGTCTCGGGCTCAGGCCAATTCTGCAGCGGCGAGTAAGTTCACGCTGCCCGCTCCTCTCGGCGCAGCCAGGAGGGGACCGGCCGGGATAGGAGCGCCCGAGGGAGGCGGCGCGGGCTCCGGAGAGGCGCCAGCTCCGGGCCGGGTTTTCCCCGAAGCCTTCGGCGCTGGGGCTGCCGAGCGAAAGCGGCAGAGCGCCTGCCGCCGCGGCCGGTTCTCTCCCCTCCTCCTTTGTGAGGGGAAGGGAGCGAGTCCGTTCCACGGCCTGCGCCCGCTCCGCGCTCCGTTCCGGGTTTGCCAGGCGGCCGCGACGGCGCTGGGTAAAATGGCAGTGCTGAGCCTCGTGTCGGAGTGAGGGGGACTCGGAGGAGAGTGGGGCGCTCTAGCCGCTCAGCCCGGCCGCCCGCCCGCTCGCTCGCCCGCCCGCTGCCGCGCAGCAGCCTCGGCCCGCACCGCGGCCGGGGAGGGGAGGCAGGGCGCCGGCCCGCACTCCGACTGCCTCCCGGCGCCCAGGCGGCCGCCGCGCGCCCTCCAGCCCGCCCGTCCCGGGTCCCCCTCCCCCCGCTCCCTCCCCGCCCCCTCCCCCTCGCCCTCCTCCTCCCTCCCTCCCTCCTCCTTTCTCCGGCAGCAGAAAGCGGAGAGTCACAGCGGGGCCAGGCCCTGGGGAGCGGAGCCTCCACCGCCCCCCTCATTCCCAGGCAAGGGCTTGGGGGGAATGAGCCGGGAGAGCCGGGTCCCGAGCCGACAGAGCCGGGAGCAGCTGAGCCGCCGGCGCCTCAGCCGCCGCCGCCTCCTCCTCCTCCGCCGCCGCCGCCAGCCCGGAGCCTGAGCCGGCGGGGCGGGGGGGAGAGGAGCGAGCGAGCGAGAGCAGCTCAGCCGCGGAGCCCCGCGAGGCCCGCCCGGCGGGTGGGGAGGGCAGCCCGGGGGACTCGGCCCCGGGGCGGGGTGGGTGGGGGGGAGACGACGAAGACAGGGCCGGTCTCTCCGCGGACGAGACAGCGGGGATCATGGCCGCGCAGGTCGCCCCCGCTGCCGCCAGCAGCCTGGGCAACCCGCCGCCGCCGCCCTCGGAGCTGAAGAAAGCGGAGCAGCAGCAGCGGGAGGAGGCGGGGGGCGAGGCGGCGGCGGCAGCGGCCGAGCGCGGGGAAATGAAGGCAGCCGCCGGCCAGGAGAGCGAAGGCCCCGCCGTGGGGCCGCAGCCGCCGCTGGGAAAGGAGCTGCAGGACGGGGCCGAGAGCAACGGGGGCAGCGGCGGAGCCGGCGGCGGAGGGCCCGGCGCGGAGCCGGACCTGAAGAACTCGAACGGGAACGCGGGCCCTAGGCCCGCCCTGAACAATAACCTCCCGGAGCCGCCCGGCGGCGGCGGCGGCAGCAGCAGCAGCGACGGGGTGGGGGCGCCTCCTCACTCAGCCGCGGCCGCCCTGCCGCCCCCCGCCTACGGCTTCGGGCAGCCCTACGGCCGGAGCCCGTCTGCCGTCGCCGCCGCGGCGGCCGCCGTCTTCCACCAACAACATGGCGGACAACAAAGCCCTGCCCTGGCAGCGCTGCAGAGCGGCGGCGGCGGGGGCCTGGAGCCCTACGCGGGGCCCCAGCAGAACTCGCACGACCACGGCTTCCCCAACCACCAGTACAACTCCTACTACCCCAACCGCAGCGCCTACCCCCCGCCCCCCCAGGCCTACGCGCTGAGCTCCCCGAGAGGTGGCACTCCGGGCTCCGGCGCGGCGGCGGCCGCCGGCTCCAAGCCGCCTCCCTCCTCCAGCGCCTCCGCCTCCTCGTCGTCTTCGTCCTTCGCTCAGCAGCGCTTCGGGGCCATGGGGGGAGGCGGCTCCTCAGCGGCCGGCGGGGGAACCCCCCAGCCCACCGCCACCCCCACCCTCAACCAACTGCTCACGTCGCCCAGCTCGGCCCGGGGCTACCAGGGCTACCCTGGGGGCGACTACGGCGGCGGGCCCCAGGACGGCGGCGCCGGCAAGGGCCCGGCGGACATGGCCTCGCAGTGCTGGGGGGCTGCTGCTGCTGCTGCGGCGGCGGCGGCCGCCTCGGGAGGGGCCCAACAAAGGAGCCACCACGCGCCCATGAGCCCTGGGAGCAGCGGCGGCGGGGGTCAGCCGCTCGCCCGGACCCCGCAGGTACACAGCTGAATGGGGAGGGGGCTGGGCGAGAGGGATCCGGGAGTGGGTGGGTGGGTGGCGGCTGCGGGACCAGGCCTCAGCCGTAGGCTACCCCCAGTCCGGGGCCCCCACTGCTGGGGAGCTGCCATTGTCTGGCTCTTCTCTCTTAAAATGGCTGCCTGTCTGCCTTCCTTTCCTTCCCTCCTTTTGCCTTTGTGTGGGGCTCTCCCTGAGGTGTCTGCTCCCCTTCTCCCTCTCCCCTGGTCCCTTCGAATTCCGGGGGTCTCCAGGGGGGTGCGGGGCAGAATGTGCGGGGAAGGGCCTGGTCAGGGTGAGAGGGTGCTGGGGGCTCAGGTTAGGGATGTAGGCAGTGTTAGGAGCTCGGGAGTTGAGTGAATAGTTCTTAGCTCACCTGCCGCTCCTCTCTGCCACCCCCTGCCTTCCTCTAGGCCGTCCCCCATCTGTGCTTTCAAGGAGGGGCCCCTCGGGCTTGGGGGACCTCGAGGGAGGGCAGGGGCCTGCTTTGGGGCAGCTAGAGGCCGGCTGCGGCTCACCCAGAGCAGTCCGGGCCATGTCCTGTCTTAGTCTCTGTCGGCCCAGTGGCCTGAGCTTCTCCCTGGAAGTGCTGGTAAACAGCTGAGTGATTGGAGTAGTAAGTGCAGATTGCTTTGGTTTGGGATTTGAATTATGGAGGTAAAATCCTTCTGTCAAAGCCAGGAGACAGTTGGTCTTAGGTTGACATCCTATCTGTGATCTGATTGGCTCCCCATCTCCTGCTCTTGGCCATTTATAATTGCCTCTGATGTAATGGTACAACAATCCTGATGAGCTCATAAACTTTTACACTCTGCTTTTCTGCCAGTGATAACCCAAACCATCGCTGCCACTATCTGCCTTTTATTCCATAGCTGAAATTGGCTGTGACCTTGAGGAGGGAGGTTTAAGCGGCAATACTGTATCAGCAGGAGCAGAGCCCCAGACAGGCTGCCCTTGTTACATTGTGCCCGAAACAAAAGAGGAGCCAGTGGCATTTTGCTTGTACCTTGGATTTATTTTGCTTGTTATGTTTTATGCAGCCTGAAATAGATTCTGTGTTGTTAGAACAGTAGCTGGGTTTTTTCTCTACAATGGGTTTGCTGTTTGTTTTGGTTTTGTGACTTTCCTGATGTATAAATGACTTCTTTGATAGCTCTGAAGATGCATTTGTCTTGAGTAATTTTGACCCCGTTCACTTTTCAGAATTGAAATTATTTTACTGGCTTTTTATTATGTGACAAATGTGGGGTCTTACAGGAGGGGGTAAGAGAAAACATGTTTTTTATTTTTTGAGAATGAAGCTTTCTGAGAGAGAATTTCATATTCAAATGTCTTGTTTTAAGACAGGCTGGCCTCATTCTTTGTTTACATGTTGAATTTTGTTAACATTTTTCTTTTGTTGAACTTTGGGAAAGCAGCTCAATTTAAAGGGAAGCTGACATCTTTCATCATCTTGAGAGGGACTTTTTCTAAAGGCTTGGCTTGGTGAAATTTATTATTTGTTCTTGGAATATCAAAACTAGTTTATATTTTGTCATCATTGTAGAGCTTGAAGTAGAGATTGACCAGTTTTTTCTTTTCATTATTAGGTATGTTCCACTTTTTGTTTGTCTTCTGAGATAATAAATATAGCAACCTATAATGATACTTAAGATTTGCTTAGAAATGACAACTTTTAGGTACTTTTTAAATCATTTTATTTTGCTCTTCTCTCTTCATCATGTTCTGTTTTCAGTACTTTGGTCAGAATTATTGTGTATTTTATTGAGTCAAGTATCTTTTCAAAGAGGAATAAAAGCTCCTTCATATCTCCCCCTCTCCCAGCAGTACCCAGTTATACTTTTGAGGTATGAGATTTTGTTCACTTAAGCGACCTAATTAGCCTTATTACCCCCCCATCTAGCACTGCTTTTCTACTCTTCCATTGAGCTGGGAATTTTGAAAATAGTTGTGTTACTGTTTAGAGCTTTGACTCCATGTCTTCCATGATGTTGTACATCTGGGCAAGAAATAGGGGAATTTTCAATTGGAATTCTAGTGTATGGAGGATAAGTTGTTTTTTTTTGTTTTTTTTGTCTTAGAAAAAAAGAACATCCTGTTGTTTCTGGGTCATTTTATAGTCTACACTTCTTCCCCCTCCTTTTTTTTTCTTTTGGTAGGGGGTGGTGAGAAATTTACCTTTCTTAAACTATTAGAGGAAATAATTTGGGGTAAGTCAGCGTCATTTAAAAGCAAATATTAACTTGAATTCTATTGGTTTGGCAAACAGGTTTGTTCGTTTTTTGGTTAAAATCAGGTTTCTGATTTCTGTTTTTCAGTTCTTAAACAGATATTTGGACATTTTCTGTGTTCTAGGTACTATGCTCTGTACTGGGTAAAAAGGTAGGAAAATAGATATAGTCTTTGGTTGGAAGCTTGTCTGTGCTGCCTTTAGGTGAATTTTCTGATTCCCCTTTAATATCACCAGACCTGGCACTTCACACAACATAGATTCCTGTTCGATTTCAGTTCAAGTGTATACTTACCCTGAGACCTAGCGAGTGGGCTGGTGACATTTACTTGTGGGAGATAGTGAAACTTCCAGTTTTGTGGGCTGCTTTAGTTCAGGTGTGCAGTCTAGATGAGGATTGTAGGTGGATTTTGTTCTGAATTCCTCTTTGATGCTTAAGGTTAAACTTCTTGGAGGATCACGATAGGGTCTTGCTTTCTCTTTCCCTAACTCATTCTTGGGTTGTAAGTATTTTGCAGACTTGATTAATACAGCTAAGGTGGTAATGTTCTCATTTGACTCTGCCTTTTTGAAGTAAAGATAGGTAACTATGTTGTGGCTATGTCTTTTTTTATATCTATTTTATTGATTTTTACAGAGAGGAAGGGAGAGGGATAGAGAGCTAGAAACATCGATGAGAGAGAAACATCGATCAGCTGCCTCCTGCACACCCCCCACTGGGGATGTGCCCACAACCAAGGTACATGCCCTTGACCGGAATCGAACCCTGGACCCTTCAGTCCGCAGGCCGACGCTCTATCCACTGAGCCAAACTGGTTTCGGCGTGGCTATGTCTTTTTAAAATATATTTTTATTGATTTCAGAGAGGAAAGGAGAGGGAGAGAGAGGTAGAAACATCAATGATGAGAAAGAATCATTGATTGGCTGCCTCCTGCATGCCCCCCACTGGGGATCCAGCCTGAAACCCAGGCACATGTATCCTTGACCAGAATGGAACCGTGGACCCTTCAGTTCTCAGGCTGATGCTCTATCCACTGAGCCAAACCAGCTAGGGCTGTGACTATGTCTTTTTCACAGGAGCTGGGGAGATCCCAGCAAACTTTTTCTTTATCCCTTTTTGTAAGTACTGTGTCTCAACCTGTTGAGATACTTTTTAGTCATCCATGTGCTTGAACCTGATATAAAGCTTTTATTTTTATTCTTTATTGATTTCAGAGAGGAAGGGAGAGGGAGAGAGAGAGAGATAGAAACATCAAAGATGAGAGAGAATCATTGATCAGCTGCCTTCTGCATGGCCCCTATTGGGGATTGAGCCCACAACCCTGGGCATGTGCCCTGACTGGGAATGGAACCTTGACCTCCTGATTCATAGGTCGAAGCTCAACCATTGAGCTTCACCAGCTGGGCTAAAGCTTTTTACTTGGGATACTCTTAGCTGTAGTACCTTGAGAATAGTACCAGCTTATCAAAGTAAAAAGTGATCTAGAATATGTAGTCCAGAATCAAGCTGGATTTGATTGTAGGAATTTGGCTGTTAGTTCCTGCTACAGAAATACCAAATGATATTTCTGACTACTGGGAAACAAATACAGGAATTCTGGGCTTATTATGGGAATGCCTACTAGCAGAAACTCTGGGCTAGCTGAAATACAGGACTCTTGGCCGCTCTCAAGTAGGAGAGACCAGGATAACCACACCAAGATGGCACTTAGTTGTGGAGGCTTCGTGTTTCTGTACTGTCCATGAGAGAACTGGGGGTGGTGGAGGTTGGAATGGTGGTGAGAGAAAAGAGAAAGCAGCTAGGACCAAGGTTGGTGGCTTTGTATTGGGCCCTGCAAGGACTTTTCTTAGGTTCCTTCATGTATGACACAGAGTAACCATAATAAGTGACACCTGTAACAAGATGTCTTGGGTGCATAAAACATTCATATGTTGGATTGACTCCTGTAAGGTGTGATGCCTACAGTAGGCCTTTAAGCAAAGAGGTTAATGAAATTTTTTAAAAATATGAAAATAGGAACAAATAATGTTCAGGGCCCATTCCCACCCCCCAAAAGGTTGTATTGTTTGGCTTCACATCCCCAATTCTAGAAGCAAGTGAAGCATGCAAATATGGTTAAAATACGGTATTCAAAATAAATTGGCAACAAATATTTTTTTTTCCTGCCAGTGAGCTGAGGTACTTTAGTTTTTGATATGGGATCCTGATTCCCATGGCTTTATTTCTGGGTTTTACCTTGTTTAGATTGGTTATTATCATTGCTGATACACATTGAGTTGTGTGGCACAGTGATGAGGGATAAAGAGCACAGGACTCATGAGGAAGAGGAGTCTTTGGTTCCACATACAGTTCTGGCTTAAGCTGTGTGACTTTGGGCAAGTCATTTGCCTTTTCTGTTTCATTTTTTTTCTTTATCAGTAAGGTGAAGTTGGAGAACTGCATGACCTTCTCTCTACACATCTGTCTGTGCCTCTGTATTTGACTTATTATAAGGTTGTAGCATCTTCCTGTACATTTAGAAGTAGGGGGTCTTGAGTCCATCTTTTTTACTCTGGGCTTAAGGAACTCATAGCTCTTTTCTCCTGAGAATTTACAGAAACAAGTTCTGAACAGCTAGCTAGCTTGGTGCAATCTATGGTGGTCTGTGGTCCTTTATAGAAAAAACCCTACCAGACTTTGCCTTGACACTTAATCTAATGGTCATTAGTACCTGACTGTTGGTTTTTAAATAGTAATTGAAAAATTAGGCAGACTTCATTAAAGGAAGAATTGAAAAATAGTTGCTTCAAAATCGCCCAAGAGGGGATTTTTGGGATATGTTAGGGGTGGGGAATGGATATTCATAAATTCAACATTAACACTGCTTACTTTAGGTGGGGATAGGTGGTAATTAAGCTTTCCAGACTTTCTGGTGTTTGGGCAGGTCTAGGTCTGCTTTGGGCAGTTGGTTGTAATCTGAGTGCCTGAACTTGCCCTGTAAATTTTGCTGAGAGAGGAGCAGAAGTTCCTTAGACTGGAACAGGAAAAGCTAAGAGTCTCAGGGTCAATTTCATAGGTGTATTGCCTTTTCTTTATGCCCCTGGTTTTTGAAATTATGTTGGTAATGTTTGCAAGTGGTCCTGGAAATGCTGTTCTTTCTCTTACTTACCACACCAGAATTTCCTTTTATTTCTCCTCCTCCTGGCTTAGAAGTTTTGAAGTGTAATTGAGGCATATTAGAGGTGTGTTAGAAGGAAGCTTCCCTTTATAAAAAAGGGGAAAAGGTAGCAGGAAAGGTGTTTGATAATTCTCTGCTTGATGCAGCAGCTTCTTCCCCTCTGGAGGAGCCAAATGTTTCAGAGCTTTGTGTAAATACTTGCTGAGCTGTCAATATGTACCCAGGAGGTTTCTATAGTAAGGTGTAAACGACTCTATAGAATGTTTGACAGGCAAATTAATAAACAGTTTTCAAGCAAAGATAATGCTAGTCTCTTCTCATGTGGTGGAATAAAATAACATTGGAGAAAAAGACGAGAATAGGAAAGAGGGTAGGTGGTGTTGGGGGGCGAGGAGAGCATGGAGATGAGGAGAGATGATCTAAAAGAGATTTGCAATTTAGCCTAGCTGGCATGGCTCAATGGTTGAGTGTCGACCTATGAACCAGGAGTTCACCATTCGATTCCCAATCAGGGTACATGCCCGTGTTGCTGGTTTGATCCCCAGTGTGGGGCATGCAGGAGGCAGCTGATCAATGACTCTCTTGTCATTGATGTTTCTACCTACCTTTCCATTCATCTGTGAAGTCAATTAAAATATATTTTAAAAATAAAAGAGATTTGAAATTAAAAGATGCTGCCCTGGAAGAGAAGCCTCCATGACCCTGGCTTCATGCCGAGTTTTATGGCATGTGGAGCTCTGCTCAAAAACAATTGCAATTTCAGAGTGAAAACAAATAGAGTTTGGAAGGAATGTCCTAAGTTTCAATAGTGAAGTAAGTGTGTTCCAAAAGCTTGGTTTATGAGATTTTGAGTTTTAAAGTCTCGTTCTTTCAGAAAGGTTTTGTAGTTTGGTGAGATGTTTTTAGGGTTGGGTTTGCATTTTTTAAATACCAGAAAGTAGAAAAAAGATATTGCAACTTCAGCATCGTCTTCAGTCTCTGTTCTGCTATGGCTGTCAGGATTATAAGCCCATTCCAAGGGCTGGGTTTATTTATATAGTTTTTACTGGACTCCTGTGTATCACTTATATGTATATTAAAATTAATGCCCCCAGGTTCCTGGGTCAGTGCAAAGTCCAAATGTTTGAGGACTCACTAAGTCCTGCCAGAAGGGTTATGTGGGTAGGTTCAGTCTTGGTTTTTTTTGTTTTTGTTTTCAAGTTGTCATTTCAGGATTAAAAACATTTCTGGGTGCCTTCAGTCAAACACTTTTTATGGATGTATTTTAGAAGTAGAGTATCTAAGTTGCCTGCCTGTGGTATACTCAGCTTTGGTAGTCTTTTTTTTAAAAAAAAAACACATATTTTTATTGATTTCAGAGAGGAAGGGAGAGGGAGAGAAAGATAGAAACATCAGTGATGAGAGAGAATCATTGATTGGCTGCCTTATGCACACCCCCTATTGAGACTACAACCAGGGCATGTGCCCTTGACCAGAATTGAACTCGGGACCCTTCAGTCCGCAGTCTAACGCTCTATCCACTGAACCAAACCGGCTAGGACTGGTAGTCTTTTTTAAATATATTTTTATTGATTTCAAGAGAGGAAAGGAGAGGGAGAGACAGATGGAAACATCGATGATGAGAGAGAATCATTGATTGGCTGCCTCCTGCACGCCCCCTACTAGGGATTAAGCCTGCAACCTGGGCATGTGCCCTGACTTGAAATGGGAAATCAAACCATGACCTCCTGATTCATAGGTCTACACCCAACCACTGAGCCATGCCAGCCAGACAGCTTTGGTAGTCTTGTGAGATGACCAGATTTACCTCTCAAAGTCCCTTTTGAAACTAATCCACTGACTTTTGACACTAGTTTTCTTTTCTTCACATGAAGTGTTTTCTAACCATGGTCCTGGAAGTGCCTATTTTTACCTACTGTAGTAGTAGGGAATACTAGTATGAACGCAGTTATGGCCCTGATCATAATTTTTAGGTTCAGCTAATTTACCAAAAGCTATCAGCTTGTTGAAAGACAAAATACAAAAACTTGGGTTGAGACTGACATTCGTTGCCCAGGCCTTTCCCAGTGTGTTGGTGATGAGGATATTAGAATGTCAGACTTATTGCTAAGAGCATGATTTCTAACTCAGGGAAATATGGAGATTTAAATGGGAAATTGCTCTATGTGAACATACCAATTAGATACTAAGGAAGAACTTAAAAGATAGAAGCAATCTCTGCTTTGGAGGGGTTTAGTTTTCTTGGGGAAGCATGCTTATGTGCACACATCTGGAAAACTTGCAGAGTAAGGCTTTATAAATGGGTATACCTGGTAGAACAAACTAAGTCTTGGCTCAAGGAATATAAAAATAAGGAGCAATCAGACATATTACCCTGGGACAGTTTTTCAGAGACAGTGATTTGTGAAGTTAAATGTTTAAGATGGGGAGAGTTACATTAATTTGCTTTTTCATAATACTACTCTGAGTTCCAAGGGCTTTATAAAATCCAAATTTCACATCCATCCACAGATGGTAGTTGTCTTATTCCAGTGACTTTGAGAATTTGAACTCTATAAAATTCCATGAAAGAGAGTGGTTCCAGGGTCTTAGCGGTTCCTGTGGTTATGTGCAGCCTTTAGTACAAACTGCCAAGTTCTTGGCCAGTTCCGTTGTAGTAATTTTGGGTTTGGAAGGTCATGTCACCTTCAGAGTTGTGTGCCCTGGACAACTCTGCATTGACTAGTTCAATTTTTGTTGGAGAGCCAGGACTTTTTATTTTTTGGCAGAGTTAATTGACCTTTCTTAAAACGAGCCTTGAAGTACCTGTTCAGACTGCTGCTAATTTTGAAGGGCTGGGAGCTGAGCTTGTACTGAGTTGCTTGGGTTAAGCCTTACATTGAGGGTTGGTGGGTAGGTAAGTCTGCACAAATGCGGTTTGCCCATCTGTTCACCGAAGTGGCCTTTTAAATGTTTTTTTTTTATTAGATTGGGTATGGCCAAGAAGCTCATAAATGCTGCAAAATACATGCTTATTCCTATAGGAGCCTCTGAAATATAGAGGTTTTGGTTTCTCCTTACTTGCTAATCCATGTATGATTGGACCATACATGGCTTCTGGCACTTTTCAAGGGCTGTAAGTGGATGCTTAACAGCTGAGGATGAATGGAGTGTCCCATGCCAGCTACAGTGCTTCCACCTGGATGAGAAAGATGGGTTACTCTGTTCCAGAAAAGAAATATGAGTTCGTGAATACAGATTTTAGTTTCAAAATATTTCTTCTAACTTCTGCCTTATCATTCGGGCATTTTGCAGAAACGAGTTTCCAGTAACTCAGAATTGGGCACCATGATTCATCTGCCATAGACAGTAGGTGTGTAGGGGCTTGTAAACTTTTTTTTTTTTAATGTATCTTTATTGACTTTAGAGAGGAAGGGAGGAGGAAAGAGAGATTAGAAACATCAATGATGAGAGAGAATCACCGATGGCTGCCTCCTTCACGTCCCCTAATGGATCAAGCCCCCAACCTAGGCATGTGCCCTTGACCGGAATTGAACCTAGGACCCTTCAGTCTGCAGGCTGACACTCTATCCAGCCAGGGCGAGATAAACTTCTTAGTCAATCCCAGGTTTTAAAGGAATCCAGGTTAAGAGTGAATGTTGACTTAATGGCCTTGACTATTCTCTGCAGTTGCTCCCCAACCCCCCATTTAAATGGATAGAATTAGTTTTTATTTAATGTGAAGGGACATCTGAGTGGACTTTTATTTGTTTTTGTTAGTCATTTGTGCATACTAGAAGATGGTCTTGGGACAAATTGAGTCTTTATTTCCCAGTGGCTTCTGCCTTTTCTAAGGGTGTACTGCACTGGGAAGAAGTCTGATGCCAAGAATTCATTCCAACATGCTGCAGAGTAGGAAATTTGATCCCTAAAATGTTGACTTAGTGTTGGTTATGGTACATATTAGAAATCACCCAGTAATCCAGGACAGATTTTTGTCGCCCTCCAGGAAGTTAATGTTGATATGAAATATTAAAGGGCTTTGGGCACTGGGGCTATGTGCTCTGCAGGCCAAGAGCCCTGCTTGAATTGCCACCCATATGAAGAGGAAATGTGCCATGTGCTTTTTCCCCCTCTCTTGCATTTGGGCTTCCTTATAGCTTCACTCCTTCTGGGTTCCCGAGGCTTCAGTGTTAGATACTAGACTTCCTCCTCCCTTGGCACTGGTACATTCATGATTTTCTGTGGCTCATCACCAGCAGCCAAAATTTTTGTATGCTTTTCCCTCCTAAACTTGTTAGCTTTCAGCTTGCTTATTTATAGACATCTCTGTTAGAAGGAACTCCCCCCTCAAGGTCTAGCCATCAGCATAACGGCAACAGCAGAGTTTAGGGATTGATGTGATATCGGTTATTTAAAAACCCATTTGCTGTGTGCTTGGTGTTTTTTATTTTGCCTCTTGTTTTCCTTGAGGTCTTAACTTGCTTGCCAGGCCTGAGTGCATCTGGGTCCAGCTGTTTACTGTGAACTGACTTGTGCCTGGTGTACTTTGACTTTTAAGAAAAGTGAATTCAGCCACGTGGTGGCGAATTAAAGGCTATGTCATGCTGCGTGTTTCCTTTTAGAGGAAACAGATATGTCTTTGGGCTCTACTTGCCCAGTGATTTCCCCTCTCCGGTAGACCTTGGTACGGCTTGCTGTTGTCCATAGAGAGCAAGTCATTTGAGCAGAAATACTGGGATTGGTTGCTGTTTGTCTTCTCTGGCAAATATGGTAGATGGCTTTCTCTCTTCTCCTTTGGACAATATTCAGTTTTGGTCTTAAGGTGGTAGAGTTCATGAGTTGGCCCGATATTAGCCTAGGAGTGTGAATCTCTCTTTCTCTCTTTTAAACACACACACACAAAATGTGTGTGTGTGTGTGTGTGTGTCTGTGTGTGTGTAATTATTATTTCAGAGAGGAAGGGAGAAGGAGAGAGAGATAGAAACATCAATGATGAGATAGAATCATTGATTGGCTGCCTCCTGCAGGCAGGCCCCCTTCTGGGGATCTGGCCTGTAACCTGGCACCCTGACTGGGAATTGAATTGTGATCTCCTGGTTCATAGGTCGATGTTCAACCATTGAGTCACACCAGCCGGACTCTCTTTTTTTTTCTTTTTAAGATTTTTTAAAAAAGTTGATTTTTAGAGAGAGAGGGAGGGGGGAGGGAGAGAAACATCGATGTGAGAGTGAAATATCAGTCTGCTGCCCCCTGCATGCCCCGTACTGGGGATTGAGCCCACAACCCAGATATGTGCCCTGACCAGGAATCGAACCAGCAACCTTTCGGTGCACAGAATGACAACCTGAGCTACTTGGCCAGGGCAGGGGTGTGAAACACTTGATAATTCAGATTTGGATAACATTTTTTTTATTTCCAGACTTCTACCTTTTTACTTGTTTAGGAATCTGGGCTGCCAAAGATAATTATATTATAAAGGACTTTGTGAACAATTCTTATAGTAGTTCATCCACAACTTTGTCCTAGGCCAGGGGTAGATCAAGAAATTTGCCCTAGGGCAAATAGCTAGCTAGTAAAAGGTAGAGTTTGAATTTGAATCAGGCTTGTCTGATTTTTTCAGAACTGTAACACTATAGACTACTATAATTGTTTCTCCAAAATAAATAATTTGAGCAATAAGGCTTATTGGCACATTAGTTTTGCAATACCCTAGAATTCTTAAATGTGTTGAAAGACTGAAAAGCCCTTAGTTTTACAACTTGACATTATGCCTAGATTTCTGTCCCGCATGTCCCTTCCATTTAAGGATTTTATTTATGTTTCTGATGAATGGCCATGTGATCCCAATGGTGAGAATTGGGAGGGATCTTGGAGAGTGTGGTTGGGGATGAGATTCAGGTTCAAAATAGAGTCCTTCACTTTGCTCTAAGTGTGAGTAACTTGCATTATGAAAACATTTGTAGGGTGATTTTACTTTCTGTAACTTGGAGCACTCACTGGGGAGGCAGGGATTATTGTCTTAATTTTTCATTTGGGGAAAGTGAATACATAAAGGTTAAGTGCCTGTACATACCAAGTTTCATAGCACAGTCAGCTCTAAAGGTTTAAAGTTCCCTTAGGTTGTGTGACTTTAGGCAAGTCACTTAACTTTTCTGAATCTGTATCCTCAGTTATATAGTGAGAAACAATTATCTACCTTGTAAGCTGTAGTAAATATCAAACGAGATATGTAAAAGTACTGTTGTCAAATAAAATTAAAACACGGCCCAGCTGGTATGGCTCAATGGTTGAGTATCAACCTGTGAACCAGGAGGTCACAGTTTGGTTCCGGGTTTCGGGCTCAATCCACAATAGGGGGCATGCAGGAGGCAGTGGACCAATGATTCTCTCTAATCATTGATGTTTCTATTTCTCTCTCCCTCTCCCTTCCTCTCTGATATCAATAAAAATATTTATTTTTAAAAATAGTGTAAAAAGAAAAAGAACTCTCTCTAAAAAAAATAAATCAAACATGACTCATGTTTGGTAGAGGCCCCTGCTTGAGAGTGGGATAGAATTGAGCAGTTAAAGACATTGTTGGTCTTCACTGAATTAAAAGCTCTTCTATAGTTCATTATATTAATGCTGTAAAAAAAACTTTTATTAAGCACCTGTTATAGTTTGAGAGCTAGAGTAGTATAGAGGTTCTCAGTGTAGTCCCTAATCATCAGCATCAGCATTACCTGGGCCCTGTTTAGAAATGCAAATACTCAGTCAGACTTACCAAATCCAAAACTGTAGAAAACTCTGGCCAGTGCTTTATCTATCTATTTATCTAAAGGAACATTTATTTTTATTTTTTAAATCCTCACCCAAGGACATGCTTAGGCTCCGAGCGTAAGGGGGAGAGAGAAACATCAGTGTGAGAGAGACATATCAACTGGTCAGGCAACATGTACCCTGACCCGGGACTGAACGGGCAACCTTTCAGTGCACAGGACAACACTCAGGAGCCACTCTGGCTGGGCACCAGTGTGTTTTAACAAGCCACCTAAACAATTGTGATGCATGCTCAAGTTTGTGAACTACTAGGTTTATGCATTTGTGTTAACTAGGCTACAGAGTATATTCAAATTACCTCAGGGGCTTCTTTGAAATTATATCATAGGCTAATCATGTTTCATATGTACCTTCCCCTTCCATGATGTTACAGTATTATTGAATGGAGGAAAGGTTAAAAGTGCTTGAAGTTGGAGGAGAAAGAAAATACTTTTTAAAAAATGTATTTTTATTTTTATTTCGGAGAGGAAGGGAGAGGGGGAGAGAGATAGAAACATCAATGATGAGAGAGAATCATTGATCGGCTGCCTCCTGCACGCCTGACACTGGGGATTGAGCCCGTAACCTGGGCATGTGCCCTTGACGAATCGAGCCCAGGACCCTTCAATCCGCAGGCTGACGCTCTATCCACCGAGCCAAACGAGCTAGGGCAAGAAACTACTTTTGAGATGTATCTACTATGCAATAATGATCAACTAATGACAAAACATGTCTGTTTATTTATTGGACTTGGGGACTCCCTGCCTTCCATTTTATCTCTTTCTCTTAGCTTTTGGTGATAGCATGGAGATAATCTGGATCTGTGTTCCTGGTTGTTTGATGAAGATGGAGATCATTTTAGGGTGATTACTTAGGGCAGTAGTCGGCAAACTCATTGGTCAACAGAGCCAAATATCAACAGTGCAACGATTGAAATTTCTTTTGAGAGCCAAATTTTTTAAACTTAAACTTCTTCTAACGCCACTTCTTCAAAATAGACTCACCCAGGCCATGGTATTTTGTGGAAGAGCCACACTCAAGAGGCCAAAGAGCTGCATGTGGCTCGCGAGCCGCAGTTTGCCGATCACGGACTTAGGGTATTCTCCAAGTATGATCAGTTACCTAAGAAAGTGATTCTTGAAAAATTCTACTCAAAGGCCAGTATTGTAGCATTATTTAAATGCTACAATATCCCTTCTGCTTGTGATAATGGCCAACTGCTCTGAGAACAGGGCCTTTGGGGTTTTGGGGATCTCTCAGTAGGCCTCTCTCACCCCTCAATCTCCAGTGGTCACCCTGAGTTTTGCTGTGATTCCTTTCTTTGAGTTCATTGTGAAGTCCTAGCAAATAAATCCTCTAAGTAGACTCCTGATAAGTCATCCCATCTCTGAAGTGATGAGGTGTCTCTTGAGGAGTGAACATTTGAGCCATGACCTGTCTCCAGTTGTGTGACTTAAATAAGGATTGTGCTTCGCACAGGAATGAAAGTTACAGAAATGGTGAGACAATAAACATTAACAATACAAAGACCAAGAGGAGAACCAGTGTTCCAGTTCACCTGGGTTTTCTGAAAACCTGATGTGGTTTCTGTATCCTTCCCATTAAAAACATATTTCCTTGTACCAGACCTCTTTTCCCTCCTGCCTGAGAAGTGAAGCTGTGATCACTCTGTCCTAGCTTTGAGGAAGACAGAGGCTTCCAGGAGACAGTATGCTGACAGTTTGATTGTGATTTGGTACTTGTATGTACAGACAAATACTCCAGTAGGGATTCTTATGTTCTTTGTGTGTGTTTGTGTGTTTTAAACTCAATCATCCCTCTGACTTTTACCTTTATTTTAACCTGCTCTTATTTTTTTCCTCTTTCATTGTCTTCTTGGTCTCTAACTCTGTTAGAATGCAAAGCACATGGAGACCTCATTAACTTTACCACACTAGTACTGGTAAGATGTCTCCTTTCAAGACTGTAGGTGCAATTTATACCACTTTCAGATCAACATCATTCAGTGAAGATTCCTGATTCTGCTTACCTCTGTTGGACTAGCCTGGCTAACCAGAGGCAGAAAGAAGTGCCTTTGTCTAATTCAATATTAAACAGAAGTTTCCTAATGGTCTCTACTTTTCTCTTTTCCCACTTTATTGTCTTTGGTCTGAAGACCGTTTCTTAGCCCCCCTTAATTTGTTTTGAGGGTCCTGTTGGCTCGGGACAGATTTGTAACATTCTTGTTTTTCTAATCTGTGAGTTGAATCCTTTGCTTTCCTAGTGTAGCTTTGAATTGACATCTTTAAAACCCCTATATAAAACCTCAAGTGACCAATATGTGGTCTCGTTATGGTATTTTGGGTTAAAATAAAATGAGATTGAGATAGCTGGGTTCACCTACCCAGACACATTCACCGAAGTGAAATTCTGTGTGCCTTGCATAGGACAAGCTCAAAAGAGTATATGAGCCAAAACAGACGCTGGGGTGGAGTGGGTAGGGGTAGGAGTACATTTTAGCCAGATTTCCATAGGTTAGCATGCCAAGTATCCCTCCCAATTTGATTATATTGGCCAGAGATAGCACATAAAGAGGAGAGACAAAAAAGCTTCAGAAAAGACAGCTGGTAACTTTGGTCTGGTCCCATGTGTTTCTGCTATAAATGATGAAGCCAGGGTCTCCTATACACATTTGTGTGGACAGTGGTACAGAGAAGGTTGGTACCACTGTACTTTTGGAGCTTTAAAAAGAACTGAAAAATTTTACAGGACTCTAGCTTTTCAGGGTATTGTTGACCTTAAAAAAAAGCCTGAGGATATAAGGGCACCTATAATCTTAATAAGGTTGGCTGTGCCCTGGGCCATTCTTTAACTTATGTAATAGTGCCTGTTATAGTTCAGAGTCGACTTAGGGGGATCAGGTGAAAGATTGGCATTTTTGGAAAGTGGTCCAAGGCAGCCCTAGGAATTAATGAAATAAACACAGTGGCAGCATTGCTGCTTCTCAGGGTCTTTATCAAAAGACAGGACTTGATTGGATTGATGCAATCAATCAATGCATGATAAATGGAATACCTAACTGCATATAAATCAAGTTCCTACAGCTCAGTGATGTGTCATAGATACTTTTTTAATATAGAAGAAAAAAACTGGCATATGTAGAACTGTGCACTTAAGAGAAATTTAGGATCTTTTATATAACCACTGCAAGACAAGTCCAAGTTTGGAGTTATAGATAAAATAAAAGGAATGGGGAAATGAGAGCTTTTTAAAGAGAAAGCAAATGAGGCTTAAAGTTTTGTGGCTTTATGAGCAGTGTTTGCCTAGCCTTCTTTTGTTTTTGTGCTGTGTCTACAAAGCAGTTTAATAGGGAAGAGAGAGAAGAATATTTTAGAAACTAGATTAGAAGAATTAGGTATGATTTAGAAGTATTGTCTTTATTGAAAAGTTGGTATTACACTCTGCTGGGTGAAGCTCTGTAAGGTTACATGGACCCTTGCCTCTACATGTATTCCTTAAGTGTACCATATCACTTAATGACAAATTAACAAGGCAGAAAATGTCTTTAAAAATTGTCCTACTCGTTTGGGCTTGTGGTCTATTCACAGTAAGGTCCTCTCCCTAGTTGAAGCACCAAAGGATGGTTTGTAGGAGGAAGTAGCTTTTTCTGGTGTCAACCCATACCACTTCATGTAGTAACAAGGTCTGTACATTATTTTTTAATGAGCATGTACTGGATGCAATATACAAACCTATCTTTCTTGCATACCATCAAGATTTCCTAGACTTAGGTCATATTCCCCAATTCTCAATTGCCTAATCCTGTTGCTCAAATGTTGTCTGATTTAAAGTATACCATACTTGGAACTTGTTAATGTCAGAAGTCTTACAGCAAAACTTTTTTAAAAACCTGTGGGTACCTACCAACTATATGCCAGTTGCTAATAGTAATGCAACAAATACGTATTGAGCTTCTATAATGTATCAGGCAGGCACTGTGTTGTGAACACTATAGGCTTCATAATTCCTGTCTCCAATAGAGTACTTTCTAGTGGGGAGAAATGAACACATATAACTATAATTGTAATAAATGCATCTGAGAAGTACCACCTTCAATAAATTATCTTCCACCCTGGACAGGCAGCTCACCCCTATGCGCCAAGGTGTGGGTTTTATCCCTGGTCAGGGCACATACATATAAGAAGCAACCGATGAATGCATCAATAAGTGGAACAACAAATCAATGTTTTTCTCTCTCTCTGAAAAAATTCTGTAAAAAATATATTATCTTCCAATTATTTTTTTTAAGTACATTTTTATTGGCTAGTGGGTGACTCTGTACTGCTAGACACTTGGGATGGGTACTGGTCATTTATTTCCTTTAACTGTTCCAAGGTAAAATGTTTTAGGACAGTGGTCGGCAAACTGCGGCTCGTGAGCCACATGCGGCTCTTTGGCCCCTTGAGTGTGGCTCTTCCACAAAATACCATGGCCTGGGCGAGTCTATTTTGAAGAAGTGGCGTTAGAAGAAGTTTAAGTTTAAAAAATTTGGCTCTCAAAAGAAATTTCAATCGTTGTACTGTTGATATTTGGCTCTGTTGACTAATGAGTTTGCCGACCACTGTTATAGGACATTCTCCATCTGAGACTGGTCTTGAGTCCATTAAGTGGGGAGAGGTATAAGCTAGATACCATCCATTGTTTCTTAGCAAGGTTCTTCTTTGTGTGGCAGTGCATTGCAGGACATTTGACATCCTGCTCCCCAGGTAATAAATGCTAGTAACACCACAGTGTGTGTATGATAACCAAAAGCGGCACCTTTCTTATTTCCAAACACTTCCTGAAGGGTTAGTATTGCCTTGGTTGAAAACTATTGGGATTTACTGCCAGAATTCTTAGAAGGAACTATTGAACAGATTCCTTTGGGGGAGAACACACTGAAAAGTAGGTAGAGCTTGAGAATTGGGCTGGTCAACCCTTTTGGTATCTAACCTGTGTGCTCTTGTTTTTTAAGTAGGCATTTTGAAACTGCTTTCAATCCCGTTCTGCTTTTTCTCCTAATGAGGGTGGAGAGAGGGAAGTAATGTCTGTTATAAATTGGTACTGTAAAAAGCATTTTGCATACTTATCATTTGAACTGCCTCATATCTTTCTTAGACTGTTTTTAAATTCCCATTTTACAGATGGTTCTGATGCCAAGGGATGAAGTGACTTGCTCAGAGTTGTTGAAGCTTGTGCTTTCTCTCTTAAAGAGCATAACTTTAACTTACTTGATTGCTAATCAACCTCTTATTGACCCCTCTGAGTTTCTGATCTGGAATATGTGGGACCGGACCTTAACTGTTGTGGTTTCTGAGTTTTATTGCTAGAAATCTGGGACTTGTGTAGGATAATAATAGCTAACATTTGGGGTGCTGGAAGATAAAGCAGTCAAACACACACAGACACATACCTATTTCTTGAGGCTTACATATTCTAGACTAGGATATTGACATTAAATAAGATAAATAAGTAAACCATATAGTATGCTAGTGATACATGCTCAGGAGAAAAAGTTTATCAGGGACCAGGTATAAGAAGTGGGCAGGACTGAAATTTTAAATGGGTTCACCAGGGAGGGCCAAATTGAAGTGCTTGATATAAAGGGTGAGCTGTACAAAAAACTGGGAGAAGAAAGTATTCCAGGTGGAAGGATTAGTTAATACAAAAGTTCTGAAGCCAGAGCATGTCCAGCTAGATTGAGGAAACAGTGTTTTTGTTTGTTTTGTTTTACTGTATGAAAACGTTTCATTCAACCCTGAAGGTACTACTACTATTATCTTTTCTATTGAGGTGGAAACTGAGGGACAGAGAAATTGAAGGCATTGCTAGGGCAGAGCTCTTAAGCACTGCCTAGGGACTGGCCATGTAGATCCAAAGCATTTTTTCAGGACTTGTAAGGGCTCTAGAATTACACCATCTCTTCCATAGTCCCTTTTCCTTTTCTACTTTTAAAGTAGGGAAGTTTGTTTTACACACAATTTTCTACTTTCCTGGAGCTTATATTCTAGTCTAGGATACAGACAGTGAACAAGATAAATAAATACAGCATATAATATGTCGGTGATTTGTGCTCAGGTGAACAAGAGTATCAGGTACTAGGTATAGGAATTTGGGAAAGCTTGGCTTTGACTGAGAATGCTGTTTATTTGGGAATCTGAGGTGCATTCCTGGTTTTTCTCTTGGCCATGCACTACCCTCTTCAGACATATCATTGTTTGGCTAAGGAAACTGAATGTGCATCTGTGTTCTAGAATCACTCTGTGCTGGAGATGGGAGGAGCTTTGGAGGGAAGGCCATGTAGCCCAAGTGTTCTCAGACTGAACATGAGAATTGCCTGAGTAAATTCCTTGCCCCATCCTAGAGTTGCTGATTCAGAATCTGTAGGGCAGGGTTCAATTGTATAGCTGAGAAAGTTAAGGTAAAACCTGGTTAGTTCCTCCTGTGGGGGTGGGGGTTAGGGGTGGTCAGAGAACTGGAATTGGAATTCAGGTGTTCTCTCAGTCTAGTACTCTTTCTACCATGATGTACTTCTGCCTTATTCTTGAGATTAAAAAGTTGTATAGAAGATGTTTAATTTTATCAAATGGCATTTCAGTTCCTGTTTGATTATCTTTCTTGGGGCCTTACTATTTTTGTAACCCTGGTTTTAAGAAGTACCTAAAGGATTTTTTTTCTCTAGTTGTGTGATTTCCTTAGAGGCTTTTGTAATTTGTTGGAAATTAGGAGATATTGGTTAGCTAAGTTTGGTCTTTAAAAAAATTATCTTACAAATCAACAAACGACAAGTGCTGGCGAGGATGTGGAGAAAAAGGAACCCTCCTGCACTGCTGGTGGGAATGCAGACTGGTGCAGCCACTGTGGAAACAGTATGGAGTTTCCTCAAAAAGTTGAGAATGGAACTCCCATTTGACCCAGTAATCCCACTTCTGGGACTATATCCCAAGAAACCAGAAACACCAATCAGAAAGGCTATATGCACCCCTATGTTCATAGCAGCACAATTTACAATAGCTAAGATTTGGAAACAACTCAAGTGCCCATCAGCAGATGAGTGGATTAAAAAACTATGACACATCTACACAATGGAATACTACGCTGCTATAAAAAAGAAGGAACTTTTACCATTTGCACGTATGGAACTGGAGAGAATTATGCTAAGCTAAATAAGACAGTTGGAGAAAGATAAATATCACATGATCTCACTCATGTTTGGGATATAATGATCAACATCATTTGATGAGCAAGAATAGATCCAGAGACAAATGGCAGGCGGGGGGGTTAGAGAGCAAAGGACTTGTATGCATGCAGATTAGCATAACCAGTGGACAGACACTGGGCGGTGGGGGCTTTCACGGGGTGGGAATGGCTGGAGCGGGGAGGGGGTCAGTGGGGGGAAAGGAGAATTATGTAAAACTTTCGACAATAAATTTAAAAAAGTTATCTTTATTTTTGAAAGAGCATTTTCACTGTTGAAAGGTGGCTAATGAAAGTGTTCTGGATGAGGAGAAGGACTCAATCATTTGTTGGGGAATTCATTAGTTTGGTACGCTTAACTGTTTTATTTGAAGGGTTCTCTTTGGAACCCAAGGATGGGGGACTAGCCACCTGGTTGTGGTTTTCTCACATGCCTCTTTTGGGTGGACCGCTGTGAGGTGGTTATTACAGTTGGCTCTCATAATCTGAGTTTTGCTAGGTGATTCAATTACTCTTCCCCCTTTGGTTTCTCTTTTCTACCCTTGGTGAGTTTTCTTAGATCTTCTGGTCTGGAAAGATGGAGCACAGTGACTTAAATATCTCTGAGCCTGGGAGAGAGCCAGGCTTCTTGTCTTGTTCTCTATTACTTTAGAGGCAGAGTCGGACTTGAAAGGTCCTGAGTCTGATGTCTGGTTACATATAGCCTGTCCTAAGGAGTTTGGTCAGGCTGGTGCTTTGGGTGATGTCTTTGAAATTGGCTCTTACTTAGTCTATAAAAGGTAGAATGTGCTCTGACCTTGTAGAATCATTTTTGTAAGCAGAATGGGGTAGCTAGAACTTTTCATTAACTTTGAATTTTTTATTTATAGTCAACTTGGACACTTATGAAGCTTTATTATTTTTATTTATTTTTAAATATATTTTTATTGATTTCAGAGAGGAAGGGAGAGGGAGAATGAGATGGAAACATCAATGATGAGAGAGAATCATGGATCGGCTGCCTCCTGCACGCCCCTTACTGGGGATCGAGCCTGTAACCCTGACATGTGCCCTTGACCGGAATCGAACCTGGGACCCCTCAGTCCACAGGCCAACGCTCTATCCACGGAGCCAAGCTGGCCAGGACAGAAGCTTTTTTGTTTTTAAAAATATGTGTGTGTGTGTGTGTGTGTGTGTGTGTGTGAGAGTGAGAGAGAGAGAGAGAGAGATACATTAGAGGAAGGGAGACAGAGAGAGAGAGAAACATCGATGTGGTTGATTGGCTGCTTCCTGCAGGACCCCAACTGGGGATCAAGCCTACAACCTGGGCATATGCCAGAATCAAACAGCAACCTTTCGGTGCATGGGGCATCACCTAACCAACTGAGCCACACTGGCCAGGGCTGGAAGAATTTTTAAAAAATCTGTCTCTTTGATGTGGTAGTTGCAAACTAGTTGGTGATATCTCCCTCACCATAAGCAGATGATCAGTTTATTTAGACAGGGAACGTCTGGCCCACAAGCCGTATAAGGCCCAAGAAATCATTTGGTCAGATCCTGTCAAGGCAACCACAGGCAGGACTCAGAATTCAATAAATCTAGGAGCTTTTTTCATAGCAACATAAATTTATATTAAGTGAATTATAATAAGCGAATGGTGTTGTAAATATCCAAATGGTCGTTGGCAGAATAAAGGTTTCCCAACTAGAATGAAATAATTGTTTTTCATCTTTTGTGAAGGAGAAAACTTGGGGAGGGGGGTGATTCTCCTGTTATGAATAAGAATCATAGTCTGAGCGGGTTTGATTTCCTGGGTCTGGTGTTGTGTATCTGATGAGAGATTTTTGTTTTAATATCAATTTATTTTCAGGAAATCTTTAATGATATCTCTAGTGAGGCCAAAATAGAAGGTTAAGAATTTCTTACTGTCCTAGGTGGGGAAACATGTCAGCTTAAATGCAAAGCAAAAGGAAGGGAGTCTCCTTATTTTAGGAAGCTGGGTCTGGGGCTAGAACTAAACAAGCAGTTTATCCTCAATTTGGGGTAGGAGTCCTAGATCAGTCTTCAGAGCCATGAAATACTGGAGGAGTGAGAAAAGACATGCCGAAACCGGTTTGGCTCAGTGGATAGAGCGTCGGGCCTGCGGACTGAAGGGTCCGGGTTCAATTCCCGTCCAGGGCATGTACCTTGGTTGCGGGCACATCCCCAGTAGGGGGTGTGCAGGAGGCGGCTGATCGATGTTCCTCTCTCATCGATGTTTCTAACTCTCTATCCCTCTCCCTTCCTCTCTGTAAAAAATCAATAACATATATTTAAAAAAAAAAAAAAGACAGGATGAGGAGACATTGGCTACAGATTTCTGGGAGTGGGGGGACACAATGAGAATGATTTACACTGGTCAGCTCATGTGTATCAGGGTATAAAGAGTGGTTCTTTTATGGAATTCTGTTCTGTCCGTCCTCAGATCTTGAGTAGAGCCACGTGGAACTAGCACGTTAGTTTGGGCGAGGCCTTAACTTTTATATTTGTCCGTGCCTGGAATGCACCTCAACATGGGAGGGTCCAATAAGGGAACTGAATCAACAGCTGCTGCCTGTCCCTGTAATCACAGGAAGCTGAGGCCGAGTGTCTTTGTATGGGAGCTCCGCAGCCAGACAATAGTTTGTGCTGGCAGGGCCATGTGGCGAGTCACGTGACCCGGGTCTGTTTTCTGCTGGGGTCCTCACCCATCTGTTCTCTCGGCTCTTTCTGGGTTATCAGGCGCCAGTCCAAGTCCTCCCAAGCAGCCAGCTTCATGGCCAGAGATTATGAGCACTAACCTTCCTGGCAGGGGCAGTGTGGCTTCGCGTTTATGCAGATTAGCCATGTGTTTCTCACTTCAAGGCGTTCCACAGGAAAAGCCTTTTCCTGTGTTTGGCTCTCAGTGGGCGGTTCCCAGCTTACTGTACTGGGACTCGGCAAGCTGCAGGCCTGCACGAGAGGGATCACAGTACACTGGCCCCCTCCCATTCCACCTCCAGTGCTACGTCACCACAACACAACCGCTCGTGCTCTCATACTGTTGGTGTCATTCATTCGGTGCCAAGATTGCTTTAAAAAATTCCCTTGGCCCCAGTTCAAACAGGAGTACAGCTGGGATGTGTTAGATTTTAGGCAGTCTGCCCTCAATTTGAGATGAGTTATAAATAGCAGTGCCGACTTCCTTAACTACCGCTCTCTGAGGTAAAATGCAGGTTAATTACTGTGGGAATCAATTAGGGGGTTCTTTCGATTAAAGAGCCAGGGATGCTTTTTAAAATTGTTATTATTAAAAGTCATACAACAAATCTAGCCAGGAATAAATTGAAAGCACAAGGAGTAAGAAGTAATATGTAATTGTCCCAAATCCAAGATTAGGGCTCTTGGTTTATACTGGCCCCAACTAATGGCATTTAGGGAGACAGAACAAATGGTAGTCAAGACTTCTTTCTGATGGACACTTTTTGGCAACCCCGGCCCATTCCTCTTTTCAGTATTCTTGCCAGTCCAAATCTGGCTCCATAGGGTTACTGCCTGTTCACTTCCTTTCTGCTTCTTTGGATTGGAACCTAGGTCTGGAGCTTTCTTCAGTTGGACTTTTATTTCAAGAAAATTAAGAAGTTTCTCTTTTCCTAATGCACTGCCACTTGGTGTGGTGTATTTTGGTGGTTTCTGCTACTGTCTTCTTGGCTCTCTTCTCAGTCAGTCATGGTCAGAGGTTGGAGAATTTGAAGTCTAGTCTGTTATATCTCACCAACTCCTGTGGGTCATTATGGCTTTCCTTGGGGCAATAAGAAGTAAGGGATTCCATTAGCCCACTGGTCTGGAGGGGTTGTAATTCCATTTGCTTGGAACTGGGGAATTCTCTACACAGTGGTTAGTCTGCAGGCTGTTTTGTTTGGTCTTAATATATTCAGAGGGACCAGCCTGCTAAGCATCCTTGCCTTTGATGCCCCTAAACTGCATCTTTTGATGCATTTTATTTGGCAGGCAGTTTAACACAGCCAGTGATCTGGAAAGAGATAAGTGGTAGATGGAGATGGGGCAGGGGGTTCTTATGGCTCTTTTCCCCCCTTTTATTTTTATTTTTATTTTTTACGAATGCAGTAGGGTATATAGCAGGGGGCCTGACTTCGCTGACCTAGGGGGCAGCATTTTCTTCTCAATTATGTGTCTTTATGGCAGAGCTTTTGCTTTTGAAGTGTAATCACAGTAATCTACTCCTGTGGTTTCCCATTGAAAGGATTTCCTCTCCGTCTTTCCCAGGGAGCAATCTCTTGCTCTTTGCAGCCAGGATTTGGTGTTTCCCTTCCATTGCCTTTTCCTTGGTGCCTGCAGACTGCTGATACTGGCTTTTCTAGCTTGCATGTAGTAGGGATTTTTCTGGTCTGAAATTGCTACTATAGAATAAATGATTAGTAAAGATTTAAGGCCCCATCTCTGTTTTGAGAGATTGGAAGATGGCATTCATCTATAACTGCAAATCACAACTCTTTTACAATGGTTTTAAGTATCAGAAGTGTGAGTTAGGTTCCTGCCCACTTTCCCTTCTGATATGAGCAGATGTTTAACTTTGACTTGAGAACAGAGTTATCAAGATGGTTAGAGCTGGATATATTTTAGTTTGCTAAGTGGCATATTCTTTTTTTTTGAGAGAGAGAGAGGTCAATTTGTTATTCTACTTATTTATGCATTCATTGGTTGATTCTTGTATGTGCCCTGACTGGGGATCATCCTTGGCTTATCAGGACGAAGTGTAAATCAACTGATCTACCCAGCCAGGGCGCTAAGCTGCATATTCTGTTGATTATAACACTTTGGTGAAGGGAGGGGGTCAGAAATCTGATGTCCAGGAAAGGGAAATGTCTAAATTTTATTTTTAGAATAAGAATTTCTTTGATTTGTATTTATTTTTAGTCTGCAAAGATTTTAAAAATGATGAAAGAATCCTTAAACCTTTTATTAAGGAACCCCCAGGTAAGTAGCTGTCCTCTGGGGGAGTACAGCGCCCCTGTGAGAGAAGAAAAGGTAACTTGCCTTTCTTTAGCCTTTTGTTTTTAAGCAGGATATTGGGGGATACCTGTATAGTTTGAGACCTTTCTGGTATAAGATGGTACATAAGATTCTTCTTAAAAGTGTGCTTGTTCTCCCTTGGCTGTTTATTCCACCATCACCTATTTCAGTGCTGTTCACTTTTTTCTACCCTCAAAGTCATATCCTGGTTTAGGGAGTGCCCCTGGCCCTATGGTAGATGGTTTGATCTGGGCTTTCTCACCAAAGTATCTCCTACCCACTTCTTGCAGTGGGGCAGCCTGGCACATTGAAGTTACTGAGCCCTAGCTCTGCAGGTGGGGTCTTTGAAAATAAAAGGTCTGATTTCTGGCTTTCTAGAACTTAGTCTTGGGAGATTCAGTCAGTTAGCTGGACAACTAAGTGATAAACCTTACAATTCTAACTGAATCTACAACAGGCAGTTTAGAAATGTGAGAGATGAGAGTGTGTTGAAGAAGGAGGAAGGGCCTTCCTGTTGAAGGGTTGGGTTCTGCTAGTGGAAGCCATCATGGAAAGGAGGGCAGGGCAAGAGGGTACCATTGCATAGAGCTGGGCATGCTCCGCTATGCGGGGGACTTTGGTGTGAGACTAAAAGTGTAGAACTGGGGCATACGGTGGAGGGCTTTAGAGTCACACAGAAGTGCACTATTTACCATCATTATAATTTTTAATCTGTATCTGAGGATGTGGCTTCTTTATTTTTTTAATTGATTTAAGAGAGAGAGAAAAACATTGATGTGAAAAACACCAATTGTTTGATCAGTGCATCCTATACACACTCTGACCAGGGACTGAACCCGAAACCTAGGTATGTGCCCTGACCAGGAATCGAACCTGCTGCAACCTCTTTGGTGTACCCGACAATGCTCCAACTAACTGAGCTACCAGCCAGGATAGGTGAAAGACTGATGTGTTCAGGGTCAGACAGTGATAGAGTTAGGATCTGAACTTATGTCTATGGATTTATTACACTCTTTGCTCTTACCATGTGATACTTACAGGATGTAGATAGGAAGTATGGAGCTGTTGTGAAGCAAGGAGAGATGAAAATGATTTGTGAGCATTGCTCTAGGTCCAGTATAATAGCCACTAGCTGCATGTATGGTTATTTGAATTTAATTAAAAGTAAATAAAATAATTTAGTTCCTCAGTCACACTAGCTATATTTTAAGTACTTAATAGCCACACATCCCAGAAAAATTTATTGACTAGTGTTTCTCTAGATCACTAGTTCTCAGATAGTATACAATCATCCAAGGATCTTTAGGGGTGGGGGTAGGGGGAGCCCAAGCCCTTGTAGACCCACTAAATTGGAATCTCTATGGAGAGGCACAAGCATTTGTAAAGCTTCACAAAAAATTCCCATCTGTAGCCCTGGTTAATAGCTACTGCTCTAGAAGCTCCATAGTAACCATAATAATGATTGCCCCTCAAGTGTTGTGGGGAGACCTGGACTGGCAGAGATACCCGGAGTGGGCTTGTCTCTGTTCAGCAAATGTAGTCTTCCCTGGGGGCCACAAGGACAGCAGCTGCAGTGAGGGAAGAGATGAGGATCTTGTTATGTGTGTATGATGCGACTGTGTAAGCCCCTGAGCTCTTTACAGGAGAGAATGGTGATGTTTTGGCTCCAGGTGTACCGATGAAGACCACATGCTGTTCTTTACTTACTGGTCAAGTTGTAATTAAGTTTGAACTTCCTAAAGAATCCCCAAAAAATCCATATAGCTCCAAAATTATGATAGGGAACATTATTGGAGCTTCTGATACAGAGGCAGGATTTGGCAAAATTATTTTAGTTATGTTGGAAACAACACTTTAATAATGACATGTAGCAGTGATTTGGGACATGGTTTTACTATGATTGTAGTTTAGATGAGGCTACTCCCATCATCACTGTTAACTTTTTAGCTGAGATTTCAGCTGCAGCCTAAGAGAGAACTTCACTGTTTTTCTCCTGATATTTAGAAGAATAGTCCCTGTGGCTTTTTGTCTTATCTATTTTCATGACAGCTTGACTTAAACACTTAGGTGTACTCTGTCCCCACCCCCAAAGACATGTACAGATAACCAATTGTTTAAATGCCCCTCCCCTTTTTTATGTGTATGTGTTAATCCCCACCAAGGATATTTTTTCCATTGCTTTTTTGAGATAGTGAAAGGGAGGGAGAGAAGGGGAGGGAGGAAGAGAGAGAGAAACATGGATGTGAGAGGGACACATTGATTGGTTGCCTCACACTTACCGACAGGGGCCAGGAATCAAACCTGCAATCCAGGTACGTGCCCTTTACTTGGAATCGTGCCCTTGACCTGGAATCATGCCCTTGACCTGGAATCGAGCCTGCAACCCTGCATTGCTAGGGCCAACACTCTAATCACTGAACAACACTGACCAGAGTTGCCCCTCTTACTTTGGAGGGGTTTTTTGTTGTTATTTTTTAAGGTCTTACCTTAAATTATAATTTATTAATTATAGAATAACAAAACTAGAAGGGACCCTACATATAATCTAGACCTGTGGTTCTTTTTCTTTAAAAAAATTTTTTTTTATTGATTATTAGAGAGAGAGAGGAAGAGGGAGAGAGAGGAACATGATGTGAGAGAAAAATATTGATTGGCTGTCTCCTGCATGACCCTAACTGGGAATCGAACCTGCAACCTCTATTTGTAAGGGACTGACACCCAACCAACTGAGCCACATCAACCAGGGCTAGACCTGTGGTTCTTAAAGTGTGGTCCCTTGACCAGCAGCATCAGCATCACCTGGGAACTGTTAACAAATGCATATCCTAAGCCTGACATGAACCTACATAATTAGAGGCTCTGGGGGTGGGATCCAGCAGTGTGTAGTTTATTAAGCCGTCCAGGTGATAGCTATATTCCTCCAAATTTTAAGGTTTAGTTTTCAATTCTTTTTTAATATATTTTTATTGATTTTAGGGAGGAAGGGAGAGGGAGAAAGAAACATCAATGGTGAGAGAAACTATTGATGATGGGCTGCCTCCTGTATGCCCCACACTGGGGATCGAACCTGAAACCCAGGTGCCCCGACTGAGAATTGAACCATGACCTCCTGGTTCATAGGTCAATGCTCAACCACTAAGCCACACTGGCTGGGCAAGATTTAATTTTCAAGTTTTATGTCAGGCCCAAGCTTACTCTCCAACCTGGGTGTATCTATTTGTAAGGTGCTTAGGGAAACTTTACAAAGTTTCCCCTCCACACCACCAGTAGATACAGGTAGGCATCTCTGGCAGGGGAAAGGGGCTCTGTCCTCTATAGCTCCAAAAGGATGAAGTTATGTCAGTAAGTGAATGAACTGATTGAGCCTGTTGCCCCACAATGGGCTGAGAGAAAACTATGTTTGTAACCAGACACCTGTGACTTGAACTTGGCGCTTTCATTATTGGCGCTGTGCTATACCTTCATGTCTTATTCTTTGAAGAGAAAAAAGTTCTATCCTCCTTATACCCTCAAACTCTTGAAGATTAAAGGAGATGAACTTTTCAGATAAGATGCACAAGGCTGTAAATTCAAAGTAACAGTTCCCTTAACAACTGTAACTTAACCATGTTACTCATTTGAAAGAAAGCATAAATTTAAATGTTGTGCCATAGTACAAACAAGTTACAGATATGCAAGGAAAAAAGACATCACTGTTTAAAGAACAGAAATGTGTAGATGCTTGTGTATTCGAATTCCCAACCACAGTGTTGAAGCATCCGTTTTGGTGTTGAAAAAGATCACGGCAGAATATAGCAGCACTGTTCTCTCTCAGTTGCAGAGCTTTTGTTCTCGTTGTCTTCACCATAGAGTACACACATTCATGCTCCACACTTGGGCTGTCCCTTGGATCTCAAGTAATACCACACTTACAAAGCAGTAGCATATAGCTTACAAGATGCTGTCACAGACGGGGGTATTTTCATTTCATATATGATAATTCAAGGTTCTGAGAAAGGTTAAATGAATTGCCCAAGGGTTACTGGATCTATACCATTATTTTTTCATAATTATTTTTCTATGTGGAATGCAGACCTATGTGTTTGGTTTGTGTTCATATTGGGCAGAGGCCATGAAAGCTTCAGGTTAATGAAATGTTCTTTATTTTGTAGCCATCCAGTCCGATGGATCAGATGGGCAAGATGAGACCTCAGCCATATGGTGGAACTAACCCATACTCACAACAACAGGGACCTCCGTCAGGACCGCAGCAAGGACATGGGTACCCAGGGCAGCCATATGGGACCCAAACCCCACAGCGGTACCCGATGAGCATGCAGGGCCGGGCGCAGAATACCATGGGCGGCCTCTCTTATGCACAGCAGGTAGATGGTGACTCCTATTACCTTAACCCTTAATCTGTCCGGGACCTGGTCTTGAGCTATAGAATCAGAACACATCTTTGTCCTTCCAGCTGGAACCACCATCTTCCAGTAATTAGCCAAAATGAGTAACACAAAGGGAAAGAGGAGAGGCACCTGCTATATGTTCTCTAGACTTCTTAGGAAACATGGAGTTCTTCCTTTGGCCACATACATGCAAATCTACTAGAAAGGTGATATTGTAGACATCAAGGGAAGGCCCCACAAATGTTACCATAGCAAAAACTAGAGGAGTCTATAGTGTCACCCAGCATGTAGTGGGCATTGTTGTAACAAACAAATTAAGGGCAAGATTCTTGCCAAAAGAATTAATGTACATATTGAGCATATTAAACACTCTAAGAACTGAGATAGCTTCCTGAAACGTGTGAAAGAACATGATCAGAAAAAAAGAAGGAAGCCAAAGAGAAAGGTATTTGGTTTCAACTGAAACTTCAGCCTGATCCACTTTATGAGAACCAATGGAAAGGAGCCTGAACTGCTAAAACCCATTCATTCCCTATGAATTCATGGCATGATAAGCATAAAAAACAAACAAACCCTGTACTGTTTTAAAAAAAAACTTGTCTTTGGCTTCCAAACCCGTTGAAAGCATAGGCCAATTGGCTGTTAGTTACAGTGTGCTACTTACAGGCCATGGTTTTAAGGCACCATTCCATGTGTGCTGGAGGGAAAACTGCTCCCTAGCCACAGGCTGAACATATCTGTCTTTTTCTTTGACCTGGCTGGCCTTCTTGGTGATTTTTGAATGAGGTTTTGGGAAGAAAGAAAGGCAGTAGCTGAGCAACTATCCACTGCTACAAAGAAAAACCACCCGTGTCCTGACTGGTTCACAATGATGAATTAGTTTAGGAAGGACTGGAGGTAGAAGAAAAAAGGAAGATTGAACAATAAGGATGCTAACAGTGCTATTATAAATGTAAATCTGTCTGGTCACCCGCATCCTTTTTTAAAAATATATATATTTTTATTTTTTTAATATATTTTTTTAAATATATTTTATTGATTTTTTACAGACAGGAGGGGAGAGGGATAGAGAGTTAGAAACATTGATGAGAGAGAAACATCAATCAGCTGCCTCTTGCACACCCCCCACTGGGGATGTGCCTGCAACCAAGGTACGTGCCCTTGATCGGAATCGAACCTGGGACCTTTCAGTCCGCAGGCCAACACTCTATCCACCGAGCCAAACCGGTTTCGGCAAAAATATATATTTTTATTGATTTCAGAGAGGGTGGGAGAGAGAGAAACATCAAGGATAAGAATCATTGATTGGCTGCCTCCTGCACACTCCCTACTCGGAATCAAGGCCGCAACCCAAGCATGTGCCCTTGACCGGAATCGAACCTGCAACCTTTCAGCCTGCAGGCCGATGGATGCTCTATCCATTGAGCTAAACAAGCTAGGGCTGCATCATTATCTTTTTACTAGAGGCCTGGTGCATGAAAATTCATGCACTGGAGGGGGGTCCCTCAGCCCAGCCTGCCCCCTCTCACAGTCCGGGAGCCCTCAGGGGCGGAAGGCGATGCGGTGATCAGGGGAAGGTGACACCCCATCACACCTCTGCTGCTGCCACTGCCAGCAGTGCAAGCCTCGGCCGGCCCTGGTTACCTGAGCCTCAGCTGGCCCTGGGACTGAGGGGACTGGGGGACTCCAGATGCAGGTGGGGCTGAGGGGAGTGGGCACTGCCATCTTTGAGTGCGTGACAGTCAATTAACATATTCCCTCCTTATTGGCTGTGGGCACTGCCATCTTTGTGAGGGTGTGACAGTCAATTAGCATATTCTCTCTTTATTAGATAGGATAGTCGCTTTGTTTTGACAGCTTTTTCTATCATTTACATTTGGGTGATATTCATAAAGAAAATGATGAGGGACAGAATCTAAAACCTAACTTTACTCCTAAAACTTTAAAGCAAAGTATGCCTTTAAATATAAAAAATAGGATATGGTCACTTCTGTTTCAATGAGAAAATGGAGGAGAGGGGATAGATATTGTTGGTGTGGTTTTTGTGTGTGTTTTTTTGGTGGGGGGTTAGAGCTTGCCTACTTACCAAATGTATTCTCATTGTCTAGAATAGTGCCTGGTACAAGTAAGCAAGTAGGCTCTCAAATATTTTTTGAATGAAGGTTAAATGAAAAAGAGAACCAGAGTACCTTAGTGATTTGCACACTGGATTATTAAATGCTAGGTTTTCAGTCGGCTGAGCCAGGTTGACGTTGACTATTCTTTGTGGCTAAGATACAGATTCCTAGTGCTTATAAAAAGTCTATGCCATGATAAAAAGAGTAGGCCCATGGTGAAAACAGCTGCTCTTGAACTCTTGTAAATGGCCCAGATATTAAATAGTGTAAATTTCCTGTGGATGAATGCAGTCCACTTGTAAATGAACCAACTGGTAATCCAGCTTGGCCATAACTTCCTGACTCATTAAACAGGGATGGTGGAAAAACTTTGGGCCTTCTAAGCTAAGTGTGAGGCTTGGCTTGCCTGCTTTCTATACCCATTCACAGGGCATAACTTTTGACAATATCTCGCCTCTCTTTTTCTTTTCTTTTTAATCCTCTCCCGAGGACATGCTTTTATTGATTTGAGAGAGAGAGAAAACCATTGATGTGAAAGTGAAACATGGATTGGTTGCCTCCTGCAGGTGCCTTGACAGTGATTGAACACACAATCTGGATATGTGCCTTGAACAGGGATCAAACCCGCAACCTTTCAATGTACTGAACAACACTCCAACCAACTGAGCCACACCGGCCAGGGATACCTTACCTTTCTTCGTCCAGAAGAGTCAGTGCTAAAAAATGTGTCCTTTCCTTTCCTACAGATTCCTCCTTATGGACAACAAGGCCCCGGTGGATATGGTCAACAGGGCCAGACTCCATATTATAACCAGCAAAGTCCTCACCCCCAGCAGCAGCAGCAGCCACCCTACTCCCAGCAACCACCATCCCAGACCCCTCATGCCCAACCTTCGTATCAGCAGCAGCCGCAGTCTCAGCCACCACAGCTCCAGTCCGCTCAGCCTCCATATTCCCAGCAGCCATCCCAGCCTCCACATCAGCAGTCTCCAACTCCATACCCCTCCCAACAGTCTACAACCCAGCAGCACCCCCAGAGCCAGCCCCCCTACTCACAGCCGCAGGCACAGTCTCCCTACCAGCAGCAGCAACCTCAGCAGCCAGCATCCTCGACACTCTCCCAGCAGGCTGCATACCCTCAGCCCCAGTCTCAGCAGTCACAGCAAACTGCCTATTCCCAGCAGCGCTTCCCTCCACCACAGGTAAGATGCCCCTGCCTCTTTCTCTTCTTTACATGTAACCACCAATAGCTTGGGGATTGGTATCATGAAAACTTTGCCATACAGATTGGTTCTCTAAAGTGCACTTAAAAGCCAATTAAATTCTGGATAAACATGCTAACTGGATTGATTGAACTAATAAAGGCATAACCTTCTTAACTGCATAAAAACCTTTATCTCTCCTTACTGATGACGAAATAGGGCAATGGAAAGTTGCATAGAAAGATAAATTGAAGATAATGGGACTGATTTTTTTTTTTTAAACTAGCATTTATAACTTGAGCAGCCAACTAAGTTTGGTCTTCTTTTAAAACAATAACTTTGGGATGCTACACTGTACCTTCATTCTAACTGCTATTCCATTCTGCTATTGCTCAAAATATTTTTAGACTCCTTCATATGAAATTGCCATCGGAGCTGACAGCACACTAGAATATTCTCAGTGGTGGCAAATCCTTTTATTTTTTTGAGGATGGATTTGATTTTGGGAAATAGCTAAAATTTATTTGGAGCCATGTCTGTGGACAAGATAGGTGATGAAGCTGCCTTGGGTTTTATTCTTTAAAGAGCAGAAAGGAGAGAAATGATTGTGTGATGATAGGTCCATTAAAAATGTTGTGCATTGATGGCATTGTTGGAAAACTATCTCATCCCAAGGTGATGACTTTGAAGGAAGTAGTAGTCATTTTAATGCAGAGGTTCAGGAGTTTTTTGTTGTCGTTTTTAAATTAAATGGTCTCATTCCTTGATAAATATAACATGCAGTTAGCCAGACTTTAGAATTTAACCCCAACAACAGCTCTCTCTGTGAGTGGCGATAAATGGTGAACAGTGCCATCGAAAAGAGTCTTATATCCACTGTTGACATTTTACCTGCGAGCCACACCTTGTCTTTTCTGCCTTTGGATGACATTGTGTGCATTGGACAGTCTCTCGCACCCAGTTTCCCCTGTATGAGAGTCCCATAGTCCTTTCATCTTAAAGCAAGCTTGTTTGGTTTGTCAGTGCCAGGCTATAACACAGCTTTTGTTTTTCTTGTTTTAGGAGTTATCTCAAGATTCATTTGGGTCTCAGGCATCCTCAACCCCCTCAATGACCTCCAGTAAGGGAGGGCAAGAAGATATGAACTTGAGTCTTCAGTCAAGACCCTCGAGCTTGCCTGTGAGTATGCCTGCCGCCCTCTAAAAGATGATGTGGGGCAGAGAGAAAAGCAATGAAAACTGGTTTCTGGTTGGATGTTTTGGTGATATTAAGCTAAATGAATAATGAGCTATTTCTTAAATTATAGGTTCAAAATTCTGTATAGGAATTTATGGACTGACCTTGTAGATTGTCTTTTTTTACTATCTGCCCAGGGAATAGGTTTATGATCTCTGTGTAGAGTTTTCTGTTTTTAAATCTTGGCCTCTTAGGCATGGACCATATGAGAGACGAGAAGATGGAGATGTTTGAAGCACTGTCTGCTCTCCATCAAAGTTCAGAGAAGTCTCAATGGATGTGTGTGTGTGTGTGGTGGTGGTGGAGGGGGTACCTTACTTTTGAGGTCTTAATTTTTAGGTTTTTGTCTTAGCATTTAGCTAAGAGGTAGGATTTGGGATGCATTCAGAATAAATAGTCACACTGAACATGAGCAGAGTAAATGTTTTTCTGGTTTGTGTTTTGTGTGAATAAGTGTTTTTGTCTGGTAGGATGCTTGGTGCCCAAATGCTTGATTAGTGTTTATGGAATGGACTGACTGTATCCTGAGAGAGGCAGTGTAGTCTGCTGATTAAGAGTTTGGGCTTTAGCCCTAGCCAGTTTGGCTCAGTGGATAGAGCGTCAACCTGCGGACTGAAGGGTCCCAGGTTCGATTCCGGCCAAGGGCACATGCCTGCGTTGCGGGCTCGATCCCCAGAAGGGGGCGTGCAGGAGGCAGCCAATCAGTGATTCTCGTCATTGGTGTTTCTATCTCTCTATCCCTCTCCCTTCCTCTCTAAAATCAATAAAAATATTTTTTTTTAAAAAAAAGTTTGGGCTTTAGAGCCAGAGTTCCTGGGTCTGCAGGTTGACTCTGCCACTTTTAGCCTTGGGCAAGTCACTTAACCTGTCCATGCCTTAATTTTCACGTCTGTAAAATGAATCTAAAAATACCCACTTCATAGGGGGTGGTCATTAACATTAAAGAGGTTAACAGAGAGAGAGTGTTGGTACATTGTAGGCATCCATAAATGTTATTGTCATCATCCCAGAGGGCATGGGGGGACTGTGCTTGATATCTGAAAGGCAGTTTGCACCAACCGTTTAATAGTAGGCTGGTTCTGGAAACACTTGTACAAGTTGCTTAGGTTCTGAAAATTAATCTCAGGAATGAAATGGGCTACTCCAAAATCTAGTAAGATGGTAGGTAGCAAACCCTCCATTACAGTTCTGTTTCAGTTAAGAAATGGAAATTCAGCCACACATGCCCAGACAAGAGTCTTTTGAAATGTTGATTCAACTTGGAATTGAAGCCTATCTCTTCAGTTAGTTTGACTTGGGGGAAAAATGGTTTCTGGATCTTTGAGGAATAGGTAGGAGGCAGGAACTCTCTTTATCATAAAGCCTTCCCTGGTTTCCCCTGAAGATCTCTGAGCCATAACCTTAGTAGGATGAGGTCTGTGGAATCCCTCAGCACCTATCATTCTGGCTTCTCAGGCCAAGATGAAGAGCCACTGTCAGATGGGACTTCTAAGACTTTGTCAGCTGAGGATTTGGGGGAAGAAGTATCTGAATAAGGCAATCCCTCTTTGTTCCTTTCTCATTAATGTCTGTTGCAATTCTTTTCTGCATCCTGAACTTTACTGGACTGTGCTTTTCAGCCTGATTTAGTCAGTCAGGTGTAACCACTCCCTCTTCATCTAAGGTCTGTGGCTAAATCTGGGTGAGGTACTATTGTAGCAAGAATCCAAATTGGTGGATTTCTGCCAGTGCTGTAAAGTTGCTCCTTACCCCATCAAAAAGTTTCTGCTTGCTTCTACTGATCTTTTAACAGAACTGTAGTTGGTACTTTTTTAGTCTTGAGAAGCCTAGCATATAATTATATTGCATGTCTTCTAAGGGTTGAGAACCCTGTACTATTGATTTGACCTACAAAGTGAAGGTGCTGGCAGCTTCTTAGGCCCAAGAGAGAGTTGTTCTTGGGCAGCCAATCACAAGGAGCATTCCCAAATCTAGGCTTCTACTATAGATTCATCCATATGGGTCATTTGCTCTGTGGTAGAAACTCCATGTGGGAGGTGAGCTGGCTGGGTTATTGGCATCTTGTTTGTTGAATTGCTTTTTATCCCTCTGCTACTTGAACCAAGAAACAAAAGATGGTTTTTCTTTAAAATTTTGGTTTGATGCCAGATTTGCCTCACCAGGCTGGGAAACAGTCACATCTGAAGAAAGGAGAAGTCGGGATTCCCTACAAAGGGCCCTCTCCTTTCTTAAGCAGCTGTGTTAAGGGATTCTGTAGGCTTACCAGTTTCAGGCAGCCCCTCCACTTTCCACATCACCCTCTTCATTCACCTTACCACTTAGCCCTAAAGGCAATATGATTGTGACCCTAGAGTTAAAGACTCAGTATGGTTTCTGATCCTGATTATTACAAAAATTAGATTTTGAGGAGTTTTTGCTCAGCTATTAATGCCAAACCATTTAGCTGCTATTCTTCTGATTATGTTAGCTCTCTATTTAAAATCTCTCAATTATTTTTCATTAATCATATAATAAAATCCCAAATCCTTAATATTACCTAGGTTGTTTGTCTGTCGTGTGTCCAACCCCCATCCCTCACTCCCCGGGCTGTCCCACTTTCCGATTCAGTAGGCCTGGTGTGTGGCCTGAGAAATTGCATTTCTAACAGTCTTCAATGGTACTGATGCTGCTTGTCCAGGGATGGCATTTTGAGAAGCTTTACTTTGTCTTTTTTTTACTTTGCTCTCAGCTTTCTCTCCATTTTTATAAGGCCCTATGCTTTTTTTCTGATTCCAGACCTTTTTTTTTTTGCCTAATACACTTCTCCTTTTAACTCCTCCAGTTCATATTTCAGACTGCATCTTCAAGATCATTTCCTCAGAAAGCTTCTTCCTAATCAAGCTTCAAAGCTTAGATTAAATAACTTCTCTGATGCCCTCACGAAAAAGACAGGCAGTTTTAATTTTTTTAAAATCTGAAATATTTAAGACATAAGAAAGTGTTAAGAGTAATTCAGTGCCTGAGTACTCATCTATAGACACTAAAACTTGTTGACATAGGTAAAAGCACCTTATATAGCCCTCTGGAATCACTTCCACATCCTTGTACACAGAGAAGCACCATCTTGTATAATGAAGTTTCTTTGCTCCATGATGCCCAGGGTATTTTGCTGATACCTCTGCTTACTTGGGTCTTGCTCACTATATGGTAAGCTCCTGAAAGGCAGGAACTGTATTATTGACCTCTGTGCCCCCAACACCTATCATGTGACTCCCAAGACTGGTAGTTCTCTGTCTTGGCTGCATGTTAGAATTACCTCGGGAGTGAGTGATTTTTAAAATCACTGGCCAGGGTTCACAGAGTTCTGATTTGTTTGATTTGGGGTTGGGCTTGGGCTTTAGTATCGTTAGAAGCTGTATTGGGTGATTCTGATTTGCAGCCCTGGTAGAGACCCACTAGTTTAAACTGTCAGGTTTCTTTGCTGTAATATACTCTTAGCACCCATGCTTCTTGTCAGTGCTTATCTCAATATTAATTTCAGTAACTTACTTAATGCAAATTCAGTCAGGGCCTGACTTGCTGTGTCTTGCTCATTGCCATTATAGTCATTGAACGAAGGAATCTGAGCAGTATCCATTACGTTGCTCATCCAGAAAATGTATGTCTGACAGGGGACATCTTGACCGTATTATCAGATTATTTTCACTGCTAGGGCAAGGCAGGTATCACAGAATGCTATGGGACGGCCCAAACTCTATTTTAGAGAATTGGTTAATTTATTTGTGATTCCTGACAGTGGCTTAGGAAGAATTTGGGGTTAGGGTTTGTCATTTATCTTGTAAAATAGCTACCACTTCACCTTATGTTAAAAGGATGGATGAGCAAATATTCAGGTGTTTCATTAAGTCTTTAATTTTCTTTATTTTGGGGAAAACCTTTAAGGGACTCTGAAAATTGGTATCTGACTTATGATTATAGCCATTTTTTTAGGATGACTTACATCTTTAAAAGCTTCTATTTTAGTGATTTATCCAAGTGTATGTGGCTTCCCTAGAATAATGAATGCTTCCCAAATTTTTCTTACTGAGGCACATTTGTAAATTTACATTTTAGTCTTGAAAGTTTACTTGATAGGTTTCCATTTAGTGGTGGAAAATGGATATAGGATTGAAAGCCCTGATCTGGGAAGGTTAAGCTAGATTAGTGCTTCTCAAACTTTGGCATGCAGTAAGGATCACTTGGGAATAAATTAAAACACAGATTACTGACCTCTACCAGAAAGATTCTGACTCAGAAGGTGTGGCATGGGATCCAAATATTTGCATTTCTAGCAAGCTCCAGGTGGTGCTGACGTTGCCCATGCCATAGCTGAACAATGAGCTAGGTAGTCCTTTGAAAGGGGAAGAAAAAAATTACTAGACTAGGAAGCCAGTGTAGAAATAGTGATAACTTACAGTATAGTTTTACTCATGATGATCTAGAAATAAGACTGTCCCTTGACAATAGTGGTAGAAAAGAGACTTGGGAGAGAGAGGCTACCTGCAGCTGTGGCCTCTGTGCAGTTTATCCGTGGGTTAGGACAGCCCTTGCACTGCTAGCACTCCACTCTAGCCCCCATCACTATATCCCTTCCATAAACTGGTCATCAATCCTAGTTCACCTCAGAAATGGTTTTCCCCCACTGTCCTCCCCCACTGCCTTTTTTTAGGCCTCCGTTATCCCTCTCCTGGTATCTTGCCACAGCCTCCTGATGGTTAATTTTCTTTTCCTTCCAAGTCAGTCCTCAACGTAATTACCAGAATGATCACCTTAAAAAATCAAACCTGGCAAGAAACATTACTGCTTTAAAACCTCTTGACTACACGTTGCCTATAGGTTTAAGCCCAAGTGTGACATACAAGTTCCTTTGTAATCTGGAGGATGAGGAATTTTTTTAATTTTTTAATTTTAAGTAGTTAAGTTTCCTGTCCTTGGAGTAAAACCTGGTGTACTGTTTGCTGTGGGTGTTATATTGAAGGCAGGTAGGCAATAGACATGGGTTGAACTTCAATGACTTCTGAGGTAAACTGAACTCTTAAATCTGTACTTGTGAATGTGTCATGGCTGCTACCCTTAAGAATCCTCTGAATGTAGTAGACATTTAATAAATTTTGAATTAGCCATTTGAAAAATAAAAATAAAAGGAATCCTCCTCTGTTTCATTAGTGAAATAATTAAAGAATATGTGCCTGAATGTTTAGTGAGTGCTATCAGAGTTTGGTGAAGTCAGTGATGCATTTATGTCTAAATAGTTGAGGGAAGACATCAATGGCAGAAGTTTAGAATGAGGGAGATATGGATGTACTTAGGTGGTTGGAAAGGAAAAGTACAGCCTGAGCAGAGGCCCGATGGGGGTGGGGTGCAGTATAGATGACATTTGGGAGGCTGGTCAGAATCAGGCTTCTTGGGGAGGGCATTATAGGCTGTAAAGCTAGATCACAGGGGTTGGGGCCCTGCTGAGCTAATAAGTAAGGCATTTAGATCTGATCTTACAGGCCTGGTGATAATGTAATTAGGGCAATAACATGATAAAACTAATGTTTTACAAAAATGATCCATTGGTGTATAGTTTAAAAGGGGAAGATTCTGGAAAGGGGATCAATTGAAATATTTCTGGCAAGAAATGTGGAGGTGTGTGTGTGTGTGTGTGTGTGTGTCTCTTCCCTCTCTTTCTCTCTCTCATTTGCATAGCTACCTAGTCCCAGTTGTGAGATGTAGCAGGAAAGAATCTATAGAACTGAGAATAAGTAGATTCTTTTGGGTGAAAAATGTAATTAGCTTGATTGACTAGGAGAGGTGAGGAGGGAGAAAGAGAAATTTCATTGACAAGAATAGAAAGGTTAATAGGAAAGCTCATTTTTTTAGGATAAGTTAAGTTCCCTATAGTGAGCTGTATTAAAAACAAATGCTTAGTGACTATTTGGAGATAGGAAACTGAAACTTGATAAAAGCTGAGTCTGAATAGCGTTTGAGAATTGTCTGTGTAGTGGTTAATAGTTAAACCATGGAATGAAGTAGGCCTTCCAGGCCATGAAGTCTGGAGAGGAGCCAGGTAGAGGCCTAGACAATGTCTCTGGTCATTGTGTAGAAGCACCAACATGTAGCTGGAGAGATTGGAGGAGGACCAGGATTGTGTCATATTTCTGGAAGCCAACGGAGGAAGGAAGATGATCCACGCCATATTTATATTTCAAGGAGTATAAAGTTGGATTTGTCATAAAGAGGTTATTGGGATCCATTTTAGGAGCAAGGACCTGGTTTCTGAGGACTGGAGGAAAGGAGCAAGGGAAAGGTGTCAAGGTAAAGAGCGCTCTTGAAAGTCATTGAAGGAGAAGTCATTTCAAATGCCTCAGCCACATCTCAAGGCCATGTGTAAAGGCAAGGTGAAGATGGGCAGAATATTAGGAGAGTGTAAATGCGCACATCTTTTGGGAGTCATGAGAGAAAGGAATCAAGGGCACTCACTAAGTGATTGAAAAAATCCTAGAGGCTGCTGTTGAATATCTAAATCGTACTTGTTTCCTGTGGTCAGGCAGGTGTGGAGGTTATTGATGGCAGGAGTGAGGTAGAAAATAGGATTAGGATTTTTAATGTCTGTTAAATTACCTATATTCTTTTATTTGGGTTTCCAAGCTCTTCTTTAGATACCACTTAACAACATAACAGCTATTACCATTCGTATTTTACTACTGTGATGCTCTCAGGCTCTGAGAGTTTGGGTTACAGAGAAAGAGGAAATGTAGGGAACTATGTTGTTCCTGTAGAATCCGAATCTTAGAGGGGAAGAATAAGGCCCAGAAAGGAGCTACAGCCTATACCAATCCTAGAAGGGCAGGAATTGAAATGTACTGAGTAATCGCTCTTGTTTTACATCATAAGAAACTAAGGGTCAGATCTAGGGCTTAAATCCAGCTCTCTCTATATTTCAGATGAAATACTTTCTGTAGCATCCCACCCAGCAGAGTAAAGACATGGACAGTCAGATTCTCATTTAGCCAAAAGCTTCAACCCCTTTGCCATTTAACCTTTACTAGACTTGTCCTAACCTGAAATAAAGAGTATAAATGGATTTCCATCTCACTTTTGTTTTCCCAGGCCTTATGATGGAGGCACAGATGAGTTGTAAAAAGGGCAGCTGAGGGACAGGAAGGGGTAAGAAAGGAAAAATGGGCAAATCCATCAGTAGGCCTGCTGGAGGAACTAGCCAACTAGGGAATCACCTCAAACAGTGGAAAGTTGACTAGAGTTTGGTTCTTTAGCTTCCCTGTGTTGGATGGGGCAAGCCCTGTTCTGTGCCTTTCTTCTTAGAACACAGTGTCCTGCTTAATGCTAACTTAATTGGTTATATTCTTATTACTAAAAACTGTGGTTCATTAGCTAGCAGCATAGACATCACCTGTAAATGCAGATCCTTGGGCCTCGCCCAAGCTTTATAGAATCCCAATACTGTTAACAAAATCCCCAGGCAATTTATTTGTCTAATGGTTTAGAAGCAAGGAGTTATATTCTGAGAGCTGAGAGTAAAGTTTTCAAATATGGGGACTTCGGAATAAATTTTGCTGTGTCTAGTAAAATTTAAAAAGTCTCAGTATGGTGGGTGAGAGTGGGAGACCACAACTAATGGTTTTGTGGCTGCTTTGGGGGCCCTTGCACCCCATGTCTATAGTCCAGACCCTATTGTTTGACGATTCACAGCTCCCAGCATACCTCTACAACCTCATCTCTGGCTACTCAGGTATACCTTAAGCTCCTTACAGCTCCTGGTCCTTCCATCCTTCCTGCCATTTCCCTTTTGTTTAAGATGTCGTGTGCACCCCCACCCTCCCCACTTCTCTTTTGTTAATGCTCAGCAAATTTACTTTGGCTTCAAAACCTAGCTAAAATATCCTTCCTTGGGAATTCTTCCCCATTTTCTTTAAGCATTTTCTTCATGTTCACAAAGAGTATATTAGTACCTCTGCTTGAAGACTTAGGTCTATATCTGACCTCCTGAATCAGGCAGATACTGAGTAATAAACCTTTGTTGTTGTTGTTTTAATATATTTTTATTGATTTCAGAGAGGAAGGGAGAACGAGAGAGAGATAGAAACATCAGTGATGGGAGAGAATCATTGATTGGCTGCCTTCTGCATGTCCCCCTACTAGGTATGTAACCTACAACCTGGGTTTGTTCCCTGACGGGGAATCGATCCGTGACCTCCTGGTTCATAGGTTGATGTTCAACCACTGAACCACACCAGCCGGGCAATGTTTGTTGAATAGCCCCTAGGTTCTTGCTACCTACCTGAGCTTGAGAGCCAGTTTTTGTCATCTGGGTTTATTGCGGGGTTGGGGGTTGAAAGAAATCTTCTAAAAGCTTAGAAAATTGGAATGTTTGAAGGATTTTAATTTTAGACTGTTTGTGTTCCCTTTTGTCACTTATCATGGTAAAAGAAGTCAGGGCCAATGGTTTTTGCCAGCTTATTTTCAAAGGGGTAACAGAAATACCACTAGTAATTTTGGTACCCAGAGAGCTAGGCTGTTCTGTTTTCTTAATATCTGACCGTGTATCTGTGCTTATTCCCCTTGAATTATAGCCCAGGTACTCTCACAAAGTCTGAAAAAGGAAATCCCTACCCACCCTGTCATATCTGCCCAGAATGTTCAGAGCAGCGTGTACCCTGTGCAAGTAGCCGTCCCTTCTCTAGAAAGCTAGTTCCCTGGCAGGGCTAGCCAATCCGATCCTCTATTTTAGTCACGCTGCTCCAGCCCTGATACTGCTGGTGCCTGCTTGAACTTGTGCTGCTTGCCACAGATTTCTGTATACTCGTTCCTGGGCCCGTTTCCTGTTTCTTTTCTGGTCACTGTTGGCTCAGCTCAGCTTCCTGCTTGTGTGTCTCACATAGATTCCTCTTGCTGGAACCATTTGTTTTCTTTAGAACAACTTCAGTCTGAATATAACTGCACCTTGCCTCTAGTATGATGGCTCCTGGGGTCAATTACCTACTGAGGACTTGTGAGAAGTTACACACACAACCCATCCCCCATCAAGCATACCACTTGGATTTGACATTGTTTTTCAGTTTGTCCCAGCACTGCTATAGGGAGCTGGTGGCTGCCAAAAATTTATGTAAGAAGATAAACTGGGACCTTGTGTAGGCCAACCTTGTCTTTACTCATTAGGGCTCTTAGGAAGGTGTGCCCTGATTCTTTTGCACCTGGAACTAATAAACATAATTTCCTGCTGCTGAGGAAGACACTTGGTGCCCAACTTTGGGTTGGGCAGGTAATACCATCCTCAGCAGAGTAGAGTAAAAGCATTATAGAGAATATAGGGATGAAAAGGAACGCATGTGCTGACTCAATCTTCATCTTATGTGAGCAATTCAATCCTCCCAGAGCGTGGAGTAGAGGGATAAGGTGCAGGGAGGTTGTACAAAGGAAGACGTGAAGGTAGATGTCCTGGACAAGCGTATTTTAAAGTTCTAAGGCTCCTCCATCTTGCCTATTTTCCCCAAAAGATACTAGCTTAGCAGAAAATATGTTTGTGAATAATTCTGCTCTCTCTGCAACTTCTCAAATTATCATTTGGTAATTCTGTGTCACATACAGTGGTTTCTACTCTGAACCCTAGGCCTGGGTTTGTTTAATAGGCATTTAATATTGGGAGTTGGTCTTACAAAATTGTTAGAAAGGAGCAACCTCTAGGCTTGTCCTTCAGGAACAGAACCTAAACCTAGATTTGACCCACTGAGGGAACTCCTGCTTGTGAGCCACTATCAGATTGATTGCTCTAAATCTGCTATCCGGGGATCAGTAAGCTGGAATCAAGAAATAGCAGAAGCCCGAACTGGTTTGGCTCAGTGGATAGAGTGTCGGCCTACAGACCAAAGGGTCCCAGGTTTGATTCCGGTCAAGGGCATGTACCTTGGTTGCAGGCACATCCCCGGTATGAGCAGGAGGCAGCTGATAGAGGTTTCTCTCTCATCGATGTTTCTAACTATCCCTCTCCCTTCCTCTCTGTAAGAAATCAATAAAATATATTTTTAAAAAAAAGAAGAAGAAGTAGTAGCAGCAGTTGCTGCCACCAGAACCAACACCCAGTTACCTGGAAGATGAAATGGAAATGCTCCAGCAGAAACAAGTGAAGGAGACAGAAACATGGTCTCTGCCATACTTCAATCTAATCTTGAATCTGCTTCTAATTAGTAGAGCCTGAATTGTGTCAGAAACTCATCTGCAAGGATTCTGGGATATGTAGTTTTCAGCTTTTTAAGCCTCTACAATTATGAAAACAGTAGAACAAAGGCAGCGTGAGTATATTTACCACACTAATGCAAACACCACACTCCTTCTCACCCCCCTACATATGAGGGAGGAGGAGAGGACCTGCCCAAGGCCAATTCAGTAAATGAGAATATTGGGTATCCTGACTTACAGTCCAGAGCTGTTACTATTAGGACCAACTCCCATAAAGGATCAGCAAAAAGCTCCTTTAAGAGAAGGAAGAATGCTATATTCAGAAAACCAGACTTTGTCTTACATGTTCTCTTCTCTTTGGAGAGAGGGACAAAGAGATAAGGAGAGATGTGGGATTGAGATTTCTTGGCAGAAGTAGTGATACTATTGTTTCTGGATTTGGGTCTACTCTCCAGGAAGATGTAGGAAGCATTTACTCTGGAAGGAAGAAATCCCAAAAACTAGAATTTCCTGAAATTCCTGAGTCAACATATGGATTAACTCAGTTGCCTTGGTGACAGTGGCTTTCTTCCACCCATCCCCCTTTCCTTCCTATTGGTGCTGTCTACAAAGCTGCCATTGTTCTTCTCCAAAAAGACCAACCAAAATCAGAAAGCCAGTCTAACAGATGTGTGAATGCTAAGCTGTTTCTTAGGGGGCGGGGTGGGAGGGGGCATCTTGAGCTTTTTGAACAAGATATAAACAAAGACACCACTCCTCCCACCCCCTATAAATACTATCCTTATAGAAACCACTAGGGCTCCTCTATACCAGAATAAGAATTTGTTCCTCTAAACTTGGTCCAGATGGGAGGACCCTTAGGCGTGGAACTATGTTAACATACCTGATAAATCAAGCATAGAATTAACTATTATCTTTTTCCCATGTTTCTAAAATACTTGGTGTTCTATCTGAAAGCTGTGGTGAATCTGGTATGTGATCTAGTGTTGTCCCTTTGGAGGCCAGTGCTTGATCTTTTGCTTTATTCACTTCTGTGGCCTGAACCTATTCCATCCTCCCCACCTGGTGTCAGCATGGAATTGGCTTGTATTATGACATAATCACTGATTGCCACGAGGCAGAACTCACCTCCAAGCTGCTAGTTCACTTCCTTCCCATTTGATCTTTCCCAAGGAAGCTATAAGAAGCCATGCCTTGTTGAAGGTGGGAACTAGGGGTTTGAAGGCTCAAGCTCAGAGTCAGCAAACCTGTCCCTTAAGGCCAGCTTTGATGTGGGAGGAATATTGAGTATTGTCTACTGAGATAAGTGAAGGCAATTTCCTGACATTTTGGGGAAGGTAAGAGAAACCAAGTTCCAAATAAAAGGGATCAGTGTTCAGATGAACTGTTATCAAGAATATTCATATCCCCTTGCCCCTCCATTTTCTACTTTTAGAACTTGACTGTGTCTCTCCCTATGTTCAGTATTGCTCTCTTTGGTTTTAATGGCCTTTAAGGTCATTGGCTATCTTTTCTGATTTAAGATCCATTCCTCACTCTCAGGTCTGTTTGTTCTACTCCCTCCCCCCAAATATTTAGATTTTTATCTAGACCAGTAGGCATATGGTAAAAAAAAGACCACTGGCAAATATAAATTTAGGGCTTTATTTTTTATTTATTTTTTATTTTTGTTAATCCTCACCCGAGGATATTTTTCCATTGGTATTTTTAGAGAGAGTGGAAGGGAGGGGGAAAGATAGAGAAACATTGTGAGAGAGTCACATCGATTGGTTGCCTTCCACACATGCCCTGATCGGGGCCAGGGATTGAGCCTGCAACCCAGGTCTGTGCCCTTGACTGGAATTGAACCCGGGACCCTTAAGTCTGCAAGCCAATGCTCTATCCACTGAGCCAAACTGGCTAGGGCTATTTTTTAATTTTATTGATTGATTTGAGAGAGAGAGAGAGAGAAGCATCAATTTGTTGTTCCACTTATTTATGCATTCATTGGTTGGTTCTTGTATGTACCCTGACTGGGAATCGAGCCCGAAACCTTGGCATATCAGGACAGTGCTCTAAGCAACTGAGCTACTGGGTCAGGGCTAAAAATTAGGGCTTTCAATACCAAACCAAGGAGGCCATACAGCCCCCTAGATTTAAGCTATGTTGAGCACAGTGCCAACTTTGTCTTCCTCAAGTTGTACACATTTTTACATCTTTGCTTGCTTCTGGTTGCTATAATTTTGAGGGGCAGCCAGGTGAGGTGAAAGCCTAAAGCAATACCTCCTCCCCCTTATACTTCTCATACCTAGAATTCTGCTGTGTGTGTGTGTGTGTGTGTGTGTGTTCTCCTTTTTTCTCCCCTTTTTCCTACCCTCCTTTCTCAAGTTCTAGGATTCAAGCTGATGGTGGAACAAGGTCGATGTGGTTGGCCTTCCTAAAGGGAAATGCTTGGCTTGGATAAAGTAGGAAGTTCTTCTTTACCTTCTCTAGCTTTACCATGCTCATTTCTTGCTGTGATTAGAACAGCCCAGTTCCATTAATATGCACTGTTCTTGACTGCTCTAACTCAGGCCAGCTCTGACCCAGTTTCATTTTTTTCATATCTGGAATGAAGAGTCTGTTAGCTAGTGACCCTTGAAACACTGCATTTTTGGCCAAATCTCGTGTGCAAATGAGAAGCCTTTGCAGAATGAGAAGTGTGTGTTGGAAGGCTGGTTAGGTTGGGGTAACATGGTATTATGCAGGCCTGGTTTTTTAATGCAAAATCTTGGAATTATTAAAAGGGTCTTGTAGGAATGTTGGGCAAGGGGTTAAAATGTTCTCTAGGGCCTGTGGATCTATCCCTGCAGCTTCTTGCAGACTACCCATGTAGCTTTGGCTCCTTTGGAGCTGGTGCTTAAGAATTTCTCTGTGGGTAGCACCATCTATCCATAGCCAGTTCTCATTGTGTTTGGTGTTTGTTTTATTGGTTTGGGGAGGGAGAAGTGCAGGGGAGATGTTGAGCAGAATGAAGCACTCAATGTGATTAAACCTGTAGCAGAGCACATCTGTGGTAGCAGAATATCGACCCCTGGAAAATCAATGGCTGCTGCAGTGGCCAAACTGCTGTTTGCAGGGGCTCCCACCACAGGAATGCAGGCAACACAACAGTCTTTCTTCCCCTTTTACACCTCAGCAGCACCCTCAGCCTCCAAGAGTTAGACCCACCTCTAAGTTTTGCTGGGGTGTATTAGAACAGTAGGTTCTTGTATTTTTTTGTACTTAGATTGAAATTGTTCCAGTGACACAGCTCTGCCTCCTAACAGCCTCCTTTCCATATGGTTCTTCCCTGCACTGCAATTTTATCAAGAGCGCTTACCCAAGTGGCCAAGGCCCATTCAGGGTTGTACTTCACAGTTTCAGACAGCATTTGGTTCCCTTGATGCCACCTAAGAGTGCCTTCCTGAATATGGAGGTCCACAGTTCAGGTACAGGATTAAGGTGGGGGAAGGCTGATCAAAGGAAAGAGAGAGGACTAATTGAAATTGGGTCTAAAGAAGATGCTTTTGAGTAGATTATAGGTTCAGCAACGTTTATCAGGCTTTTTGTCTTTTGTGTGCCTGACATTTTTCTGGTCAATAACAGAAGAATAGCCCTGGCTGGTTTTGCTCAGTGGATAGAGCCTCAGCCTGCGGACCGAAGGGTCCCAGGTTCAATTCTGGTCAAGGGCACATGCCTGGGTTGCAGGCTTGGTCCAACATGCAGGAGGCAGCCAATCAGTGATTCCCTCTCAACATTGATGGTTTCTATCTCTCTCTTCCTCTCCCATCCTCTCTGAAGTCACTAAAAATATATGTTAAAAAATAATTACAGGAGAATATAGCCTGGTCCTGCTTTGGTGCCACAGGAGGTGGGAGAAAGGGCAAATTAAGCACAGTACTGTTAGTCCTGTTACATGAGGTCTAGAGCAGTGGTCAGCAAACTCATTAGTCAACAGAGCCAAATATCAACAGTACAACAATTGAAATTTCTTTTGAGAGCCAAATTTTTTAAACTTCTTCTAACGCCACTTCTTCAAAATAGACTCGCCCAGGCTGTGGTATTTTGTGGAAGAGTCACACTCAAGGGGCCAAAGAGCTGCATGTGGCTCACGAGCCGCAGTTTGCCGACCACGGGTCTAGAGGAACCTTGAAGGGACTCTGGGTCCTGCCTGTGGGGTGAGGGGCAAGGGAAATTGTACTATGACTATGGAGGCTTTGTCCCCCACCAAGCTGTTCTCGTCTTTGAAGTCTCCAAGGCAAAAAACGATTTTATTTTTTATTATATTTTATCTTTATTGTTGAAAGTATTACAGATGCCGCTCTTTTGCCCCCATTAACTCCCCTCCACCCCTCCCCCACCCACCGCAAAAAAACAACAACCACAAAAACAATTTATTCTATAGTTGCTGTACCTAATGTGCGAGTTCAAGCAATTGTTTTTCCCACTAATTTCTCCTCTGGGTGGGTAATGGATCACCCTACCATGTTAGAGGACAGTTCTGTTGCCCATTGTTGGAGCATGGCTATGGGCAGGGGATTAAAGTGTGCTTGGCTTTTGCCCCCACAGAGAAGCTTTCCCATCTTGTAGTTTGGGGAATAGGGTCCCTAAAAAGGCCCAATTGTCCTCCAGTTTGGAAGGGTGGCTGTAGGGCTGGGTGAGGAGGAAAGGGTGAGGTTATGAAATTGCCTGAGATGAGGCCACCTGGAGGCCAGGGATGTTTGACTTTTCTCTTTGGGTCACTTCCTTGTGCTTGACAGTATTCAGTATGAAAACCAGTAGATACCCACCTTCATGGGACTTAATTTCTTGCTTGTCTCCTTAGATTCTAAGCCATTCTCTCCTCTCTTCTCCCTGGTACATCAAGTACCCTTCTAAAGACCCAGAGGTGAAAAAAAATATTATACCCTTTAGGGTAAAAAAAGGTAGGTTTAACTTAAGAGAGTTAAGGTTAAACAGCTGATTTGAAGTAAACCATGAAAGAAGGTTTAGAAAGCAAGAGTGGTTTATAGGAAGAGTGGCTAAGAAGGAGGGGAACATTGTAGCATTGTAGCTTTCCTTCTATAGATGATCTAAGTGAGGCCAGCTAATCACCCAGCATGCTGGAGAAGAGTTGTTGCCTGACCCTTTGGAACATGGAGCCTTTGATAGTGGCCAGCTTCCACCTTATGATGGAAAGAGTGCAGGCTTTGGAATCAGGAATATGGGTTTGAACCCCAGTTCTTATGTTTAATAGTTCTCTGTTACTTTTTTAAAAATATATTTTATTGATTTTTTACAGAGAGGAGGGGAGAGGGATAGACAGTTAGAAACATCGATGAGAGAGAAACATCGATCAGCTGCCTCCTGCACACTCCCCACTGGGAATGTGCCCGCAACCAAGGTACATGCCCTTGACCAGAATCGAACCTGGGACCCCTCAGTCCGCAGGCCAACGCTCCATCCACTGAGCCAAACCGGTCAGGGCAATAGTTCTCTGTTCTTGGGCAAGTCATTTAACTTCTGAGCTTCCTGCTTCTTTGTTAAAATAGGTTTGATACCTATATCAGAAGATGATTGTGAGAACAAAATGTGAGTTAATCACATATACCTTGGGATTGAGCACACTATAGTCACATACTTATGTCAGTTCTGTCTCCCTTTGAGAGAGAAACACAAAGGGACTTGCTTTATTCCTCTTTTCAATATTCTTTGAATTCGGAGATTTGGTCTCCCAGAGCTTTTTACTTACGCATTCTGATGTGTATATAAAGGGGATTTTCTCCTAGAAGTGAGCCCCTAAAAAACATTCTGAAGACAAGAAGAGTCTGACCCTTTATCTATTGTGCCATCCTCAACAGGCAGCTGAAAGGTACCAGGAAGAAATGATCCATCATCCCCAGAACAATAACCAATTGTAGAAAAAGAGAAGAGGGAGTTTGGTGAGGGGTTTTGGAAACTTGGGGGAAGGGGTTAGGAAATAGAGTTCTCTGAGCCTTTCCTGGAACAATTTCTGCTATTCTGAACACTGAATGTAGTTGAGGCAGGAGATGGTGCTTGATCTTAAGCTAAAAGGGATGGTGTCAGCCGGTCACCCTTTGCATCTTTTCTTCCCCCTTCCTTACCACCTGCTTGGCCCTGATGTGGAAGTACTGCCACTAGCAAGAGGAGGCAGCCTTTTCTGTGTGTTGATTTGTTCTTAGCATTTCAGCCAGCACCAGCCAATCTGCTTTCTAGGCAGGGATGGCAGTTAATCTGTTGGAACAACAGGGCAGCAGTTCTATGCTCTGGAACCCCTACCAGTCTAGGATGGGTCAGATATCCCTTCCTTCCATTTAACAAAGACTGAGGGGGGATAAACAACAACGGAGAACCCACGAATGGAACTTTATTGTACTGAAAATTTTTATAAGTGTTTGATAGAGTGGTAGCATTTTCTTCTCCTTACTTACCCTTGGCAATATGTTGCTTAAGGAATGCTTTATGGAAAAACCAGTCTTCCAAAAACATATGTGCCTTAAGTAATTCCTATGTAGTTAAGTGTGTTTTGTTTTAAAATTTGTCAAAGCTGTTGCCTCCTTTCCTACCACCTGCCTTTTTTCAAGGGTTAGATTTTCCAGCCTTTTCTGTGTTCTTCAGGACTTCCTCCCATTCTCCAGCATGGGAGCAGCCTCCTGTCAGGCTAGGAAAATAATTGACAATTTGCTAGTACAGATTTAGTCACTTCAAGCTATGCATTTGGACTTTTTTCATTCAAGGATTTTTTTTATTCTGTCATTTACATGAGTATGGTTGAGTTGCAAGATTCCAATCACACAAACTTACTATATGTATGTGTGTAGGATTTACCTGGCTCTCTTGGTGGATGGTTTCCCTGCCAGTGGTTAGCACAACTTGGCAAAAGCTCTTCACAGCTGAAAGAATACAAGAACCTCATGTAGCAGTTAACAAAAGCTCCATTTCTCAAAGATTCAGCCACATTTATGAGAGAAACCTGAATCTGATTATTGTCATGACCCTGTTATTTAGATTTGCCTGTTGACGTTATTTAATTTGCCCAGCAAAGAACTGATATCCTCATGAGGCTCTGTTGGAGATAGTTTAAACCCCCCTCATCTAACCCTGAGATGGTATCTTCCTGCTTGATAATGTTCTTCATCAGGCAGCCAATTCATGTTAGAACTTGCAGCCCTTCCTATGAGAGTACTAGCAAACCCCCCCTTGCACACACACACCACACACACACACACACACAGAGGTGTATGGACTGTGTAATTTTGGGCATGGTTTTGTTGTGGTGTGAAGAGAAGGTGTTAGCTGCTGAGTTCTGTTTGTCAGCAGAGCCTAACAAACCCATGCTGGCACTCGCTAGGACTGGGCAACCAATCACAGCTGGAACAGTTATCGTCATGGAGTCCCTATGGGCTTTCTCTATCAGGTCACATCCCAAAATAACATTGGGCAGTGTTTCAAGTGAAGAAACGAAGGCTTTCAGGGCTGTAGCCAGCCTGGAGTGTGAGATTCTGTGTGAAATAGTTGGACCTGCTCCAGTGTTTTTGATCTGCATGGTAGATGAGCAATAAAATTCATGAAACACTTTGGAAACACATGAGAAAATTCTCCCTGGCCCTGCTGCTTCCTTGGAACTGGCAGGGCACTGAGTGGGCTGATCTCACCTCCCATCTCTTAGCAGGATTGTTCTTGGAGGAGACAAAATCTAGGAAAACCTCTTTCCATTTAAGAGGCAGTGCTGTAATTCTTACAGCGGTCCTCCTAGAAGGTACTTGTTAGGTGAGCCCTTTTGGGAAGACTAAGAACCTGAGTCCTGAAATTCTAAAGGCAGCCCCCACTATGGAGAATTGGGGCTGGGATTGATTGAACTTTGTCTGTGATAAGTATGTTGTGGAAAGCCCGACAAGTTAAGCACATTGAGGTCTGACTCAACAGCCATATATCCGGCTTTTTGTGGAACAAAAGACTTGAAAAACTGGCTTTTTGTAGGGTAGAAAGCAGAGGTGTGTCCTGTGCAGTAAAAGGACATGGAGTTCAGAGCAGTATCTGTTCATGTAGATAGAGAGGGGAGACTTCTTTTGGAGTCTGCCCTTACAACTCCCTCTCATTTCCCAATAAAAACATTTACTTGTGATTAGCCACCAGGACTGAAGGGTATGTCTTACATCTTATACTTGCTTGTGTGTTGTCATATCTCTCATTCCAAGATATAGCATATTTCATATGATCCTGACCATATTGTGCCAGTGGTGTTTCATGCATAAGCCCCCGGGGTGTCACAAACTCAGATTTATCCAGTCCCCCTCATTATATAATTGAGGGAAACCAAAGCCTGATTTTTTTGACAGCTTACCCAAGGTCACAACTGATAAGTACCAAGAGTTGGGCCTTAGTCTCCTAACTCAAGGGTGTGGTACTTTTTCCTCAGCTCATATAATACCAGCTTACTGGAGAGCTTTGGGGTTCAGCAGACCTGGAATCAAAACCTAGTTTCTGCCATTTGCTTGCTGGATGACTTGGGCATGTAACCCCATCTCTCTGAGCATCAGCTTGCTCATCTTCATCATGTTAGTGGTAGAAGTACCTATTTCTAAGAATTAACTCCATAAGGTGCCTGCCACGTTGCAGATGCTCAAATGGTAGTTATTATTTATATTAATGTAAATGGTCTGCCCTTCCTGTGCTATATTTTGGTTCTTAATTTATTTTTTTTAATCACCTACTCATGCTGACCAGTTGCCATCTGATGAAAATGACAGTATGAGAGACTGGCCTCAAATCAACCAAATCTGAGAAATAGGAATATTAATGCTGCTGCTTTCCACACTATTGTTTATGCCTAGGTACCCCAGACCACGTGGGGCTGCTGTTGACAGTGGTTTATTTAGCACTTTTTCTCCAAGGATCTCAGAGCACTTACCAAAACTGGCAGCTCTCCTCAAAGTGCCTTTGTGAAGGAAGCCACCACCTTATCACCACAGATGTCTCCAGGGTCCTGAGAACTCAGCCTCAGGGGCTGCCAGTATTTTCTTCAGGCGACTGGGATTCCCTCAGCTGGACTGGGACATTCACTTGGAGAGCCTGGGTTTGCACAGAAGTGTGGCTACAGGAGCATCTGCAAGCCCTGCCCTGACTCTAGCAGTGGTTGGTGGGTTGTGGTTGGGTTTTGTCTTTCCCCTCCTCTGTTCCACAGAAGGTCTCCAAGAATATACACCAAATTGAACAGGGTTCCTCTGTTGAAGGCAGCAGAAAGAGAGCAAAGGGGGACTTTGGCTTTACCTACACTCTCTGAACTGTTTTTAGCATGAGAATGTTCATGTTTTACTTAAAAGACAGAAATGTTCAAGACACTTAATTTTTCAAAGCCATTTGAACAGAGCCAAGTTCTTGTCTTATGGATAGACCTTTGATTCCTATTGTGTTCCAAAATATACTGATTTCTTTTTCATGTTAGCAAGTAATTTTATTAGCAAAAACTGGTTGTTTGATAAGGAATAGAGACTGTAGGAAGGAATGCTGAAGGAACTTACTGGTCCCTAAAACAGAGCATTGGGCTGTGGTTTCTGTTACAGACCAGAGATTAACAAGTGGCTTTTGAGGCCTTTTCTGGCATACGTAGTTGGCTTCTCTCATCATCTTGCTGTCTCTCTGAGTTTACTCTCCTTAGCTCAGATAGCTTAGCCCTCAACATGGGAATGGAATCCTCCTCTCTTGGGAAGAACCCAAGGCTCTTTATAGTCCATGTACTTTAGGCCTTTGAGGGGAAGAGACTCTTTGATGTTACCTGGAGAAGAGCAGCTTTTTTTTTTTTTTTTTTTTACATTTTTATTGATTTCAGAGAGGAAGGAAGAGGGAGGGAGAGAGAGAAACATCAATGATGAGAGAGAATCATTGATTGGCTGCCTCTTGCATGCCCCCTGGGGATCGAGCCCACAACCTGGGTATGTGCCCTTGACAGGAATCAAACCTGGGACCCTTCAGTCCACAGGCTGACGCTCTATCCACTGAGCCAAACAGGCTAGGGCTGGAGAAGGGTTTCTTGAATTCCCTTCCATGCTGGGACTAATTCTAACTGCATTTTTAAAGCATGCTATGGTGTACTAGTAGGAAAGTTAGCATTTTCTGACTTCTCAGCTAACACGGAGAGCTGGACCTAGACACAACTACACACCCACCTACCTACCCACCTACCTACCTACCTACCTACCTACCTTGCCTTCAGGGCAAGCTTTGTTTCGTTAGAACTCAGCAGAAATGCTTCCAGCCTAGTAAAGTAACCAACCTGGATACTTGGAAGAGAGCCTGAAGGTGCCACCTTGAACTGATATTTCCAAGGTGAGCTTGTTGTGGGAATAGGAATAGACTCAAATCGGGCCTCTCCAAGTGTGTCTCTTTAAGATAACTCTTTGTTTAACTCAGACCTGACCCCTTATCCAAAGCTCTCATCCTTTCCTCGAGGTACAGTTAGTTTCTAGTCTGAAGTTAATGTGTGGTGTTGAGCTAGAGAATGCACATGGGGCAGGGAGTAGAGTTGAGGGTGCATTTCCTGGCGTGAATTTTTTTCATATTGAGCTTCTGATTGCTAATTTTGGAGTTTATCTACCCAAAGCGAACTCTACTGATTATTTCAAGACAAGCAAAGCCCCCAAGTAAATACCAACTCTTCATTTTACAACTTAAAACTAGGGAGAAAACTGAATTTGTTCAGTTGATAAACATTTGTTAGGAATATAGGCCCAGACCTTTTTGTTCCTATGCAGTATATCCCTTTTTCACCCCCTACTTCTTATACTAGTATATTAAAATATGGTAACTTGGAGAAAGTGAGTCCTTAGTAAATCCTATATAATAAAAGGCTATCATCGATGTTTCTAACTCTCTGTCCCTCTCCCTTCCTCTCTGTAAAATATCAATAAAATATATTTAAAAAAAAAAAAAAAAAGCCGAAACCGGTTTGGCTCAGTGGATAGAGCGTCGGCCTGCGGACTGGAAGGTCCCAGGTTCGATTCCGGTCAAGGGCATGTACCTGGGTTGCAGGCAAATCCCCAGTGGGGGTTGTGCAGGAGGCAGCTGATCGATGTTTCTCTCTCATCGATGTTTCTAACTCTCTGTCCCTCTCCCTTCCTCTCTGTAAAATATCAATAAAATATATTTTAAAAAAAAAAAAGGCTAATATGCAAATCAACCGAACAGCGGAACAACCGGCCGCTATGATGCACACTGACCACCAGGGGGGAGACGCTCAATGCCGGAGCTCCCCCTGTGGGAGCTCCACTCAGCCAGAAGCTGGGCTCATGGCTGGTGAGTGCAGCAGTGTTGCAGGAGAGCGACAGCGCATGTCCGACTGGCAGCTGAGGGACCCCGCCCCCCCTCCCCAGTGCAGGAATTGCATGCACCAGGCCTCTAGTATAGGTTATAATAATCGGAGGGGCGGGGATCTGTGATTACTGCCCAAACTTGTTAACATTCTCTTGTGGCTCCTGGTACTCTCCTGGCAGTGTTTTATAAAGCTTCCTCAGTGGAAAAGAATTAAAGGCTCACTGAAATGCTGCATTCTTAGAACTGTGGAAATTGAGGCTGGAAAAGAAAAATACTAGATCTGCTTCTGATGGATAGGCCAGAGGTCAGCAAACTACAGATTGTAGGCCATTTATTTTTATAAATAATCAAATGGATGTGGCTATTTCAATAAAACTTTATTATCTGTGACTGCTCTTTTGCACTACGATGGCAGAGTTGAGTAATTATACTTGAAGAAAACTATCTGGCTCACAGAGTCTAAAATATTTTCTCTACCTGGTCCTTAATAGTTTGCCAAACGTAAGCTATAGTATCACAACAACATAATGTGTGGTGTGCTTGCCCTTGGTTGTTTAAGGGAAATGTTAATCATGAAGTAGAATTGTTGAAAGAAGAGTCTTTCTGCCTAATATTGCTAATTGAGATATTGTGGTATGTTTCAGGATCTGTCTGGTTCAATAGATGATCTCCCCATGGGGACAGAAGGAGCTCTGAGTCCTGGAGTGAGCACATCAGGGATTTCCAGCAGCCAAGGAGAGCAGAGTAATCCAGCTCAGTCTCCTTTTTCTCCTCATACCTCCCCTCACCTGCCTGGCATCCGAGGCCCATCCCCGTCCCCTGTTGGCTCTCCCGCCAGTGTTGCTCAATCTCGCTCAGGACCACTCTCGCCTGCTGCAGTGCCAGGTACCCTCAAGTGGTGGGTTTTGGGGAGAGGGGGACAGGGACTGGCTTACAACAATATCAAGGAGCCCCAGCCTTCACTGGCAGAGAATCAATCTCTGGTGATGTCTGCAAAGTTTCTCTTCAGCATTTGAAGAAGGGAGATGGGAGCCCCTTTGTTGGAGCTCTCTGTGTATGTAATACTGGGAGGTGTTTGATCATCTCAGGAGCCATTTCCAGCTCTGAATTGACCAGTTAGCTAGAATTCCAGGCTTACCCATGATTGGCTTACTCTCTCTATCTGGAGCAGGCAACCAGATGCCACCTCGGCCACCCAGTGGCCAATCGGACAGCATCATGCATCCTTCCATGAACCAATCAAGCATTGCCCAAGATCGAGGTAAGAGCCTGGGCTTGGGAGTGGCGGGGTGGGTGTGGGGAGAGGCTAAGGCTGAAACTTAACACATTGCGGACCAGTAGTTTTATTGCTAGCTTTACTCAGTAGCCAGATAAGTTTCTATTGAACGAGTACAAAAAACATTTTACATAAATGTTAAAGGCAGCTTTAAATACCCATTGCATTTTGAAGTTAATTTATTACATGTCCTTACAAGCTAGTATCTTTTTAAAGTATGATACTTTGTAAAACACTGTGTAATATGAAGCGAGAATTCTTGTGATCCGTCTGCAATGTGTTAATTATCCTGTGCAAAATAGCTTTTAGAGAACTCTATGGCCATTAAGTGTAGGACAATTGCAACAACAATTGTGAAGTTAAGAGTGGGCTTAGCCATGTAGTTACTCTAGAACTGTGTTCTCCCACCATCATCCTTTGTTTCTCAGTGTTTGTGTTTTGATGTATTCCCCCTACATACATTGTGCCCAATTTGGTCAGCAAATGCTAAAACTCAGCATTGAATCTTTACTCTTTAAATCCTGCACCATTTTAGTTTTTCTGTAATTGCTATTTGTCTTTTCAACCCCCCATTTAGTAGAAAGAGTTGGCATGGTCTGGTTAATGGCTATGTCATTTTGGAGTATACCTAAAATGGCACACAGTTATATAGCAAATAAGGTAGAGACGTCATTCAATTAGTTGCTAAATAACATGGAAATGGTGAAGTCCTAGGATAAGGGAGAGCATTTGTTCCCATTATATCGAGGTAATAACTAATATATATGGGCACTACCCACAAATAGGTTACATGCAGAGGAACCCCCAGATGCCTCAGTACAGTTCCCCCCAGCCCGGCTCGGCCTTATCTCCACGTCAGCCTTCTGGAGGACAGATGCACACCGGCATGGGCTCCTACCAGCAGAACTCCATGGGGAGCTATGGTCCCCAGGGGAGTCAGTATGGCCCACAAGGTGAGTATACTACCCAGTTAGGAGTACATAGAGATGAGACGAGAAAACAGTTCCTTGTCTGATATGCTGTTGTCCGGGGTGTAAAGAGTAGAACTGTTGTTTGCCTTTAATTCACCAAAGCCAGGCCCTAAAGTAGGGCAGGACTGTTATCATGGGAAAATCCTTGAATGGGGATAAGATGTTTATTAGCTCACGACTGAATACAGACACTCGGTAAATGGTAATTATCCATTATTATATTTGTTTTTAGTATATTAGTCCTAATAGAATGGATCTTTCTTAAAAATTAGCCCTAGACAGATTAAAGATTGAATGTCTTTCATATAGCATGGGAAAGAAGGTAAGAATGTAGAAAGGAAACAATTTCTGGAGTTGTTGAACCTGGATAGCAGCAAAGCCAGCCTTGCCCGCCAGTCAGTCTTGCTCTGTGCTATCTTTAAGATGAGGGCACAACTGAAGCCCATCTTTATGTGTTTCTACCCTCCCCTTAACCTTTTTTTTAATGGGGTAAAATTGGGCTCTTTCCAGACCAAATCTCAAATGATTCTTACTGTTTTTCATCTTCGGAATTTTAGAGTTTGAGCATTAGTGAGTTGCTAATGAGTCACTAATCAAGTGTCTGTGTCTTCTTTCCTTCTTCTTCTCCCAGGAGGCTACCCCAGGCAACCAAACTATAATGCCTTGCCCAATGCTAACTACCCCAGTGCAGGCATGGCTGGAAGCATGAACCCTATGGGTGCTGGAGGTCAGATGCATGGGCAGCCTGGTATCCCACCTTACGGCACACTCCCTCCAGGGAGAATGAGTCATGCCTCCATGGGCAACCGGCCTTATGGCCCTAACATGGCCAATATGCCACCTCAGGTTGGGTCAGGGATGTGTCCTCCACCAGGGGGCATGAACCGGAAAACTCAAGAAACTGCTGTCGCCATGCATGTTGCTGCCAACTCTATCCAAAACAGGTAAGGCCTGTGAAGTGAGGAGGGTGTCAGTGTAAGGAAATAAATTATAGAATCATTCAGGTCATTGAGACACTTCTGGACCTAAATCATGTCATTATGGTAAATATGCATTTTATTAAGAGCTCTTTAAAAACTAGCCTTTCTTATAGTGAAAAACACAACAAAAGTTCTGATTCTTAAATATCATAAATTGGTATCAAATTTCACATGACCAGATATCATATGTAAAGAACTTTATAAAGCACAGGTTATTTTGATTCATAAAAAATAAGTCTTCAGAGTTTCTTTTCTTCTGTCAATGTAGTTTCTTAGTTTCCAAAATAATACATATGACTTGAATCTGTGGTGTGAGAAATAAAGGATGGTAGGGTTATGATTTTTCATTTTTCCTACTGTTCTGTGTGGTCCTGTGCAGTTGACTCTGGTGCTAAAGTGCAGAAGGCTCATGTGATCTGGTTTAATGACTTGAAGATTCATCTTTTCTTCTTTGGCCATGGGCTTCAGTGAATATAATTCCTCTTCATTTTGTTTTTTGTTGTTGTTTTTAATATATTTTCATTGGTTTCAGGGAGAGGGAGATAGAAACATCAATGATGAGAGAGAATCATTGTTCGGCTGCCTCCTGCATACTCCCTATTGGGGATTGGGATTGAGCCCGCAACCAGGGCATGTGCCCTGACCAGGAACCAAACCATGACCTCCTAATTCATAGGTTAACACTCAACCACTGACCACACCAGCCTGGTTGATTCCTCTATTGTTTTTTTAATACATTTTATTGATTTTTTTACAGAGAGGAAGGTAGCGGGATAGAGCAGGGGTCCTCAAACGTTTTATTTTATTTTTTTAATATATTGATTTTTTTACAGAGAGGAAGGGAAAGGGATAGAGAGTTAGAAACATCGATGAGAGAGAAACATCGATCAGCTGCCTCCTGCACACTCCCCACCGGGTATGTGCCCGCAACCAAGGTACATGCCCTTGACCGGAATCAAACCTGGGACCCTTGAGTCCGCAGGCTGACGCTCTATCCACCGAGCCAAACCGGTTAGGACCTTAAACTTTCTAAATAGGGGGCCAGTTCACTGTCCCTCAGACGGTTGGAGGGCCGGACTATAGTTTAAAAAAAAAACTATGAACAAATTCCTATGCACACTGCGGGCCCGGGACGAGTCGGCTGCTAAACAGGACAGGCAGTGGCACCCAGCGGGCCGCAGTTTGAGGACGCCTGGGATAGAGAGTTAGAAACATTGATGAGAGAGAAATATTGATCAGCTGCCTCCTGCACACCCCCTCCTGGGGATGTGCCTGCAACCAAGGTACATTCCCTTGACCAGAATCGAACCTGGGACCCTCCAGTCCACAGGCTGACACACTATCCACTGAGCCAAACCGATTAGGGCATGATTCCTCTATTTTTGAAGGCACTGTCCTTGTACTCCATTATTGGTGATTATAGTTCTTAAAGTGATTAGTCTTATTAGGATATTAATGAGCCAAGGTAGAATAGGGTGATTGACTGTAACTGTAAAGAGGTGGGTTTTAGTTAGTACTTCAGAATAATGAAAGCACAAAGTTTGTAGTAGGCCCATCAAGAAAGAATGCCAAGCCTTCCCCGCTTCTGCCAGGTGCTTTGCTGCTGAGGGCTCCAGTTTGGTTGAGGTTTAATGTGACAAAGCGTGGTAAAATTGAGCAATATAGGCCTTTGGCATAGAGAGGGCTCTTTAAATGAAAACACGCTTGACTTTGAAAGGTGCCTTAGAGGCTGGTAGTACTTAAGTGACAGGGTAGGATTTCATTCTTCAAGGAGTGTTTCCTTTAAAATTGAGCTATGGTTTCCCATTTGGGGCTTGAGCCCTCTTAGAAGCTTTTGTGGGAGGTGGAAGATAAAAATATCTAAGTCAGGTAGCGGGTGATTGTGGTTTGGGGACCCATACACTTTTTTTTGTTAGCCTAACTAGATGATCTTGACTCACACAACCCTATGTAGCTCAAGTCCAAATCTGAGAGATTAGTGTTTCTAACTCTGGTCTCTCTCGTGCTCTCTCTCACTCTTTCTCTCTCTCTCTCTGTCCTCATCTTCTTTCTCAGGCCACCAGGCTACCCCAATATGAATCAAGGGGGTATAATGGGAACAGGACCTCCCTATGGACAAGGGATTAATAGTATGGCTGGCATGATCAACCCTCAGGGACCTCCATATCCAATGGGTGGAACCATGGCCAACAATTCAGCAGGTAAGTCCTAGTCATTGCTCAGCCCAGGGATTTCTTCCAGAGTGATCTTCGTGTCACAAGCCTATTAAAGAATATTTTTCATTTTTATAGGGATGGCAGCCAGCCCAGAGATGATGGGCCTTGGGGATGTCAAGTTAACTCCAGCCACCAAAATGAACAACAAGGCTGATGGGACACCCAAGACAGAATCCAAATCTAAAGTAATGATTTATATCTTGACTCTTCTCAACTTTCTGTCCGTGCTTTCCAGTGATAGGAAGGAAAAAGAAAAGGATGATTAGACTTTAGCCTTTTATGACACCAAATAGATAGTCTCAGATAAGGTTGTTTCCCCTTCTTATGAAGGGTCCCAGGATAGTAGCTCATTGAATTAGGTTTGAGTTAGTCTATGGGGTTCTGATGTAAAAAAACATAATGATCTCACAGCTGCCTGTTACAGGAGAAACTCGAGGTCCAGTGCACAAAATTCGTGCACGGGGAGTGTGTCCCTCAGCCCAGCCTGCACCCTCTCCAATCTGGGACCCCTTGAGGGATGTCCAACTGCCCGTTTAGGCCCAATCCTAAACGGGCAGTCGGATATCCCTCTCACAATCCAGGACTGCTGGCTCCCAACCCCTCACCTGCCTGCCTTCCTGATTGCCCCTAAGTGCTTCTGCCTGCCAGCCTGATCACCCCCTAACCACTCCCCTGCCAGCCTGATTGATGCCTAACTGCTCCCCTGCCAGCCTGATTGCCCCTAACTGCCCTCCCCTGCAGGCCTGGTCACCTCTAACTGCCCTCTCCTGCAGGCCTGGGTCCCCCTCAACTGCCCTTCCCTGCAGGCCCAGTCGCTCCCAACTTCCCTCCTCTGCCAGCCTGGTCACCCCTAACTGCCCTCCCCTGCAGGCTTGATCGCTTCCAACTGCCCTCCCTTGCAGGCCTGGTTCCTCCCAACTTCCCTTCCCTGCTGGCCTGATCGCCCACAACTGCCCTCCCTTGCAGGCCTGGTCCCTCCCAACTGCCCTCTCCTGCTGGCCATCTTGTGGTGGCCATCTTATGTGTTGGAATGACAGTCAATTTGCATATCTTTTATTAGATAGGATAGGGGCCTGGTGCACGGGTGGGGGCTGGCTGGTTTGCCCTGAAGGGTGTCCCGGGTCAGGGTGGGGGTTCCCTTGGGGCATGGGGCGGCCTGGCCAAGGGGCCTATGGTGGTTTGCAGGCCGGCCATGCCCCCCAGCGACCCAAGTGGAGGCCCTGGTATCTGGGATTTATTTATCTTCTATAATTGAAACTTCGTAGCCTTGAGCAGAGGCCAGGGCTGGCCAGAGCAGGCGCATTGCCAGGGAAACACAAACCTCCTGCTCGCTCCATGGCCATAGCCATCTTGGTTGGGTTAATTTGCATACTTGCTCCTGATTGGCTTGTGGGCGTATCGGATGCATGTTTCTCTTTTATTAGTGTAGATACCAGATCTGCATTGTAGAATTCTCTATGAAACTGTGCCCCCTGTCCTTGTGCATTGTTAGATGGTATATAACATGGGCAACAAGTTGCTCTTCCCTTCCTGGACAGTACTAAGAACAGCAGGAATGGTTGGTGTCCTATCCTCCTATCTAATAAAAAGGGAATATGCTAATTGACCATCACTCCGTCACAAAGATGGCTGCACCCACAGCTGAGGCCAAGTTCCCATAAGGAGCCTTAACAAGCAATCAGCAGGGACCTGAGGCAACGCCCTCCCCCACCCGCATGGGGCTTGACAGGGGACCTCGGGCTGCGCCCCCACCATGGCGTCAGGCTGGGGGACCTCAGGCCGCACCACCCACCCCAGTGCCAGGCCAGGGGGACCTGAGGCCACACACCCCCGCCCAGCAGGGCTTGACCGGGAACCTGAAGGTGCGCTTCCGGTCCTGGTGCTGGGCTAGGGGACCTCAGGCTGACCCCCTGCCCCAGCGCCAGGTTGGGGACCTCAGGCCGCGCCCCCCACCAGGTGGGGTTTGACAGGGGACTTCAGGCCGCACACTGACCACCAGGGGGCAGATGCTTAATGCAGGAGCTGCCCGCAGGCCCCAGGCCAGCCAAGGCGGGTGCCAGCCGGCCCACCACCACCACCACCACCACCATCATCTAGCCCAAAGGGGGTGGGGGGCGGCCGGCCAGGTCTGGGTCTCACGCGATTTTGAGGTGCATGTGGGTAAGCAGGGACTTGACTCTGGGTCCCATGGTGTGCCCCAGACTCTGACAGGAGGAAGGTTTTCATATACATTTTACTAATTTTCTTTCATCTCTGACACTTCTATTATAGAGAAAGGGCAAATAGCAATATTAAATTATTTCCTCTAATTAATCCCCTTTTAATGTGCACGAATTTCGTGCACCAGGTCACTAGTCTTATATAATAAAAGGCTAATACGCAAATTGACCGAACGACAGGTTGTTATGACACGCACTGACCACCAGGGGGCAGATGCTTAACGCAGGAGCTGCCCGCAGGCCCCAGGCCAGCCAAGGTGGGTGCCAGCCGCACCCCCACCCCCCACCACCACCACCACCACCATCATCATCATCCTGCCAGTTGTCCCACAGAGGGAGGCAATGCCTGGCGGCTGCAATGGCAGTAAGGGGCGGGACCGGCAAGCGGACAACCAAGGTGGGTGCCAGCGGGTCGCCCCACAAATCGGCCCTGGTCACCAGCCAGGCCTTGGGACCCTACCCATGCACGAATTTTGTGCATTGAGCCTCTAGTATTCTATAAAATGGGAAATGAGGCAGGTGGAATTTGGTCCTTGGCCTCCCTGTAGGCTGGTACAGAGTATGCTGGCTGTTGGGCCATGTGGCAACCTGGGGACCTGTTCAGTATTTGAGTCATTTAAAACATTTCTGCCCTATGTCATACCTCATTTTCCCTATTTTATAAAGTAGGGGAAATTAAATATCATAGGAGCCACCTTCTATGGACTTCCACTTCTGGCTCCCAGACCCTATTAGCCATCCTGTCTTCAACAGGATACCATCCAAAGCCTTTCAGGCATTTGAGAGTCCCTTTCTTGAGAGTAGGTAAAGTTTTTCATTTCAGTCCATCCCATTGTCTCAAGATCATGATTTGAATTTCTTGAGTTCTCTGAAACAGTCTATAAAACTGTGTCTAGCCCTAACTGGTTTGGCTCAGTGGCTAGAGCAGGGGTGGGCAAACTTTTTGACTCCAGGGCCACAATGGGTTCTTAACCTGGACCGGAGGGCCAGAACAAAAGCATGGATGGAGTGTTTGTGTGAACTAATATAAATTCAAAGTAAAGGAGCGGAGGGGAGAGCAAGAGAACCCTCTGCTCTTTCGGCTCTGCGGGCTGGATAGAACAGCCGAACAGGCCACTAGTTTGCCCACGGCTGGGCTAGAGCGTCGGCCTGCAGACTGAAGGGTCCCAGGTTCGATTCCGGTCAAGGGCATGTACCTTGGTTGCGGGCACATCCCCAGTAGGGGGTGTGCAGGAGGCAGCTGATAGATGTTTCTCTCTCATCGATGTTTCTAACTCTCTATCCCTCTCCCTCTCCATTCCTCTCTGTAAAAAATCAATAATATATATATTTTTTTTTTTATTTTTTTTTGAAGTGTGTCTAGCCCCTGCCAGGGCTCAGTTGGTTGGATTGTCATCCTGTACACCAAAATGGTTGTGGGTTCAATCCCCAGTCATGGTGCATACAGGAGGCAGCTGATCAATATTTCTCTCTCTCTCCCCGCCCCCTTCCCTCTCCCTTCTTCTCTCTCTGTGAAAATCAATAAAAACATCCTTGGGTGAGGATTTATTTAAAAAGAGTGTGTCCAGGTCCTGAGTAAGTAGTGTGGGTAGTGGTGTAGTGATATTGATGTCAGCTGAACAAGGATTTGACACTCAGCCCTGCTACTTGAAAGCTATGAGATCGTAGACATGGCCTCCTTGTGCCTGCTTTTTTATCTTTTAAGAGGAAGATAATTTATAATGCCTAATATGTAAAGGCATCTAGCATAGCACCTAATGTATAATATACACTGAGTGGCCAGATTATTATGATCTCTGAGCACATAATAATCTGGCCACTCTGTGTGTGTGTGTGTGTGTGTGTGTGTGTGTGTGTCTGTGTGTGTGTGTGTATGTATTAGAGGCCCGGAGCATGAATTCGTGCATTGTTGGGGTCCTGCCAGCCTGGCCAGTGGGAGGGGACATGGGCGGTTGGCCGGCCTGCCTGCTGGTCAAACTCCTGGTAGAGGGGACAATTTGCATATTAGCCTTTTATTATATAGGATATACACTGAGTGGCCAGATTATTATGCATTCAGAGATCATAATAATCTGGCCACTCAGTGTATATAGTTGGTATTTCCTTCCTTTACAGGAAGAAGGTCTACCTACCTATCTTTTGGCCTTTCAGCCTTACAAAGTCAGGGCAGGTGATAGTAACCACCCCAGAATAAGAAGCTTTATCACTGCCCTAATTAAGGAACTTCTAAGACCCTTAAAATAGTCTTTGAATCTAACCAGTTCCTAAGAATCTTGACCTGTCCCTTCCAGAAATCCAGTTCTTCTACTACAACCAATGAGAAGATCACCAAGTTGTATGAGCTGGGTGGTGAGCCTGAGAGGAAGATGTGGGTGGACCGTTACCTGGCCTTCACGGAGGAGAAGGCCATGGGCATGACAAATTTGCCTGCTGTGGGTAGGAAACCTCTGGACCTCTATCGCCTGTATGTGTCTGTGAAGGAGATTGGTGGATTGACTCAGGTGAGTGCCTAGGACTTGGCTTCCCCTGTGGTTTCAACAAGCCTCTCTCAAGATACTCAGTGGCTTTACCTGGCTTTACCCTCTCCTGCTCTCTGAGTAACATACTGACAGACCTGGGAGCAAGGGCTTCTAGAAAATAAGGCTTCCAAAAGGCTGAGACTTCCCTGGGTAGGATGAAGTATTGGCATTACATTTACATGTCTGGGGTCCCACTGGTTTACAAAGATGGGGAAAGTCTGTGGACAATTCTGATTCCATGGGAGACAGTCTGGAATAGTAGACAAGAGCAAGATTCAGAGAGAGAGGCCTGGTTTTGAAACCTGTCTTAGCCATTTATATGTGACCTCAATAAAGATTCGTAACCACTCAGCCCTAACATTTCTTATTTGTAAAATAGTGACAGTATATCCTGCTAGACTGTCTAAAGCTAGAAGTAATAAAGCTTTCAGCAAGATTTCTTCCACATAAATTGGTCTGCAAGATGGCCCAGGGGCAGCCAGAGTAGTTGCTGACCCTTTCCAGGAAACTTTGCAGTAAAGAGATTTCAGGAGCTATTGAATAGAAATTGTTTGTGAAGGGGGAAGTAGGTGGGAAATGGTGTTTAATTAGTTACTCTGCATGGGCGACAAGTGAATGAATTCATCTCTGCTATAAACATCTGAACTGAATACCACCGTGAGCCTTGCCTCTGCCCTGATACCTTACCGCTTAGTTTTACTCTCAGCCCAAGAGGCAAACAGGTGAGGCAGTGCTGACAGCACACTGTGGCTTGCAAACTTTCCTCCAATGTGTGTTCTGTAGTCATCAGACCAGGAGCCTGCTGTTGGTCCTGAGTTTGTGGCTGAGCTCAGGGAGTTGTGGCTGGGAGGGATATATTCCAAACTTTCTAAATCAGAAGAGGAAAACAGCTGTCACCAGCAGAAAAGAAAGTGATTGGAATGAAGCCAACCAACAGTCAGTTATGAATTCCTTCTCCCTTCAGGCTTAATTTCCCTCCCCCACAAAGGAAAACAAAACAAAACAAGACACGTGTGCACCGCCACATAAGTGGCGTGGGAAGCAAAGCCACAGAGGCTTCTGAAGTGACCCTGAGCTTATTCCTGCCGTTCTCCTTGGTGCTAGTTCTCATACACAGGCCTCTCCTGCCTGTAAAGAAAGGGAATATTGGGTTAGGTTTGGCATACTTTTCATTGTGTGGGCGTCTGAACTTAAGATGAGTTAGTACAGAGAGAATCCCAAAGCCTAGGCCTGTGTTAGTTTACAAAAGGATGCCAGCCTTTTAGATGCTGTGTTGTAATTGAACTCTAAAGACAGTGCAGAGGAGAAAGAGTGCTGTTAGAAGTTAGTTTGTGAAGGCTCCAGAAAGGCAAAAGATAAGTTCTGAGCTTTTTTGAAAGATTTGTATGTAGGGTTTAGGTGGAGGGAGGAGCTATTTCAGTTGACTGGCCCAGGTGGCCTGGAGATGAGAAGTCTGGGATGTACCCTACCAACACCATCTCCAGCCTTCAAAGCTCAGCTCAGCTCAGTTGTTACCTTCTCTAGGAAGTTTTCCTGGTCACCTTCCCTCCATCTAGATTGTTCTTCTCTTTGCTTCCTTATCACTCTTCTCTCTGGTATCATTAGTACCAGGTCAACAGGTATCACAACATACTGAATTTCCTTTGTGGATTGGGACTGGAAAGCCAGTGTTTCCCGTCCCTGAGAGGCAAATAAGCATCTATGATAATAAAAGTGTAATATGCTAATTAGATTGGATGTCCTTCCGGATGAAGCCAGGGCGCCAGGGGAAGGAAGGCGTACTCTTAAACGAATTTCATGCATCGAGTCTCTAATAGAATACATGAAGAAGGAGACCTGCCTGGCTAGAGCAGGAAGGGTAACTAAAGGGGTTGGGAATGGTGTGTCCGAAAGCTGAGGAAAGGAGGCAGGACTAGGCTGGCTTCTGGGAAGGCACAAAAGAAGTCACAGGGCCCCGAGCATCTGGGTAGTCAGAACAGTGACTGGTGAGGGAAAGGGGCTTGTAGTTACACGTCACTGAGATGCAGGGGAGTAGAGAGGCACAAGAATGTCAAATTTGCACGGAGCCTCATACTGGGCGGAAAAAATGTGAAAAGCCCAGTTTTACAAAGTAAGTCAAGCAGGGTGATGTTGATTACCACACATCCCCATTTTATAAAATGTTCATTTTTATTGGTACATTGAAAATAGGATTTGGATTTGATGGTGATTGCACATACTTTTTCAGCAGTACACATGTGTACGGACCATACCTTCTTAATTCTGTTCTCTAATAGTGATGTGAAATTTGTCCTGATAGTTGCAGTGATCTGTGGGATAGAGCCTACTGAGAGTAGAGGAAAGCCAGCACAAATTCAGTGTTTATTGTGGATTGTCCACCAAGTGGAGTTAATAACTTTTGTGGTTAACTGAGAATTGTGATTCCACAGGAGATGGGTGCCTAGTAGTCTGGTGGGGGTTGGGACTTGTGGGCAGGAAGATGTACCCTGGCTTTTCTGGTTGCTTGTGCAGGTCAACAAGAACAAAAAATGGCGGGAACTTGCAACCAACCTCAATGTCGGCACCTCAAGCAGTGCTGCCAGCTCCTTGAAAAAGCAGTACATCCAGTGTCTCTATGCCTTTGAGTGTAAGATTGAACGTGGAGAAGACCCTCCCCCAGACATCTTTGCAGCTGCTGATTCCAAGAAGTCCCAGCCCAAGATCCAGCCTCCCTCTCCAGGTAGGGGTTGGGTGAGCTCCACCAAGGCTCACACTTCAAGGGTAGTATTCAAGTATCCAGTCTCCTTGTTCACCAACACCTGCCACCAGGGATGTATGCTCTGCTCTGCCCTGGCCTATCACACAGGACGTAATAAGTTGGCAGACTAAAGAGCAGGCTGTGGCGACTCCCTTGGGAAGTAGTCTGCAGCAACCCTTAAGTTTTAATTTTCATTGTGTACCTGGCATCTTGCCAAATGTTTGTAAACTAGAGAGTGGGAGGGATATCAGAGGAGTGGGGGAAACTGACAATAGCAGTGAGGCAAGACCATCTGGGAGCTTTGGCCCATTGATGTCAGTGCCTTAGAATGCAGCTCAGACTAGAGCCCTGAATTCCCCGAAGAGCTGAGATGGTAATGAATGGGAAGGAAGTGGTGGGGAGAGGATATGAATGGAACTCTGATGGGAGTGCCTCTGCCAGTCCTCCTTTCTGAGAGGAGTCCGGGCCCTGGGCAAGCATGGGAAGGGCAGGACTCCTAGAAGATTGCTGTAAACACATGTGCTCTGGTGTTGACCTCGGAGGGTGTAATGAGTGCCTGAGATGACTCATCAACTGGAGAGGCCCAAGCAGTGGGATATCTGCTTCTGGAAATGGTAACTAATGGAAACATTAATTACTGGTGATTCTGCGCTCTTCAGCTTAGAGGAACATTTAAACCTGAGTGGTGACACTGCTAGATGCTTCAGAATAGGAGCTCCTAGGCTCCTAATGTGCACTGCTGGTTTGGGTCTCCCTACCCACGATTCCAGGGGCTTTGACTGGGAGCTTATCCATCAGCATTACATGGTGAGACCCAATCCTTGGAGGGAAGTAAAGTAGTCAGGGAAGCTGGCAGAGATTCAAGGGGTCAACAGCATGGTGATGGCCGCACCACACCACTCCTATTCTCCAAATGTGAAACAGCAAGTACCATGATAGAGCCCTCAAGTTCCCTGACCTGGCCTTGAGATTCTCTGTGGAGAAAGGTGATTTAGGCTTTAAAGAACTAGCTTTTAAAAAACTAAAAAACAAAACAAAAAACTAGCTTTAGCCTTATAACAGTGTTTTCTGAAGAGATCCCAGGGTGTATGTTTCTGTGAAAGTTAAACACTTCCCTGCTCACCCTTCATCTCTGTTCACAGCTGGATCAGGGTCTATGCAGGGGCCACAGACACCTCAGTCAACCAGCAGTTCCATGGCAGAAGGGGGAGACCTGAAGCCACCAACTCCAGCATCTACACCACACAGTCAGATCCCTCCCTTGCCAGGCATGAGGTAAGGCCACAAGCAGGGCAGGTGGTTTGGGGAACCCTAGGCAGAAGTCCATGAGCTTCTATGCAGCCAGGTGACTTTGCTATCCAGCCAGTGACTTCCATGTGTCCTGTGTTATCAGTGGAATTGCTTTATTTGGGATTTAATTGCCTTTTCTTGTTCTGGAGCAGGAGCAATTCAGTCGGGATCCAGGATACTTTTCCTGATGGAAGTGACCCCACATTCCAGAAACGGAATTCCATGACTCCAAACCCTGGGTACCAGCCCAGTATGAATACCTCTGACATGATGGGTCGCATGTCCTATGAGCCAAATAAGGATCCTTATGGCAGCATGAGGAAAGGTGACCAGTTGCTGTTGGCCTTGTACTTTTGAGGACAGAGCCAGGGAAGTGGGGTGATAGCTTGAGAGTAGTTCAGGGTTCTGGTCAAGCCATCCTCTGAGATAAGGCATTGTTAAACCTAACTATCCCTCTTTATCTCCGCCTCCTTGTCTTCCTCTCCCTGGTCTCACCTTTTTATCCCTTAACAAGTACGTGTTCTCTACTGAATAAGGCCTCTTTAGATCTCTGTTTTAAACCTGTCAGGAAAACAAAAGGAACAACCTTGAGCTCTGAAGAGGGCATGGGTCTTTGGGGCAAGCAAAGTGTAGACTGCTAGGCTTGCTCACCTACCAGTTTGCTCACTGCCTGCCTTTCTACACCCAGCTCCAGGGAGCGATCCCTTCATGTCCTCAGGGCAGGGCCCCAACGGCGGGATGGGGGACCCCTACAGCCGAGCTGCCGGCCCTGGGCTGGCAAATGTGGCAATGGGACCACGACAGCACTATCCTTATGGAGGTCCTTATGACAGAGTGAGGTAAGCATGACCCCCACTCCTGTCTCACCCTAGAACCCCACAGCTATAGTGGACTCAACATGCTTCTTCGCTTTTGTTTAGGACGGAGCCTGGAATAGGACCTGAGGGAAACATTGGGAGCACTGGAGCCCCACAGCCGAATCTCATGCCTTCCAACCCAGACTCGGGGATGTATTCTCCTAGCCGCTACCCCCAACAGCAGCAGCAACAGCAGCAACGGTAAGTGAAGCCTGGTCTCAGTGCCCCTGTGCCTCTGGCTTTGCCATTTCCTACACTGATCCTGTTTTTCTCTCTGCTGCAGACATGATTCCTATGGCAATCAGTTCTCCACGCAAGGCACCCCTTCCGGCAGCCCCTTCCCCAGCCAGCAGACCACAATGTATCAGCAGCAGCAGCAGGTGAGGAGGGTGTCGGGTGGACTGACACACAGAGAGCCAGTTAGAAGAGTAAGGTGGAAAGTCTAAGCAGCTCCCTAGATACTTTGGTGGTCTTCTCCCACCCAAGTAGACAGCTCTGCCTAAGGAGCCAAGTCCACAATCTCTTCTCTGTTTGGAGTCCAGTCCAGTTTCTAGTTCTCCAATGGGGACTAGAAACAGGCCTTATTTTGATTTTTGAATTTTTCTTTGTTTTTCTACTTACAGCAAGGGAGAGCCAGAAGGGAATAGAAAATGATTCTTGCTTTCAGAGATAATTTGTAAACATTATTCCTTTGTTCTCTGGGAGTCTGTGTCTTCTCAAGGGGCAGAAGCAAGTCCAGTGTCTGGTATCGCCAGCCATCTTGGCAGCTATGGTTCTTGAGTGCAAAGTATTAACTTCCCCTCTGATTGTTCCTGTTTTAGAATTACAAGCGGCCGATGGAGAGCACATATGGCCCTACTGCCAAGCGGCACGAAGGGGAGATGTACAGTGTGCCATACAGCACTGGGCAAGGGCAGCCCCAGCAGCAGCAGTTGCCCCCAGCCCAGCCCCAGCCCGCCAGCCAACAACAAGCTGCCCAGCCTTCCCCTCAGCAAGATGTGTACAACCAGTATGGCAATGCGTATCCTACCACTGCCACCGCTGCTACTGAGCGCCGGCCAGCAAGTGGCCCCCAGAACCAGTTTCCATTCCAGTTTGGCCGAGACCGTGTCTCAGCACCCCCTGGCTCCAGTGCCCAGCAGAACATGCCACCACAAATGATGGGTGGCCCCATACAGGCATCTGCTGAGGTTGCTCAGCAAAGCACCATGTGGCAAGGGCGTAATGACATGACCTACAATTACGCCAACAGGCAGAGCACGGGCTCTGCCCCCCAGGGCCCTGCCTATCATGGTGTGAACCGAACAGATGAAATGCTGCATACGGATCAGAGGGCCAACCATGAAGGCTCATGGCCTTCCCATGGCACACGCCAGCCTCCATATGGTCCCTCTGCCCCCGTGCCCCCCATGACAAGGCCCCCTCCTTCCAACTACCAGCCCCCACCAAGCATGCAGAATCACATTCCTCAGGTATCCAGCCCTGCTCCCCTGCCCCGGCCAATGGAGAACCGCACCTCTCCTAGCAAGTCTCCATTCCTGCACTCTGGGATGAAGATGCAAAAGGCAGGGCCCCCCGTACCTGCCTCTCACATAGCACCTGCCCCTGTGCAGCCCCCCATGATTCGGCGGGACATCACCTTCCCACCTGGCTCTGTTGAAGCCACACAGCCTGTTTTGAAGCAGAGGAGGCGACTCACCATGAAAGACATTGGTAAGGAAACCTCTCTGATTGGGTTGTATAATCTGCCCCTTTCCATGTTGTCCTTTGTTCTCTGTACGACATTCTGGATGAGGTTAAATCTGGTTGTGTTGACTAAAACAGAACCAAAGAAATTTGAGTAAGGAAGAAATCAGCTGATTTTGGCTTTTACTTAAAGGAATTGCTATACAGTGATGTCCTAAGAGGGCCTAGAAGCCATGAGGAGCAGATGTGGGTCATCTTTCAGATAGGAACTGCCTCCATTTGTTACCTTCATAGTAACCTGACTGATGGGCCAGCACTCGGGTTGACCACCTCCCACCAACCTAGGCTTGGTGGATGGATGACATGGAGGTTTTGTTTCAGGAACTCCAGAGGCATGGCGGGTAATGATGTCCCTCAAGTCTGGGCTGCTGGCAGAGAGCACATGGGCATTAGACACCATTAACATCCTGCTGTATGATGACAACAGCATCATGACCTTCAACCTCAGTCAGGTGAGTACAGGTGCCTGGGGAAGGTTGGAAGTTTGGGAGGGCCTGGGATCTTATTTAAGCTGATGATGCTAAGTGACACAGGGAATTAAGCTATCCCCAGCCAATATGGTCACCTCTACCTTGCTCTCTCTCTGATACCTTCCTTGCCAATACGTTGCCACTGGCCATTGGCTCAGAATACTGAAAACAATAATAATTTGTGTGAGGTATCAGGATTGAAAGAGAATTTGAGAGAAACTCTTTGGTATCAGTAAGAAATGCAGATTCTGTTGATGTCAGCAAGGACACCCATGTTTTCTAGACTACCAAGAAGAACCTGTGGTCTTCATCAGCAAACAGAATAGTTTCTTTTCCCTTTTTTTATTTCACCCACTCTGAATAGAAGAGATCTTTGTTGATCCCATTTTCCTAAGGTGTAGAATGGGAAGTGCTGGGGGCCAGGGAGCAGTGGAGGTTAATGATGTTCTTGCAAAGGTGATTCTCCAGGCCCTCTCTCCACAGGACATGCATCTTGAGTTTTCCCAGTAACTCTTTCTTTTGATCATTCTTAGTACCTACCAACCAACCCATCTATCAAGGAGCTGACTAAGGGGGATTGTTATTAATAGTTACTGTTTCAAAAAAAATAGTTACTGTTTCTTGTGCCACCACTTTTTGACAGGCTCTTCATATTTTCTTTCATGTCATACAACAGTCTTCTGAGGCAGATGTGGCCACTTAGAGATAAGTATACACTGAGTGGCCAGATTATTATGATCTCTGAATGCATAATAATCTGGCTACTCAGTGTATATCCTATATAATAAAAGGCTAATATGCAAATTGTCCCCTCTACCAGGAGTTCGACCAGCAAGGAGGCCGGCCAACCGCCCATGACCCCTCCCCCTGGCCAGGCTGGCCGGACCCCACCCATGCATGAATTCATGCACCAGGCCTCATACACGCACACGCACACACACACACACGCACACGCCAGATTATTATGTGTTCAGAGATCATAATAATTTGGCCATTCAGTGTATAGGCTCATAGACTTATCTTTGCCTAGGTTCACACAGCTGTTAACCGAGTCTTTCTGATTCTAAAACCTGACTTTATGTCTGTTGCATAATTTTGCCTCCCATGAGAAAGTGAAAGAATATTGATTGAGCAATTTCCATATTCCAGGCATTTGATATATTCCATTTAGACCACAGAACAATCCTATAAAGTTTAGGAATTTCTGGAAAGATGGAAAAACTATAGCTTAGAAAGTTAAGTTACAGAGCTAGTTCCTGGAAAAGCCAGAATTCAGACCTAGATCTTTCTAATTCTAAAGTCCTTATTTTTTCCATTCTGCTATACCGTTCGACCAGAAATTGATCTGAGTGGAAATTAGTGTTTTCCTCTAGAGGTAAATGGCCTGCCGATACAGGATCCAAGCTGGAATTTGGGTCCCCCTAGTACCAGCTTGGAGCAGTGTTTGGTGAACCAAAGCTTCATCCTACTAATTATGTTGCATGATCCATGGAGTACAGCCTCCTAGAATGTTGGGGAGCTTGGAGAGAAGAGAGCAGATGAACATCGGTCCAAACTGCATTCCCTCTCTCTGCTCATGTTGTGAGGGTCATCCCACCATGCCTAGATTTGGGCTCCACTTTTCTCCCTTAATTTATTTCCTGCTCTTTCTCTTTTAGCTCCCAGGGTTGCTAGAGCTCCTTGTGGAATATTTCCGACGTTGCCTGATTGAGATCTTTGGCATTTTAAAGGAATATGAGGTGGGTGACCCAGGGCAGAGAACACTACTGGACCCTGGGAGATGCAGCAAGGTGTCTAGTCCAGCCCCTGTGGAAGGGGAGGATGAGGAAGACCTTCTAGGTCCTAATCTAGAAGAGAAAGAAGAAGAGGAAGTAGTTGAAAATGATGAGGAAATGGCCTTTTCAAGCAAAGACAAGGCAGCCTCAGAGAATAGTGAGGAGAAACTTATTAGTAAGTTTGACAAGCTTCCAGTAAAGATCGTGCAGAAGAATGACCCGTTTGTGGTGGACTGCTCAGATAAGCTTGGGCGTGTGCAGGAGTTTGACAGTGGCCTGCTGCACTGGCGGATTGGTGGGGGGGACACCACTGAGCATATACAGACCCACTTTGAGAGCAAGACAGAGCTGCTGCCGACCCGGCCTCATGTGCCCTGCCTACCAGTCACCCGGAAGCATGTCACAGCAGCAGAGGGTACATCAGGGACAACAGAACAGAAGGGCCCCCCACCTGATGGCCCTCCAGAAAAACGGATCACAGCCACTATGGATGATATGTTGTCCACCCGATCTAGCACGTTGACTGAGGAGGGAGCTAAAAGTGCAGAGGCTCCCAAGGAGAGCAGCAAGTTTCCATTTGGCATCAGCCCAGCACAGAGCCACCGGAACATCAAGATCCTAGAGGATGAACCCCACAGTAAAGATGAGACCCCACTGTGTACCCTTCTGGACTGGCAGGATTCCCTTGCCAAGCGCTGCGTCTGTGTCTCCAATACCATCCGAAGCCTGTCATTTGTGCCAGGTAACGACTTTGAGATGTCCAAACACCCAGGGCTGCTGCTGATCCTGGGCAAGCTGATCCTTCTACACCATAAGCATCCAGAACGGAAGCAGGCACCACTAACTTATGAGAAGGAGGAGGAGCAGGACCAAGGGGTGAGCTGCAACAAAGTGGAGTGGTGGTGGGACTGCTTGGAGATGCTCCGGGAAAACACCTTGGTCACACTAGCCAACATCTCGGGGCAGTTGGACCTCTCCCCGTACCCTGAGAGCATTTGCCTGCCTGTCCTGGATGGACTCCTACACTGGGCAGTCTGCCCCTCAGCTGAAGCCCAGGACCCCTTCTCCACCCTGGGCCCCAATGCCGTCCTCTCCCCCCAGAGACTGGTCTTGGAAACTCTCAGCAAACTCAGCATCCAGGACAACAATGTGGACCTGATCCTGGCCACGCCCCCCTTCAGCCGCCTGGAGAAGTTGTATAGCACCATGGTGCGCTTCCTCAGTGACCGAAAGAACCCAGTGTGCCGGGAGATGGCCGTGGTACTGCTGGCCAACCTGGCGCAGGGAGACAGCCTGGCAGCCCGTGCCATCGCCGTGCAGAAGGGCAGCATCGGCAACCTCCTGGGCTTCCTGGAGGACAGCCTTGCTGCCACGCAGTTCCAGCAGAGCCAGGCGAGCCTGCTCCACATGCAGAACCCCCCCTTTGAGCCAACTAGTGTGGACATGATGCGGCGGGCTGCCCGTGCGCTGCTGGCCCTGGCCAAGGTGGACGAGAACCACTCAGAGTTCACGCTGTATGAGTCACGGCTGTTGGACATCTCGGTCTCACCATTGATGAACTCATTGGTTTCACAAGTCATTTGTGATGTACTGTTTTTGATTGGCCAGTCATGACAGCCGTGGGACACCTCCCTCCCTGTGTGCGTGTGCGTGTGTGGAGAACTTAGAAACTGACTGTTGCCCTTTATTTATGCAAAACCACCTCAGAATCCAGTTTACCCTGTGCTGTCCAGCTTCTCCCTTGGGAAAAAAAGTCTCCTATTTCTCTTTCTTCCCAGTTCCCCTCACCTTTCTACCTTTCTGTTCCTTGTCCTCACTCCCTCAGGACCCTACCCTATTTGAAAAGACAAAGCTCTGCCTACATAGAAGACTTTTTTATTTTAACCAAAGTTACTGTTGTTTACAGTGAGTTTGGGGAAAAAAAATAAAATAAAAATGGCTTTCCCGGTCCTTGCATCAACGGGATGCCACATTTCATAACTGTTTTTAATGGTAAAAAAAAAAAGGAAAAAAATACAAAAAAAACCCTCTGAAGGACAAAAAAGGTGACTGCTGAACTGTGTGTGGTTTATTGTTGTACATTCACAATCTTGCAGAAGCCGAGAAGTTCGAAGTTGTGGACAGACCCTGTTCACTGGAGAGGCCTGTGCAGTAGAGTGTAGACCCTTTCATGTACTGTACTGTACACCTGATACTGTAAACATACTGTAATAATAATGTCTCACATGGAAACAAGAGAAAAAACCGCTGGGTCAGCAGCAAGCTGTAGTTTTTAAAAATGTTTTTAGTTAAATGTTGAGGAGAAAAAAAAAAAAGGCTTTTCCCCCAAAGTATCATGTGTGAACCTACAACACCCTGACCTCTTTCTCTCCTCCTTGATTGTATGAATAACCCTGAGATCACCTCTTAGAACTGGTTTTAACCTTTAGCTGCAGCCACTGTGCTGCCACGTGTGTATATATATGACGTTGTACATTGCACATACCCTTGGGTCCCCACAGTTTGGTCCCCCTCCCAGCTACCCCTTTATAGTATGACGAGTTAACAAGTTGGTGACCTGCACAAAGCGAGACACAGCTATTTAATCTCTTGCCAGACATCGCCCCTCTTGGCGCGATGCTGTACAGGTCTCTGTAAAAAGTCCTTGCTGTCTCAGCAGCCAATCAACTTATAGTTTATTTTTTTCTGGGTTTTTGTTTTGTTTTGTTTTCTTTCTAATCGAGGTGTGAAAAAGTTCTAGGTTCAGTTGAAGTTCCTGATGAAGAAACACAGTTGAGATTTTTTCAGTAATAAAATCTGCATATTTGTATTTCAAACAATGTAGCTAAAACTTGATGTAAATTCCTCCTTTTTTCCTTTTTTGGCTTAATGAATATCATTTATTCAGTATGAAATCTTTATACTATATGTTCCACGTGTTAAGAATAAATGTACATTAAATCTTGGTAAGACGTTTGTGAGGCTTTTTGTTGTTTTCAAACTATTTAAAAGTTTGACCCTTTGGGGGTGTGGTTCCTGATCTTGCAACTCTCCCTTGGTGTGCACTCTCCTCTAAAAGGTGACATCCTGGACCCTGTCATTTCTGCATCATATTTTACTTTACTTTCCATGGTGTAAGTTTAAATTTAAGAAAGCTGAGATTTCGCCTGCAAGAGGAAGTTTTAGGCATTAAAAGCATGTTAGCTTTTTGAAATAAAGTGAGTTTAGCCAAAGAAACTGATGGCCTGGCCAGTGTGGCTCAGCACTTGAGCGTTGACCCGGGAACCAAGAGGTCACTGGTTCGATTCCCAGTCAGGGCACTATAAAAAGAAAAAAAGTCCTCCAAAGAAATTGATGATACTCTAAAAGAGCGATTTTCAACCTTTCTCATCTCATGACACACAAACTAATACTAAAATTCTGCAGCACACCAAAAAACATTTTATGCTGATCAAAAATAGGTATACTTTTTTTTGTTAATCCTTACCTGAGGATATTTTTTCCATTGACTTTTAGAGGGGGGGAGAGAGAGGGAGATCAATGTGAGAGTGACACGTCAGTTGGTTGCCTCCCACACATGGACCTGAGCTGGGAATGAACCTGCAACCCAGATACATGCTCTTGACCAAGAATCAAACCCTCAACCCTTTGGTGCCCAGGCCGATGCTCTACCACTGAGCCGTATTGGCCACGGCAAAAAATAGGTATACTTTTGATTCACACCTAGTGACTGTGTGTTGGCTGTTGTCATTTTTTATTTGACAATCTAAGGGAAAAGGAAGTCAGTACCTCTAATAGGTATTGTGTGTTTTAAAAATTCTTGGCACACCAGTTGAAAACCTGCTCTAGAAAGAAACTTTTGGAAATAGTTGGCAAAGGGAATGATCTCTATTTTTCTTAGAAATTGTTAACAATAAGACAACCATTTATCTGGAAGCAGCCTCCAACTTAGCCATTAATTTCTCCAGACTAACTCTCCCCTGATTCCAGATAAGAACATTCAGCTGCTTTCTTGCTGTCTCTGGAAGTTTAGTTTGAACATACCCAAACTAAAATGCCATCTTCCCCTAGAAATCTGCCTTTCCCATAGTTTTCTCAGTAAATGGCATCTCCATCACTTGGCAAAAAAAATACTTTCATTTCTACTGCCATTCTGTTAGCAGTCTTCAAAAAATAATCCTTAGTCCAGTCACTAACGCTGTAGTTTAAGACATTATCATACTTCTTGAAGATTCTTGAAATATCCTCCAGCCCTAGCTGGTTTGGCTCAGGGGATAGAGCATCGGCCTGCCTGCGGACTAAAGGGTCCCATGTTTGATTCTGGTCAAGGGCACGTGCTGGAGCTGTGGGCTTGATCCCCAGTAGGGGGCATGCAGGAGGCAGCCGAGCAGTGATTTTTCTCTCATCATTGATGTTACTATCTTTCATCTCCCTCTCCCTTCCTCTCTGAAATCAATAAAAATATATAAAACTAAAAATAAAAAAAGAAAGATCCTCCAAACTGTCCTTTCTGCTTCTGCTTGGCCTGGTAGAACCTATTCTCAATATAGCAACCAGAATACTCCTTTTAAAGCCAAGTCAGATTAAAATCCTTTAATGCTTCTCACTCTAAGTAAAAGTCCAGATCATTATAATGACCTACCAGGCCCTCAGCTGTCTAGCATGCTGTTACCGTTCTGGTTTCCTCTCTTCCCCATTGCTCACTGTACTATACCGGCTGTTTCCACCTTGGGGCCTTTGCACTTACTGTTCCCTCTGTCCAGAATACTGGCACCAGATAACTGCCTGGTTCAAGTCCTCATCTTCAAGTCTCTGCTCAAATATATTGGTGAATCTTTCCCTGGCCACCTTGTTTAAAATAGCAATCTGCTCCTCTGTCTTATTTTCCTTCTCTGCCTAAATTTTCTTTGTTGTACTTGTTACCATCTGGCCTATTGTACATTGTACTTATCTGTAGCCTTACACTAGAACATCAGCTCTCTGAGGACAGGGGGGTTTCTTTTGTTCACTGCTATATCCCTGTCCTATATCCCTAGCACAGTCTGGCACAAAGTTAATGAAATGTAGTACAGGCTAATGTTACAATATATAGCTTCTCTGTTCATCTACTTCCTTAGGGAAACAGTGGAAAAACCAAAAGCAATTACAGAGAAATGCTATTATTGTGGACACTTAGAAGTAGAATTTGAAACAATAGCTTTCTATTACCTACTTGGCTACCAGACATAGTACATCAAATAATCCTACAACAGTCCCATGCCTGTGAGGTCACTATTCTGTCTCACATTTTATAGTTGAGGAAAGTGGCTTGTATGAGCTCACACCAACCGAGGTCTCTCTGACTCGAAGGTCCATAGTCTTCCTAATTCACCAGACTACCTTCTTCCTGGGTCGAAGGACAGCCAGAGCTCGGCAGGTAAGATTTGTTTTTTGTTTTAGCATGAGGTAAAATGATGCCAAGAATTTCAAACAAATGTTTATCAAATTAAGTATGGTTGTTAACATTTGGGTCAGGGACAGGAATGAATAATTAGTATTTCTCTATTGAGAGAAGAAGAAATAGAGATCATTGGTGAACCTTCATCCACCAAGATACCTTCCTAGGACTCTTCTGGAAAAAAACTAAATGGGGAGCTTTTCATATCTATATTTTGGTGAGCAATATTGCTAATGGCTATTTTTACTCTGGGCCTCTTGAACTCCACTTTCTAGTGTAGAAAGTGCATTTCTGGGCTGTGTGTGGAGCATTGCCTAGGAGTTTGGTTTCCTGGGTTCCTTTCATCTGCTCTCCTGCAATGCAGGGGGAGCCGAGCCTAGTCTCCAGTTTCTGACTGGAGTTAGCACAGGCCAAGAGCTCTAGCCACTGAGCTGTGAGTAATTTGCTTTTGAGAAGTAAATAGAACCTTGCCTGTAGAGAGCCCAGGGGTGTGGCCAGTAGTTCTTTTCCCAGGCTCCTCCCTCCCCACCCCCCAAATGACCTTAACCTTCTTTCATAGCTGGAGAGCATCCAAGTCTGGCCTAAACAATACTCTCAACCTCATTGGCTCTTTTGCTTTGCAGCCAGTGCCACCCCTAAGTGGCTAAGGCCCTTCCCACTAGGCCTCTCAGTGGGGTCAAGGTTTTCTAACTACGGAAAGGCAAACACCAAAGAAAGAGTGAAAAAGTAACCTAGTGTCCACGGCCTTTAAAGGATCAGTGTTTGGGTTCTGCAGTTGGGAGGTAGGGCAGGACCTTTGTCCTGGAGTGGATGGGCATCTTCAAGAGATACAGCAGAAACCAAAATGTGTGCTTTTGGCCACCCCAGGTTTCAGGATGGATGTAAATGTCACGTAGCATTCTTGGAAACTGCCAATTAATGCCTTTTATCCATAGTGAAAGGAAGTAGCATAAAGTTCTGATTAAGGTACAGCTGCTTGTCATCAGTCATTAGCATTGCCTACTAACAGTTGGCAATGACAGGTATCAGAGGCCTGTGTGGTCACTTGTGTCCCATAATGCCATGGCCTCAAGGCCAATGTCCCAGAACAATGGTCGGCAAACTCATTAGTCAACAGAGCCAAATTTTTTAAACTTAAACTTCTTCTAACGCCACTTCTTCAAAATAGACTCGCCCGGGCCGTGGTATTTTGTGGAAGAGCCACACTCAAGGGGCCAAAAAGCCGCATGTGGCTCACGAGCCGCAGTTTGCCGACCACTCTCCCAGAACAAAGCTTCTCCAATATTCAAATAGGACTGGGGTCATGAAAAGTTTAGTGTCTGGAAACTGAGCTAATACACAGCACTGTTTCTCTGCCCAGCCTGAGGCCAAGGTGATCTCCAGATGTGGCCAGAGGAAGGCAGAGAAATGAGTTGTCTGGTTGCTTCAGGGAGGGGAGAACTTCCTCCACACTTTCAGCAGAAAAATCACTTCTTTTCATTCAGGAGGGTCTAACAGCCCATCCTTCCTGAGCACTTTATGCCACTCACTATGAAATCCAGGAGGTAGGTAATATTTCCATGAGGACAAGAACTGTGTCTGCCTTGCTCAGTGTTCACCCTCATTCCCTCTCACAGGGTAGGCACTCCCATTTTGTTGAATAAATCAAACAGGTAAGAGAGGAATTTAGTGGAGGAAAGAGTGGTTAGGAGTTGGTGTGCCCTATGTGGTATTCTTGGTATATCCCATACAGCCTTAGTCAAGTGGAAAAAAAGAAGAGAGAGAAAGAGGTAAACCTGAGAAAAATTTAAATAGTATAGAGTGTTAGAAAAAACAACAACCTGGGAAGCTAGAAACTGAAATTTAAGTCCCACCTCTGCCACTAGCTGTGTAACTTCAGGCTAGTCATGTCCCCTGAGTCTTTGTTCCTTCATCCAATAAACTACAGGTATCAGGTTAAACAGATTGACTTGTTCACCATAACTTTATTGAGTACATACAATGTGCAAAGAAAGTACTGTTCTAAGTGCTGGTAATACTTTGAACAAGGCCCCCGCTCTCACAGAGCTTCTTTCCATAACAGGAAAACAGATGCCGAGTAAATTCCTGGACAGGACCCTCACGTGGTGATAAGCAGAGTACAGAACACACCCTAGCTGGTTGGGCTCAGTGGTTAGAGGGCCAGCCTGCAGACTAGAGGCTTGTGGGTTTGAGTCCCAGCAAGAGCACAGACCTGGGGTGCGGGCTCTGGGCTGCCTGTGGGAGGCAATTAACTGATGTGTCTCTCTCACATCTCTCCCTCCCTTCCACTCTCTCTAAAAATCAACGGGAAAAAATATCCTCAGGTGAGGATTAACAAACAAAACAAGAAAACAGAACAGGGTGATGGGCTAGTACAGGGTCGTGATTGTGGCTGGACAGTCAGGGAAGGCCTCTATGAGGAGGTGACATTCAGCTGACATCTGAATGCAGTGAGTTTGCCAAAGGGTAGTCTGGCAGGGAAGGGTTTCAGGCAGGGGAAATGGCATGAGCAGAGCCAGGCAAGTTCAAAAAACAGAAATGTCACTTCCATTCCAGGATTCTAGAAAAAGTGATGTATTGTTTAGGTCAGGGAGGTGTATTAAGAAGTTGTTTCTTGCCGAAACCGGTTTGGCTCAGTGGATAGAGCGTCGGCCTGCGGACTGAAAGGTCCCGGGTTCGATTCCGGTCAAGGGCATGTACCTTGGTTGCGGGCACATCCCCAGTGGGAGGTGTGCAGGAGGCAGCTGATCGATGTTTCTCTCTCATCGATGTTTCTAGCTCTCTATCCCTCTCCCTTCCTCTCTGTGAAATATCAATAAAATATATTTAAAAAAAAAAAAAAAAAAAAAAAAAAAAAAAAAAAAAAAAAAAAAAAAGAAGTTGTTTCTTGGTGGTGTAGGATCTCTGCTTCTTCGTGGAAGTGGCTGGGTGGTGTAGTCATTCTGGAGCCCTGGGATCCATCTCTGTCTCCCTGGCTCTCCCAGTGCCGCTCGCTCAGTGCAGATGCAGCCACCATTTTAGCTGCTGACTCTAAAAGCAGACTAGATAGAGTTGCCTCTTCCACTACTTACTCACAGCCTTGGAGGCTGAGAACCCCCTCCCATCCCACCTAGTCTTCTATTCTGACAAGCCAGGGCTTTGAGAGCACGAGATTCAGCTTCCTCGTTTTCCTGTCGGAGCAGGAGCCAGAAAATGAAACAGGAAACAGAGCAGAAGAGGAGGGGGGTGGGTAGCAGAGAAGGAAAAGGAGAAAGTGCAGGGAAGTGGAACAGAAGATCTGGACAAAGTTCTGCCTCTGAAGGGGGACAGATGAGTTTTTAGAAAACATTCTGACTTGTCACAAGAGACTCCTGCTCTTTTTTTGTTGTTGTTAACATATTTTTATTGATTTCAGAGAAGGGAGAGGGAGAGAGACAGAAACATCAATGATGGGAGAGAATCGCTGATGGGCTGCCTCCTGCACACCCCCTACTGGGGATAGGGCCTGCAACCCAGACATGTGCCCTGACGGGGAATCAAACCTTGACCTTCTGGTTCATAGGTTGACCATCAGCCACTGAGCCACAATGGTCAGGCCAAGGTTTTATTTTATTTTTTACTTCTCTCATTGCTCTTATGAACATGAATCATTCGTAGCCCCAGGGGATCCAGAGAGGTTGAGTGACAGGCCTGGGGTCCCACAGCCATTTCAAAACAGAGCTGGGGCTGGCCTCCTTGGCTTGGGAATCCGTCTTCCACCCAAGACTCTGCCCTCCAGCTCTTCCCTGTCCTTCTCCGTTGGGAGGAGGTGGATCCCCTGAAGTGCCCTGACTGGAATCAAACTGTGACCTTCTGGTTCATAGGTCGATGCTCACCCACGGAGCCACACAGGCCAGGGCAACCACTGTCCTTTTCACAAGTAGATTTTTGAGGGAATTTAGTGTGGGCAGAGGGAAACTTCGAATGCATTTCTTTTCCCCATGTGAATTCACAAAGCAAGGACAGTTCGTTTCTGTTTTGTCTTTGCGGTGCTGCTTGGAGCCCCACAGACTTCTAGAGTCTCCAGCCACAACTTGCCCTCCGGCTTAGCGGATTCACACGCAGGCCTCCGGGGCCGAGAACCAGTGTCTGTTGCTGAAAAGCCTGGGGTGGGGAAGAGTCTTCTCAACTCTGTTTTCCCCTTCTCTTCTAACGAACAACTAAAATGGGATTTATATTTTATCCACCTTACACACAACAAATACCTAAAGGGTAGTTTAGGTCTCGGGGCCTGAAGTGACTTACAAAGAATCAAAAGATGCAGTCCCTGGCCACCACAGACCGGATCTGGGCTAGTTTGCCTGAGAGACAGCAAGCATCGCCTTTGTTTCCACCCACAGGAGTAGCTGGGGCTGAAGATAAACCCCTCCCTCGCCGTCGCCGGGGCTGCGGCCACAAGCTCACCCGGCCCGGCTGCGTTCCGAGGGCAGATAACTGAAACCGCAGAGGCTTTGGGATCCTGAGAAACGAGAAATCGACCAACGGAGAAGGATTTATTATCTGCTTCCTTTAAGCAGGGTGCAAAGTTGTTCTAACAGTTTCCGTTACAGGGCTACCAACCGGCCGCTCCTCCCCAACAGACGGTTGTGTTGAGTCGGCTTTTTTTCTTCTCCTTTTTTGGTCCCACTTCCTACGAGAGAAACTGCTTGAATGAGGAAGAAGGGAGTCCTGGGGGGTGTTCTCTGAAGTTCCCTTCTCCGTCCTCACTAGCCGCCTGAGGTGGGGACTGGAGCAGGACAGAAGGTCCCTGGTAGCTGGAGGAGTTGAAAGTCAAGGGGATCCCCCACTCTTCACACCCAAGACGCAGGGTGCCGCTCCTGGCCACAGAAACCCCAAGAAGGCGTTTCTCTCTATTCGGAGAACATCTATTGTGCGCCGGGCCCTGTGCTGAGCTGTTGCTGCCAGACAGCAGGGAAAGTGCTGCTCGGGCTTCTGCGAAGAGAGGCCGCGGGGCAGCCCCAACTCCGAGAGCCTTGCACACACCGGGGACTCAGTGATGGAACTGGGGCAAGAACCCCGACTCTGAGACAGCTGCCCCGGGGGCCAAGTGAAGGCAGGGGAGGGGGCCGAGGACAGGGTAGTGCGGGCGGGAAGTCTCCAGGTGTCACCAAGGCGGGAAGGTGCAAGACGGAGGGCGCAGAGTGGAGGGGCTCGGCCGTCCCCGCCCCGCAGGCCCGGAGTCATCATGGCCGCCGCGGAGGGGGCGGAGCAGCTCCGAGCCGGGCGGGGCCGCCGGCGGCGGAGCCAGTGCGCAGGCGCGGCCGCTCGGGTCCCCGGATGGAGGAGCTGAGGTTCGGACCCCGTCTGGGAGGTCGAGACGGGCTGATGCTGGGGCCTCGGCGCCAGCGTGGGAGCCCGAAAGTTCTTGGGGGCGGGAAGTTGTCAAACGGAGGCGGAGGGAAACGAGGCGGAGGCCGCCGAGAAGCGGGGAGCCCCGCCCCTCCGCCATAGCGGCCTCGGGGTGCCGCCTCTTCCTCTCCAGTCTCCCGCCCTCCCCTGCCTTCCGGCCCTGCGGCCGGGCCTGGCCCCGCCGCCCCCCTCGGAAATATCCCCTAGCCCTTTGGGGAGAGGAGATCCCTGATGCCAGCTTGGAGCTGTGTCTGAAAGAAGCGGGCTAGACGCGGCTCGCGACGGCCAGCGAGGCCTCTGGCCTTGAGGACCCTTGTTACAGCGATGTCCCCACCCCACAGAGGATGATAGTCTTCCCCCAGAGTCCAGGGCTCCAATTCAGCCGGCTTCCCTGTTTTCTCAGGCCCTCCCTGCCCTCAGCATACCCAGCAAGAGCTTGCGCCATCATCGGACAAGACCGGGCTGGGTTAGGGAGACCTGGGTTGTAATCCTGTTTTACAAAGAGCGCATCCCCTTTGGCCGGTGTGAGGCCTGCTAGGAAGACCATGAGGTTTCAGAATTTAAAAAATGAAAGAAAATGACGTTCTCTTTAAATATAGACTTGAGTGTGCCGCTTGACCCCAGTGAGCCTCAGTTTCCACATCTATAAAAATGGCGATGGTAATTATACTGGCCTCACAGGGTTTAATGAGATCTCTGATGTAAAAACTAGGGAGATTTTTATTACTCACCTCGGAGGCATATTTATCTCATGGGAAAATGGAGTAAAACTAGTAGCTTTCTGTCCTGACAGTTCAGAGAGAGTGACTTGGCAAAGGGTTTGTTGGGAAGTGAGGGTGGCAATTAGCTGAGAGGGAGAACTCACTGGCTTTATTTTGTTTTTACTTGGTTTACCTGTAAATTAGGGCTACAAGTCTCCCGTGGTCGCTGGGGCTAGAGTTTGACTCTGGAGAGAGGAAGGAAGAATGGCAGCCTGGTGAAGAGGCAGAGGTGGGTTAAGTGCTTTTCTTTTCCTAACTTCTCTTCTGCATGTGGGCGGGAACTGAAGGGCAAAAGTGAATTCACGCAAGGGTAGAGAACCAGTGACCGTGGTGGTATCTGTTTCTACGATTCCTCTCGATTCAGCGAGTCAAATGTTGGAAATGTTGGATAGATTCACAAACTGTCTCTTTGGGGTTTTCCGAAGCTTGCCTTTGAACTGAATTTTGATGAGCAAACCGGTGTGGTGGTGGTGGCCCCTCCCTTCCTCTTGGCTTCCTGGTAATGGAGTAAGCAGTAGGCGCCCCCTTGTGCTGAGGATAGGTACTGTTGCTATTGGCCAATCTTGCTTCCTTTATGGAGAAATTTTATTTTTCTACTAGAGGCCCAGTGCATGAAATTTGTGCATTGGGGGGGGCTCAGTCCGGGATGTCCCACTGATGGGGAGTGGGTCTAAGCCGGCAGCCAGACATCCTTAGTGCTGTCGCAGAGGCGGGAGAGGCTTGTTTGCCACCCGTCAGCCTGGCTCAGGGCTTCTGGCTGAGCAGAGCTCCTGCATTGAGCGTCTTCCCCCCTGGTGGTTAGTGTGCATCATAGTGGCCAGTTGTTCCACTGTTTGGTCGATTTGCATATTACCCTTTTATTATATAGGACTAGAGACCTGTGGGGTCCCTCGGCCAGGCCTGCACCCTCTCGCAATCTGGGACCCCTCGGGGGATGTCAGACTGCCAGTTTCTGCCTGATCCCCGCAGGCCAGTCTGAGGGACCCCACTGGTGCAGGAATCTGTGCACAGGGCCTCTAGTATGCATATAAGATCTTTGGTTAATCTCTTCCTGCCCTCCCACCTCCCCCCTTCCCTCTGAGATTCATCAGTCTGTTCCATGTTTCCATGCCTGTGCGTTGAGTGTCTGCCCCCTGGTGGTCAGTGTGTGTCATAGCTACTGGTCCAGCGGTCACTTAGGCCAGTGGTCGGCAAACTCATTAGTCAACAGAGCCAAATATCAACAGTACAACGATTGAAATTTCTTTGGAGAGCCAAATTTTTTAAACAAACTTCTAACGCCACTTCTTCAAAATAGACTCGCCCAGGCCGTGGTATTTTGTGGAAGAGCCACACTCAAGGGGCCAAAGAGCCGCATGTGGCTCGTGAGCCGCAGTTTGCCGACCACTGACTTAGGCTATTAGATATATGAATGGCTTCTCGTGACTTTGTAGTCATGCTCTTAACATGAGTATGGTGAGAGGAATACTTTGAACAGTGATTTTTATACCCAGAGCCAATGAACTGGTAATGACACATCCTGTTCTTGCCACTTACACTCAATCAAACACAGGCTTAAAATAGTCTATTTGTATGCTAGGCCCTGAGGATATAGTTGTGAACCCTTAAGGCAGACAAAGCCCCTGCCCTCCCAAGCAACTTATTTAAGCAATAGCACTAAGACCACATGTCAGAGTACAATGAAAGCATATCACATAGTCTGGTGAATTCTAGACAAGGGATACCTAAAGGCTTGGTAGGTATTAGCCAGATAAGAGAAGAAAAATATTCCAGCCCTCCCTGTTAATTTCTCAATTTAAATATTTTTTTCTTTAGGGATAGAACCCCGGCATACATCAGGAACTCAGTGGATGTTTGTGGGGTGGAACTGGGGCAAGAACACCAAATCAGGGAGTTGTATCTGATGTTCTTGCCCTTCTTTCTGATTTCCCAGACTGGTTCTGTAAGAGCCATTGCTACTTCTTTTAGTCCAAGAGACTGTGTGGTGTATGTTTTTTTTTTTTTTTTTTAATAATAAAAAGCCTTGAAGTGCATTCCTTGCCTCAAAATGGCTTTGCAGTTGTTTATATGTTGCTGCCATTCCAACAAAGAAATGCGAAATACGTTTTCTGTCTTTAGTAGTCAACTCTGTCTTCCCCCTAAGTTTGTTTTAGCAATGTAAGCTGGTTTAAGTCCTGCCGAGTGGTGGTTTTCTTTTCCTTCTCCACTTAATTTAACAGACCAGCTGAACACACATCAGAGAGCTAAGCTGAAGTGTGTAGTCATTATGGTCTTCCAGTTCAGTTCTATGCCCCATTTTTGGGACTCTGGTTTGGGACCTAGTTTATTATTCTGGGCAAGAGGAAAAGGACACACACCAAATAACACCAACCACAATATAGATGTAGTAGTACTTCTTCACACTTTAGTCCATTTCACCATCATGCCAGTTTTGTGAGATGGGCAGAATAATCTGATCTCATTGTATACATAAAGAACTGAGGTTCAGAAGGACTGAATGAGAATTTGTGAGTGACAGAGCCAGGACCTGAACTTAGGTCTTTAGTTCCTGCATATTGGGGGGAAGGGGAACATGCAACAAGCTTTTTAAAGATTTGCTGCAAGCCCTAGCCTGTTTGGCTCACTGGTTAAAGTGTTGGCCCCGGGCGACTGAAGGGTCCCCGATTTGATTCCCGTCAAAGGACGGGAATGAGTGCGAGGCAACCAATCGATGTGTCTCTGTCTCTTCCCCTCCTTTCCATTCTCTCTAAAAAAAAAGAAAGAAAGAGAGAGAGAGATAGAGAGAGAGAGAGAGAGAGAGAGAGAGAGAGAGAAAGAAAGAAATGGAAAAACTATCCTTGGGTGAGGATTAACAAAAAACAAACAAAAAAAAGATTTGCTGTGAATTGTGAATTTAGCATTCCGATTTTATGCCTATATGTGTGGAATTTTCCCAACAAGAATATAGTGTTTCAGAGTGACACCAAATGACATCTGCCTTCAAGATGCTTTTCGCTCATTTGGGAAGTTAAGTGGTTAAATTTGCCTAGTAATGCTGAAGGGGGAGTCTCCTGTGGAGAATGCTTTCAAGAATTTACTTTCAGGCCACATGTGACATTTCCTTCTTGGGTTTTGGAGTTTAGAAGCCTGAGGGAGCTCAGTCTTGGCAGCAACACCCCTGAATTCCTGTGGTGAGAGGATGTGGCCCCTGGACCCATCCCGGAAAGAGGTGCTGAGGTTTGCGATCAGCTGCCGGGTCCTGACTCTGGTGCTACAGGTCAGTCTCTGATCTTTTGTGCTGAACATGCCGTTGTCACATGACTGGGCCAGACACTAAAAATAGTCCCCATCTTCTTTACACCTCCAAGGTGTGCCCCTCCAGGTGGTTGGAACCATAGACACTTAGGCTTCATGGCTGGAAAATGGGCAAGACTCTTAGGAATGGTCTCTAATTGCTTATTCTACACATGAAAAGCAGAGGCACAGAAAGTTTAAAGAGCTTCCCTAAAGTCACACAACAAGTTAGAGAAGGGTCAGAATCAGAACCCAGGTTTCCTAACTCCTGAGCTAGCGATCTTTCCAGCAGGCCATGATGTTCTGTAACCAGAGATGACATTAGGGTGTGACAACTTAAAGCATTGGCCTGGATCCCCTAAGCAGGAGACTGAGCACTATGTCAATCAGTTGAATGGGAAAGAGGTGGCAATGTCCTGAGACCATCTGTGTATATTTGTTTAGTCAGTAGTGTCTCCTGCTCTTCTCCCAGGCGTCTCCTCTTGCTGTCATACCCACACACAGCCCTCAGAATGCATTCACTTTTGCAAAACTCCCTTTCCCCTCCAAGGCTGTCCTTATACATATTTTAATTACATTTCATATATGTATGAGTTAAATGCAGTGCCTAGCACAATGCCCAATGTTTAGTAGGTCCTTAGTATGTATTGGTAAATGTAGTCAACATCTTAGGTATGTTGTTATATTAGCATAATTATTGTATGTGTACCTTTTATCATAAGCTTCATTCTCTCGGAGGCTCATAGCTGGTTCCTTTGTGGAAATCCCCTTTTCTCTTTTCTCCCTTACTATAGGAGGCATAGTAGGCTCTGCTGGCTCCCAAGTTTAGTTAAAAGTGTCTTCAACATGGAGACTAGGGCTGTTTTCACTATTTGAAGTGGCCTGATTCCAAAAAAACTGACCAAAAAGAGAAAGAGCCTTAAAAATGGGGTTGTACTCCTGGTGCCAGGCTGGAGAAACTGACTCAGTGATAGCTTGGAACCAGTATTTGCTGAGTGATTGGCAGAACCAGTGGAACAATACTGTGAATCGGCATCTGGAATAGGAAACCAGTACAGCTGGGTTCTAATTCAGTTGATTTGGAAACAAAGATGTTTTGTAGACTGTTCACTCAATCACCAAAAGTTTATGAAGTACCTACTCTGTTCCACGAACTGTGCTAGGTGGCGAGTATAAAAGTAATGGTGTCTTGCCGAAACCGGTTTGGCTCAGTGGATAGAGCGTCGGCCTGCGGACTGAAGGGTCCCTGGTTCGATTCCGGTCAAGGGCATGTGCCTTGGTTGCGGGCACATCCTCAGTGGGAGGTGTGCAGGAGGCAGCTGATCGATGTTTCTCTCTCATCGATGTTTCTGGCTCTCTATCCTTCTCCCTTCCTCTCTGTGAAATATCAATAAAATATAAAAAAAAAAAAAAAAAAAAAAGTAATGGTGTCTTTTCCCTTAAGTAACTGACAATCTAATTGGGCAAAAAAATATTTAACAATATGCAATTTTGTTATTTCTCCCACTGCCAACCCTTCTAGTTTTAAAGGTAATGCCATTAGAATATATTGCCAGTTACCCTTCATTGTTGCTGTCATCTGTAGTTTTTTTAAAAATGTATTTTTATTGATTTCAGAGAGGAAGGGAGAGGGAGAGATAGAAACATCAATAATGAGAATCATTGATCGGCTGCCTCCTGCACACCCCCCACTGGGGATTGAGCCTACAACCCAGGCATGTGCCATTGACCGAATCGAAACTGGGATCCTTCAGTTTGCAGGCCGACGCTCTATCCACTGTGCCAAACTGGCTATGGCTGTCATGTGTGTTAATGACAGCTCATTCCTCCTCATTACTTGAAGTTTTTAGCTTCTGATTCAGTTACTCTTTCCAGCACAACTATTCATTTCTTGGTGGTTTGAATATTAATGAGGCTGATACACCTGACCATTATCTCCTATCATTTCAGCTCACTTTCTCTGGTATCCCAGCTCTAATGATTCTTCTAACGCCTCAGGATTTATAATCCATTGATCATACCAATTTTCCTTGACTCTCACCCATCTCAAGGCTTCAGCTCCACTTTTTACCTAGCTTGGATTCCATGCTCCATCATGCATACCCACACAACTCACTTACTCCCTTCTCTGTATGTCCAACCTTGGTTAAATTCAGTTCTCTGTCATCCCATGCTTGCATCTGCCCAGAGTAAAACACACAACTGTAGTAGCTAGTTTCCTTTTATTCAAGATCATTAATCCAATTGAGTCCTTAATGCTACCTGCCAATGTTAGTGTATTTCTCTTGTCCATCCACCACACCCCACCCCCATTTTCTGCACATTCAAATCACCGGGGAGAGTTTTTTAAAAACTCAATGCCCAGCCCTGACCGGTTTGGCTCAGTGGATAGAGTGTCGGCCTGCGGACTGAGGGGTCCCGAGTTTGATTCCGGTCAAGGGCATGTACCTTGGTTGCGGGTACATCCCCGGTGGGGGGTGTGCAGGAGGCAGCTGATCCATGATTCTCTCTCATCGATGTTTCTAACTCTCTATCCCTCTCCCTTCCTCTCTGTAAAAACATCAATAAAATATATTTTAAAAAAAACAAAAAAAAACAACTCAATGCCCAGGCTGTAACCCATACCAGTTAAATCATTAACTCTGGAGAAGGAACCCAGGCATCAGTATTTCTAAAACTACCTGGGTGATTCCCTGTTTTGAGAATTGAGATTATAGATGACATATTTTACATGTATTAGTCTTTAGTCAAATCTCTAATTCTTTTCCCCAAATTGCTTTCCTGAGTAAAATATAGAAGCACTCAGAAGCGACTTTCTGCATGCTCACACCACATCGTCGGCATACCTACGTCTTCACCTCTGTGCCTTCACTGTGGAAGGCTGGGTGAGCTGTCTGTCCTCTCCAAGCTTAGCTCCTCCACCTGTGCAGCAGATTCCATCTCCTGTCGCCTGCTCCAGCAGTTCTCCATTCTCTTTCTTGTATACTCGTTTCCTTTTCACTGATTTATTCCCACTGGCAAACACTTTTCTCCCACCTTAAATATATTTTTTTATTGATTTTAGAGAGGAAGGGAGAGGGAGAGAGATAGAAACATCAATGATGAGAGAGAATAATTGATCAGCTGCCTCCTGCATGTCCCCTGCTGGGAACTGAGCCCACAACCTGGACATGTGACCTGACTGGGAATTGAACTGTGACCTCAACCACAGAGCCACACCAGCCACGCTATCTCCCACCTTAAAATATATATATATATATATATATATATATATATATATATATATATATATATATTTATCTTTACCCCACATTGTCATTCTCCTACTACCCCATTTCTCTGCTCACCTTTACAGCAAACCTCCTCCAAATAATTGTCTTATGCACTATCTCCCTTCTTCCCTTCGCTGTTGAACCCAGTCTAGGCAATCTTCTCTCTCCTCCACCCCATTGAAATAGCTCTTGTCAAAGTCACCAGTGACCTTCACATTGCTAAATCTAGTGGTCAGTTTTCAGGCCCCATCTTACTTGACTTATTAGTTGCATTTAACAGAACTGATCACTCCCTTGCTTCACTCGGATCTAAGACACCTTACTCTCCTATTTCCCCCCCTACCTCACTGACTGTTCCTTCTTTTTTTGTGTGATTTTGAAAGCACATTTATTAAAGCTGGGGACAGTTAAACAAGGAAGAGCTTAGAATAGAAGAAGCAACTTTTCTATCCTAGGCAGGGCTGCTTAGCTTTCTAGACATGTTATAGAAAAGAAATGAGTCTAGGCAGAACTGCTTTGGCTCACTGAGAAATCAGAGAAAAGGGGACATTGGAGACAATGAGGGTTAGCCCAGGATGAGCCGCCCACTGCCCATTGTTCCCCTGGTTGCAAGTCTCCTGGGGTCCCTTAGAGTTTAAGAGATCCATTCCTGAAAGGGAAGAAGAAGGGAAAGGAAAAGTGCAGGGGTGCTCTCGGGAGGAGTGTGCCTGACTGTTCTTTATCTTCACGGCTGGATCCTCACCCCCTTTCAAGTCACTAAATGTTGATGTGACCAGGGACCAGTCTTTGGAGCTCTATCTGTATGTCCTAGTGCTCGCATTCAGTCCCATACCTTTAAATACTGCCCATTACTTATGACTCCCAAATTTATATCTCTAGCCCTGATCATTCTTCTGACCTTCAGACTCATATATCTCACTGCCTCATTGACCGCTGCACTGGAATGTCCAACTCAAATTTAACCAGTCCAAAATTGACTGATTCCCCCCAAACAAATCTGTTGTTAATTTTATTAAACAGTAATTATTTTCTTCTAGTTGTTCAACCAAACTCCTGGTTCTTCTTCATCCCACAGGCTCTCTTCAATGCCTTCATCCCAGATCACCATGCAGAAGCCTTCCGTCCTCCTCGCCTTGCTCCCTCGGGCTCTGTGGACCAGCTCGTGGAAGGTCTCCTGGGTGGCCTGTCTCACTGGGATGCTGAACACTTTCTGTTCATTGCTGAGCATGGCTACCTGTATGAGCACAACTTTGCCTTCTTCCCTGGTTTCCCCCTGGCCCTGTTGGTGGGGACTGAATTGCTGAGACCCCTGAGGTGGTTACTGAGCCTACGGAGTTGCCTATTAATCTCAGTAGCATTGCTCAATTCCTTGTTCTCTATCCTGGCTGCAGTTGCACTTCACGACCTGGGCTGTCTGGTTTTGCACTGTCCCCGCCAGGCCTTTTACGGAGCACTGCTTTTCTGCCTCAGCCCTGCCAATGTCTTCCTGGCTGCTGGTTACTCAGAAGCTTTGTTTGCCCTCCTGACATTCACCGCCATGGGGCAGCTGGAAAGGGGCCGAAGCTGGACTAGTGGGCTCCTTTTTGCCCTTGCTACTGGTGTACGCTCCAACGGGCTGGTGAGCATTGGCTTCCTTGTGCATTCTCAGTGCCAAGGCTTTTTCTCTTCTCTCCTGGTGCTGAATCCTCTGAGACAGCTCTTGAAGCTGATGGGCTCTGTGTTCCTGTCTGTGCTCACACTTGGACTTCCCTTTGCCCTCTTTCAGTATTATGCCTACACCCAGTTCTGTCTGCCAGGCTCAGCCCACTCCATCCCTGAGCCCTTGCTGCAGTTAGCCGTGGACAAGGGCTACCGGATTGCAGAGGGAAATGAACCACCTTGGTGCTCCTGGGAACTTCCTCTAATATACAGCTATATCCAGGATATCTACTGGAATGTTGGCTTCTTGAGATACTATGAGCTTAAGCAGGTGCCCAATTTTCTGCTGGCTGCACCAGTGGCTATACTGGTTACCTGGGGAACGTGGACATATGTGACCACCCACCCTTGGCTCTGCCTTACACTTGGGATGCAAAGGAACAAGAGTGATGAGACTCTAGAGAAGCCTGATCCTGGATTCCTCAGTCCTCAGGTGTTTGTGTACCTGGTTCACGCTGCAGCACTGCTGCTATTTGGCAGTTTGTGCATGCACGTTCAGGTGAGGTGGATTCCTGGCTGGGAAAAGGATGTGAATACAGACTTCTCCCATTTGAGTGAACTGTACCTAGTTTGTTTATTCAACAACTATGTGAGGGCTTTATTTGTGTTAGACCCTGGGTCAGACCACTGAAGATGGAACATGAATAAGATAAGATTGCTGTCCTAATGCATCTCAGGGTATAAATGGGAGACAGACATTGAACAGGTAAAATTATAGGACAGTGGGATGGGAGAGAATTTGCTGTTTTGAGATAAAGTATTGTGGGAAGCACAGAGGAAAAAAGTAGCTGACTGAAGGAGGGTGTCATATTTAGGCCAGGTCGTAAAGAATAAGAAGAAATTCCATTTAAGAAGCAAAGAAAGAACATTCTGGGCAAATGAAGGGTGTGTGCAAAGATATGAGAGTTGTAAGAGGACCTGATTTGAGATAGAAGAATGGGCACAGAAAATACATCTGGGACCTTCCCCTAATACACAGTTATACCCAGAATGTCAACTTGATAGTTGGCTCTCCGAGGTACTCAGCCGGTTCTCAGTTTTCAGAGGAGACATCTTGTGCAATGTTCAGGGTGGTAGTGTAATACAAAGGGATGGGAAAGGTTTGATCATTAATTCCATCTCTTTTTTTTTCTTTTTTCTTTTTAAAATCCTCACTCGAGGATATTTTTCCATTGATTTTTAGAGAGAGTGGAAGAAAGGGAGAGACAGACAGAAACATTGATGTGAGAGAGACACATCGTTTGGTTGCCTCCTGCATGTACCCCCACCAGGGCCGGGGAACCTGCAACCAAGGTACGTGCCCTTGACTGGAATCGAGCCCGGGACGCTTCAGTCTGTGGGCCAACACTCCATCTACTGAGCCAAGATGGTTAAGGCAATTTCATCTTTTTTATTTCTGGCTGTGGCTCCAGTTTCAACTTAACTCTGAGGAAGTCTTTTTGTCTCCATGCTGGCTTCTCCTTAGCAGTTTCTGCCTCTTGGAGGCACACATTGGCTGTTTGTAAAGTTCTCTGAACTGTGTGAATAAGAAGCCTAGGGGAAACAGAAAATAGCATTCTGTGTTTGTAGCTGGATTAGCTAGTAGAGGGAATGCCAGCAAAGGTTAGCATTTCCAGGGAGGTGAGGGAGGCCATTGGCTCTGAACTCCCCTAGAAGGGAGAATGTTAAACCATAGTATCCTCTGCTCCCTTTCCCTCTGCTTTGTATCCCCATGGGATGAGGGAACCCACCTTACATTCCAAAGCTCCACATCACAGCCTAGAGTTTAGAGTCCAAGCCCTAGGGCCATGGTCGGCAAACAGCGGCTCTTTGGCTTCTTGAATGTGGCTCTTCCACAAAATACCACGGCCTGGGCGAGTCTATTTTGAAGAAGTGGCGTTAGAAGAAGTTTAAGTTTTAAAAATTTGGCTCTCAAAAGAAATTTCCTTGTGCATTCTCAGTGCCAAGGCTTTTTCTCTTCTGTTGATATTTAGCTCTGTTGACTAATGAGTTTGCCGACCACTGCCCTAGGGTATAATTGGACCCCACAGAGGTTTTTTTTTTAATTGATTAACTCATTATTGTGGTAATTAGTTTAGCTATTTTCATTTGTAACATTGAGGTCACCTGGCTGGTATCATGCACAGCTTTATAAGGCATATCCTAAGCTATACTAAATTTTATGTCCAGTGTAATACACTTCTAGTCATGGGGTTATAGTTCACCCAGCAGCAGGCAAGCCCCAGGCTGGTCCAATCTGAGGCAGTGACATTCCAATAAATGTGTGGGTTTCCCCCTATTATGATTTCCAGGTTCTCACCAGGTTTTTGGGTTCCTCCACTCCTATTGTGTACTGGTTTCCAGCTTACTTGCTTCAGCATCAAGAGCCACTGCTGAGATCTCTAGAGACTGTGCCTTGGAAGCCTCTTGCAGAAGACTCCCCACCAGGACAAAAAGTCCCCAGAAATTCTATCATCGGACTTTTATACAACTGGAAAACCTGTTCTCGAGTCACACGATGCATTCTAGGCTACTTCCTGACTTACTGGCTCCTGGGACTACTCCTACATTGCAACTTCCTGCCTTGGACATGACCTGGAATCTCAGGGGACAGACTTGAAGCCAACTTAACCAGGAATCTGAAAGTACAGCTATATAAAAACACTGCCTGCACTGCCTTGGGATCCTTACTCTGTCTATTAGAACTCTCTCTCTATTTGAAGGTTGGTTAGGAGTGGGAACAGTATGAGCCACTGGAGATCCCCTATGGTCCTGGCTATGGAAAATTTTAGAATAGTAACTATTTTTGCAGAAAGTGAAAAAATCATACTCCAATTCTAAAGTATACCTGGATCTGTCTCTTCAACCAAGCACAGCAGAGATAGTTTTAAACTTATACTGACCCACATGTAATTTTGTTGTTGTTAATCCTCACCCAAGGATATTTTCCATTGATTATTTAATATTTTTTTTATTGATTTCAGAGAGGAAGGGAGAGGGAGGGATAGAAACATCAATGATGAGAGAGAATCATTGATTGGCTGCCTCCTGCATGCTCCCCCTACTGGGGATCAAGCCCAGAACCCTTCAGTCTGCAGGCTAATGTTCTATCCACTGAACCAAACTGGCTAGGGTTCCATTGATTTTTATAGAGTGGAAGGGAGGGGAAGAGGAGAGAGAAAGATCCATGTGAAAGAAACACACTGATCAGTTGTTTTCTGCATACGCCCCAACTGGGGCCAGGGATCAAACCTGCAACCCAGGTGATGGAACTTGCTACCCTTAGGTGTGCGGGGGCGGGGGGATGGAGGATGCTCTAACCATTTAGCAACTGGCCAGGATCCACATGTAAATTTACATGTAAATTATTTAAATGTAAATTTCATCAGCCCTGGCTGGGTAGCTCAGTTAGGAACATCGCCCCAATGCACCAAGGTTACGGGTTCCATCCCCAGTCAGAGCACATGCAAGAATCAATGAGCCCTAACTGGTTTGGCTCAGTGGATAGAGCGTTGGTCCGGGCACTGAAGGGTCCCAGGTTCAATTCTGGTCAAGGGCATGTACCTTGGTTGCAGGCTCAATCCCCAGTAGGGGTGTGCAGGAGGAGGCAGCTGATCGCTGTTTCTCTCTCATCCATGTTTCTATCTCTCTTCCTCTGTAAAAATAGAATTTTTTTAAAAAAGGATCAACTAATGAGTGCATAGATAGGTGGAATAACAAATCAATGTTTCTTTCTCAAAATAAATGTAAATTCCATCAAAAGCTCTAGCTAATAGGCTGATAATAGTTCACACATGATGGCAGAGGCCTGAACAGTGTCATGGCAGTAATAAGTAAAGTAGAACCTTCTTTTCGAATTGGGACATTGTTTCTGATGATTTTTTTTATTCATTTATTTATATGAAAAGTCTTACAAAGATATGCAAATTAAACAACTTTTGGTTAAAGGAGCAATCAGTTACCTTTTAAAAAAATAATACAAATTATTTGGGGGGGAAAGTCATAGTAAGAAAAGCATTGCACAAGGAAGCAGCAGACCTGGATTCTAGACCTCACATATCAGCTATGTGACCTTGGGAGAGTTTTCAGAGCCTTAGCACCTCTTCTGAAACTAGAGGAAATGATACCCATAGGGGAAGTTGGGGGTGGGGGGTGGTATATAATCTCTTATAGGTCCCTTTCTCTAAGATCTTAAGAGCTGCCTTAAACAATGGAATTATCCCAGTCTAAACACTTATATAGAGGCTCAAAAATGATTTTAGGAGAAAATAGTTCTGCTTTCAGCACTTAGAAAAAACTCTCCCCCTCTTTGGGTGTAACTCTGAGGAGTAACTTAAGTGACCTTTTCTTTGAGGGAAAGCAGTGGTACCTGGCAAATAGGCTCCTTGTTCTGCATAGGTAAACCAGTGCCAGGCAATAAGTGGTCAAAGTGGTGACTGGTTTGCCTGCCATGCCCAAGTACCCGTGCTTGCTTGATTGGTAGACATGGGTCAGAGGAGCAAACAAGGCAGCATGAACTGATAGTTTGTAGGTTGAATGAAATGCTATCTGACTGGCCTCATTTGGTTATGAGCCCGTCACTTTAATGGAAGTAAGATCATTGACCCCTGTGGAGCTACTTTTGCCCATTCTTTGAGCTAAATAAGAGGCTCTGCATCATCACCATTCAGTCCCCATTTGAGTGAAAAATTCCAACAAGCAGAAACTTCAAAATAAATGGTTAATCATAAGCAGCTCTGGAGAGCCCTGAGAATTGGAATTTTGACACGCTCCCTTTGACCATGACAGAAAGCTAAACTTGCCAGCTGAAGGGAAGCTCCTGGCTGAGCCCCAGCACCCTCTGTTGGAGCTTCTAGTCAGCCTGGCCAATAAGCATTTCCCATCCATTACCCCAGCTTTAGCACAGCTGAGAGAATTTGGTCCAGAGTCAAATGCTTCTGAAAATGTACACACAGATTGGGGCAGCCCTCTGCCTTCTGCCAAGACACCCGAGTGCCCTTCTTGGCAAAAGATCATCCCTGCCCTAGTGTCCTTCCAGTTGGCAGAAATTGTTCCCTCCCTCCTCATCAACAGCTGCAAATCCAGGGACTTACACTCTGTGCAGGAAGAACTGAGGTCCTGTTTCAGTTCTTCATTGCAGAGGTAGGAGCACTAGACTCTGCTCTCATGTATTCTCTTCTTGGGGGATAATCAGGACTGATTGGTCCCCTACTGGAAGAGGTGACTCAAACTCCACAGGGTAGGGAGTGATTTCACTGCTCTGGCAGTCTCAGCCTAACCTTTACACTAGATCTCATCACCCCCAGGACCAAGTGATTCCAAGGATCAGAGACCTTATAAATGGGAATCCCATCTTCTCAACTAAACCACTCTGGTATTCAGCAAAGACCAATATGGTTACAGTTGGTCATCGAGGTGATAACTAAGGACCCCAGCTACGTGGACACATCTGTGTGACCTGGAGACAACAGTTTTCTCTTTGACCTTGGAAGGATGGAGCTGCTCTTCTCTAAGGATCTAAGGCAGTGGTCGGCAAACTCAGTCAACAGAGCCAAATATCAACAGTAAAAAGATTGAAATTTCTTTTGAGAGCCAAATTTTTTAAACTTAAACTATATAGGTAGGTACATTGTTATTAACTTAATTAGGGTACTCCTTCAATCGCACTGTACATGCACGCCTGCACGTGGTATTTTGTGGAAGAGCCACACTCAAGGGGCCAAAGAGCCGCATGTGGCTCACGAGCCGCGGTTTGCCGACCACTGATTTAAGGAATGGGCTGATTTTATGGCCAGCAGCTGTCTTTTTACCATCCTAATAACAGTCTTTTAATAGTCTGGGAGAGGGACATGAAGGGCCCAGGGCAGGAAGCTTCCTGTTTACCCTGAGGTCTAACAATGCTGCAGCTGGATTGGGCGTCTACGGTTTCAGAGAAAAGTAATTTCCTTCTGAGACCTAGCTAAAACAGAAACCAGAGCTTCTTGTACCTAGAAATTGGTGCTTTTTTGTTCTTTAATGAAGGTGGGAGGAGAGGGAATGTTTGACATGTCTTCACCAGTCCCCCAAGCGGGGCGGGGAGGAGTGGGAAGGGGGGGATACTTTTCTTGAACAGACTCTCCCACCTTCATCTAAAAATGTAATGTGTGCAGGTTCAAGGGATTGGAAACAATTCTTTCAGCAATTATTTATTCCTATTTTAGGGGAATAAAAATGACTTGCTATACCTCCCGTTCTCATATAACTGTGTCATAGAGTTGCTAGCAGATACATAGAAACATTAATCAATATAGAAACTGATCGCCCTAGCTGGTTTGGCTCAGTGGATAGAGCATAGGACTGCGGACTGAAAGATCCCAGGTTCGTTCTAGTCAAGGGCACGTGCAAGAGTTGTGGGCTTGATCCCCAGTAGGGGGCGTGCAGGAGGCAGCCAATCAGTGATTCTCTCTCATCATTGATGTTTCTATCTCTCATACTCCCTTCCTCTCTGAAATCAATAAAAATATGTGTTTTTTTTAAAGATAGAAACTGCCCTGACCGGTTTGGCTCAGTGGATAGAGCGTCAGCCCATGGACTCAAGGGTCCCGGGTTTGATTCTGGTCAAGGGCATGTATCTTGGTTGTGGGTACATCCCCAGTAGGGGTTGTGCAGGAGGCAGCTGATTGATGTTTCTCACTCATCGATGTTTCTAACTCTCTCTCCCTCTCCCTTCCTCTCTGTAAAAATCAATAAAATATATTTTTTAAAAAAGATAGAAACTGATCAATTCTGGGGAATGAAGGGATACTTAAACGTCTCACTCTGTATCTCTATACTTGGACTTTTTATGATGAGGATGAATTAAAGCTTTGCTCCCATGCTTAGGAAGAGGTAACTGAGGTACAGAGTAAGTACTTTGTAAATTCACATAAGGTGGAGATCCCTTCCAGCTTGAAATACCTGAAAAGGCTTCCTAGAGAAATGGCCTTCGAGCTGGACTTTGAAGGACAAGTAGGGTTTGAAAGTTAAGGGCAGAGAGTAAGCAGATGTGGAATCTAATCAACAAAAATTGATGAATAGAAAAAAGGGGGGAGCAAAGAGTGACTATAGGAAGCAGGAAATGGAATAATACAGGAAGAGCTTACCAGTTTGAGTGGAACTGAGGTCTTGTCATTTTTGAGATATAGGCCTTTAAATCAGCCCCAAGCCCAGCTTTACTATGTACTAGTTGTGTAAACAGAAGCCAAATACTGAGTCTCTAACACTCAGTTTATTCATCTGTAAAAGGGGGTAACACTTTAGCTCATAGATGTGAATGACATCTGTCTCATAGGCTTGTTGTGGGAATTAAGTAAAAAGTGCTTAGAACAGTAATAACAAGGGAATAGCTGCATTTGAGTGTGTCAAGTTTACAATGTCATCAGCACATTCATATGCCAGGAAATGTGGAACTGGAGACGAGGAGAGGGGACAGGGAACCATCCAACCAGACATAATTACAGCAGCCCTGAGATTGGATTTGATTGTCAAAAGGAAAAGTGTAGATGCTCAGCCGATGTGGCTCAGTGGTTGAGCGTTGACCTATGAATCAGGAGGTCGCAGTTCAATTCCCGGTCAGGGCACATGCCCAAGTTCTGGGCTTAATCCCCAGTGGTGGTGTGCACAGGAGGCAGCCAATCAATGATTCTCTCTCATCATTGATGTTTCTATCTCTCCCTCTCCCTTCCTCTCTGGAGACAGAGAGAGAGAGAGAGAGAGGGTCTATAAAACCTAGGACAAATGATTCAACTTCTCTAAACCTATTTTCTCATTTCTAAAATAGGGGTGAAAAAAATAGGGGTGATAGCATCTATCACACAGAGTAGTTATGAGGATTAAATGAGACACTAGATATAAAGCACTAGCATGGTGCCTGACACATAGAACTTCATGAAAATAAAAAACTTCATGAATGGTAGCTGACATTACTATCATTATCATTGTCATTAAAGGACTAGAAACAAATAGTTTCAGAGGAAGAGAGAGTTTCAAGAAGAAAGAAACGATTACCAGGTTCCTATACTGTTAAGATTAAGGAAAGGATGAGAAAAGTAGGCTAACTGCTGTAACCAACAACTCCCAAAACTCAGTGTTTTTTAAAAACGTATTTTTATTGACTTCAGAAAGGGAGAGATAGAAACATCAATGATGAGAGAGAATCATCGATCAGCTGCCTCCTGCATGCCCCCTACTGGGAATCAAGCCCACAACCCGGTCATGTGCCCTTGACCAGAATCAAACTCGGGACCCTTCAGTCCGCAGGCTGACACTCTATCCACTGAACCAAACCAGCTAGGACACTGTCTTAAACATAAAAGTTTCTTTCTTATTTTATCCTCACTGGAGGATATGTTTTTAGTGACTTTCAAGGGAGAGGGAGGGAGAGAGAAACATCAACTTAAGAGAGAAACATCGCTGAAACTGGTTTGGCTCGGTGGATAGAGCATCAGCCTGTGGACTGAAGGGTCCCAGGTTCGATTCCGGTCAAGGGCACGTACCTTGGTTGCGGGCACATCCCCAGTAGGAGGTGTGCAGGAGGCAGCTGATCGATGTTTCTAGCTCTCTATCTCTCTCCCTTCCTCTCTGTAAAAAATCAATAAAATATATTAAAAAAAAAAAAAAGGGAAACATCAACCAGTTGCTTAGGTGCTTCTTGCACTGGCCCCAACTAGGGCTCCAACCCACAACCTAGGTATGTGTCCTGACTGGGAATTAAATCTGTAATCTTTTGGTGTGTGGTATGATGCTCCAACAGAGCCATTGGCCAGAGCAAAAGTTTCTTTCTGTGTGTGTGTGTGTGTGTGTGTGTGTGTGTGATTAATTTAAAAGTTTCTTTCTTGTTTACACTATAGTATAATGCAGGTTTGGGGAGGGAGGCCTGTTCTACCCAGTCACTTGGGACCCAGGCTTCTTATATTTTGTGACTCTGCCCTCTGAGAGAGAAAGAGAGATTTTAAAGAATTGGTTCATGATTATGGAGGCTGACAAGTCTAAAATCTGCAAGGTAGGCCAGCAGCTAGAGATCCATGAAAGAGTTGATGTTAGGAGAAAAAAGAAAAGAAGAGTTGACGTTGCAATTTGAGTCCAAAAGCAATCTGCTGGTAGAATTTCCTCTCTCTCAGGGGAAGTCTGTCTTTTTTCTATTAAAGCCTTCAACTGATTGATTGAGGTCCACCCACTTTATGGAAGATAATCTGCTTTACTCAAAATCTACTGATATAAATGTCAATCTCATCTAAAAAAAAAATCCCTTCACAAAAACATCTATACTGCCCTAAGCGGTTTGGCTCAGTGGATAGAGCGTCGGCCTGCAGTCTGAAAGGTCCCAGGTTCGATTCCAGTCAAGGGCATGTACCTTGGTTGTGGGCACATCCCCAGTAGGGGGTGTGCAGGAGGCAGCTGATCGATGTTTCTAACTCTCTATTCCTCTCCCTTCCTCTCTGTAAAAAAATTAATAAAATGCATATTTTTTAAAAAATCTATACTAATAAGAGGGTAATATGCTAATTAGACCTGGAAACCTTCCGGATGTCCTTCTGGATAAAGCCATGGAGGCGGGGCTGAGGCAGAGGTGGTTGGGGGTGATCAGGCCAGCAGGGGAGGAGCAGTTGGGGGCTATCAGGCTGGTGGGGGGGGCAGTTGGGGGCGAGCAGGCCAGCAGGCAGGTGCACGGTTAGGAGCCAGCAGTCCCGGATTGTGAGAGGGATGTCCGACTGCTGGTTTAAACTGGCAGTCGGACATCCCCCGAGGGATCCCAGATTGGAGAGGGTGCAGGCTGGGCTGAGGGACACCCCCTGTGCACGAATTTCATGCACTGGGCCACTAGTACTATATAATAAAAGGCTAATATGCAAATTGACCAAATGGCAGAATGACTGGTCGCTATGATGCGCACTGACCACCAGGGGGCAGAAGCTCAACACAGGAGCTTCCCCCTGGTGGTCAGTACATTCCCACAGAGGGAGCACCGCTCAGCCAGAAGCCAGGCTCACAGCTGGCTAGTGCAGCTGCAGTGGCAGGAGCCTCTCCCGCCTCCGTGGCAGCGCTAAGGATGTCAGTCAGACATCCCCTGAGGGCTCCTGGACTGTGAGAGGGCACAGGCCAGGCTGAGGGACCCCCCCCTCCGAGTGCACGAATTTCATGCACCGGGCCTCTACTCTAGAATAATATTTGACCAAATATCTGCATACTGCAGCTAGCCAAGTTGACATACAAAATTAACACAACAGGTTTCTGCTCTATTTGCTTGTAGTCATATTCATGTGAGACTAACCACACTCAAGTTCTTTCCTAGATATAATTCTCAACCTAAGATATTTATTTGCTTCTTTACCCCTTGCCTGACTCTCAGTGTAATGATGGCTACATTAAAGCTGTGTGAAATAACTGGGAAGGCCATGCTCTTCACCAGGTAATTGCCTTAGAGGTGATCACATCTTTCAGTTCCTGTGGTTCAAGATCTTTTTTATTTTTTTAAAAAATATTTTTTTATTGATTTTTAGAGAGAGAGGAAGGGAGGGGGAGAGAAACATCAATGTGAGAGGGAGACATTGATTGTCTGCGTGCCCCCTACCAGGAATTGAGCCTGCAACCCGAGTATGTGCCCTAATTGGGAACCGAACAGGCAACCTTTTGGTGCATGGGTTGACACCCAACCAACTGAGCCACATCAGCCAGGGCCAAGACCTTTTTTCAATCATATTATTTGTTGTCAGCTTTTCCCACCCTGAAAGGCCCATCAACTCTAGACTTTCTCTACAGGTAGAGCAAAAGTAGATTTACAGTTATTCATATGGAAAATAATACAATAATTAATAAACAATAACAATACAAGAATAAACTCTGTGTGTCCATGTACTTACAACTGTAAACCTACTTTTGCCCCACACTGTTTTTCCCTTCCATGTCTGCTTGAATTCCAGCTAATTGTCACCTAAGTCCACCTCTTCTTTCAAATACTTTATAAAGGAACCTGGGCTAGTTATTCAGCTATTGTCTTTCAGCTCCAAACCCACCGTCCTACTTTCTGCTATGAGATACTGGAGCTGGGATTCTGCAAATCACATTTCTGCTTTGTCAGCTGGCCCTATGTCTGGCTCTGCCAATGATGGCCACCAGAGGGAGATACTGAGGTGGGAGGAGGAAGAAAGGACTCCTGTTTGCTTCCTGTCCTGTGAGGTAACCCCAGCAATGCTCCTTCACCCTGGCGGCAGCAGTTCCTTCCTTAGCAGGAGCTGATTCCACTTTGCAGTTTTTCTTCCAACAATTGCAGCTTCATAGTGTCCCACTCAGAGACACCAGCATCAACTGGGTAGCACCCCTTTCCTCAGAGGTGTCGGTCCCTCTTCCAAGTTCAGAGACACTGGCATCAGACTTGGAGGTCTGAGTTTCAGCTCTGCAGAGCCCCTTTTCTAAGTGTCTAAGTTTTAGTAATTCCAAACTCTTTCCTTTGCTCTCCTAGTTCTAGGAATTATAGATGCTTCCTGCTGTTGCTACCTCTCAGAGTTTTCTTTTTACCCTTTCAGTTATCTAGTTAACAACTTGATATTTAGTTAACCATTCTAACCATTCTTTATATTAAACTTGAGGTCCGGTGTATGAAATTCATGCCTGGAGGGGGGGTGTTCCTCAGCCCAGCCCACACCCTCTCCAATCTGGGATCCCTCAGGGAGTGTCCGACTGCCGGTTTAGGCCCTGTGGAATCGGGCCTAAACCAGCAGTCAGACATCCCTCTCACAATCCAGGACTGCTGGCTCCCAACCGCTCGCCTGCCTGCCTGCCTGATTGCCCCTAACCGCTTCTGCCTGCCAGCCTGATCACCCCCTAACCACTCCCCTGCCAGCCTGATCCATACCTAACTGCTCCCCTGCCAGCCCAATCGCCCCCAACTGCCCTCCCTGCTGGCTTGATCGCCCACAACTACCCTCCCCTGCCAGCCATCTTGTGACCACATGGGGCGGCCATTTTGTGCAAGGGCGTGATGGTCAATTTGCATATTACCTCTTTATTATGTAGGATTCTCTCTGCCCAGTGAATGGTGTGATTACTGTCTCATTGGCTGGACCCTGACTGCTATAAAAATTGGGCTCTTGCCCTAGCCCAGTGGTCGGCAAACCGCGGCTTGCAAGCCACATGCAGCTCTTTGGCCCCTTGAGTGTGGCTCTTCCACAAAATACCATGTGTGGGCACGCACGTACAGTGTAATTGAAATTTCGTGGCCCTGCCGAAACCGGTTTGGCTCAGTGGATAGAGTGTTGGCCTGCGGACTGAAAGGTCTCGGGTTCGATTCCGGTGAAGGGCATGTAACTTGGTTGCGGGCACATCCCCAGTAGGAGGTGTGCAAGAGGCAGCTGATCGATGTTTCTGACTATCTATCCTTCTTCCTTCCTCTCTATAAAAAATCAATAAAATATATTTAAAAAAAAAAAGAAAGAAAGAAATTTCGTGGCCCATGCACAGAAGTCGGTTTGTGGCCTGGGCGAGTCTGTTTTGAAGAAGTGGCGTTAGAACACTCAAGGGGCCAAAGAGTTTCTTGTGGCTCGCGAGCTGCAGTTTGCCAACTACTGCCCTAGCTGGTTTGGCTCCGTGAATAGAGCATTGGCCTGCGAACTGAAGGGTTCCAGGTTCAATTCTGGTCAAGGGCACATGCCTGGGTTTTGGGCTTGAGCCCCAGTAGGGGGCGTACAGGAGGCAGCCGATCAATGATTCTCTCTCATCATAGATGTTTCTATCTCTCTCTCCCTCTCCTTTCCTCTCTGAAATCAATAAAAATATATTTTAAAAAACACACAACATTTAAAAAAAAGAAATTGGTACTAGTAGTGGTCCCAGGAAATAGACTTTGAAAGATAGGATTAGGGAACTGGCATGGTTGTGTCAGTGAGTTTGAATGTGCTAAGTAAGCTCCTTGCCAATGAGAAATGTGATGCTACTAATCCATGGCATGCTGTGGCATCATGATTAATCAAATTATCACCTGGGGTTTTTGTGATGAAGTGTTAACTAAAGCAAATGCCTTGGGGGCCCAAATGGTTGTTGCAGTTGACTGTTGTGGCAGTGGTGATGACTACAGAGACTTGATATGAAAGGAATTCTGAATGCATGAGTCCTTGCAGAAAATGACAAATTTGGGTCTTTAAACTCCCCCCTCAAATCATGGTAAGAGAATCAAAAAGCTTCCATGGCCCAGCCAGGTGTAGCTCAGCGGTTGAGCGTTGACCCAGGAACCAAGAGGTCACCAGTTCGAGTCCCGGTCAGGGCATATGCCCAGGTTGCGGGCTCAATCCCCAGTGGAGGGCGTGCAGGAGGCAGCCAATCAATGATTCTCTCTCATCACTGATGTTTCTATCTCTCTCTCCCTCTCCCTTCCTCTCTGAAATCAATAAAAATATGTTAAAAAAAAAAAAAGCTTCCATGATAGCCATAAAATAATCTCTTATTTCTTGTAGCCACAAGACTTATTTGCTACAAATAAAACAAACAAAAATTATGCATGGTGCAGTTATATCCATTTAATTCAGTCTTAGTTAAGTCTTCTGTGATTGAAAAGGAGTGGGACCCTGAAATTTGGAATGGGGGCATCTGGTTGACTTTCTTTAGGTCCTTAGAGTCTTCTCTGTTAGCAGATGGGAGGGAGAGCAAGGATCAGCACTTGGGAGTTTTATGGGCCAGCCTGTCACTTCCACTCATATTCTATTAGCCAGAATTCAGTCCCTTGGCTATGCCTATTTATAAGAGAGTCTGGGAACTGTGGGTATTGGTGAGAATGCCATACAAAATGCATCCCTAGCACCCTAGGCAGTTTGGCTCAGTGGATAGAGCATCAGCCTGCCGACTGAAGGGTCCCAGGTTCGATTCCAGCCAAGGGCACATGCCTGGGTTTCGGGCTCTGGAGGCAGCCAATCAGTGATTCTCTCTCATCATTGATGTTTCTGTTTCTCTATCCCTCTCCCTTCCTCTCTGAAGTCAATAAAAATGTTTTTAAAAAATGCATCCCTAGGGACATATAAGGTAGAAGTTTTAGGAGAGTGATGTAGACAGGCCAAATTATAAGAAGTTAATGAATAGGTGACCAGGAAGTGGTAGTTGCTCTTTAATGTGACTCTAACTAGAGAGAGAAAAAGATAAACCTGAAGCTAGAGTAAGGAGATAGCCAAACATGGGAAGCTGTTTCTGTCATTGTTTTTTAAAATATGTATTTATTGATTTTCTGGAGAGAGGAAGGGAGAGGGAGTGAGAGATAGAAACATCGATGCATTAACATCGATTGGCTGTCTCCTGCTGGGAATCCAGCCCCTGACCAGAAATCAAACTGGTGACCTCTTGGTGCATGGGTTGACATTCAACCATTGAGCCATACTAGCCAGGCTGTTGTTGGTTTTTTAGTTTAGTTTTGCTTTTTAATTGATAGAGAATTGAGTATGTGTTTGCAGTCTCAGTGAACAGGAAGAGATAAGACATGAGTGGAGGGTTGGCCATAGGCTGAGAGAGGTCCACATATTTAAGACTATGAATTCATGCACCAGTGGGGTCCCTCAGCCTGGCCTGTGGGATCAGGCTGAAACCAGCTCTTCAACATCCCCTGAGGGGTCCCGGACTGTGAGAGGGTGCAGGCTAGGCCAAGGGACCCCACCTGTGCATGATCGGGGCTGGGGAGGGATGTGGGAGGTTGGCAAGCCAGGGAGGGACTACGGGAGGGCTCCAGGGCATGTCCAGCCCGTCTCGCTCAGTCCTGATCAGCTGGACCCCAGCAGCAAGCTAACCTACCTATTGGAGCATCTGCCCCCTGGTGGTCAATGCATGTCATAGTGAGCGGTTGAGTGTCCTTAGCATATCATTAGCATATTATGCTTTGATTGAACAGATGACCGGACAACCGGACACTTAGCATATTATGCTTTTATTACATAGGACTAGAGGCCCGATGCACGAAATTCATGCAAAAGTAGGCCTTCTTTCTCCTGGCTGCTGCCACCAGCTTTCCTCTGGCATCTGGGACCCGGGCTGGCTTCCCTCCGGCCCCCAGCTTCGTCGGGAAGGATGACCGGTCTAATTAGCATATTACCCTTTTATTTTTATAGATAAGAGGAAAGCATAGATTCAAATAGAAATGATGAGGTAGAGAGGAGGGAAGCTGAAAATCAAGTTGGTTTGTACAAAGTGACAAGGAACAAGAAAAGATTTAGGGTTTAAAGAGGACCCACTTGAGGTGGGACAGCAGGAATGTGTACTGGAACCAGTATGTCCAGTTTTGTAGCTTTTTCCGTAGCCAACAAGTGAGAGGGGAGGAAGCCCACACCTTGGTTCACTCCAAGGTAGGGTTCATCAAATTCAGAATCTTTGGCACCAAGGGCATACCTGGGTGGCCTTGGGCATGTGTACCAATTAGTGCTCCTTGAGGTTATTGTTGTTGCCTTTCTACCCCTTCCCATCGTGTATTTTGACTTCCTTTCTTACTCTTTCCTACCCTAGTTCCAGCCTTCTTCTTATACTTTTCCAATAATCCCAGTCTGGTGGACAGACCCTAAGATGACCCCCAGTCATTGCTGCCTCCTCATATTCACAACTCTGTGTAATCCTCTCCTCGTGTGTTAAAGAGAGACCTGTGACTTTCTTCTAACCTAAAGAATATGGCAAAAGTGATGGGATGTTGCTCCCGTTACATATATAGTTGAATCTTGAACAATGCAAGGGGTTGAGGGTACCAACCGCTATGCAGTCAAAAATCCATGTTTAACTTTTAACTCTCACGGTATCCATGGGGGAACGGTTCCAGGACCCAGGCAGATACCAAAATCTGAAGATGCTCAAGTCCCCTATAGAAAACGGTGTACATCAATGCATATAGTCAGCCCTTCCATCGTGGACTCCCAATTGTGGAAGAAGAAAAAAATACAGGTACTTACTGAAAAAAAATCTGTGTATAAACAGACCAGTGTAGTTCAAACCCATGGTGTTCAAGGCTCAACTGTATAATAGAATAAGTTACATTATATGAAACTCTGTCTTGGCAGCCTAGAGCTAAGACTCTTCTTGTGGGCTTGAAGTAAGCACCATGCTGGAAAAGCCTACATGGCAAGGAACTGTGGTAACCTCCAGGAACTGCAGGTGGTTGAGGGGCACCTCCAATGGACAGCCAGCAAAAACCACAGGCCCTCAGTCATACATTCGCAAGGAAATCAGTTTTGCCAACAACCTGAATGGGCTTGCAAGTGGATTCTTCCCCATTTGAGTCTCCACCGGAGAATGCAATCTGGCTGACACCTTACCTTGATTGTAACCTTCTGAGACTCTAGCAGCCGTGGGCAAACTACGGCCCGCGGGCCAGATCTGGCTGTTCTATCTGGTTCTCTTGCTCTCCCCTCCGCTCCTTTACTTTGAATTTATATTAGTTCATACAAACACTCCATCCATGCTTTTGTCCGGCCCTCCGGTCCAGTTTAAGAACCCACTGTGGCCCTCGAGTCAAAAAGTTTGCCCACCCCTGCGTCTAAGGACTCAGCTAGGCTGTGCGGGAGCTCCTAACCTAGAACCCGTGAGATAATGTGTTGTTGTAAGCCGCTAAATTTGTTACACACCAATAGAAAATGAATATACCCAGAATTCCTGAAAGACACTGCATCCCTGAAGCATGAATCTTAACCTCTTGTGTTAAAGTGGGACCCTGTGACATGAGGTGATACCTGGAAACCCTGGGTCTGGGTCCAGATCACAGAGCTGGGTAAGGAAGGCCAGAATATGTGCCACACACAACTCTTGGGCACTTTGAACTGCAAGACAGTGGTTAACAGGCCCCTGGCTTTCAAATAAGATTGTGTCCCCACTCCCACCCCTGCTTGCCCCGCAAAGTGCCTTTCCAGTCAGTCCTCTGAGACAGGTGAAGCCTGGCCCTGGAATCACAGACTGAGAAGTCCACCACCGAATCTCGGCGCTTGGCACGGTGCGGGCACCCAGGGGCCGCCCAACAAATGGTTTGCTTGAAAGGGAACGGAAAGCCCTCGAGTACGCATCTGCTGCCCAGTCATTGTGCAGAAAGGGCCGGGCCAGCTCTGGGCGGAGGGACTGGCGGGCGCCGGCACCCGGGCAGGACCGGGCGCGGGCCCGAGCGCCATCCCCGGCCCAGGCGGAGGGGGCGCTGCGGCGGGAGGCCGCGCCGGCGGGGGCGGGTGGGGTGGGGCCGCCCCCAGCGAGTGAGCGAGCGCCGCGCGCCGCCGCCAGCTCCGCTGCTTGGCCGGGTCCCGGTGCGGCGCGGCCGGCCCGCGGGGCGCGGAAGCGAGGCCCGCGGCGGCCGCATGAAGGACTGTGAGTACCAGCAGATCAGCCCCGGGGCCGCCCCGCCGCCCGCCTCCCCAGGGGCGCGCCGCCCCGGCCCCGCCGCGCCCCCGGGTCCGGGCCCCGGGCCCCAGCCACCCGCCGCTGCACCGCGCTGGGGCAGCAGCGGCAGCGGCAGCATCGGCCACCGCCCGCGGCGCAAGTGGGAGGTGTTCCCGGGCCGCAACCGCTTCTACTGCGGGGGCCGCCTCATGCTGGCCGGCCACGGCGGGGTCTTCGCGCTCACGCTGCTGCTCATCCTCACCACCACCGTCCTCTTCTTCGTCTTCGAGTGAGTTCGGCGGCGCCCCCAACCCATCCCCATCCCCATCCCCTCCGGCCTCCTCCGACCCCTGCACACACCGCCCTCTCCCCCCCCCCCCCCCCCCCACTTCGCCAGCCTTTGATGGGCATTCCAACACCTCCGGTCCCCGCTGGGCACCCGTCCTCTCTCACTCCACCCTTCGCAGCACCTGCAGGCACCTTCGGATCCCTGCCTCTGGGGCCTGCATACTCCCTGTGCCTTAGAGTCTGCCTTCAGGCCCCTCCTCCTTGTCTATCTCTTATCCTTCCTTCCTGGTCCCCATCCACCCTCCTAGCCACCCCATTCTCTGTGATCCCTCCCTAGCACCCCCATCCTTCCCTGGCACCCTGCCTTTGCCAGCCTCTGCCAGGAACACCGCCCTCACATGTCCCTTGACCCCCGACCTCCCTCTCTCTGCCATCTCAGACTCTGCCCACCCCCCCACCGCCCTCCCGCCCTCCCCTGCTCCTTGGAGATCTCTCTCCTTACCTATCCCTAGGACTGGCCCTGTCCCCCGCCCCCCAGGTTCTTTCTGACCCCTTGAGGCATCTTTTCTCCATATCCCTTCCTGGTGACTTCTGAGTTTTTTCCATGGCCTTTGGCTATATACTCCCCACCACAGGTTTCCTAGCTGTCTTCCCATTACCTTCAGGGTCCTAGGACCCCCTTGGTCATCTCTCTACTCTGACCCTCTCACCTTGCTTCTCTCCCATTGCCGGGGTCCTCGGGCACTCTTCCCTCAAACATTTTTGGGCCTCTCAGACCTCCTTTCCCTCTCCAGCACTTTCCTTAGCTTCTTCAGAGCTTCTTTTCCTTCCTGAATCTCCTCCTGTTTCCCCCCAGACATCTCCCAAGCCCCGCCCCCTCCTAACCTCCTGGCTTTCTCCCCTCTCAGCATTTGGAGCATCCCTCTGGCCTGTTCCATGGCAGGAATGGCTGCAGTCCCTCTATTTTTCAGGAGAGTCTAGAATACTTTTGTGTGACAGGTCATGCTTGCTCCTGTGAGTTCTAAAGTCTTCATGTCCCCAGGTTTGGCCCACATGGTAACTGTGCGCCAGCACAGCCAAGGGTTCCGAGAGCCTGAGGGAGGGCGGACGAAGGATGAAGAAAAGACAGATAAAGACAGATAAAGAGAATGAGCTGGGTCTATCAGCCTTGGGCAAACTACGGCCCACGGCCGGATCCGGCTGTTCTATCCGGTTCTCTTGCTCTCCCCTCCGCTCCTTTACTTTGAATTTATATTAGTTCACACAAACACTTCATCCATGCTTTTGTTCCGGCCCTCCGGTCCAGTTTAAGAACCCATTGTGGCCCTCGAGTCAAAAAGTTTGCCCACCCCCGGAGGTGGACCTTCTGTGCCTGGCTGAGGCCACAGAACAGATCCAGACTGCAAGCTGAGCCTTTATTTTATAGTCAGAGGTAAACAAGGTAATTTACAGTGTTCTTGTGAGTTTCACTTGTTTAGCAGCACTTGCTGCCCCTCCCACAGCCCATTAGGATCTAGGAAGGATCTAGGGAGCATCACAAGATCAAGCTTAATGATGCTAAGAGGGCTGTGCCCTCTAAGCTGGGACTTGTTTGCGGCTTTGCCAGCAGGTCAGTCTGAGGCTTAACCCTATAACCGCTCCCTACAGGTAACTCCCTACAGGTAACTCCATTTTACTAGGGTCACATATTTGTATCAGAAGTTTTCCACTTTACCCTTGGTCTCTAGCTTCAGCTACCTTCTAGATGACTCCTTGCATGCACACATGTATGCACATGTACACACCCATTCCATGCTGTATGAGCTCCACTTTCCCTCGTCGTTCTTCCCATCTTTTGTGGTCTTACATCATTATATAATGTAGTTAAGAATGCCATCTCTGGAGCCAAGAGACCTGGTTCAAATTCCGGATCTACCACACACTAACTGTGGGACTTCGGGGCAGTCACTTCACCTCTCAGAGCCTCTGTGTCCTCATCTTTTTTTTTTTTTTTTTAAATATATTTTATTGATATTTTACAGAGAGGAAGGGAGAGAGATAGAGAGCTAGAAACATCGATGGGAGAGAAACATCGATCAGCTGCCTCCTGCACACCTCCCACTGGGGATGTGCCCGCAACCAAGGTACATGCCCTTGACTGGAATCGAACCTGGGACCCTTCAGTCCGCAGGCTGACGCTCTATCCACTGAGCCAAACCGGTTTTGGCCTCATCTTTAAAATGGGGTTTATAACAGTACCCACTCCCTCAGGCTGTCATGAGGGTGGCAAGGTCACTCATGTAGCTTTTAGCCTATAACAGGAACTTAATGCTTGCTGCTGCTCTTACTGTTATCTTTGTCAAAAACTCTTCCCTGGGGCCTGGGGCCATGATGAATGAGGCTGCCACAAAGACCTAGCCCCCAGGTAACCTTTCGGGCTGCCAGGTCATGTATCTGCAATCTTGGTTTTTCCCTTGAAGCAAGGTGAGGACTTCCTACTACTTAGCTTAGCTTCTCCCTTTCACCCTTCCCTTCTGAGTCAGGGTGGATACAAAGTTCTGGGATAGTTTAGCAAGCAGAAGCTCTGGGGAGCCCCCAGGGCCCCCTCCATGGCCCCTGGCTGAGTTTCAGATCCATGACGTCGGGCCTGCCCACCGGGATGTTTTGAAAGTTCCTTTTCCAGTATCCTGCCCGGGTCTTCCCACCAGGGCTGCGGCGAGGGCAGGAGGAAGCGGTGCTTGCCGTGGGTTGGCCCCGTGACCTGCAGTGTGGGACTTGGTCAGTTCAGAAGCAGGACTTTCTCTGGGCTGAGTGGGTGTCTTCACTGGTGACAGAGTTGTCCCCAGATGGGAGGAAGCGAGGACTTCTGGGATTGGGGGAGCTTGTGAAACATCTCATCTATTTCTGCTCCTCCCCACTTGGGGTAGTGGAGTTGGCAGGGGGTTGGGGTTTGGGCGAAGAGCTCCCCTCAGTCTGGACTGGGGTGAAAACTCAGTAGGGAGCTGGCATGACGGGAATGCTGTTGGTGAGGGTGTGGAGGATGAGAGGTGCTCATGCTCGCCTGTTGCTCTGGGGAAAGGCAGAGGTGGCTCTCTAGGGCCTTCCTGCTGAGAATGGTTTTGCTTTGTTGTTTGGTTTGGTGGATTATTGCACAGGCCTCCAAGCAGGGCTCCCAGATTCTGCCCTGCTTCCCACCCCAGATGGTGTATCTTTAATTGTAAGTCCTCCCTGGCTCTCTGGATTAGGGCCAGAGCCCTGATAAAGGACTTTCTCCCTGTACCCATCTCCTCCCACTACCCCTGTGTATTTCCCTCCAGGCACATTGGCCTCCTTGCACACTCCTGCCCCAGGTCTTTGCATCTTTAGGTAGCCTCATGGCTCACTCCCTTACTCTCTTCCGCCTTCCCTTACCATCCCTATAATATAGCAAACCAGTCCCTTTGCCCTGACTTATTGTTCTCATCTGACATACCATATGTATACATTTTGTTTCGGGCCTCTCTCCATGAGAGCAGGATTTTATTCTCCTCACTGTTGTAGTCTTAGTGCCTAGAACAGGGCCTGGTGTGTAGTGGCCACTCAATACAATATATATTTGTTGAATATGAATGGACAGAGCATTTGCTGGGAGCCCCTAGAGACTCAGTCCTGTTACTGGCTGGGTGACCTTGGATATGGCTGTGGGTTTCTGAGTTTCCTTTTATAAAATTTGGGGACTGGGACTTGCTGTTTTTGAGGGCTCTTTAACTCTCAGACCTCCAAATTTTCTCTATCCCTCAAAAAGTCTGGTTGGACATGAACTGGTCGAGTTGTCATGTGGGTGACATGGAGGGCTCAGCTCTGAGGTTTGGACCTGGAGAGTGCTGAGATGTTTGGAGCAGAATATGTCCCACTGGAGCCCTTGGCCTTGGCAGTCTCTGCTCCTCAAGGTGTGGGCCTCTCTGGAAGCCAGAACCTCAAATGATGGAAGCTCCAGAAATAGCATGTAGGTGCCCACAGGTTTGCTTCCTGCTGTTATGCCAGTTCCTGGAATCTTGGCTGATTTGGTTCTCCCAGTGGCCAGTCATCTCCCAAATAGCAGCTCCTCACTCACTATGGCTCTGGGAGGGAAGGCAGCAGAGGACAGTGGTTTTTAATATGGGTGGGCCTCAAAATCAGACCTGCGCACAGGGTGTCCTCCAAGCCAGCTGGGGTCAGAGGCCTGACAGAATGGACTTGGGACACCAGTCTTTGGGTAACAGTATTAGTGGCTGGACCATGCTCTTCTCCTAACCCCCTTCACCTGGCTAATTCTACTCATTCTTTGTTTTTAAATATATTTTTATTCATTTCAGAGAAGAAAGAAGAAAGAGAGAAACATCATTGATGAGAGAGAATCATTAATCGGCTGCCTTTTGCATGCCCCCTGCTGGGGATCGAGTCCGCAACCCGTGCATCTGCCCTGAATGGGAATCAAACCATGACCGCCTGATTCATAGGCCGATGTTCAACCACTGAGCCACACCAGTCAGGCTGTTTTTCCTTTTTAATATGCTTTCTATTGGTTTAAGAGAGAGAGAAGGGAGAGGGAGAGAGAGAAACATCGATTGGCTGCCCCCAGCAGTGGATGCCCCCTACTGGGAGTCGAACCCGCAAACCTGGGCATATGCCCTGACCGGTAATCAAACCAGCGACCTCGCAATGCATAGGACGATGCTCAGTTACTAAGCCACACCGCCAGAGCTAATCCTACTCATTCTTCAGGTTTTAGCTTAGGCGTCTCCTTCAGCCAGTCTGTTTTCCTGACTGTTCTACTGCCTTTCCCTTCCCCATTATACTATGCAGGGCCATGTGGCAGTTCTCTGTTTACATGTCTGTTCTCCTCACTAGACCATAAGCCTCATTGAGAGAACAGGGGACTCTTGTTTTATTCACTGCCAAGTATTCCTGCTTCTTATTGAAGGTGTTGCCTGGCATGTAGAAGGCCTCAGTAAATATTTGTGGAGTGAGTGACTGACTGGATGAATGAGTGAACATTGTCATGGATAGTTCATCTCAAGTGACATTCCAATTAATTGGTAGTAGCTGCCTGAAGCTCTGTGTTTAGAAGGATTCTGAGGCTGCAGCTAAGTGTACAGTGCTGGGATCTACTGATCACATCTGCCATGGCTCAGGGCGAAAGTGTAGGATTAATTAGTGATGTCAGGCGCTCATGGGGAAGTGGCTGCTGCCTCTGGGAGAGGCTCTATTCAAGTATGTGGGTGTTTGCTGGGATGGCAATAGCTGCCTAGCATTGTGGCCCTGTGCCCCAGGGAGCCTGTGGGGTAACTGCTCATCATTCTCTTCCTCTCTTTCTAGCTGTCCCTTCTTGGCCCGCCAACTGACCCTTGCCATCCCCATCATCGCTGCTATCCTCTTCTTCTTCGTCATGAGCTGCCTGCTACAGACGAGTTTCACCGACCCTGGGATTCTGCCCCGGGCCACCGTCTGTGAAGCAGCCGCCCTGGAGAAACAGATCGGTGAGGCTCCTACTTCAGTTGAAGCTGTGTCCCCCAGGTCCACATTCCCCGATTTGAGAGGAGGCTTGGTTTTCTCTCCCCACACTATGCTGGGAACTGGGGGTCAATAGTGAGGAAGGCAGGCGGGAGCTGACACTAGAATGGAGGAGACAGATGATAAATAAGGGAGTAATAAACAAGAAGTGCTAGCAAGTGAAAGCTGTCATGGCAGCCAGCATAGTACTGAGAGCCTTCTGGGTGCCAGGCACTGTTTCCACCTCTTTATATGCATGATCTTATTTAATCACCCAATAATCCTCTGAGGTAAGTACTGTTGTTACTCTCCTTTTACTAATTAAATTGAGTCTCAGAGAGGTTAAGTAAATGGTCCAAGATCACACAGTAAGTGGAAGAGCTGAGATGAGACCCCAGGCAGTCTGAACAGAGCCCCTGCTCTTAAACACTTATATACACTTATCCATTTATTCATCAAACATTTATTGAGTCCCTACTATGTGCCAGGTACTTTTCTAGATGCTGGTAATACAGCAGTAAACAAATCTGACAATAATCTCTGCCTCTTGGAGCTGACATTCCAGCGGAAAGAATTAAACAGCAATGAAAGAAAGAAAGATCTAAGATGTGAGACAGAGAAGAGGAAACCAGGGAGGTGGGATGAGAGCTAGGGGAGAGTGTTTGATTTTAAATAGGGGGGTCAGGGAAGGCTTTGTGAATGAGATGACATCTGAGCAAAGAAACAAAAACCTGCGGAGATGAGGGTTTGAGTTGTGAGGATCTGAGGGGAGAGCACAGTAGGTTGGGGAGTGGGCTAATTTAGATTAGGTGGTCAGGGGAGGCCTCTAGGAGGAGGTGGCACTTGAGATGAGCCATGAATGGTACAATGGAGCCAGTAATATGTGGTTTGGAAACAATACAAACAAAACCCTGGAGTTGCAAATAAATAGGTGTGTTTGAGGAATGGCAGGAAAGCCAGTATGGCAGAAGGTGTGTGCTCCCAGGCACCTCATAGGGCCCTTGACTCCTCACAGTGTGGGTCCCCCTGGTGGCTGGGCAGCAGGGGGTGCAGGGAGGGAGGCAGGGCCTTAATCTCAGCTTGCTCCACCCAAGCTCCTTCCTGCTGAGAAGTGACGTCAGTATTTGTACACCTCACAGGTTTCCGGTTCGTGGTTGGCTCCTTCCCCTAACAGGGTGACTTTTAGTCAAGCTTTTAAACACCCAGTTGGCCCTGAAAAGACCTTGTGGCCTGTAAATGCAGAGGCCTGCTGCACCCATCACAGGAGTCATTCCGCTAATTTTCTGCAGCAGCTCGGGAGGGTGGTAGGAGGGGAGAGGATATTCTCTTGCTCTCTGCATGCTCCTTGTCTCATCCTCCTCCCAGGCCCGTCCTCAGTCACGCCCTTGGTTGCTGTCTTCCTCTGCCTGCATCCAGCTTCCTTCCCTCTTGCACGTCTGAGCCACTCAGCCCAGTTTCTGCTCTGTCAGAACCCCAAGGTCTGACCTGGGCCAGTCCACCCGGCAGCAGGGAGGCTCAGCTGCAGTCCCATTTCTCCTCCCTCCTGGTCGGGCTAATCAGGAGACAGGATTATTATCCAGCGCAACCTGAGCTCAGAGGCCTGGCTGCCTGGAGCCCTCTGCCAGGGTAATGCTGACGACAGTAATCCCCCATGTTTGGGGAGAGCTTGACTGTGTGCTGAGGGCTTCCCGTCCATTATCCCCACAAATCCTCACGGTAGCCGGCCGTGCCCTGCAGAGATTGAGTGTGTGCCTTGACTCCCAAACCCCTTATCTTAATGTCTCTGCTCAAATGTCCTGTACTCTGGGAAGCCTTTGTGACCCCAGTTGGGCCACACCTCACATGACACACTCCCAAAACACCTTTTCCTGCCGTCTTGGTCCTGTGCTGCTTGATGATCATTACAGAAATGTCAGGCAGGCCCAATAGCCTTTCCCAGTGAGTCTCTTCTTCACCTGTTAGCCACCTGGACAGCTGAGTGACTTGAGCTCAATGTATGAGCCTCCTTGCTGTCCCCATGGGACGGTGGAGAGACAGTGGAACTTCTCCCAATTAGGCATTACGGGTTTGACCATTTATGTGTTGATTCTATATGCTGACTACTAACTGTGTGTGTTTTGGGGCAGGGGTGCGGGGGGCGGTGGGCAAAGGTAGGCCTGACTGGCTGCCACAGGTGAGATCAGGCTTTGGAAGAGGATCAGGGAAACCAGGAGTACCTTCTGTCCAGAGGATTTGGGGAAGCCTCAGAGGGGTGCATTGAGCCAAACTGTAAAGTTTGGGTCGAGTTCAAGCACAGGAAGATGTGTGAGGGAAGCCCTCTAGGCTGGAACAGAAGGAGGAGGGGACAGATTGGGAGGAAGGGGGACAAGTGGGGGACCCTGATCAGGCCATGTTGACTGGAACACAGGGAGTACTTCAGAGAATTTGGGAAATTCTCATTGGAGGATGGGATGGGGTGACGGCAGTCTAGTGGGGCCCACATGTCAGGGTTGGAGACCTTCCTTTGAGAACAGTTGCTAGAAAGTGGCATCTTTGAGGGCTCTGAATTCTCACACTTGAACAGGAGGCTTCCAATCAGGGTGAAACATTTCTTGAAAAGGACTAAGGTCACTGAGCATTTTGTTTGTTTGTTTGTTTTTTTATTTCAGAGAGGAAGGGAGAGAGAGAGAAATATCAATGATAAGAGAGAATCATTGATCGGCTGCCTCCTGCAAGCCCCTTACTGGGGACCGAGCCCACAACCTGAGCACACGCCCTTGACTGGAATGGAACCTGGGACCCTTCAGTCTGCAGGCCGACGCTCTTTCCACTGTGCCAAACCAGCTAGGGCTCACTGAGTGTTTTTGAAAAGGTTGGGGGCTGGCTCTGGGGTGGTGGTGCTGTTCATATAAACGTGAACTGATTACTAGGCCTGGTTCCATGCAGGCTGTGGGCATCTTACTTTGGCCCTGAAACCAGCAGCCCAACAGGATCTGGACTAGGGCTCCCACCGCTCCCACCCCACAAGCACTGTCTGATGTTGGATGACCAGGGCTTCCCAGTTTTCCCAGAACTGTCCCTGTCCCTCGTTTAGCACTTGAAGTCTCCTGTCTTGGGAAACCGCTCAGTTGCAGGCACACCGGGCCCTTGGTCACGCTGGTCTGAGATTCTGACTTGTCAGCTGGCAGGTCATGCAGCTGGATCACCCTGCAGGGCCACACAGAGCTCAGGTGCACTGGGCAGTTGGGAAAGGGGTAGGAGGTTGCAACATGGGAGACGATAGGAACATCTAAATTCCATGGACAGACACTCATCTAGAATCACAACTCATAGGACAGACATGAAGGCCTCTTCCTCTGCCAGCACAGAGCAGGTCACAGAACCCATGCTGTCCCCAGGATGTCTCCTCTCAGGTCCTTCCATAGTCCCAGGACTGACTCCATCCCGATTGGCTCTGCTGACCAGGCCTGGACACCTGGCCTCTCCTTTCGGTCATGGTTGTCTCTCCAAGACTCCTTTGGCCCTGGCCCTCCCAGGCTCAGAATTTGGGTGACTTCCTAGCGCCCTCAGCAGCATTTCCTGAAGTTCAGTCACTGGAATACAACCTTTGTGACTTTTGCCTTTTCTGCATCGTACCTTGTATCTTCATTTCTTAGTATTTTCCTTCAAATGGCTTGCTTTTAAATGTAGTTTACAAGGAAACTTTATATCACCCCTGTAAGCAGAACATAATGTAATGGAATTTTTGGTGGTTGCAGTTGCCTGCTGAGAGCAGCCGCTTTGAGGCCTATGAGGATCACAGGTGTTAGTTATTAAAAGTGGAGACTTTCGCCGAAACCGGTTTGGCTCAGTGGATAGAGCGTCGGCCTGCGGACTGGGGGGTCCCGGGTTCGATTCCGGTCAAGGGCATGTACCTTGGTTGCGGGCACATCCTCAGTGTGAGGTGTGCAGGAGGCAGCTCATCGATGTTTCTCTCTCATCGATGTTTCTGGCTCTCTATCCCTCTCCCTTCCTCTCTGTGAAATATCAATAAAATATATATATATATATATATATATAAAAAAAGTGGAGACTTTCCCTTGATGGCATGAAAGGCTTGAAAGAGAACTGAAAAGGGAATAACGTTGCCGCCTTCTTTGCACCATCTCAGAGCCTGTGGAGGCCTGATGGGAGCAGGGCTTCTGTAACAACACATACGTCTGGAAGGTTGTGGTTCAAGGCCACTTTGTTGCCTCTAAGCAGGGTCTCCAGAACCAGAGGGAGCACACAGCTCTTCTTAAAATTGAAGGTGCTGCCCTAGCTGGTTTGGCTCAGTGGATAGAGCATTGGCCTGTGGACCGAAGGGTCCCAGGTCCCATTCCAGTCAAGGGCACATGCCCGGGTTGTGGTCTCGGTTCCCGGTAGGGGACGTGCAGGAGGCAGCCAAACAATGATTCTCTCTCATCATTGATGTTTCTATCTCTCTCTCCCTCTCCCTTCCTCTCTGAAATAAAAAAATACATATTTTTAAAAAATTAAAGGTGCTTATGCTCAAGATGAAACTGAAGTCTCTCTAGGCAAGAGATGTGCTTATGTGTACAAAGCAAAGAACAAGACAGTGACTCCTGGTGGCAAAAGGAGTAAAACCAGAGTTCCCTGGGGAAAGGGTTGTGCTCACGGAAACAGTGGCATGGTTCGTGCTAAATTCCAAAGCAACCTTCCCACTCAGGCCATTGGACACAGAATCCATGTAATGCTGCACCCCTCAAGAATTTAAACTTATTGAAAAGTAAAGATATAAAATGGATTTGTTTAAAAAAAGAAAAGGGAATAGCCGGCCAAGGTGGCTCAGTGGTTGAACATCAACTTACGAACCAGGAGGTCACGGTTCAATTCCCGGTCAGGGCACATGCCCAGGCTTAAGAAATTAAAAATTAAAATAAATAAAAAGGGAATTAACTTTCTCATCACATGATTCAAGGTTGCTTAGTGTCATGGTCAGTAAACAAACTATCTTCCACTTTCCTGAAAACTCGCCTGTCCGCAGAGGCGCACTTGCCTGCAGGATCAAGGCAAGCTCCAGCCCCCTCTTCCTCCCATCTCCTGCCACTCTCCCGTGCCCCCAGCCACGTGGTGCAATTAATGCCTTGGAGCCTTTGCTCACTGCCTTGCCCTCCTTCCCTGGCAAGCCCGAGGAATCGTTTTTTCCTGATCCAACTTACTAGTAATTGCCACTTCATCTTTTGTTGGTTTCTTGAATGCTGCTTCCTGCCCCACCCCACATATTCCCTCTGTATTCTCACAGTATTGAATCTAGACATCAGTAATACCATGAATTGATTAGCTATGGGTTAGACTTTTCCATTATGTCATCTCTAATTTGCATCATCTTACAAGGTTGATACTATTACCCAGTGAGGAAATAGGCTCAGAGAGGTTGAGCAACTTCCTCAAAGTCACAAGCTAACAAGTGGCCAGGATAGGTTTCAAAATGAGATCAGGCTGGCCCCAGAGTCACCACGCTTGAGTCACAGAACATCTTACACGGACTCTGTAATTATCCACTTTGGTTCATGCTGCCCTCAGGTTGAGCTCTTCCTGTATTCCCAGGTTACCACTAAGCCTGTATGTGGTAGAGGCTCCATAAACCTCTGGAATGAACAGAAATGGTCAGGTGGGTCAGGGTGTGACCCAGCACTCACAGCCTGGGCACTATGACTGACCTTGAGCTGAACCAGAAGTTGGGGAGACCGCAACCCTACAGCTGTTTCCTCCATAGGTGGGAACAACAGAAGGGCAACAGGGCCCTGTAGGGCGGGTAGAGACCCCCGCTTTCCCTCACTAAAGCCTTCTGAGAAGGTCATGACCAGCCCCAGGGGGCTTCCAGGCAAGCCACTGGGCTTCATTCACAGCCCCAACCATTTAGGTTCTAACTGCAGGACACCTGCCTGCTCTTCTCTGTGGGTTGTGGTTGGGGTGTAGCAGGTCCTTTCCCTTGGTCAGGAGAAAGATGTCTGGAGACGCATTTGTTTCTCATGGCCATTCAGTGGAAAAGAGTCTTCCCCCCATTGCCACTTCCCCAGGGGCTTGGTGTCCCACCAGGAAGGCTGCAGGAAGGCCTCACTTGCAGGAGGGTGCCTTTTAACGTCTTGGGGAAGAACCTAAAGTAGAAAGAGCCCTGGAGTGGATCTTAGATTCCCTTTAGGTAGGGATAGCATCTCTTTTATCACTCTCTTCATTGCTTTTTAAAAAATATATATTTTTATTTATTTCAGAGAGGAAGGGAGAGGGAGAGAGATAGAAACATCAATGCTGAGAGAGATTGGCTGCCTCCCGCTTGCCCACACAGAGGACGGAACCCGCAATCCAGGCATGTGCCCTGACTAGGAATCGAACCGTGACCTCCTGGTTCATAGGTCGACGCTCAACTACTGAGCCGCACTGGCCAGGCTCTCTTCATTTCTTCAACAAATTATTTTCTGAACTGGTGACCAAAGAACACATGTTTGACTCATCTGTATGTACTTGCTTCTTCTCCCCTCACCTGTCACCCTCAGTCAGGCCTTGTACAATAGCTTGTCATAGTAGATGTTAATGTTTGTAAGAATGAACAAATGAATGCATCGGAAGACAAAGATTTTTATTTCAGCCCCATCTTATATTGTTGGAGTGAAGTCAGTTTTCCCATCTATAAAATGTGGTCACATATCCCCTTACCCAGCCCAGAGCACTTTTTTGTGCATCAGGTGAGACAGGAATGTCAGTATACTTTGAAAATTGTTTTCCTCTATTGAAACTTAAGAAGCTTGAGCCTTGTAGTAAGAATGGCAAATGGACGTGCTCCGGGCACTAACAAGCTACCATTGGTAGTGGCTGCTGGGAGGAGTGGGTTGAGGAGAATTCTGAGGCCAAATCTAGGGTGGTGACTGTCCAGAACTGTTCGGCCTGAGAACAAGCAGTGGAACCACTGCTTGCCTCCTCCCCACCCTGTCACCCCCGCATGGGGTTCAGCCTCTGTAGGGGCATCCCCACAGAGCCTCCTTTGGTCCAACTTATTTAGTGCCCTGCAGTTGGTGACTTTCATTCAGCATCTGGGTGGCCTCCTTGCTCCAGCGTGACACATTCTCTCCTTTGCCTCTGGCTCTTGGCAGCCTAAGGAAGTTGGGTGTGCAGAGCTCTACTTTCTCTGAGTTCTAGAGAGGAATCCTGGCCCTAAGGCCAGAATATACTGGTAGGAGTTCCCTCCCTGCCTTGGAGGAGAGGCTTGGGCTCTTCCCTGCTCTGGGGGGGGCTTGTGGGAACCCTGCAAGGACACCCATACTTTTAGTCCTGAGGAGGGTCTGTGGCTGTCCTTCACTTACGATGGATTGTGTTCTGAAGATTTTTTTGTAAATCAGTTGTTTGGAATATAGTGTTACATAGAAAAAGCAATAATGCTAATATTTCTTTTTTTTAAAATTTATTTTCTTTTGTATTTTTGGTTTTCTTTTTGTGCTTTTTGTAATATTTATTTTTTTAAAAAGATTGATTTTATATATATATTTTAATATATTGTTATTGATTTCAGAAAGGAAAGGAGGAAAGAGACAGAAACATCAATGATGAGAGAGAATCATTGATCAGCTGCCTGCTGCACGCCCCCTACTGGGGATCAAGCCCGCAACCTGGGCATGTGCCCTGACCGGGAATCTTAACAGTGACCTCCTAGTTCATAGGTTGACGCTCAGCCACTGAGCCATGCTGGCAGGGCTATTTTTTATTTTTTTAGAGAAGGAGGGAGAGAGAGAGAGAAACATTGATGTGAGAGTGATACATCTATCAGCTGCTTTCTACACGCCCTGTACTGCAACCCGGGCATGTGCCCTGACTGGGAATCAAACCAGCAACCTTTTGGTGCATGGGACATTGCCCAACTGAGCCACATCTGCCATGGCTCTTTTTTTTTTTTAATTGATATTAGAGAGAGAGGAAGAGAAAAGGGAAACATCGATTTGTTGTTCCACTTACCGTATTTATTAATTCATTGTTTGATTCTTGTATGTGCCCTGATCAAGGATCGAACTCACAACCTTGGCATATCAGGACGGCCCTCTAACCAATGGAGCTACCCGGCCAGGGTTGCTAATATTTCTTAAGCTCTTGCCACGTGCTAGACACTTGACTAAACCCATTTAATGAATTCTCACCTAATACTCCTAACACTAAAAAACAGGTGGAGTTTATTATGTCCCATTTTCATATGACGGCACAGAGAAGTTAAGCAACTTGACCCACATCACACAGCTAGTAAGTGGTTGGGTCAAGATTCATACCCACACATCTGAGCACAGCCACAGCATGAACTGTTTGTCAGGACCAAGGCTCCTGTGAATCGAGTGCTGTGCTCAGCTGTCCTAGCGGCATCTCATTCAGCCCTCACCACAACCCTTTGAGTGTGAGACTCTCTTATCTCTATTATATGGATGAGGACTCTGAGTCTCAGAGGTGAAGGGAATTCCTTACGTAGCAAGTGGTTAGCAAAACCAGGGTTTGACCTCAGGGTTTCAGACTCCAGAGCCTGCCCCTTGCTGCCCCTTTTGAAAACAGCTAATAGGTACTCACCAGGTGCCAGTTCCTCTATGTGTACTAGTCTGATCCTTACACCCCTTCAAGGTAGATGTTCTTATTTGTCTGCTTTTACAGATGCAACAACAGGCTCACAAAGGTTGAGTAACTTCCCTAAGGACACCAGCTCATAAATGGAAGGGTCAAAATTTGAACTTCAGGCCTGCCTAAGTCCAACACATATTTTCTTTCCTCTTCGCCTGCTGTCTCACAGCTCATAGGCCTGGGACTGCCTGTTTATTCCACTCTCCCGGCTCTCAAGGGATGTATAGTCTATTTGGAGAGACAGTGTGCACACACAGCAGTCCTGTCACACCTCAACACAGCCGTGAGCAGGATTAGGTGCTGTGGGCAGGGCATGAGAGCACTGAGGCTGAAGTGGTCAAAGAAGCTGTTAGAGATTAGACAGGCCTCCAGCAAATCCTGGTGAGCAACTACGAGGGAGGAGCTGGGACGTGGTAGGAGTAAGGGCAGGAAGCCCTAAGCTCCAGTGACTCATGAGGGAAAAGAAGTGGGAGAAAAGCCGGGAATGGAGATTGGGCCAAATTGTGAAGGGCCCTTATATCATAAGAAGTTTTTCTTCTATTTTGTTTTTTAGGGGAGGCGAATGAAGGGTTTTGAGCTGAGAGGTGACTCAAAGCGAGCTATTTAGAGGAATGTTCCAGTTGTATACAACCAGGAGGTCATGGTTCAATTCCCGTCAGGGCACATGCCCGGGTTGCGGGCTCGATCCCCAGTATGGGCAGGAGGCAGCTGATCAATGATTCTCTCTCATCATTGATGTTTTTAGCTCTCTCTCCCTCTCCCTTCCTCTCTGATATCAATAAAAATTATTTTTTTTTAAAAGAGACTCCAGCCGAAACTGGTTTGGCTCAGTGGATAGAGCGTCGGCCTGCGGACTGAAGGGTCCCGGGTTCGATTCCGGTCAAGGGCATGTACATTGGTTGCAGGCACATCCCCAGCGGGAGATGTGCAGGAGGCAGCTGATCGATGTTTCCCTCTCATCGATGTTTCTAGCTCTCTATCCCTCTTCCTTCCTCTCTGTAAAATATCAAAATATATTTAAATAAATAAATAAATAAATAAAAGAGACTCCAGCCAAAACCGGTTTGGCTCAGTGGATGGAGCGTCGGCCTGCGGACTGAAGGGTCCCAGGTTCGATTCCGGTCAAGGGCATGTGACTTGGTTGCGGGCACATCCCCAGTGGGGGGTGTGCAGGAGGCAGCTGATTGATGTTTCTCTATCGTCGATGTTTCTGACTATCTATCACTCTTCCTTCCTCTCTGTAAAAAAAAATCAATAAAATATATTTAAAAAAAAAAAAAGAGACTCCAAACTGGGTTCCCCTGTCCCTGCCTGTGTGACTTTGGGCAAATCCCCTAACCCCTCTGGGCCTCTTTCTTATTTATAAACTGAATGGGTTAGACCAGAGGCAGTGAGCAAAGGGACATTTATCAATGATCTGCTATGTGCTGGGGCTGTGTATTCTGTTCTCTGAGGTTCCTGCCAGCTCTTAGGTTGTGCCACCGGCAGAAATAAGGAACCAGGCAGGGATAAATAACACTCATTATGACACTTGAAATTTTACACACAAAAAAACCTCAACCCCAAGCTTTGGAAACTTTGTTTCACATCCTGGTTCTGCCACTTACTAGCTGTGTGGCATTGGACAAGTCACTTAAGCTCACTCTAAAGTCTCCGTAACCTGATGATAATGATAACCTAACCGCTTGGTATGTTATCAGGGTTAAAGAAGATAACTGTATACAGAGTGCTCAGCATATCTGGTACAGTAGACCCTCAGTGAAGTGTTCTCTTTCCCTTGCCTTTTCCATTCATTTTTTAAAAAATATGTTTTTATTGATTTCAGAGAGGAAGGGAGAAAGAGATAGAAACATCAGTGATGAGAGAGAATCATTGATCGGCACAGCCCCTACTGGGGATCGAGCCCACAACCTGGGCATGTGCCTTTGACTGGAATCGAACCCGGGATCCTTCAGTCTGCAGGCCAAGGCTCTATCCACTGAGCCAAACCAGCTAGGGCGTCTTTCCCCTTCTTTCTCTCAGTTATTCTACGAGCCAGTAATAACAGGCACACTTCTTAAGCATTTACTTTGTGCTATTTCACATATTTAACTCATTTAATCCTCACAGTAACCTGATGAGGAGGGTACCATTATCCCATTTCAGTGATTGAGGAAACAGAGTCACAGAGAGGTTAAATTATTTGCCCTGCCACACAGGTAGCCAATGGTATCATCAGGAGAAACCCTGCTAGTAAGAGGGGGAGCCAGGATTCATGCGCCAGTCTACCTGTTATTCCCATTTTACAAATGAGAAAACTGAGGCTCAGAGAAGTTTGGCTTCAACCTCACACACAACCAGTCAGTGGCAAAACCAGGTTTCAGAGTGTGTCCATTGGCCTCAATCCCTTTACCATGCTGCTGGGTTTTAAGAAAGAAATGGATGCTCAGATACTTAGTTCCATTTCAAGCACACTGAGGTGATGGTAAAACAGCCTCTGGTAGTTGGAAATGAGAGATGTGAGTCTGTTTGCTTCACTGATGCCTGCCATGTGCTTAGAATAGTGCCTGCACATGGTACATACTCAGTGAAGAATCATTGGAGGCAAGTCATCAAATTGGAGATATCTGGGGAGTCTATCCAGTGGAAGTGGTGGCTGAGTGCTGGGGATCACAGGCAGCCCCATGTGACTAGGCAGTCTGTCCAGGAAGGAGCCACTGCTCTGGGGACTTGGTCCTCTGTGGCCTGGGTACCAAGAGGCTCAGTGGGTAGAACTGTAGGCTTTGCATTGGCAGACCTGGTTTCAGATTCCTGTTTTGTCAGCATTCCAGCTACATGACCTCGGATGAGACCTTGGTCCTTTCTTTTTCTTAGCTTTTTACTAAAGTATAACAGGCTTACCAAAAGTGTACAAATCATAAGTGTCTATATGCTAATATAGAATGTTGTCAGCATATAGATCAAGAAACACTCACCCTAACCGGTTTGGCTCAGTGGATAGAGCATCGGCCTGTGGACTGAAGGGTTCCGGGTTCGATTACGGTCAAGGGCATGTACCTTGGTTGCGGGCACATCCCCAGTGGGGGGTGTGCAGGAGGCAGCTGAATCGATGTTTCTAACTATCCCTCTCACTTAATCTCTGTAAAAAAATCAATAAAATATATATTTTTTAAAAAGAAAAAGAAATGCTGTATGAGCAGTGTCCCAGGAGTCCCCTTTTCCCCCTTTCTCATCACTGTCACCCCTCCAAGTGTAACCACGATCTGACTTCTAACACCATAGATTACTTTTACCTGTTTTAGAACATTTTGTGTTCTTACATGTGTGATTTCTTCATTTTATACAATGTTGATGACATTCATTTGTATTGCTGTGTGTAGTTGTGGATCATTCATTCTCATTGCTGTATTAGAACTCCATTGTGTGAATATACTATGTTTTTTAATCCATTCTACTATTGATGGGTGTTTGGGTAGGTCCAGCTTTTGGCTATTAGGAGAATTGTTGTGAATATTCTTTGTGTGTCTTTTGGCTCACATCACATCATGCACATTTCTGTTGGGAAGACACCTAGGAGTGGGATTGCTGGGGTGCCTATGTTGAACTTTCATAGTTAGTACCAGTTTTCCAAAGTGCTCATATGAGATTTCTAGTTGCTTTACATTTTTGCCAACACTGGATTTAATTTTTTTTTTTTTTTTTTTTTTTTTTAGCCATTCTGGTGCATGTGTAGTGGTAGCATATTATGGTTTTAATTTGCATTTCCCTGTTGACTAAGGAGCATGAGGACCCTTTCATGTGCTTATTAGTCATTTGGACAGCTTCTTTTATGAAATGCCTTTTTGAATCTTTTGTCCACTTTGAATTCAGTTGTCTTTTTCTTACTGATTTTATAAGACTTCTTTATATATTCTGGGTATAAATCCTTTGTCTTTTGTCAGATATTATAAATATCATCTACTCTGAAGGTCACATCTTCATTTTTTAAATGATATCTTTAGATGAACAGAAGTTCTTAATTGTGACATATGCAATTTAGCAACTTGCTCTTTTATGATTAGCCCTTTTGTATCTTTTAAATTTTTTTCATTGATTTTTAGAGAGGGAGAGAGAAACATCGATTTGTTGTTCCACTTATTTATGCATTCATTGGTTTTGTTTCTTATATGTGCCCTGACTGGGGAATCGACCCTGCAACCTTAGCATATTGGGACGATACTCTAACCAACTGAGTTACCTAGCCAGGCAAGCCCTTTTGTGTCTTGTTTAAAACATATTTGTCTACTTCATAGTCATGAAGTCATTCTCCTATTTTTTTAAAATATATTTTTATTGATTTTAGAGAAGAAGGGAGAGGGAGAGAGATAGAAATATCAATGATGAGAATCATTGATTGGCTGCCTCTGGCACGCCCTCCACTAGGAATCAAGCCCGCAACCTGGGCATGTGCCCTGACTGGGAATCAAACTGTGATCTCCTGGTTCATAGGTAGGCACTCAACCACTGAGCTACACAGGCTGTGTCTTTAAAATTTAAGGGCAGCCTCCAACATAAACACAATTCCATGACCACATCTAGGAAAATTAATAATTCCCAAATTTCTAATCTAGTCATTTTCTACCAGTTACCCTCCAACTGTCTTTTGTTGCTGTGTTTTATTTTGTTTTTCAAAACAGGATCCAAGCTAGGATCAGGCATTGCTTAAATCTCCTAAATCTTTTTTTAAAATATATTTTATTGATTTTTTTTTTACAGAGAGGAAGGGAGAGGGATAGAGATTTAGAAACATCAATGAGAGAGAAACATCGATCAGCTGCCTCCTGCACACCCCCTACTGGGGATGTGCCCGCAAACATGGTACATGCCCTTGACCGGAATCAAACCTGGGACCCTTCAGTCCACAGGCTGATGCTCTATCCACTGAGCCAAACCAGTCAGGGCTTTAAAATATATTTCATTGATTTTTTTATAGAGAGGAATAGAGAGTTAGAAACATCGATCAGTTGCCTTCTGCACACCCCCTACTGGGGATGTGCCCGCAACCAAGGTACATGCCCTTGACTGGAATCGAACCTGGGACCCTTCAGTCCGCAGGCCGACACTCCATCCACTGAGCCAAACCGGTTAGGGCTCCTAAATCTTTTTTTTTTTTTTTTTAATATATTTTATTGATATTTTACAGAGAAAAAGGGAGAGGGATAGAGAGCTAGAAACATCGATGAGAGAGAAACATCGATCAGTTGCCTCCTGCACACCTCCCACTGGGGATGTGCCCGCAACCAAGGCACGTGCCCTTGACCAGAATCGAACCCGGGACCCCTCAGTCCGCAGGCCGACGCTCTATCCACTGAGCCAAACCGGTTTCAGCTCCTAAATCTTTTTTAACTTAGAACCATTCCCCTCTCTTTTTGTGACTGACTTTTGTTGGCGATCAGGCCAGTGGTCTTGTAGGTGCCCCACATTCTGGATCTGACTGTTTTTCATAGCATTGTTTACTTTGTCTCTCCACGTCCTGAACCTCCTGAATTTGGAAATTGGATCTAGGCTTGAATAGATGCAGAAAAACCTCACCACGCCTTTCCAGGGCCTTCTCTGATAGTCTTTTTCAGAGTTGTGTAAGGGCCTCCGTGTGTGAGCAAGCGTGTAAAGTTTTAACACTTCCCAGTCCTAGTAAGTAGTAGCAGTTCTTAGTATTTGTACCACCTTAGGCTGGCATTTTACTCTAACGTTTGTTCCCTGGAAAGTTTCCCCAAGGCTTCTCTTATCCCACCCAGGAAGCAGTGTCTTCTCCCCAGCTGGGGCTCCTGGATCCAGGCTTGGACATCCCCCATCTTTCTCTCCCACCCTCAGACAACACAGGCAGTTCCACCTACCGGCCACCCCCTCGGACCCAGGAGGTGATGATCAACGGGCAGATGGTGAAGTTGAAGTATTGTTTCACCTGCAAGATGTTTCGACCACCCCGGACCTCACACTGCAGTGTCTGTGACAACTGTGTGGGTAAGTGAGGGGCCACAGGGAGGGATGTGGAGAACCCTGAGAGAGATGAAGACTGGAGAAAAGGGAGTCACTCGTGTGGGGCTGGAACGGTGGTGTGTTGGAAAGATCCAGGGTGGGCAGGAAGTCTGGTTCACTCAGATTTGCTCTGACCAAGGAGTAACCTGAGAATGACCAGTGGGCTCTGAGTGTGACCACTGGTGTCTTGGCTTCAGCCCAGGATCAGTGGATTCCTTCCCCGCAGCTCTGAAGTGGGGCAGACACAGAGAGGCCCTGAACTCTTCTTTTAGGCCTCAGCCTGGTCCTCAGAGGTCCAAGGTCTCAGAAACCAGAGACTTGGACCAATAGCATTCTAGATACATATGGGCCAGAAAGGAAATGATTTACCACCCAGTGCCCGGGACCAGTTATACTGAAATACTTCGATCTGACTCTCAGGGTTTGGGAGGGATAAGAGTCTGGGAACAGAGGGGTTTAAGCTGGTGAGGTGGAGAGGAGGTAGCCAGGATTGGAAGCTGAGCTGCTGACCCACAACTGCAGTGGTTGCTGGGGAACCAGAGACTGTGTTGTCCCCTCTCCCTGCTTTCCAGAGGTTGGCAGCTCTGATGGGGACCAAGGGTGTGCCCCTGGGAGGTATCGTAAGGTAAATGCTATGCAAGAGGGCCCGGTGAGCTGTGCCTCTGTGACTGTGCACAGTCCCCGGGCAGTGAGCTCATCAAGCTGGCTCAGCATTCCCTGAGCAAGAGAATAGTGAGGAACACCCCATGACGACAGGCAGTGAAGTGGGTGACTCAGTGGGCGTCATTCATCCATGAGAATCAGCCCCACCCACCCCCTGCAAAGGGTGCTGGCCTTGGTGCGAGGCCTGCGACGGGCTTGTGACCCATATTCCCACAGGGGACTTTCCTCACCAGTCTGGGTGTGACCCTACCCCCGGGGACGTGGTGCTGGTGTGAGATCAGCCCTCTGACCAGGCCTCTGATGCCAGTTCTCCACTAGTTACATAGCAGTCTAGCCCCTCTCTGGGCCTCTAGTTTTAGCTCGAGGGACAAGGGTCATTAGTTTTTAGTGCGTGGCAGGGTTTGTAGGCTGGGCAACAAGTACTTTTTGTGGATCTTCCTTATACCAGGCACACCTGGGCCCTGGGATTCAGCTCACTGTGAGGCCAACACAGGCCCCCCTTATGGAGCTTACAATTGAGCAGGGGACACTGGCCAGTCCACTAATTGTAAATAAATGATGTGAACACTATGGACAAAGTGCTGCAAAAGATAAGTGCCAGGGCAACAGGGCAGGTAACAGGAACCCTTACCTTGCCTGGGGTCAGGGGACACTTTCTTAAGGAAGTGGCTTTGCAGCCAAGACATGAAAGAGGAATTTCCCTTCACCAGGAAAGACGGGGAAGAATGTGAGAGCTGTGGCAACCAGTTCTCACAGGACCAGAAGCAGGGAGTGTCTGAGGAACTAAGAGCTGCTGGTGCAGAGAGTGAGGGGGTGGGAAAGCCAGCCAAGGTGTGAGGCCTCTGAACACCTGTGCTGGTTGGTTGCCAGCCAGGCCTGCACTAACCCCTCTCCCCTGGCCCCTTTCCAGAACGGTTTGACCATCACTGCCCCTGGGTGGGCAACTGTGTGGGAAGACGGAACTACCGCTTCTTCTATGCGTTTATTCTCTCCCTCTCATTCCTGACGGCCTTCATCTTCGCCTGCGTGGTCACCCACTTGACGCTCCGTGAGTTGGCAGTGGCAGTGGGAGCAAGGATAGGCAGAGGGCGGGCCAGCCAGCTCAGCCAGGCTGAGGAGCTGTGGTCACCGTCCCTCTGAGCCGTGTCCTCTCCTGTTTCTTCCAGGCTCTCAGGGAAGCAACTTCCTCTCCACTCTGAAGGAGACACCAGCAAGATATCCTTTGCCTTTGTCTGCTAGTGGGCAGCCTGGTGGGAACTGAGGCCCGTCCCTGGGGTGGGTTCCCACAGCTCATCCTATAAACAGAGGGCAGTGATGTAGAGCAGGTGTTTGTCCTTAGAATCCAATATACACCCAGGCTTGAGCTGATCTTAAATGGGCTCTTGTGGGACGGGTGTCCGGGAACTCCCGGGAGCCACAGTCCCTGTCTTCCCTTAAGGCACCAAGCTCCCTGGACCACGTCCACAGCTCTTGGTGCTTGGAACCCTCAGTTCCAACTACTGCCCATCACCCTGGGCTCGTCCTGCTCTTGAGGGGAGCTCTTCGACCCTTCTTGAGGCCCAGGAGGTGATCTTGCTGAGAGGTGGTGACTGGCCATAGGAAGGTTACACACTTATTTCCTTTCTGGGGAAGGAGAGGGGAGAAAGGCTGGGCGTGGCAAGATCCCAGGCGCAGGGGAGGCTCCCAGCCCTGATCCTGGTTGTGGGTCTTTGACCGCCTGCTTACTGTGCTGGAGTTGGTGATCTGCTTCTTCTCCATCTGGTCCATCCTGGGCCTCTCAGGGTTTCACACTTACCTCGTCGCCTCCAACCTGACAACTAACGAAGATGTGAGTAAAGCTGGAGCAACCCCTGTTTCCAGGCAGGACCCTTGGCAAGAGGCAGGGCTGACTGAGCCGGAGTGGCAGCAGGGCAGCCCTGACTCTCAGACTGCTGGGGAAACGTGGGTGGAGATGATAGGCAGCCAGACAGCTCCTTCGGGGCTCCTGGCTTGGCCCTGAGAGACCCAGCGCAGGCTTCTGAGGCCCCCACATGTCTTGGCGCTCAGTGCAGGCTCCCGGGGCCCCCAAGATGCTTTCTCCCTAACCCCAGAAAAGCAGCACTTGTACCATAATAGTCATTACATTTGGCCAGCACATGGTTGTGTCCAGAGTTCTTTCAGTTCCCATCATCTCTTTGGGTCCTTTTGCCAACTCTGAGGGATGCTTTTTCTCCATTTGATGGCTGAGTGACTTGCCCCAAGATTATGCAGCTGGGAAGGGATAGAGCCAGGATTTCACCCAGACGCCATGTCCATGCTCACTATCCCCTGCTGCAATTGAAGACAGCAGAGGTGTGACTATTCTGAGGTGTCCTCGAGGCTCCCTGGGGCTTCCTTATTGAGCGGGACAGCCAGGACAGGACCCTGAGGTTCCATCAGTTCTCCCTACCTGCTGCCTTACAGACCCTCACAAACAAGCATTGTTTGAGCATTGACTCCTAAGGTGGTTTCCTGGGTGCTGGTTCTGTAGGATATAACTAGGGGGTTATGTAAAGAGGACTGATATAGCCAAATAAATTTGGAAATCTCTGGGTTAAAGTTAAGCAGGTGTCCTTCACTGCTGAACTCCTCAGTGCCTTCGATGGTAGACTTCACAGAGCTAGAGATGGGCAAGATTTCGTCTGATGCTCCAACAGTGCTATCAGAAAAGTTGGTATCAGAGAGTTCCCTATTTTTCAAATGAGGATTCGAGAAGTAGTGATCTATCCGGGGTTATGCAGTGAGTCAGTGGCAGGGAAGGCAGCTCGAGCCCGAGCCCTTGTCCTGCCCTCCACCTTAGGAGGCTGGCCAGAGAAGGGAGGATGCACCCAAAAAGTTTCTTTGGAGGCTTTTCTGTGGCTCTCCCTTGTCTTCTCTCCTGTTTGGGGCCTCCTCCTCTTTGCTAGGTGCCCCCACCATTCAGAAGTCCCCCATATTCTCTCTGAATGGCCCCGGTTAAAGACATGTCCTCTCCAGTAGTCTAGTTGGAACTGGTTTCAGAATTTGCCAGTTTTCCCATGCCTCTAGACCCCCCTTTTAGAAAAGCAAGCAAAGGGAGATAGGTATCTGACCCAGACCTTCTACTTGCAGATCAAAGGCTCGTGGTCCAGCAAGAGAGGTGGCGAGGCCTCTGTCAATCCCTACAGCCATAAAAGTGTTATCACCAACTGCTGTGCTGTGCTCTGCGGCCCCCTACCTCCCAGGTGAGACGGGGTGACCTTGTGAGTCCACATCTCTCAAAGAGGTTCTGGAATCAGCAGACCTCTCCCCACATTACACTCCTCTGTCCCCATCCTCTGCTGAATGCTCTCAGGGCATTTGTCACATAAAGGAGTTCCATGGAGCGTTGTAATTTTAAGTCATGTGCTCATTGTAGAGAAAAATTAAGTACAAAATATGAAAAAGAAGAGTATTAGGTCTCACATGTAATCTTCTCGCCAGGGATAACCACAATTAATGTTTTGGCCACGTTTGAGCAACGCTGCCCTTCTGGTGCTGCTGGCCAGACTGGGGGGGCGGGCTCCATTCTCCCTCCTAGAAGGAGAAAGCCCTGGTGGTTCAGCCCTGCTACGAAGCGCCCCATCCATCCTGACAGCAGAGGGCGCCAGATGGGAGCTAATTGGCAGTGGAGACTGGGAACAAAACTTCCCACACCGTCCCCTTCTCCTCCCACCAATTAATTCTGCCAGAAAAGGGACAGTAGGAGTCGCACTATCTCCAAATGCCCTTTCATCCTTTTCCTCTCGCCTGCAGCCTGGCTTCTTGGCAGCCACACAGAAAGGTGAGCTAGTTTGAATTAACAGTGAATAAATTCTATGGCCAAAAGCCAGGTGTCCAGAGTGTGGAGAAAGGGCCCTTCTGAAAGGAAGGAGTCTTGAGCTCCCAGTGGGAAGACAGCTCCCTTTTCCTCAGACTTTCTAGGTCTTGGACTTCCCTTAGGAAGTTTTGTTCCCAGTGTCCACTGCCAATTAGCTCCCATCTAGCTCCTTTCTAGGTCTTGGACTTCCCGGGCCATTTATTTCCCACCCTGTGTGCTGTCCCCACACCATTCCATGGCTCTACCCTCTGCTCCCCAAACCCAGGTTCCCACAGCCTTAGGTGTGAGATTCCCCCGAGAGGGACAGGATAGAGAGGCCAGGGCCAGGTGCCCAGAGGACCACACCAAGTCTCTGCCATCCAGCCCCCAGTCTGGAGCCCTGGTGTCAGGCAGAGCCCTCACATGTCCACCTTGTGTTTTTGAAGCCTGATTGACCGGAGGGGATTTGTGCAGCCTGACACCCTGTTGCCCTCGCCCATCAGAAGCGACGAGCCAGCCTGTGGAGCCAAGGCCGATGCCAGCATGGTAGGAGGCCACCCCTGAACCTGGCTCAGTACTTGCCACCTGCTGGCCTGTTTGCCCTCCGCACTCACCTGCCGTACTCCACACCTGCCAGGACCCTCCCCATTCCACCCAAGGGAAGTAGAGCCACCAAAGACTCAAGTCTTTTCGTATTTATTTCCCACCCTGCGTGCTGTCCCCACACTGTTCCATGGCTGTACCCTCTGCTCCTCAAACCCAGATTCCCACGGCCTTAGGCATGAGATCCCCCCAGCTGTTCAGTGGCAGGAGTGACAGGATAGAGAGGCCAGGGCCAGGTGCCCAGAGAACCACACCAAGTCTCTGTGCCAGGGCGAGCCCTGTGTGAGTGAGGGTGCGGACTGAGTGTAATGCCTCCCAGTTGGGGAAGCTGCTGAGCCCTGCTGAGCTGAGGTTCTGGGGTGAAACAAGACCCAGGAGCAGTGGCCTTGGACAGCGGGATATGGGACAGGATGTTTCCATGGGCTACTTTGGTTTGCCAGCTCCTTCATTCTTTTTCTTCAGTTTTTATTTTTTTATATGGAGTTGGCCAATAGGATAGAGCTGGGTTCTAGGTAGAGAAGGCAGAGTTGGAGGTGGATAGGGGTGAGGGGGATGGGGTAGCCTGTGTCAGAGGAAGCCAAACCAGCTGGCCAGGCACCCAAGACCTCAGCTCCAGCATGATTCCTGGGAAGCACACTAGGAAGTGGGGCCTTGCCATTTCTCCGCCCATAGAGGGTTCTCTATGGGATCCCAGGCTGGCCCCCCCATCCCTTTCCCAAGTCAGGTCTGGGATGGGTAGGTAATACTCATGCTGGCAATACTTGAAACGGGTTTATTAATGCTGGGTATTTTGCACAATTTTATAGACCTCTTTTCTACATTTTTTAAAATGGAAGAAGAATTCTTAAAAAGTCAGCCATTTTTCTGTCTGTGTAGTGCCAGGTTAAGGGTTATCAGAAGGCAAATTGATTTTAATAAGTTTATTACAAGAGACCTTTTGACTGTGAGTGTGTGTGTGTGTATGTGTGTGTATGCTTGCCCTTGTACAAATGTGGCTGGCTCCCACTTCCCCACATCCCCTGGGCTACCCTCCTCCTCACCATCCCCCTCCAGTGTCAGCCAGCAACAGCAGTACTGGCCTGAGCCATGGGGACAAGGAATGTGCGCAGTGGTTACAAGAGACCCCTGGGCTCCTGCTGTGGCTCAGCCCACATCCTCCTTCCTTCCCCTCCTCGAGGGACTTCAGACAGCCAGTGGCTGGGGACTCAGCCACCCCCAACCCCCCAGGTCAGGCTTCCAGCTGGGATCTGCCTAGACAGGCTGAGGCTGGGTGTGGTGCATGGGGTAATGGCTGGGAGGAGCGGCTGCCACCCTACAAGCCACACCCCCTCCTCCAAGCCCCAGTATGGGACCCAGTGCCAAGGGCTAAAGGACAGGGAATCTGCCAAATGGAGGCCTCAGGAATGAAGGGACAAGGTGGGCCAAGGAGAGTGAAATTGGCCTAAATCTAGGCCAGAAACTCAGAGGATGTCCCTCCTCTGCTGGGAACTATAGTTTTTTGTCAAAATATATAGGAAATTGTTCCTCTCTTCCCCTCCTTGGCCCTTCAAATGGGCTGAAGTCCTTGGAAAATGACATAGGAAGTCCCCTTATCTTGCCCTTCCTTGCTCCAGAGGCTAGTGTGTCACAGGCAGCTGAGAAGTGGCAGCCACAGGTCTCCTCTGGGAAAATAGCTTCCCTTCACCCAGCCTTAGTGCCCCACGCCACGCTGTATTGGCACTGGGAGGGGAGCAGGAAGCTGGCTAGAGGAGGTTGACTCCCATCTGACTTTTATTTAAGCTAGTATTCTTTGTTCCTGCTTGTAATAAAACTTTTGTTTTTAAGAGTTGATTTGCTTTGGTTTGGTTTTTGTTTGCTCTTCTTTGCTGAGGCCCCAAATGGCAGCCGTCTATTCTTTCAGTCAAACTTTCTCTTTCCTGGGGATACAGAGAGAAGGCAGGCAGCCCACCGACCTGGCTAAAGTTCTCTCCCGGCTGGAGTCTGTCTGCTGGAGGCAGAACAGAGAGGACTGCAGCTAGAGATAGGCGTGTAAGAAGAGGCTGCCTGTCCCCTCCACCTTCCCCTGCCACAGGGGCTTGAAGACCCCCAAGTTCTTGTTCCTTGCTCTCTTTCTACTCTGACCTTCAGTGACTGCTCAGCTAAGAAAATGTTTATGAGACAGTAGATTCCAGTTTGAGAGCTGGAGCCTTCCTGGCCCTCACCTCCGTCTGGGCAGCAGAGCCCAGCCAGACACCTCATAACACTGGCCCACCTCTCTGGTATCTCCTCCAGGAGGACACCTGTCAGGATTTTGCCATCTCCTGCACAGCCTGAGGGGAGCTAACAGTCCTCTTTGCAGAGGGTTAGCTGGTAAGACCATCTCTCCCCTGTCAGCCAGCACTGCCCGCTCCCCTCACACACCATCTCATCCTCATCGCATGCCTCACAACCCCATGGAGCCCATTCATCTGTCTGGTGTGTGGTGTGGTGTGTATGCTGTTGGTGGTAGGGTCCCCAGGGCTCCCCCTCCTGAGCAGAGGGATGGGGTCAGGGCGAAGAGCCCAGCCCCCCTCCGGATAAGGAAGTAGCTTCGCACACAACAGCTCTCCGACTGACGCAGGAGGTGAAGGGTGAGGGTGGGGAAAGGATGGCGTACCTGCTCTCAGATGCCTGGGCCTATTCTGGTGGTGTCCTGGTGTACAGGGGCCTTTGATCACTAACACTGTGTCCTGGCTTTCTGTCCCTGCTGAGCTTGCTCTCACCTGCCCGTTTCTCTCCTGCTTCGTTGCCTGCTGCCCAAGCCTTGGTCCTCCTGTGGGGAAGAGGCCTTTCTCTGGGGAAGAGGCAGGTGCTGTGGAACCCCTATAGGCCTCCTCTTTCCTCCCAATCCACTAACCCTCTCTCTTCTCCTTCTTTGCTGTCTTGCCCGGGATCTCCAGTGTGTGCGGGGGCTTAAGGACCTCCTGAGGACTGCTGCTCTCTTCCTCTCCAGGAGTGGCCTGGGGGGAGCCAAGCACCTGGCACCTCCACCTGCCTAACCTGTGGCCCATCTGCCACCATCTGTGCCTACAGGGTCTACCCCCAAGCCTGCCCCACATGTGTACTTTCTAGGGTCCCCCCATAGGGGCCAGGGGACTGACCTCTTTGCCCCCATCCCCACTCCATGCTGGCCAGAGTGTAGAAAAGCCATAACGCAGCTGTCAGCACAATGATGTAATACTATGCTGAAACTCACCCTCTCCTCTTCCACCTTACTTCCCCTTCCCCAGATTTGTAAGGTGTCAAGACTCTTTAGGAATCTTGCCTTACAGCCTGCCCCCCAGAATCAGGCATAGCCATAGTCGAGCTGAGCAGGTTTCTTGAGGAGCTGTCTGGGGTGTTATGGTTGATGACGCTGCTGAACAAGTTTGGTAACAGTTTTAAGCATAACTGGTTTGACACTGTTCCCACGGCCCCCTCCACCCCAGCACTTGAGTAGAAAGGTTGCAAGGAAGATGCTTGTACCCTTTGCTCCAGGCACTGAGGGACTGAGCTAGTTCTGGCAGCCCCTTGTTCAGAGGAATTAAAGGGAACTGGGCTGGGCCTCCGAAATCTGCCCCATGGCTGGGGGCTGCTTATCTGCTGTCCTGTACCTTTTTTAAACCAAAATAAAGATTTCCCTCTTCTTGCCATATCTTTGGCTGTCTGGTGCCACCCTTTTTGGGGGCCTGGGGGTGGGGCCTGTGATGAGTGTGCAGGAGAACCACTGCTTACAGCTGCCAGCTTTGTTCCAGCTGGTCAGTGCTGTTTGGAGATTTTTAAAAGGCACGGCATCCCTGGCTGGGTGGCTCAGTTGATGGGAGTGTTGTCCCGATAATGCCAAGGTTGCAGGTTCCATCCCCAGTTGAGGCACATACAAGAGTCAACCAATGAATGTATGGATGGGTGGACAACAAATTAATGTTTCTTGCTCTCCCTCTCTCTAAAAATAAATAAATATATATATATATATATATATATATATATATATATATATAACAAAGCCAGAAGTGACACAGGAAGAATGACCAGCATCTCTTCACTGTGCCCCTCCAGAACTCCTGGTCTCAGTCCAGACACCTTAAGCCTTAGCTGACCTCTGAACTCTGAAAGGTCCCGGCCTTGGCTGAGACAGAGGGTTTGACTCCAGTCTGGGACTGTCACACCCCTGAACTGAGCTTAGCCCAGGGTAACACTCTCATGGAGCCTTCCCTCTCCCAGATGCTTCCCTACATCAAGATACACACACAGTATGCTAGGAGCTAAATAATAGTAATAATAATAACTACAGTAGCCATTTAGCAAGGACTTGCCAAGTGCCAGGCCCATTTTCTCACCTAAACCTATGAAGAAAGTGCTGTCAGCCTTTTTACAGATGAGGGAACTGAGGCTCAAGGAAGGCATAGGAGTTGCTCAGGGTCTCCCAGCTGATAAAGTAGCAAATTCAGTATTTGAATCTGATCTCTGCCCTGACCTCTAACCCTTCTGCACTACCCAAAGAATGAATACTGCTGCTTCAGGAGAAGGGAATCTCAAGAGGAAAAACCCTAAAATTAGAGAATGTCATCCATAGCCAGCAGGGGGCTTAGAGAAGATCTGTGAGGCCTCCTTGAACCTATGGGGAAACAGGCCCAGAGGAAGGAACCTGCCCAAGGCTTTATAACTGAGCTGGAATGCTGTCCCACACCCTGAACTCATTCCATTTTCTTTCCAAAAATTCCACACCATGTTCTAGACTGGACTGGTCTAGGAAATGTGGGATACTCTAAATAGCAGTGTCTTGTGGAGGAAAAGTCTCAGGACAGCTGACTCACTTAAAAGTAATCTAATCCCCCCACCAAAGGCAACTAGTAGAGTGAGCTCTTGACTGGATAACTGAACTCTAGCTTATAATTAGGGGGAGAAGATGATCACCTGTTTAGTTTGGTCATTCTAAAACCGGAAAAATGTCCTAGGAAGTTCTTCCTGGAATCTTAACAGTCCTTCCTGCTGCAATCAGAGCCCTGTCCTCTGTTCTCAGTAGAGATAGACAACTAGTTGCTGCCTTCCTCTCTCTGCTACAACCCTCGAAAGCCTGTTTACCAGCTAAGGGTAGGTTGTCTCTGGGACCAGAGGCCTTAAGCATGCTGGTAGGATGGATGTTATACAGAAGGGTGGGAGGTAGGCAAGATGAGGAAAGCCCCTTTGGGCTGCATCCCCAGCTCCTGTCCTGCTGACTCAGGCAGCTGACTGTGGAACTCAGTGCCCTGCCGGGGCCTGCTGCCTCCTGCCTGCTGCCTGCTGCCTCCTGCCTGCCTGGGCTTCTGGACTTGGGAAATGGAAGCCTGGAGGCAAAGGGAGGTGCATCAGACAGGATCTGAGTCAGGATCTCAGGATCTCAGAATCGACAGGCCAGAGCCAGCAGGAGATGTCAGGCAGCCTGACTCCCAGATTCAGCAGGGAAAGGGGAGTGAGGGGCTTCCTTTCTCTTGCCCAGGGTCTGTGCTGAGGGCATGCCACCAGGTCTCCAGGTTTGAGTGATGGAAAAGAGAATACTCCCAAGAGACTGAAATAGCTCCAAAATTGCCAGGTCCCAAGTTTATGTTGTTCTGGAACCTCCAGCTTTCCCTCACAACTTGGAAAGCCTGGGCTGGGTGACTAATCAAAAGAAGGTCCTCGAGGGCCCACGGTTTTCATAGGCCAGAGGAATGTCCAAGATGGAGAAGGAGAAGGCAGTACTGAGTGAGCGTATCTGACCATTCATCCGTCTTCCTTCCCATATGGACACCCAGCTGGGCAGGCTCTGGTCTTTGGCCGAGGCCTGGTGAGGGGCCCTTCCTCATTTCGTAGGCCTCAGATCCATGTTCATGCTGTGAGTGTATATTTTTATAATAATAAAGTTGGATATTTTTCTACATGATAATAATAGTTACCATCCACTCAAGTAAGTACTTTCCATCTACTCATTTAATCCTCACAACCCCATTTTATACTTAGGAACACTGAGGCACACAGAGGTTATTAAGTCATTTGGCAAAGGCCACAACAGCTTGTAAGAACTGAACCTGCCTGGTCTGATTCCAGATATACTGGCTATTCTATCTCTCAGAAAAATAATACACATTCATGATTGATTATTTGAGTAGAATAGGAAAAGGAAAAAAGTCAGTTTCACTCCCTAAAGATACCCTCAGTAAGTTGTATTTTAGTGTACTAGTATTTCCTTTCCATCATTTTCTGTCTGGATGGAGCAAAGCCTTCAAAATATTAAGCCTAAAATCCCTTCTGCTTCTTTGGAAAACCTATAGCATTAGCCCAGATATGTCCCTGTTTTTCCTTCTAAGGGGCAGATCTCATCTTGGAGCCTCAGAGTTCTGGCTTAGGCTTCCCTCCCTCCAGAAGGGGAGGATGGGAGTTCAGACAACAAGAACAACCCAGGGAAGGACATGCCTGTGACATGGTCCTGGCTCCAGGGTTAAGCTGGCTAGATCCCAGTGAGGGGAGCCCCACCCCTGAGCCCCATCTGAGCTATAGCTAGGGGTGGGGCAGATAAGCAGGAACCCACCTTCATGGGCACAGTGCCAACACCTTTAGATGAAAGAAACCCTTGACTGACACGAGGACAGCTAACAATAAGTTACCACCCAGCTAACAGGGACAGAAGGTTGACAACAGAGACCTCTCCATCCATGCCAGAGGTCAGAGGTGGGGCCATGGTCAAAGGGAAGGGGCAGGAAAACTTCTGAGAGTCAGGCTTTGGGAGGCAGTCCTCAGCTGGGACTACTGCCCCATAAACTAAATGGTATGTGTCACCTCCTTTTTCTTAGCCCTGTCTCTCTCCCCAGTTGCTAGCGTCCCCCCTGGGGAACCAAACTGGGCTGAGCACCCAGGTGGCCTGCTTCCCAGCCTCTCACAGAGGGTGAGCTGAGTCAGGCAGGAAAGTGGGCCAGCCAGCATCTGGGCCCCCACCCTCTGTGAGCCCCACTCATACAGGATGGCTGGTGACTTGGAGGGGGCAGGTGACCTGGCATGGAGAGCCAGAGGGTAAGTCCTCAAACAAGTGGCAACAGGCCACCAACTTGAAAGGGAAAATTGTGCTGTGATGGGAAAGGTGTCCAACAAACCTACTGAGTGAATAATTACGACGGCTGGGCTGGAGCGTCAGAGGCTGCTCATTAAACACCTCATTAAGTGGCACCCTGAAAGCTGCCACCTGTGCATTCTGGGAGTTCAGAGGGGACAGGATCCTGAGGGAGAGTGAGGATGGGGGATGGAACCCTTTCAAGAAGCTTGGATCACACTTCTAAATACATCCTGGAGCTCACAAACCAGAGGGCTTGATGGGAGAGAAGTCAAGGAAGTAGGATGCAGGGGACTTAATGGCTGTGTGACCTTGAGCAAATCTCATCCCTCTCTGAGCCTTAGTATTCCTGTCTCTAAAATGGGGTAGTAGTCATAGTCCTGCCCACCTCACGGAGACATCATAGGGATTAGCTTGGATACTGGATACCAAGGTTGGGTAACTGGAGCCCTAGCTACACATGAGTCCTCTCACCTGAACCAAGGGGGGAACCTATCTGGCAGGAATAAGAACCCCATCCTCCTGCACTTGGCTTTATGGGGTCTGCCTAGGCTGATGCAGCCTGGTGGCTGAGCCATCCTTTGTCCCTGGAAGGACATCGTGAAGAAGAATCTGATTTGAGAAACTGGGGCAGCTACCTCATGTGGGCACCCATGTAATGGAAGCCCTGAACAAGAGGGGGCAGCTTGGAGCCTGGAAAGGTGCCTGTGCAGGTGGAGCCAACACCCAGATTTCTCCTGCTGACTGTCCCGATGACTCACCCCACATCCGAGCCCTTTTACCTTTAAGGAAGAGCCGGAAAGGGTGTGGGGAGAAGAGGAGAGGCGGTAGGTCCAGAGCCTCAGTCCCGCCCTCTGCCCCTCCCCACCCCACCCTGCTCTGGGCCAGGCCATCCAGCCAAAAGGCAGGTAGGGATCTGGGGAAGCACAGAATCCTGCTTGGTCCCGAGGCAGCCGTTTAGCCTGCCGCCTGTCTGTCTGTCCCCAGAGCTGAGCTATGGAGAGAGCAAGTCTGATCCAGAAGGCCAAGTTAGCAGAGCAGGCCGAACGCTATGAGGACATGGCAGCCTTCATGAAGAGTGCTGTGGAGAAGGGCGAGGAGCTCTCCTGCGAAGAGCGAAACCTGCTGTCCGTGGCCTACAAGAACGTGGTGGGTGGCCAGAGGGCTGCCTGGAGGGTCCTGTCCAGTATCGAACAGAAAGGCCATGAGGAGGGCTCGGAGGAGAAGGGCCCAGAGGTGGGAGAGTACCGGGAGAAGGTGGAGACTGAGCTCCGGGGCGTGTGCGACACCGTGCTGGGCCTGCTGGACTCCCACCTCATCAAGGAGGCCGGTGACGCCGAAAGCCGGGTCTTCTACCTGAAAATGAAGGGCGACTATTACCGCTATCTGGCCGAGGTTGCCACCGGCGATGACAAGAAGCGCATCATCGACTCTGCCCGGTCAGCCTATCAGGAGGCCATGGACATCAGCAAGAAGGAGATGCCGCCCACCAACCCCATCCGCCTGGGCCTGGCCCTGAACTTTTCCGTTTTCCACTATGAAATCGCAAATAGCCCTGAGGAGGCCATCTCACTGGCCAAGACCACCTTCGATGAGGCCATGGCTGACCTGCACACGCTCAGTGAGGACTCCTACAAAGACAGCACCCTCATCATGCAGCTGCTGCGAGACAACCTGACTCTGTGGACGGCCGACAACGCTGGGGAAGAGGCGGGCGAGGCACCTGAGGAGCCCCAGAGCTGAGCCATGCTGTTACCCTCCCTGCCCTGCCCTGCCCGCTCCAGTCCCCCCCCCCCCCCCCCAGCAGAGAGGACTAGCATGGGGTGGGAGGCCCGACCCTCTCCCTGAATGCTCTGCCCCAGCTCAGAGAGGCTCCATGGTGAGGGACCAGCAGAGCTGAGGCCCCCTGGAGCCATTGGATCCCACTCTTCCTGCAGCTGTCGGGTTCTCCTAACCACTGGCCATTCCACCCAGCCCTGCTCTCTGCGTCCCCTCCAGACCCTACCCGTGAACCAGGCTACTTCTGCCTCTTCCCCCCTCTTGACTCCCTCCTGCCCCTGCTGCCTCTGGATCTTAGGAATTGAGGAGTGTCCCACCCAGTGGCTGAGAACTGGACCGTATGGCAGAGGCTGGAGATGAGTTGTGTGTGTGTGTGTGTGTGTGTGTGTGTGTGTGTGTGTGTGTGAGAGAGAGAGAGACAGAGAGACAGAGAGACCAGAATGAGAGGGAAAGCATGTCTGCTGAGTGTGACCATGTTTCCTCTCAATAAAGTTCCCCTGTGACAATCCCCCTTGTCTTTTCCAGTTATTGGCAGAGGGCTGGGACTGGGATTGGTGTATGATTTACAGAAAGCCTGACTTGGGACCTCTGATTTAGGGCCCGAACCTCCCATGGGGTTGGCTCAGTGACCCGCAGGCCAGACTTTGGGGCCGGTGACTCCCGGCGAGCGGCTAGGGGACAGGATCTCCCCGTCGGGCCCCAAACAAGCCGGTCTGGTCTCGGGAGGGTCGGGTAGCGCAAAGGCGGCTCCTCTGCTCCTCAGCTCTGAGGGGACAGGAAACAGTGAAGTCTCCGAGGACCGAGGACAGCGCCGCCGGGATACGCTGTAGTGAGCAGCACTGAGCACCAGGTCTGAAAGCGCGGGTGGAGGGTGGGGGGGTAGTCCCCTTAGACGCGCAGATCTGAGGCGGGAATTCCGATCTCAGGCAGGGGCGTGACGCCGCCAGGAAAAGCCCAGCTCTGAAGTGAGGGGAACGCCCCCGAGCGTGCGCAGACGGGACCAAACGAAACGGGCTGGCGGAGAGGAGGCGCGAGCTGGGGAGCGGAGGCCGGTCCCCGGCAGCCCACCCGCTACCTCAGGCCCAGAAGCAACACTCCCGACTCTGCAGGCGCCTTCCTCGGTCCCGCCTTAAAAGCCCGGGCTGGAGGCGGGCCCGAGGCCGGTAGCGTCCAATCACGGGCGGGAGATGCTCAGATACTGGCCAATGAGAGCGTGAGCGGCGGCCGCGCGCTGCTGCGCGTCTTCCCGACGCCCGCCGGGCCTGGAGGGTTCGGAGACGCCCCTGCAGGGCTGAGGCGCCCCCACCACCCCGAACGCCAGGGGCGGCGCGCTCCGGTTTCACTCAGACAAGTTGCTACCCGCCGGGCCGGAGAGCTAGGCATCCGCAGAGCGCAGAGCGGCGGGACGGGGCGGTGTGGAAAAAGCAGTCCCCTCCCTTTGAGTCATCTGCTTAACCGACGGCTCCCGGCTGACAGGACGGCTGGAAAAGGCCACCAAGGCGTCTCCACCACACACCAAAGTCCAGGCAGCCTGAAAGGGGGGCCGGGAGACTTAGATTGTGTCCCAAGACTTGGCTGTGCGACCTTGGAAGTCTTTTTATACCTCCCTGCGCCTCAGTTTCCCCTTCTGCACCAAAGGGGCTTGAACTAAAGGCTCTCTAACGAACACCGACGAATCTGGGTTCTGCAGTCAAGCTGCCTGGGCTTGACTCCCAGCCTGTCTCGGCCAAGGCTCTTACCTTGCTTACTTTTGTGTCCCCATTTATAAAGTGGGGATTAAAAAGTAGTACTTTCCTCTTCTTAAGAATTGCTATGAAGTTTGAGAAAATAAATGCACTTAAAGTAGTTCACAGTGCATGTTAGCTATTATCAATCCTTCTAGCATCAGTAGTCTAGGATTTACCCAGCATTTCTGTGCCAAAAGCAGAATCATCACCCTGGCCGGCTTGGCTCAGTGTATAGAGCGTAGGCCTGCGGACTGAAGGGTCCTGAGGAGCCCCAGAGGGTGGGGTAGCGCAAAGGCGGCTCCTCTGCTCCTCACGCTGAGGGGACAGGAAACAGTGAAGTCTCTGAGGTCCGAGGACAGCGCCGCCGGGATGCGCTGTAGTGAGCAGCACTGAGCACCAGGTCTGAAAGCGCGGGTGCAGGCTCGATCCCCAGTAGGGGGCGTGCAGGAGGCAGCCGATCAATGATTCCCTCTCATCATTGATGTTTCCATCTCTCTCCCTCAATAATAATAATAATAATAATAATAATAATAATAATAATAATGATACTGATAATAAATATATATATATAGCAATAAAATCAATAAAAATATACATATATTTTTAAAATCAGAATCATCAGTCAGACCCAGTTCTGAGGAGCAGCTGATCTGCATGCTCACTGGGCCACCCCAGGATGCTGGCCTGACTTCAAGTGGTCACTGCTCACCTGGCATGATTGGGGGAACTCAGTCCAGCCCCATCAGGTTCCCAGAGCCCAAATTTAGCCACACCCATGAGACTCAAAATTGAAGGGCTCTTATCAGAGTAGTAATTCTACAGGGGAAGTTGGCAAGACCACAGCGATGCCTTCTGAGCCCCTGTTTTCTCCCCTCCTTTCCTGGAAGTGTGTTGGATTTCCAAACCTGGCAGAGACTCAGAGGTAGGGCAAGTGACTCCCCCTCAGCTCTGAAAGTGACCCGGTTTCTCTTACCAGACAGGTCTGGTAACTTTCTCTTAAAGGGGTAGGTACTGGGAAAGGAACTCCTTTCTTTTCTCTCAGCCTCCCTACACCACTCATGGTTGCCCTATGTGGGGAAAGAAATGAGCATGTTGGTGTTGAAGGATTTTAAAAGTACATGGTGTGGCCCTAGCTGGTTTGGCTCAGTGGATAGAGCGCAGGCCTGCAGACTGAAGGGTCTCAAGTTTGATCCAGTCAAGTCAAGGGCACAAGCCGGGGTTTTGGCTCAATCCCCAGTAGAGGGCATGCAGGGGACAGCTGGTCAATGATTCTCTCTCATCATTGATGTTTCTATCTCTTTCCCTCTTCCTCTCTGAAATCAATAAAATATATTTTTTAAAAGTATATGGTGTGAAAAAAAAAAGTATATGGTGTGGATTGCTCAGATGTGGAATCTAATTAACAAAATAAACTGATGAAAGGAATGGATCCAGAGACATGGGGGCATGGAACAGAGGGTGGAATCTTGGAGGGAAGGCAGGGGAGGGGAGGGGGCGTGGGAGGTAATCAACCAAAGACCTTGTATGTACATATGTATAACCCATGGACGCAGACAATGGGGAGGTGAGGGCCTGGGGTGGGGGTGGGCTGGGCTGGACGGGGACAATGGCGGGGGGGGGGGACATATGTAATACTTTCAACAATAAAGTTGTGTTTTTTTTAAGTATATGGTGTGGATTGGAACATCATCAAATCAGATGGCTAAATGTAAGCTGGCTTAGGCATCAGACCATGAGGGTCCCAGACCTTTTTATTTTTTTAAAAATATATTTTATTGATTTTTTACAGAGAGGAAGGGAGAGGGATAGAGAGTTAGAAACATCCATCAGCTGCCTCCTGCACACCTCCCACTGGGGATGTGACCACAACCAAGGTACATGCCCTTGACCGGAATCAAACCCGGGACCTTTCAGTCTGCAGGCCGACGCTCTATCCACTGAGCCAAACCGGTTAGGGCCAGACCTTTTTATTTTTGACATGTTTTTTGTTTTAATCTCTGTAAAACTTTATTTTTTTATTTCAGAGAGGGAGGAAGGGAGGGAGAGAAACACTGTATGAGACTGCTCCAGCTAACTGAGCCACACCAGCCAGAGGTCTGTAAAGTTTTCTTACTATTACCCAGAGTGGGGTTTCCGTCAGCATTTCTTGCCAACTTTCCCTGGCCTAGATTGCTGTTTTAGAAATTTTAGTTCTACTGCTAATGGGTATAGAGTTTCTTTCAGAGTATGAAATGTTCTGGGCTTATTTATTTTGTTTTTAAGTTGATTTTAGAGAGAGAAACATCAATTTGTAGTTCCACTTATTTTTGCATTCATTGGTTGATTCTTGTATGTGCCCTGGCTGGGGACTGAACCCACAACCTTGATGTATCACGATGACATTCTAACCAACTGAGCTACCCAGCCAGGACAAAATGTTATGGATTTAAACTAAGGTAATAGTTGTACAATTTTGTGAATATATAAAAGACACTGAACTGTACACTTTAGAAAGATATATTTTATAGTGTGTGAGTTATATTTGTTTTAAAAATCAGTCCCAGAAGCCCTGGTCAGTGTGGCTCAGTTGGCTGAATGTCTCCCTCTCCCTTCTTCTCTCTCTCTCATTCTCTCTTAAAAAAAAAAAAAATCAGTCTCAGAAGGCAAATCAGGTTCCACTGGAAATTTCATGGTGGCCATTTTCCCCTTCACATTATCCTTTCCACTTGAGCACATTATAACCTCTAAATTTCAAAGCCCAGCTTCAGGTCAAAACATGACTAACCAGCTTCCCTCTCCCTTCAACATATACAGAGCTTTGGATATGTGCTCTCTTACCAACTCCTTTCATTTATTAAATGCATTTATTCAGTTATTATTTCATATCTACTTGATTCTACTTCTGGGTTTATAACTATGTCCTGGGTTTATTTATTGTCTCCTCAGAAAGCTCTCTAAAAAAAGTAACTTTGTCCCATTATTCATCCTTTCTTCCTCCAGTGTCTCCAGCAAGGTTTTGTGTACAGGAAGATGCTCAGAACTTACTTTTAAAACCATCCTCCCAAATGCCTGGAAATCCGGTTTAGTGCCAGGTCCTCACTTGTGGAAATAGAAATATAGCTGGTTCTGAGAAGAGGCAGGGCTATCTAGACAGAGACTGGCTCACAAAGATTCAAATAATCCCAGCCCTATTGTTTCTGTACTGCCAGAGTATCTATCCTCCAGGAAATGGAGGCCCAGGGCTTGCAAAGATCTTCCTCTCTCAAGAATTTGATTGAACCCTAACCGGTTTGGCTCAGTGGATAGAGTGTCGGCCTGCGGACTGAAGGATCCCAGGTTCGATTCCGGTCAAGGGCACGTACCTTGGTTGGGGGCACATCCCCAGTAGGGGGTGTGCAGGAGGCAGCTGATCGATGTTTCTCTCTCATGGATGTTTCTAACTCTCTATTCCTCTCCCTTCCTCTCTATAAAAAATCAATAAAATATATTTTTTTTAAAAAAAACTTGATTGATATGGGGAACATTTGCAACTTAAGGTTTTCTAGGGAAGATACCTACTCTTAATTGGCTTTGTAGATCCACAGGTGATGGAGGGCAACGCATTGGGTTCAAGGTGCCTTCTCAGAACCAACCAGGCACCCTAGGGAGGCCAAGGGTTAGGCAGGCCACTGTGGCTCCTTCTAGAAAGGCAAGATACTCCTATACACACACGTCCAAGGTCCAAATGTCCAGTGCCTTTGGGGGGAAACCTGATTTCAGATGCTTTCACCAAGATTGTTCTGACCAACAGTGCCCCACTCCTGCTTCTTCCTAGAGAACAGAGTACTGTAATAATAGCAGCTTGGTTGGTTAGAGCATTGTCCCTATACGCCAAGGTTAGATTCCGAGGTCAGGCATTTAAAGAGTCAACCGATGAATGCATGAACAAGTGCAACAACAACACTCTCTCTCTCTCTCAAAATAATTGTTTTAAAAAAATAGCAACAGACATGACTGCTATTGTCATCTTTGTTTGCAGATGAAGAGAATGGGGCTCAGTGCAGCTAAATAACCTAATAATGTGCCTGGGGAATGGAATGGATCGGACTCCAAAGTCCATGATTTTTAAACTACAACAGCTGTTTTCAAATTGTGTTCAGAGGGTTCCCCAGAAACTAGCACAGGGCAGGAGCCCAGTGGTCAGGGTTTCCCGTTTCCACATATGGCTAAAATAGCCACACATATGTCCGTATTGTGAGTTAAAAATAAGCTTGAAAAGAACCACATTATGCTATGCTGCCCTGCTTCTAAGAATCAAGAAAGGCTTACTCTACTCTCAATCTAATGCCACCCTAGGGCCCAGCAGAAAGGAATTGTCTTAAGTGAGAAAAAAACTGTAGTGGCCCCATTTCCTGCTTTTTACCAAGTTAAGATTTCCTTAATCTGGTTACATCCTTTGTTCCTTTTCAGTTTTTCATCTGTTCACAGGGTCTACTCATCCCCCAATCCTTGCTCTGTGTGTGTGGTGGGGGGGGGGGGGGGCGGGAAAGCAGGTTCCGGTCAAGGGCATGTACCTTGTATGCAGAGTAGGCCCCCCTCCTCTCAGAACCCCCCAGCCCCACCTACACAGTGACTCAGGGGCCAGGAATGTCTGTGGGGGCAGTAGACAGGTATGTCAAAGGCTGATTCATCTCTCATCTCCACCCAATTTTCTCCTTACTGTTCTCTGGGAAATTTAACTCTTTATTTGTCTAGAGATAAAAGAGGGAGATCCCAGACTCTGAACTCATGGAGTCTTCAATCTGTGGCTACATACAGTACTTCATACATCAGATTATGGCATTTAAGAAATATATGTTGAAAGAGAAGGTGGGAGGGAAGAATGGAGGGAAGGAGGAAGACACATTCCACCCCCCCTTCTTGCTCCAGAATAAAGTCATCCTGAAATTTCCTTTTCTGAGTGTACAGGGGACTGATGTTTAACTCAGAATAGTTTGTGCAACCACTGGGTATGCTTTATGAGTTGGGAGAAATCTTACTCATGTCCCAATATCCCTTCTGTGCAGTTTATATGATTCCACAGAGCAATGTGGAGGTTCCAGGATGAATATAAGGAAGAGGCCACCAACCAGTGTGAAGGGAGCTGTACTTGCACAGTAAGCACACTTCTTGATGTTTTGCGTTCATTTGGGATAGGTTGAAGGGGCCTTGCATCTCCCTCCTCCACAACTGCTTCAGGGTTTTGGATGTGGAAAATTTCCAGCTTTGCTCTGTATTTTAGTTCAGCACATTTTTATCAATACTCATCTTTCTTTTTCATCTTAGTTGGGCTCCAAATCCCCAGCCCATCCCTTCACAGCTCCTCAGTCTTAAGCCTCCTGGACACCTGAACTTCTGGGGCTGTCTGAAGTTGGCTTCCTGGCAGAAAATGAAGGACAGTCAGTTGTAAATGAGACTTATGACTTCCCCTGTCCTCAGTAGGCCCAATGCCATTGAGATCTGTGTTAATTTGGGACTCTTCCTTCTTCAGAGGATAGGAAGTGGGGGTGGGCATACCAGATCAGGCTGGGTAAAGGCTCAATGGCCAGGGGCAAGAAAAAAGAAAAGGGGAGGGGCAGGAAGGGGGCTACTCAGCTTACTAGAAAATTTCCTTCCAGGCGTCTGGGGCAGTTGGGCCTCTCCACTACTTTCAAAAACTGGGTGGGGCCCTGGCTGGTTTGGCTCAGTGTATAGAGCGTCGGCCTGCGGACTGAGGGGTCCCGGGTTCGATCCCCAGTCAGGGCACATGCCAGGGTTGTGGCTCAAAACCTAGTGGGGGACGTGCAGGAGGCAGCCGATCAATGATTCTCTCTCATCATTGATGTTTCCATCTCTCTCCCTCTCCCTTCCGCTCTGAAATCAATAAAGATATGTTTTAAAAAAACAAAACAAAACTGGGTGGGCCTTGGCAATGCTGGGATGGGTCTGAAATCACTTCCCTTCCCTTCTCAGGAGCCTTGAGAAAGGACCGAGACTCTCCAATGTCAACCTTCCCACACACCCTACTGGGATCAGGCTTCCCATCTCAGCCGACTGGAGGGGAGCTTTTTGCTAATTCAGAAACAGTGGAGAGCAGACTGGCTGGTCGTGGGTTCGATTGCTGGTCAGGGCATATACCTAGATTGCAAGCTTGATCCCTGGTCCAGGCGTATTCGGGAAGCCACCAATCCATGTATTTCTTTCACATCTATGTTTCTCTCTCCCATTTTAAGATCAATTAAAAAAAAAAAAAGGTTAAAGATTCAGACAGCACTATTTCCAATAGCAAAAAATTGGTAATGACTTACAGGCTAACCATGGGAATTTGAGTAAGTAAACAATATTATAGCCATACCACAGAATATTATCATGTAAACATTAAAAGGACTTCATACTTTTAATTATATAAAAGTGTCAACTAAAAAAGGCAGGTTACAAAGCAATAATATATCTCACTTATATAAATGTTATAACTATCCCTCGGTATGTATAGAAAAAAATAAACTCGCCGAAACCGGTTTGGCTCAGTGGATAGAGCGTCGGCCTGCGGACTGAAGGGTCCCGGGTTCGATTCCAGTCAAGGGCATGTACCTTGGTTGCGGGCACATCCCCAGTGGGAGGTGTGCAGGAGGCAGCTGATCGATGTTTCTCTCATCGATGTTTCTAGCTCTCTAACCCTCTCCCTTCCTCTCTGTAAAATACCAATAAAATATATTTAAAAAAAAAAGAAAAAAATAAACAAAATATACATTTCAATATAAAATTTTTTTATAGATTTTATTTTTATTTGTTATGGGATTATGAGCCTAATTTTATTTTCCAAGTTTTTCACTTTGTTATTTTTATCAGGAAATTAAATTAAAAAAAAAAAAAAAAGAAATCTTAAGGATGGTTGCCATATCCCAGCCATACTGGAGGACAGTCTTTCTCCTACCCTATACATTTCATGATGAACAGACCTCACCTGGAACCCAGAGTCCTTTCGGCACTGTGCTATACCCTCCCCAACATAAAAATCATTCTGCTATCAGTGGGAGGTGGAGAGATACGTTTATTAGAGAAAACATCCTTGCTGTCATACCAATGCCTGAAAATAAAGTTTTGGATTATCCCATCCATGTCTACTCCATGACTGCAAAGAATAAATGCTCATGGTGCTTGGATACGAGCCCATAAAGTTCTAATGACACCTCTCTCCAACTGGTTTGTTTTGATGATGGCTGTGGCCTCCATGATAGAGTAAGCATCAAAACCCATGACCAGCCCTGGCTGGTTTGGCACAATGAATAAAGTGTCAGCCTGTGGACTGAAGGGTCCCGGGTTTGATTCCGGTCAGGGGAACATGTCCAGGTTGTGTGCTTGATCCCCAGTCCCGGGGCGTGCAGGAGGCAGCCGATCAAGGATTCTCTCTCATTGACGTTTCTCTCTCTCTCCCTTTCTTTCTGAAACCAATAAAAATGTATTAAAAAAAGAAAAACCCATGACCACAGCTATTGGTACTATTTTCAAAAACACAGCATGCATCCTCACTCTGATGAGGGATTTGTTCAGTGGCCAGGGCGTCAGGGTTCCTGGGCTCCAGGCCCCATAGGTGACTCACAGCCAGCCGAAGGCTGTGACTCCTGGCCTCAGTTTCCCTGGCTTGCTTTGTTGATACTCTCTACGTACTGTGCAGGGTATTAATAGAAATGAGGTGCTTTGAACTCTGCAGATGAAAGAGGCTGGGGAAGCAGCACCCAATTATTATCCCCTATAAGGCCAGGCGTGGGAGCGGAGGTTGGCTGCTTTCATACTGTTCCAGCCACAGGAGCCTCCTCATAGCCCTTCACTCTGCTCTGGCTGTCAAAGCTGGGAAGCAGAGCTGTCATCGCCATCTCAAGGCTACTTCTGAATAGAAATTCCTAAACTGCCCAAAGCACCAGTGATCTATCTCCCCCTTGATTTGTGACTTAGTAATCCTCTACGTGTTGAAATTCTTTCTTCCAACTAGCCTCAAATCCTGTGGGATATGGGCCTTAACGTTTCACCATTAGTATCCACAATTAAGAAGTCAGCAAAGTGAACTATGAGAGAGCTAGGCTGACTGAAGTTCAAACACATCTGTTTCCTTTATGTAAAGTGGGGCTTAGTAATAGTCCCAATCTTGTTTGTATCTCTAGAAGTTGCTGTGTGAACCACATGAGGACCATGTGTATGAAGGCACTTTGTAAAACGCCAAGCCCTTCATGGTGTATTAACAGGACCAAGTATCTGCAAGTAAGACTTCTGGCACAACCGCCATCTGTCCCTCTTGTGCTGCAAGCTACAACTGCAAAACTAAGTCTGGGGTGCCACCTATTGGTTGCTAATATAAATTGCACCCAACCAGTTGCAAGAAGAGCAAAGAAGGCAATCACCAGTATTTCCAACTTTAAACCACCTTAATTTTTGCCATGCCCCCATGCCATATTATATACTTAATATTTTTCTTTAGACAATGCATTTTGTATAAATAATTTCATTTTAAAGTAAACTTTTAATCACTACTATAAATGGAAACTAGCTAGCACTTGCCAAAAATAGAATAAAACCGCGAAATGAATACAGTGAAAATAAAACATTAAGATCTAGCTAAGAAGTATCCCCTGTAAACCTCAAGCTTCAGGATCAGTTAAAACTGGATATTAGGGGTGGGGGGGCAATGGTAAGATATGTACACATGTAATACCTTAATAAAAAAAATTTAAAAAAAAACTGGAGATTAACCTAAGTGCACTATTGGAGAATAAGCGTTAAACCTCCAGTATTATCCTGTTCTTTGGGGAAATACTGCCCGAGATGAAGAAATAGAACTCTTCTGAGGGAAAGTGACATTCACTCATTCTACCCCAGCTCCCTGGATGGTTGAAGAAAGTTTAAAAGTCATAACATGTAGGAAAAAATAAACTCTTGTATTCACATTCCCACAATAGTCCGAGTGGGGCCAGTGCTGAATTCCTGGTGGCAGTGCCCAGAGCTCATGAGCACCAAGGGTGTGGTGGATGCTCTGCTTGCACCACGTCTGACTTTTGGTCAGAAGTCCTTTGCAGGGCTGGGTGTCTCTTCATCAGTCTTCCATCTGGCTGGGAGGACTGTTCTTGGGTCTGCAGCCTGCTGAGCTGTCCACTATTCACTGGGGCTACAGCTTTCCCCAGCACTGGGTTACATGTCTGTTCTCCAGAGCCCAGCCTGTTGTTACAGGTCCATGGCTTCTTGCTCCACTGACTGGTCTGAGGGTGCCAGGTACTTCTCCTGGATTCCCAGGGTGCTGAGAGAGGGCACGTCAAGGATGATAGCATGGGCAAGAATGGGAAACTGGTCTGGGTGGGATCTGACCTCTACTGATGCCCGCCTTCCAACCATGTCTGGCAGAGTAATTCCATCCTTTTCCCTTCCTCATAATTATAGCTTCAGGCAACAGTGACCAATAGAGTCTGAGAAGCCTATCAAAGCAACGAGACTCAAATGCTCCTCTTCCTCGAACTGCTGAGGATCAGAAGACCAGAATGCTAACCCTTCAACTCTGTTGTTATGACACATGCTCAGCACCAGACCATGGCGATTTAAATCCTGATTTTGCTATGTTCTTTTTCTCATCTGTAAAACAAAAGTTGTTATGAGGAGCAAATGAGATAATGAATAGAGTGCCTAGCATGGCACCTGGCACACAGTAGGTGCTTAAGAAATGTTTGTGACTTCTCTTCTGCCAAAGGAGAGAACACAAGTGAGCTCAAAGAAAACAAATTTCTGCTTGGGCCATAGGGTGCCTTCTACCTCTCTGGGACAGCAGTAAGAACACAAATCAGATTCACAAGGACAAAGACCATGACACTGCTGATGAAACCCTGTAAGACTGGCTGGCCTGAGGTCGGGATCTGGGGTCTGAGTGGGAGATAGGGGTTGACCATGTTGGCCACCATGGCTGCTCTACTAGATGACTCCAGTGTCAGCAACTGAGACTCTATAACCAGGGAGACCGAGATTTGAACGGTTCTTCTAACACATGCTGAGGGACATTGGGGTCATCACTCTCAGAGCTCCAACTGCTTCATCTATAAAAGGGGATTGAATAAAGATTAAATAACATCCTGCAAATGGAGTATGTAGCCCACCAAATGATGTTCAGGTTAGATCTTTCTTTACCATCTCATGGATCCATCCATCAAATCCATCTCAACCTGACACAAACTGACTCTGAACCTGTGCCCTCTTCCCTTCACTTTTCCTCAGGAGGTAATGCCTTGTTCCTGTGTAAGTCAGTCCTGAGGATCATTTGCTTGACTTGGAATAATATCAAACCTGTCTTATCTCTGGCCTGAAGTGTACATTCCTGAGCAGAGCACATGAACCCTGAGTTCTCCTGCCTATCTCCTGGCACTATCACTGCTCCCCAGCCAGAAGTCCTGTCTTGCCCACAAGTCACCATTCTTCTTGCAAACCCTCCCCCTCCACCCAAGACATGTCTCAGTCTTAAACTCCTATGCCTTTGTATACATTGTTCTCTTTAACTTGAATTCCCTTTTCCTCTTAATCAACCTGGCTAACCCTCACTTTGAGATGATGCAAATCAAATGTCACTACCACTTTGAAGCTTTCTTTACCGACTCACTCCTCAGCAGAGCTGACTTTCCCATGTTTATACCAATCCCTAATTGCCTAATACACAGAATAAAGTTGAACCTTAAGAAGATTAGGATCGGGGGCAGAATCTAAAATCAGTATAAATGTATATGGTGAGAAATACCCTTAAAATTCCTTTGTAAAGTATATGATTATCTAATCACTAGGCTGTACACCTGAAACCAATACAAAATAATATTGAAAGTAAACTATAACTGAAAAATTAAAAACCAAAACAATTCAGGGAATCAGAACAATAACAAAAAACCTTAAAATTCCTTAAATCACTTATTAAATACAGTATACATCAAGCATGTCAAATTTGTGGCCCTCAGGCCACATGAAGCTCACAATGAATATTTTTGCGGCCCAGCCAACATAACGATATGTAAGAAACGTTTTAATACAAATTTCGTAACTTAATTTTTATAATATCCTATTATACATAATTATTAATAACGAACTACAACGTTCACTAATGACTGATTACTATAATTGTGTTGCATTCATTTCCCTTATGTGCCTTAAGTGCAGGCGCACCATTTCTCTCCACTAATACTAGCAGCGAATATTTTAGCAGCCGATTGCCACGTCATTAGTCCTGTACTGACTTGTTTGGTGTGCGCAACAGGAAATATTGCGCTTTCCGAGAACAAGAAAAATAGATTTGCATTACACTTATTAATTTGTGCAGTTATTCAGTGTCTGGTAAGTTAATGTTCAAGAAAAAATATTAATTTTTATTAAAATGTTCTATTATTTTATGTTAACAATTACTCATTTATTTCAGCCCTTTGTATTCAGCATGTCTGTATTGAAATAAACCTATGTTTCTATGAAGATTGAAGCTGTTTTTTTTGCGGCCACATAAACTTAAACCTTGTTTATTTGGCCCGTGTTAGCCTTTGAGTTTGACATGCTTAGTATATATGGTTTTATGAGTAGAATATGACTGCATAAAGTAATGTACAGTGTGCAAAATATTACAGCCCCATTAAAGTGCCCTTTCCCTTTTTTGCTGAGTACGTGCAGTTGAATTTGCCATTAACAGCATGTTGTGTGAGGCAGGTCCTCATCCCTTCTTTAGGTACTTATTGCACACTCTAGTGCCATCATCTGTAACTAGTCTACTTCCCTGTGAACATTTTTTTAAAAATATATTTTGTTGATTTCTTTTACAGAGAGGAAGGGAGAGGGATAGAGAGTTAGAAACATCGATGAGAGAGAAATATCAATCAGCTGCCTCCTGCACACCTCCTACTGGGGATGTGCCCGCAACCAAGGTACATGCCCTTGACCGGAATCGAACCTGGGACCTTTCAGCCCACAGGCCGATGCTCTATCCACTGAGCCAAACCGGTTAGGGGCTTCCCTGTGAACTTTTGTTTCCCATGTGTGAAAGGGCCTGACACAGATCAGGAAGTGGTGGCTGGAACTATTTTCCTCCCTACACAAGGACTCTGGAGTGCACCTCCCCCACCCCTGCCTTGTCTCCTGCATCCTGTGTAGATGCCAAATCTCTGAAACCAGCCTAGAAAGCCTGTCCTACCTCACATGTACTAGTAGCCTGTGACATGAGAGACACCTACACATGACCTCAGCTCTATCACCGCCGGCCCAGTTTTGAAGGTCTAGCTGCCTCCCAGACAGCTCCGATTGTCCCAGATCCCCCTCAAACATAGCACATCTGCTAGCTCCCATCCCTTCCATCTCCATGACAAACCTTCCTTTCTTTTCTTACCTGACTAGCACAACCACCCATACCATCTAAGCCTGAAACCAGGAGTCCAAATTCTGCTCTACCTCTACCTATAACCATCTATCACCTTAATATTTTTCCAATTCACACACTTCTTTCTATTCTCACTACTAATGTTTCATCTCTTCTCTTCTATAAACTGTAAACACTCTCCTGCCCCCAATCACATCCCTTAAATGCATTTCTACACTTGGAGGGGCTTTTCAAAAATGTACATTTGTTCATGCCACACCCTGAGCAACACCACTATGCTGGTCCTACTGCTCGCACATGAGCCGAAGTCCACATGCCTTAGCAGGGCACTCAAGCACCCCCATCGCCAGCCTGCACCTCCTCCTTTCCCCTTCACACTCAAGACACCGGGCAAACTGAACCCCTTACCTCTCTTTCAAGTGACTAATGCCCTTTTATTCCTGTATTTTTGCTCCTTCTGATCAATATCTTCCCTTATCCTAAGGTACAACCAACCCTGAAGCTAAGGGGCCAGCCTTTGAACATGAAAGACAGTCACCGGGGAGCCCAACTGGTCAAAATGAATCAGTCATCTACAAAGGTAAAAGTAGCTATTCCTGAGTCCCATACACTACCCACCCCCCACCCCCAGTGGCTGTGGCTAAGAGGCTAGAGAGCAAGGATACGAGGAGAAATGGAAGTCAGCTCCCATTGCAGCAGACATCATGGCCTCCAGGCTTCGCTGCTCTTGGACCCCGAAGCAGTAGCCATTGGCTTTATCCACAGCCTGCAGAACCCGCTGGACACTCTCCTTGTCCTGGGCAGGGAAGAGAAACAGCTCTGTGAGTGAAACAGAGGTGTGGAATTGAAGTTGTACCAAACTGCTTGCAGTCCCCAACCCCCACCTCAATCTTGCCTCATGAAGTCTCTGTATGTGCAGCTTCGTTGGCCTGAAGTAGTTCTACATGTTCCCAGAGGCCTGGCTACATTCCATTTTTCTGACCACCACCCCACCTAATTTAGAACAGGTAAGCTCCTCTATGCACAACCATAGTTCCCTGGATTTATTCCTATTGTAGCTCTGATCCTACCGTCTTACTAACTACTAGTAAGTTATTAACTCATCTGCCTCCCCTACTCGACTGATCAAGGTCGAGGTATTCCCAGTGCCTGGCACAGTACTTAGCTAGCAGTAGGCACCGAATAAATATGCATGTAACCTATTTATTTATCCACATAAAAGTAATAAGAACAATTTATACATCACATGACAGGAAGGAAAAATCAAAATAATGCATTAAAGCTCTGGCCGGTGTTTCTCAGTCATTAGAGGGTCAGCCCTCACACTGAAGGGTCACAGGTTCGATTTTGGGTCAAGAGCACATACCTGTGTTGCAGGTTTGATCCCTGGCCCCGGTTGGGGGTGGATGCCAGAGGCAAATAATTGATATGTCTCTCTTATACTGATGTTTCTGTCTCCCCCTCCCTCCCTCCTGTACACTCTCTCTAAAAAATCAATGGAAAAAATATCCTTGGGTGAGGATTAATAACAACAAGGTATTACAGTTCTTACCACAATGCCTAGTTTAGAAAACCTGGCCCTAGCCAGTTTGGCTCAGTGGATAGAGTGTCGGCCTGCAGACTGAAGGGTCCTGGGTTCGATTCCGGTCAAGGGCACATGCCCAGGTTGCCGCTTGATCCCCAGTGGGGGGTATGTAGGAGGCAGCTGATCAATTATTCTCTCTCATCATTGATGTTTCTATCTCTCTCTCTGAAATCAATAAAAATAAAAATAAATAAAATTATTTAAACAAAAAACCTGCCCTAGCCCGTTTGGCTCAGTGGATAGAGCATCGGTCTGTGAACTGAAGGGTCCCAGGTTCGATTCCAGTCAAGGGCATATGCTTGGGTTGTGGGTTCAATCCCCAGTGTGGGGTGTGCAAGAGGCAGCCGATCAATGATTCTCTCTCATCATTGATGATTCTCTCCTTTCCTCTCTGAAAACAATAAAAATATATTTTTAAAAAAGAAAACCTGCAGTAAGTGGTAGTTAAGATTAATATCATAGCTTTCACCTCATTTTTAGAGAAGAGTGTGGCATTAAAAAGGGAAGAGACAAGTTTGCTCAAGTCCATGTACTGCAGAAAGGTCTCAAACATGCACGGGTGTCTCCAGGTTATCTTTGCAGGGTGAAGGTGAGAGGCACAGGGGTTGGTACTACTTTGCAAAGTCAATAAGCAGTTGCTCATCTTGAAGGAGCCTGACAGACTTATCCCTGACCTTGGTCAAGTCCCTTGCTGGTGACTTTCAGGGAACATTTGTGGAGAGGACCCAGCAACACAAAATAGATAGGGCCAAAGTTTGGTCCAACCTCTTTAGTGGAATCCTGCCCACCAGAGCCCCTGCTACCAAAACCAAGGGGGACCAAATGATAGCATGACCTAGGACAAAGACCACTGTTTGAGCCCTCAAAGCCTCCTGTACTCTTGGCTTGGAAAGGTCCAAGGCACTGTCAGAGCCTTTACCAAAGGAATAGGCCTCTTAGTCCATGGTACCTGGATGTTGAGAGGAATGAAGGAGACCAGGCTGTAGTCTTCAATGAGCTGCACCAATTTCTCATTGAGCTGACGATAGTGGCGGAAGAAAGGGTCAGAAGCCAGGTGGTCAAGCAAGTAGGAGAGGTCCAGGACCTCTGTGTAGTAGTCCAGGTTGAAGGCTAAGAAGAGAAACCAATCAGGAGCAGGTGGCATCAGGCTAAAGCCCCAAGGACAGAGACCATATTTTTTCTTCCTTCCTCTGCCTCCATTCTCTCACCGGCTGGTTCTGTCATTTACTAGCTCTATGGACAGATACCCACCTCATGGGGCTGCTGTGAGGATTAAATGCTATGAACCTTGTGCCTGGTACAAAGAAGTGCTTGATCAGTGGTAGCAAATAATGATACCGAACATGTACCAAGTACAGTGCTTGGTGCCGCCTTCATGAAGCTCAGAGTCAGGTAGTACCCCCAGGACCCAGCACACACGGTAAGGACTTTAGCAGGGTGGCATGTGGGTAAATCTCTTTCCCTTTCTGGGCCAGTTCCTCCTTAATGTAAAACGAGCAAACCAGACTAGATGACTCGGGTTTCTGACTCAGTTCTATGTCTACAAACTTCCCACTAAGAGAAGTAAAGTGGGCTTGCACTGTCCATTTCAGCCTGGAAAACTCAAGGGGTTGGGCTATTCGGCAGGTGAGCCGAGGAAACAGGCTGTCAGAGATTGATCAACTCACTCGTGTGCTCTGACTTCCACGTTCTAATCAGCTCTAATTAGAAATTGATACCACTAACAAGGAAGAATGTCCTAAGCATTCCAACAAACTTCTTGGGTTGCTTGACAGGTAGGTTTCTCAATGAGAATTAAGAAACTAGAGCCAGGTACACTTGGGTTTAGATTTCACCTCAACTAACATACTAGCTGTGTGATTCATGTAAGGTCTCTGGGCCTCAATGGCCTCATCTGATTTGCTTATCAGCCTTTTGTGAGGACGCCTATCAAGAGTCAGGGCTAGGAAGGTTAAAGACCACCATGTAGCCACTTGGTGGAGGCTGTGAAGGGAGTGAGAAGCTTTGGATGACTACAAATCTGCACATAGGTAAAATGGGGCTTCTGGGCTTGCCAAGAGATGGACCAGGACTCTGATTGACCAGGAAGTGCTGACATTCCTCCATGTCCTGCCTTCGCTGGACAAGGCCCTCACAATCACTCTCCCAATGAACTTCCCTTACTGCTCACTTCAGCTGTTCTTCTTCTTTGTGGCTAGAGATGCTATTTAGGGAACTGATGCCCCAGCTCAGCAGAGCACTAACATTGCAGGAAAGAAATGCTAGCCACAGGGTCCTTATGCAACTCCCCTGCCTCAGCAGCCTGCTTTTCCTTCAATCTTCTCCACCTTGACAAATGGCACCCTTATTTGTACACTGGCTCCGTCAGAAAAACCTGAGTGTCATTCTTAATTTCTCTATCTCCAGGTCCAATCCACAAATAAATCCTATTTCTTGAGCAAGTTTTGAACCTCATTTTCTCCATTCCCACCACCACTGCTTGGGCTGCTGCAAAAATACGAAAGGAGCTGTTTTCATTCTTGCCCCTTTCAATTCATTTCCAAAGCAGCCAGAATGACCTTTTCAGTTCGTGCTATTCCCTTGCTTAATATTCATCAATGACTTTCCTCTGTGTTTAAATAGTACAAGTTTTGGCCCCTGCCAACCTCTCTGACCTCATTTCCTACCACCCTTCCCCTAAATGCTATCTCAGCTACCCTGCCCCCACCTTCCTTGGAAACAAAAAAAAACTCTTTGCTATCTGAGGGCCTTTACTCATTACTGGTCCCTCTGCTTAGAACAGTTCTCTCTTAGCTAGCTCCTCACCATTCAGGTCTCAGCTCAGATGGCACTGCTCACTCCCCACCACTCACTGTCCATCATTTCGCTTTAATTCCTTCATAATACATATGACCATCTATAGTTTTCTTGTCCCCAAAACCCAGAACAGTAGATGGAACAAAATAAATGGGTAGGGGTCAGCACCTGACTGTGGCCATGATCACCAGGTCCCTGGAGGAAGCTTCCTTCAGCTGAGATCTCTGCATCACTCCAGCCCAGCCACTGCCCTACACCTTGCCTGGCCCAAACAGCAGCACTTACCTAGCTTCCCATAGTGCTCAATGAGGTCCATCTTGGAGAGGAGGTTGACGTGGGGCAGCTCTACATGCAGCATGGTGGCCAGGGAGGTACACAGTACTGAAATGAACTTGGCGGGGTCTGTGCAGTAGTGAGAATCTACCAGGTGGACAGCAGTCAGCTGGGAGGGAAGGGAGAGACAGGAAGAAAGTGGCTCGGGGAGGCAGGGACATCAGGGCCTATATATCTCCCCCATCAGATAGGGGATGCCTGTCTCCCCCATTAGTCTTTTCCTTCTGTTTTGTTCTAATGGCCACACTCATTTCCTTCTCCCAGGAGATATGGGCATTTTTCTTAGAAGATGCCTTGGGCTGAGCCTCCCAGTGGGCAACTGGTTCAATTCCCACATCTGACGCCAATCTTTCTTTTGCCCCCAACTCACAACAACAATCGCCATGCTATTTTCCACATAACTCCTTCCATACTTCTAATAATCCCAAATTGGGTGTTAACATATCCATTTACAGATGAGAAAACTGAGATTCAGAAAGATAAACTGACTTGCCCAGGATCACACAGTGTCAGTGGCAGAGCCAGAATTCGAAATTATACCACTTATAGTCCAAAGCAACTCTGCCCTTGCCTCGCTGTGTGACATGGGTGTGTGGCATGCCCTCCCTGTCTTAGTTCCTTCATCTGCAAAATGGGCCTCCCCGACCCAAGACGCACCCTGAGGTCCCACTGGGCCATCTGGGAGAAGATGCTGCGCAAGGAGCCATGGTGCGTGCAGAGCTCCACTTGGCCTGGGCAGTCGAAGAGGAAGTAATGGCCGCGGAGGGGGTCAAGCTTGGCACGCAGCCAGTCCAGATTGGCCTCCAGGTACTCCATGCAGTACAGCAGGCCGCCGTTGGGCCCCAGCCGCAGCGCGTCCATCACGTCGCCCAAACCCACCAGCTCGCTCACGTCCACGGCGCACTCGTACGGCAGCCCCTCATTGGCCGGGTCCAAGTTCACTACCGCCACGCGCCGGCCCATCGCGCGCAGGAACTCGCTCATGCCCAGGCAGTATGTGGTCTTTCCCGAGCCCGGCGGGCCGATCACAGCCTGTCCAAAGGCCGGGGTCCGAGCGGCCCCCGCCATGGGTGGCACTCGGCCCCGTGCGCAGCAGGAAAGCTCGGCGGGAAAACAAGGCGGGCGACCGCGCCAGAGACAAGAGCCGAGGGCGACGGGATTCCGGATGTGCACTTTGGGGGGTGGCGCGGCGGCGGTGCCCCGGAGTTGCCTACGGCGGAATAGTAGGAAGCCCAGCAACGCAGTGAACTGCCCAGTACTGAGCGAACCAGCAACTTCCGGAAGACGTCGGAAATGATAGGGTCCGGGAGAGGAAGTCCCGCCCTCACGGTGACGACACAGCTTAGCGCCGAAGGTCGTGGCGACGCGCAGCATTTCACCACCAGCGAGATGGGTTGGGTATGGGGCAAGGAAACTTTCGGGATTTACACAACCTTCCTCTAGGCCCAAATTAGAAGAGAAAGAAATCCGGTCATAAACTTCTTTATTTAACCATTCGATCGCAGATCCGAATCACCTCCCGCGGATTCTCTGCCGTCTAGTCCCAGCCGGTCAGGGGAACAGGCAGCGGAAGGCCCGCCCCGAGACCGTCTCTTCCGAGCACCACAAATCCTCTTCTCTTCCAGGTTTCTTTCTCATTCTTTCTGACCTTCAAGGTGACACCACCCAAAGAAGGTTGTGTTGATAACATCAATCAATCCAGCTTTTCAAGGTACTGGGAGAGGTGACAGGGGCAAGCCCAAACGGACCAGGATTATGAGATCAAGGAAGAGCCGTCATTAAGCCCTATTATCAAAGGAGAGAATAGGGGGCTTTTTGAAAAATGCCGCTGAGGTAGAGAGCCAGAAGGCAAGTTGCTGCTCCCAGACTTCTTCCTGCTTTGGTGGGAGGAAAGGCCAGGGCAGTCATGAGTGATCCTAACTAAGGAAGTCCCTGAACTCGTCACTCAGGCTCTGAGAAACTGTCAAAGGCAGAGCTGGAACCCCTCACAAAGGTCATATCTGTCCGAAACTTCATGCTGGTGGGTGGTTGGCGTCGGAGCAGCAACTCCCCTTGGTCCTGGGGCAAGGGTTCATCATAGATGGTGGAGATGAGTCCCAAACCAGTTCTCCGGGGCCTCTTCAGTTGCCCAAATGGCTGTAGCTTCTCTCCGTGGTACCTGGATTAAAAAAGGCTCTCGGTGAGAGGACTGCTCTCTCTCAAACCCCATTTAAGGGGGTTGGAAAAGGACAGGGAAATAGCTACTGCAAATCTGGTTTGTCCCCAAGACAGAGCCTTTAAATCTGAACTTTTGCTTTATCCGTTCATTGACAGTGCCAGTAACCAGAGGCCTCAATGCTTTCATTTTAAATAGTGCACAAAGTTTAGAACAACTGTCACCACTTACAGTCACTCCCCAAAGACAATCATCAAATCCAAACTCCTCAGACTAGGAGTAATGACCCCACCAGGAGATCCAGACCTATTTTTTCCTTCTAACTCTACTTTGAAGTTCACTCTCTAGGAATCTCCAGCACCCTCCCCAAAGCCAGAGGGAAGGGGGAACCAGGGTACAGCTGAAAGGCTAGCTTGGACCCCCAGGGAAATCCCTCAGTCATACTCACCCCAGTCCACGCTTACATCTGGGGTGCTGGCCATCATTATCCAGGGCCTCAGGCACCCCTGAGCACCGGCTGCCCAGGCCCTGGCCCTCAGCCCAACCCTGTCGCTTCATCACCTTCCGTCCAATGCCCTGCAGAGGGAAGGGAAAAGAATCAAGAGATAGAGCTCTTATGGAGGGCAGGGGCAGGGGGGAAGAGAAAGAATGGGGTAGAGAAGGAAAAGAGAGGTCAATGGATTGGGCATAATCCTCACCTTGGTGTGGCGCTCAAAGGTGCCCACCTGGCATTCAGTCACGGAGCCATCCTCCTGGCCATCACGGAGTCTCCGTTCTAGGCGCATTTGGACAGAGTCTCGGGCATCCTTGTCTCCACCATCTGAGGAAGCAGAGCCCAGTTTGCAGAAGGGGGGAAATCAGCTGTCTAAGACCTCCTCACAAGATTTACATATTCATCTTTATGATGATTTTATTACCTTATAATTCTCTCTCTCATTAGACTGGGAGCTTACCAAGAATAGGAACCATGGTTCTCCCATCTTACAAATGAGAAAATTATGGTGCAAAAAGTCATAGAGCCAACAAAGAGAGACAGATTTAGAGTCCAGGTCTTTCCCTCCTCTCCCTACCCAGGTCATTTTTGACTAGAATCTATGTTCTTAACCAGAGCGTGAGCTACCAATGCCCACAATTCCAGGGTCTGCCTACCAGAAGCAGAGTTCCCTGAGGGCTATCCCTACTTGTCCTTGCTCCACAAAGAAAGAAAAAGGCTCTGCCCACAACCAGCACTTAAGGCACTCAACTAGAGATATCTTAAGAGAGGAACCCTCTCAGTGAGCTACCCCAGGGGAACTGATGTTCTGTCTCAGCCTTTGCTAAGCAGGTCTGATAAAGTGTCACTGCAAGACCACCAGTTCCACCTCCCAGTAACGCAACCCCTGGCCCAGTACCTCTGTCGTAGTACACACTCATGTCCACATCCCAGTCATCGGCTGTCTGTTCATCAAAGTCTGCAGGTATAAAAGCATCAAGCAGAGTTAGCTTAAGGACTCTCAGTTCTGTTGAGAATTAAATCTAGACTTAGATATATGTTCTAGAACTTGGGGCTTTTGATAGTTTTAAATCACTCATCTGGGAGGGTCATTCAGAATTTGTGGGAGGGCACTTTCTCTCCACTTCTCTGATCCCCCCACCCTTAAAAAGGATGACTGGTCTCATATACAGTCAAGGTTAGCCTCCTATTGGGCCCACTGTCAGGGATTCCACCCTGTGGAACATAAAGCCCAGAGCAAATGCAGCAGGGAACACTCCTGCCCTAGTCTGGTGCCAGCATTACCTCCTTCTTCCTCCTGCCAGAACTGGGCATCTGTGTAAAACACCAGGCCAGAGCCGCCCTTCTCCCACTTGAGCTCGATCTCCTCCTCAAAGAGCCGCTCAGTGGTACGCTCCTGCCTGGTCACATCCTCATGTAGCGCTTCATGCCGTTCCCACTCCTCACACCGGTCATCGTCCTGGAGAAAGGGGAGAGGTGACTTGCCTGTTTAGCTTCCTGACCTTATGCCCACAAGGAGGGCAGCTCAAGGTACAGGAGGCCCATGAGATGGGCCCTCAGCATCATTCCTCCAAAATTTTCCAAGATGCAACATATATTAGGCCCTTGAGGTCTTGACCAACACATCTCTCCATCTGTTTCTCAACATGGCTCTTTCTCCTGACAAACCTGATTCACTCGTATTTCTGTGTTTTTGGTCATACTGTTCCCTCTGCCTGAAATATCTGCTCTTCTCTCTCATCACCTTCTCTTTACTTGGTAAAATCCTCCTCATCCCTCAAGTTCTACAGCCTACATGGAGCTGGCCACACTGAGGCCCACAGCAGTCTCACTGGTCTCTGAACTTAGTTTTAATCAGTACACCCTGTTTAGGTCTTTATACATGACTAGAGGCTCGGTGCACAACATTCGTACCCTAGGGGCTGGGGGTCCTCTCAGCCTGCAGTCGGACATCCCCCAAGGGGTCCCTAGCGCTGCTGTGGAGGTGGGAGAGGCTCCCACCACTGCTGCTGCGCTCATCAGCCATGAGCCTAGCTCAGCCGTGGGCAAACTATGGCCCGTGGGCCGGATCCGGCCCGTTCGGCTGTTCTATCCGGCCCGCAGAGCCGAAAGAGCGGAGGGTTCTCTTGCTCTCCCCTCTGCTCCTTTACTTTGAATTTATATTAGTTCACACAAACACTCCATCCATGCTTTTGTTCCGGCCCTCCGGTCCAGTTTAAGAACCCATTGTGGCCCTCGAGTCAAAAAATTTGCCCACCCCTGGCTTAGCTTCTGGCTGAGCAGTGCTTCCCCTGTGGGAGCGCACTGACCACCAGGGGGCAGCGCCTGGGTTGAGCGTCTGCCCTCTGGTGGTTAGTGCACATCATAGCATCCAATGGTCAGTCTATTTGCATATTAGCCTTTTATTATATAGAAGGATATCACAATGAAAGAAGGGACAAGAAGTAATACCTACTATCTACTGTGTGTCAGGCCCTTCACATAACTTAGCTCCTTTAATCACCCCAACAACTCTGTGAGGTAAGTACCATTATCCCCAGTCTACAGATGAGGAAACGTGGGTTCATAGGAGTAAAGTGATTTGCCCAAGATACACCAAGAGAGTGGTAGAACCAGCATTCAAACCCAGCTTGCCATACCATACAGCCTTTCCAGATGCTGCCACTCTCTTTTCAGGGAGATTTAAGGCTTTTTGAATCAGGAAATGGTCTTAGACTATCTTTGGAATCCTATGATAGTCGCTCTGTTTACAATTGCTTGACTGGACTTATAGAATGATAAGATGACTCATGGTTTGAAATCTTGGGGGCCCCTGTCAGGGTTAAATTTCAAGAGACCTCAGGAATCACTGCTGTAGAACAGGTGCTGGAGAAAAGTCAAGATAGTACCACACAAGGATATGGTCCAGATTCATTAGCAACTCTGCTTGGAGCTTTGGGGACATAGGTGAATTATTATTTTTTAAAACTGATTTCAGAGAGAAAAGGAGGGATAGAAACATTAATGAGGAGATAGAACCATGGTCAGCAAACTGCAGCTCGCGAGCCACATGCGGCTTTTTGGCCCCTTGAGTGTGGCTCTTCCACAAAATACCACGGCCTGTGCGAGTCTATTTTGAAGAAGTGGCGTTAGAAGAAATTTAAGTTTAAAAAATTTGGCTCTCAAAATAAATTTCAATCGCTGTACTGTTGATATTTGGCTCTGTTGATTAATGAGTTTGCCGACCACTGAGATAGAATCATCAATCAGCTGCCTATTGCACAACCTCTGCTGGGGATGGAGCCTGCAACCCGGGCACGTACCCTCATCGGGAATCGAACCTTGACCTCCCGGTTCATAGGTTGATGCTCAACCACTGAGTGAGAGTGGTATTCTTAATGCCTTGGCCTCTCTAAGCTACCAGCAAGGAAGGGTGGCTCATTGTACTCACGTCATCTGAGTGTGATTCTTCTTCCTCCTCCTTTTCCCCTTCTTCCTCAGGCTCTCCACAGAGGCTGGCTGGTATGTCTGTCAGGCAGGTTCCCTGGGGTATTTCCTCACCCTCAGCCGTGTACACAAGCTCTTCCTGCTCCACAGTCTCTGAGTCCTCATACCTGAATGGTACATTGCCATAGCGTCGGGAGGAGCCTGTCTTGGGGAACTGCAGCTGCAGCTGGGTGATGATCCGAGGGGGCAGGCGGCAGGCCCGGATCAACTCCAAAAAGACCTGCAGGGGCGTCCCCACATTCCCATTGGGCATTAGCACTGGTGGGTTCAGCTCTGGCAGTTGCCTCAGGTCAGTGAGAGTGAAGGCTTCACTCTTAGCCTTCCGACTCTGCAGTTCCTTCCGGGTCTTGAAGGGAAAGGAGCCCAAACCTTGGGAAGCAGAGGGAAGAATGGCTCTTGAGACCTAGAAGCCTCCAGGAACACTTGAGCCAGAAGTCGGTCAAGGTTTAAATCCTTTAGTTCAGTGGTCGGCAAACTCATTAGTCAACAGAGCCAAATATCAACAGTACAACGACTGAAATTTCTTTTGAGAGCCCAATTTTTTAAACTTAAACTTCTTCTAACGCCACTTCTTCAAAATAGACTCGCCCAGGCCATGGTATTTTGTGGAAGAGCCACACTCAAGAGGCCAAAATGCCGCATGTGGCTCTCGAGGCGCAGTTTGCCGACCACGGCTTTAGTCCAATGTTGTTCCTCCCTTTCAAATTCCCAGAATCCCTTCCTCCATTCCCTGACCAGAACCAACTAGTAATTTCATGCCATTTCTCATCACTTCGGCTGAGCACACGTTTCTTCCTGATCTGGTTCCTGTTGATCTTTTGATCCTCAACTACCACCAACTGTCAGCCCCTGCACACCTTCATATCATATGCTCCAGCCACATGAAACAGTTTAACATGCCCTGAAAGTTTCATGGGCTTTCACATCTCTGTGTCTTTGCAAATACCATTTACTTTGAACACTGTTCTTCCCCACAAGATCTTGTTATCTTTCTCAAGATCCAGAGGAAAAGCCTGATCCCGATCTGAAATCGGTTTCTCCCTCCTCTATCTTCTCATAGCACTTGGTGACAAACAGCATAGGCTCTGAAGTAAAATGTTGGGTTTGTATGGTGATTCTGCTATTTACTAGCTCTGTAACCTTAGGCAAGCAACATAACTTCTGCACCCCTCAGTTTCCTCACCTATAAAACAGGAGTAATAGGGGAGAACCCAAGATGGCGGCATAGGTAAACACCTAAACTGCTGCCTCGCACAACAATTTCAAAACTACAACTAAAAGACAAATCGGACATCATCCAGAACCACAGGAAGGCTGGCTGAGTGGAAATTCTACAACTAAAAGGAAAGAGAAAAGCACAATGAGACTCAGAGGAGCTGCAGGAGGAAGAGGTACTGAGACACGCGCAGAGAGGACTGGCAACTGAGTGTGCAGCTGGCTTTCTCAAGCGGGAGGGAGAAAAAGCTCCTGACTGCGCTGAACTCCAGTTCCGGGTGAGACTCTGGGAACCCAGACTCATACGGGGTGAAACTGGACTGTCAGGAAAGAGAAAAGCACACTGAGACTCAGAGGAACTGCGGAAGGCAGAGTTACCAAGGCGTGCATGCGGAGAGGGCGGGCAACTGAGTGCGCGGCTGGCTTTCTCAAGCGGGAGGGAGACCAAAGCTCCCGACTGCACTGAACTCCAGTTCCGGGTGAGACTCTGGGGACCCAGACTCATTTGGGGAGAAACTGGACTGTCTGGCAGCAGGCGGAACTCAAGGGCAGCTTTCTCTCAGAGGTGCTTGCGGCGATTACCATGGGACACTGAGACACAGGGGCCTATTAGGGCAGGGCTGACGGGAAACCAATGCTGTCTGCTCCGCCCTGAGACTCCGCCCCATCCAAGCTGAACACAGAGGGAAAGCCAGCCGCGCACTCAGTTGCCAGTCCTCTCCGCGCAGGTCTCAGTACCTCTTCCTCCTGCAGCTCCTCTGAGTCTCATTGTGCTTTTCTCTTTCCTTCTAGTTGTAGAATTTCCACTCAGCCAGCCTTCCTGTGGTTCTGGATGATGTCCGATTTGTCTTTTAGTTGTAGTTTTGCAAGTCTTGTCTCATAAGGGTGTCTCCAGCACAGAAGTTCTCCCAGCATAGACACAGCTGATCCTCACAGCCAGTTGGCCTGGAGGTTAATTCCTCCCAGTGATACCAACAACAATCAAGGCTTAACTACAACAAAACTGTGCACACAGCCCACAAAGGGGTACACCAAGAGTGTCCACCTCAGGTAACTGGGGAGGCCGACCCACTGGGCCCTATAGAAAACCTAGCACACAAAGCCACTCTATCAACTCAGGGAAGCAGCCAAAATGTGGAGACAAAGAAACAGATCACAAATGAAAGAAATGGAGGAAAGCAAATGACTGGATATAGAGTTCAAAACCACGGTTTTAAGGCTTTTCAAGAATTTTCTAGAAAAGGCTGATAAATTTAGCGAGACCCTCGAGGATATGAAAAAGGACCAACTAGCTGAAACCGGTTTGGCTCAGTGGATAGAGCGTCGGCCTACGGACTGAAAGGTCCCAGGTTCGATTCCGGTCAAGGACATGTTGTGCCTTGGTTGCGGGCACATCCCCGGTGGGGAGTGTGCAGGAGGCAGCTGATCAATGTTTCTCTCTCATTGATGTTTCTAACTCTCTATCCCTCTCCCTTCCTCTCTGTAAAAAATCAATAAAATATATTAAAAAAAAAAAGAAAAAAAAAAGAAAAAGGACCAACTAGAAATTAAGCATACACTGACTGAAATAAAAAATACTATACAGAGATCTAACAGCAGACTAGAGGATTGCAATAATCAAGTCAAAGATTTGAAATACAAAGAAGCAAAAAACACTCAACCGGAAAAGCAAAAAGCAAAAAGAATCCAAAAATATGAAGACAGTGTAAGGAGCCTCTGGGACAACTTCAAGCGTACCAACATCAGAATTATGGGGGTGCCAGAAGAAGAGAGAGAGCAAGACACTGAAAACCTATTTGAAGAAATAATGACCAAAAACTTCCCCAACCTGGTGAAAGAAATAGACTTACAAGTTCAGGAAGCGCACAGAACCCCAAACAAAAGGAATCCAAAGAGGACCACACCAAGACACATCATAATTAAAATGCCAAGAGCAAAAGACAATGAGAGAATATTAAAAGCAGCAAAAGAAAAACAGTTACCTACAAAGGAGCACCCATACGACTATCAGCTGATTTCTCAACAGAAACTATGCAGCCAGAGGGGAGTGGCAAGAAATATTCAAAGTGATGAACAGCAAGAACCTACAACCAAGATTACTCTACCCAGCAAAGCTATCATTCAGAATTGAAGGTCAGATAAAGAGCTTCACAGCTAAGAAAAAGCTAAAGGAGTTCATCACCGCCAAACCAGTATTATATGAAATGCTGAAAGGTATTCCTTAAGAAGAAGAAGAAGAAAGGTAAAGATAAAAATTATGAACAAATACATATCTATCAATAAGTGAATAAAAAAATCTGATGAACAGAATAAACTGGTGAATATAATAGAATCAGGGGCATAGAAAGGGAGTGGACTGACAATACTCAGGGGGAAAGGGGTGTGGGGAGTGCGGGAAGAGACTGGACAAAAATCGTACACCTATGAATGAGGACAGTGGAGGGAGGTAAGGGCAAAGGGTGGGGTGGAGGGGAGCTATGGGGGGGAAAAAGAGGAACGATTATAATAGTATGAACAATAAAGATTTATTTAAAAAATTTAAAAATAATATAAGCATAACCAATGGATACAAGACATGAGGGGGGCAGGTAAAGGCATGTACTGGGGGGTAGGGGAGGCCAGGAGGGAGGTCAATGGGGAAAAAAAAAAGGAGACATATGTACTACTATTTGTAATACTTCAAACAATAAAAAATAAAAAAAAATAAAAAAAACAGGAGTAACAATAGATCCTACCTTATAGGATTGCTGTGAGGAATCAATAAAAAAAATGAAAGGCTTAGAACAGTGATTGTAAGTACACAGCAAGTGCTCAGTAAATATTAACAATGAGAATGGCATCTCTGTGACAATTACCTTTTTACAAATCTCTGGACTCTGCACAAGAATGTGTCCAATTCTCTGCCTACCAGCTAGAGTAACACTAGGCCTAACAATATAAGCTAGATTTGTTGAATGAATTAAAAGGCTCCACACTGTTTCCTGTTCCCCATCTAAGTGATTTCCAAAGAAAATGGGAGCTGTCCTGAGAAAAACTGTCTCTTCATTTGTATCCTGCCAAGAGAGGACTGGGTGGGGAGCAGGAGGAGAGCGAGATAAAGATAATAAGAGGATTGTAAATCTGACTTCCTTTTTACCCTTCTGTGTCAGTGCAAAATCAACCCCTTGGATAGAGAAAGGGGTCTGGGAGGGGATATAATAAGGTCAGGGCACATGGCCGGTTACAGGCTCGATCCCTGGTGTGGGGCTTGCAGGAGGAAGCCGATCAATGATTCTCTGCCGTCATTGATGTTTCTGTATCTCTCTCCCTCTTCCTTCCTCTCTGAAATCAATAAAAATATATTTTAAAAGAAAGAGAGAAACGTGCCTGCGTCCCAGGTCCAGTCTATTATCTTTCCCAACCGTACCTGCTGCTTCAGTAGGTAGCCGAAGTCTGCGGATGAAACAACGACTGGGCAACCAAGTCCCCTGAGAATCTAGCCACTGGCGGCCAGAATACATGCGAAGAAACTTCTGGGCTTGAGCGGCCCCTCGTACGGAGACTACACAGCAGCAGGTGCGGGTCTGGACGGGGACAGAGTCCCGAGTGCGGCCATCGGTGACTGAAGTCTGGGCAAGACGCTGGCCGATAGGAGTTAGGGCAGATGCGGGAGTAGCCTGTGGAGGGGCCCGCTCAGGACGATGTCGGTAATGGAAACAAAGGAAGCCACAGTCGCTCTGTTCCCGGAACTGGCTGAAGTAGCTCCGTAGCTGGGCTGAGCGCAACTCCGAGGGGATGCCACTCACTATTAAGTAAACTGCCGCATCTTCTTCCGCCTCGCCGGGCACCGCCATCTTGAATTGTCACATGAGCCACTGAACCAGTTCTCGCGAGAACGCCACGAGTGACGCAGGGATCTGTGTCACATTGTGTAACCCCTGATCAGGCTGCCGAGGCTGTGGATGTGGAACAGGAACTGGAGAGGTGCCGGATAAGTTGTTCGGGTACTTTTTCTACAGAGAGAAGCTGACGATGATGGGAAAAATCACCTGAGAAGTGGGGTGATTTTCGTAAACTCTTGAGAATCAAATTAGAAGCCTGTGGGAGGCGTAGTTTTCAAGATTTTTAGTTTTTGGGAATCTTCCAAACCTAATCTCATTTCTTTATTTCAGAGACTTTAAGGTCGTTCATCCATTTATCTTCCAAGACATATTAGTGGTCCAACACAAATCAGTAAGAAAAGATAATCCAGTTGCAAAGTGGGCCGAAGTCATTTCACAGAAGAGATTTAAACATGCTCAATCTCATTAATCAAGGAAAGGCAGTAAGACCCACGTCATATCCACCAGATTGGCAAAATATATTTTAATCCTTAAGTGTTGGTGATAATGTGGAGCAAGTAGAGATACCATACACTGTTGGTGGAAGTGTGAACTGGTACAACCACTTTGAAAACAATTTGGTATTGCCCAATAAAAGTAAAGTTACACATATCTTTTGATCCAGCAATTCACTTACAAGTATATACTTTAAAGACATTCTTGCTTATGTTTATCAGGAGATCTTTACCAACCCTGTGATCCTGGAAAATAGAAAGGGTTATGAAACCCCTCCCCACCCTTTTGTGTTCTGAAACAGAGTATACTGCAAAGAAACACCCTTCTATGACAGGTAAAACTTATGGGCGCCCCCTTGTTTACCTATGACAATAGACAGACTCCAAATTCCAATTCTCACCTCATAAACATTTAGATGGTCTGTTTGTCCTCACTGATCAATCACAACAAAAGGCTTGTTAAGGCCCTAGCCCAATGGTCGGCAAACTGCAGCTCACGAGCCATATGCGGCTCTTTGGCCCCTTGAGTGTGGCTCTTCCACAAAATACCACGTGCTGGCACGCATGTACAGTGTGATTGAAACTTCGTGGCCCATGCACAGAAGTCGGTTTTCAGCTCTCAAAAGAAATTTCAATCGTTGTACTGTTGATATTTGGCTCTGTTGACTAATGAGTTTGCCGACCACTGCCCTAGCCAGTTTGGCTCAGTGGATAGAGTGTGGGTCTATGGACCAAAGGGTCCCAGGTTCCATTCCGGTCAAAGGGACTTACCTTGGTTGCAGGCTCCTATCGGCCCTGGGCCCTGGTGGGGGCTGGTGCAGGATGCGTTTCTCTCACATTGATATTTCTGTCTTTCTTTCTTCTCCTCTATCTAAAAGATCAATGGAAAAATATAAATAAATAAATAAATAAATAAATAAATAAAAATAATAAAGGCTTGTTAACTAAACTATGGTTAAGCTTCTCTCCTTCCCCCAGGTCCCTGAACTTTGTGACCCCCAGGCCCCCTTCAGCTTGAGCCAGCAAACAACCCCTCCTTAACAGCCCCTCCAGAGAATAGTCTGGCTTCAGGGTAAACATTCTCTGATCTACTGATCCATCATGCCACTCATGGTCACACCACATCCTCACACCCAGTTCTTTCTAGCATTGTTTACTCCTCCCTATGAAAGAAAAACTTTTTTGCCTAACCCTTGAAACATGTGTAGATCTTATGATCAGACTGTTCTCCCATTGAAAAAGCTTCCCATTTTCTATTGCAATAGTTCGTTTCCTCCCTTTCCATAATCATTTCAAATAAAGTCTCTCCTTATTAAGTCCAGATTTGTTTTTATTTGACAGTATACATGAATATTCATAGCTTCATTGTTTATAAGAAAAAGATATGGGCATTTAGTACTAATAATCTCAGGTATATAATGTTGAGTGGAAATAAGCAAGTCAGAAAACAGTTATTCTATTTATATAAAGATAAAGATTCTATATAAAGATTCTATTTATATAACGATTCAAAAAATATAAACTAAGAATGTTTTTTAGGGGCCGAAACCGGTTTGGCTCAGTGGATAGAGCGTCAGCCTGCGGACTGAAAGGTCCCAGGTTCGATTTCAGTCAAGGGCATGTACCTGGGTTGCAGGCACATCCCCAGTAGGGGGTGTGCAGGAGGCAGCTGATCGATGTTTCTCTCTCATCGATGTTTCTCTCTATCCCTCTCCCTTCCTCTCTGTAAAAAATCAATAAAATATATTTTAAAAAAAGAATGTTTTTTAGGGATACATAAGTAAGCTTTAAAATTATAAAGAAAAGTAAAGAAATTATTAACCCAAAATTCATGGTACTCATTACTTTTGGGGACTTCAAAGTTGATGGTAATAATGACCTATGGAACAATGATGAAGATTCATTGTACTCTTATTCTTTACATATATTTTATAAATATTATTTTGTTTTATTCAATTTTAATAAAATATCTTAAAAGGGAAAATAACTCATATTTCAAAAACATAAAGCAAGTGGTTACTTTGTGGTGATCACAAGTTTATATCTATTTGAGAAATAAAAATAAAAACGGGCAGGGGTGGGCTAACAGAAGTCAATGGTGAGAAAAGGGGACATATGGAATACTTTCAACAATAAAAATTAAAATAAAAACAGTTCTAAGGAATATCTGAGTAATTGTGAATGGGAAAAACGTTACATCTAGATTCTAAAATTCACTTATGGGAGGATAGATTGGTATAACCATTTTGGAAAATTGGAAAGATCTACTCAAGTTGAGCACACTTTCTATGACTTAGGATTCCAGTTCTTGTTATATAGCAACAGGTCTGCAAACATCTGTGCACCAAAAGACATGTACAAGCATAATCTTAGCAATATTATTTGATGAACCAAATGTTCCTCAGCAGTATGTGGGTAAACTAATGGTAGTGTAATGGGATATTGTACAATGAACATGAATGGATTACTGCTACACAGCAGAAGAATGAATCTCAGACATAATATTGAGTAAAAGATGACAAACACCAAAGAGTACATTCTGTATGATTTCATTTATATAAAGTTTAAGACAAGCAATCTCATTTATGAAATCAAGGATAGTGATGTCCTTTGCAGGGAGTGGGAGGGTAGCGATGGGGAAGTTTTCTGGGATATTGTTAATGCTCTTCTATTTCTTAAGCTGAGTGGTTGTTACAGTGATGTATTCATTTTGTGATAATTCATCAAAATATATATGTTTGATTTGTGTACTTTTCTGTATATTATACAAAATAAGATTTAGTTAAAACTACAGTTTGAAAATATGAAAATTGAAAAATAAATGCTTTACAGAAAACTATGTAGACCAAAATAAAGATGGTGTGCTTTGGAAAAGCTGTTAGATGACTTGAGAAGTTATGCACTTATTATTACACACAATTGCCATTTGTGTGACTAAATTGCCAGGACCTCACATGATGCTAGGTATCTAGAAGACTCTCAGTAAATCATCATTGGTGGAATGAATATTCCTGGCACTAACATGGGGATGTGCCATTGGGTGTTGACTGGGAACTCTCTCTAGAAAATGTGGGGCCATTTCCGTGGAAGAACACATAGGCTAGATTTCTCACCAAAACTTAAATCCAACCCAGCCCAGTGTTGCTCAGCAGTTGAGCTTCCACCCAGGAGCCAAAAGGTCACCGGTTCCATTCTGTCAGGGCATATGCCCAAGTTGCAGGCTCGATCCCCAGTAGGGGGCCTGCAGGAGGTAGCCGATCAATGATTCTCTCTGATCATTGATGTTTCTATCTCTCTCTCCCTCTCCCTTCCTCTCTGAAATCAATGAAAATATATTAAAAACAACAAACACAAACCCAAAGGTAACCAAGACTATATTTTCACTTTCATTCTGCCCTGAGGAGGGGAAGGAGTCTAGGTGCTGGTATTTATTTTCCAATTCATCATCCCTGACTTTTAAAGACACAAAATAGCATGCCTTGCCAGTTTGTCTCAGTGGATAGAGTGTTGGCTGTGGACTGAAGGGTCCCGGCTTCGATTCTGGTCAAGGGCACCTACCTTGGTTGCAGGCTCAGTCCCTGGCCCTGGTGGGGGCACATGCTGGGGGCAACTAGTTGATGTGTCTCTCTCACACTGATGTTTCTCTCTCTATGTCTCTCCTCCTCCCTTCCACTCTCTCTAAAAATCAATTGAAAAATATCCTCAGGTGAGGATTAACCAAAAAAATAAAAATAAATAAATAATGACACATAATAGCATAGTGTTTAAGGGCATAGCTCGTAAATCCAGGCCACCAGAGTTCATCCTGATTCTATTACTTACTAACTGTGCAACCTGAGCAAGTTACTTAACATCTCTGTGTCCTGGTTTCTTCATCTATAAAATGAGATAATGATAGTAATTCCAGCACAGAGTGGTTTTGAGAATTAAATAACATAATCCATGTAATGTGTTTGAGCACAGCTTTCAATAAATGCTTCATAGCTACCCAGAATGACCAGCAAAGAAATGGGTGATCCCCTTTGTTAATCTTGATTCATCTCAGAGCTTATCCTTGTCACCTCCACCATTTTCACTGGGGTTGCCTTTCTCTGCTCCCTTGTTCTGTGACATGGTCTCTGCATACCATCTCTTGCTGCCCTGGGCCCCAGCGGCCCCAGACCACTTGTAGTTAGCAAAGCACCTTTGCTCTCTGATACGTCTATGCCCTTCCACCTACCATCCCCTCTGTCTGGAATGTTCTTCCCTTGATTTGCCTGGCAAACTCCTATTCATTCTCTTTAGGTCAGAGCAGTCACCACCGGGCTGAAGCATTTTCCCCACCTCCAGGCAGAGTCCCCGCCCCCCAGGCAGATTTAATCATTTCCTCTTCTTATTGCCTGCTGCCTGTCGTATTCCTTCTATTACACTTCAGATCATTCTATGTTACAAGTACTACTTATGTGTCTCTTTGCCATAGACAGGAGGTTCAATATCGTATTTATTCTGTGTCACTTGGCATCTAGCATAGGGTCTGGCACAAGTGGATGTCAAGAGAAATGTTGAGTGATGGAATGATGGATGGATGGTGAGTGCGTGTTGGCTTTTTGCGGCATCATCGATTCTGGGACCTGTGACTGTCCCAAGGCCAGGGTGTGTCAATGCAGGGCACAGCTCACGTCACTGGCTAACTGCTTAATAAGCAGTCAATGATTTGGCTAATGAAGGTAGTGATAATAATAATAAAATAGTACCTGAGGCTGACCCTGCTTCTTAGTGAGTCATCTCTGTCTGGACTTGAGGACAAAGATCAAGGCTGAAAGGTAGATGGTCACTGAACAGTGGCTGAGCTGGCTCCAGACAGCCTGACCCTGACCATGACTCACTCCAGCCTGTGCTGGTGGCAAAGCATGATCTCCAGAGTCCCACAGACCTGTGTTCTAAGCCCAGCACAGTGATCTACCCAGACCTTGGGTACATTTTTTAAATTTAATTTTTAAAATATGTTTTTATTGATTTCAGAGTGAGGAAGGAAAAGGGGGAGAGAGATAGAAACATCAATGATGAGAGAGAATCATTGATCGGTTGCCTCCTGCATTCCCTCCACTGGGGATCAAGCCTGCAACCCAGGCGTGTGCTCTAACTGGGAAATGAACCATGACCTCCTAGTTCATGGGTCAATGTTCAACTACAGAGACATATCAGCCGGGCTTGAGTAAGTTTTAAACCCTGTTTCTTTCTTACTCTCCCTGGTTGATGAGACACAGGTCTCACTCCTAAGATGCTGATAGTGGAGAAACAGTCCCCCACCTTTGGAAAGCCTGCGGTTTCACAGAGGAAGCATTATTTTCCTTATTGCCTTGTCCTACAATTCTCTCTTTAGTTTTGCTATATTTGTCTTTGTGTTTCTCCCAGGTAGCTTGGGAAGGGTGTCAGAAGTGACTCGAGATACAGATGAGAAACAGACTTAAGTGTAGCTCCCAAATCACAGGGAGGGGTAGGGAAGAAATTTTAAAAGGGGCAAGGTAGGGTTAATAAGGGAAGTTATTTGGATGATGGAAACATAAGTTGAGGGGGAAAGGCAGGGGTGGGAAGTGGAGAGGAGTGCCTTCTAATTAATGGCTGTTCAAGGTTGGAGGAGGGGAAGAGGCTGGAAGACTCAGCCTGAGGGTTCAAAGAGGTGCAACAGTAAATTCATGGGATCAGTTAGTGAAGAGACATAAACAATCAAATGGCCCAAAATCCCTGAACCTCCTATGGGGAGACAAGGTGTCTGCTCTGGAAAGAATGGCCTCCTGCATCTGCAAGGCGAGATGGGGTGGTGTGTGCCAAAATGCTGGGAAGGGCAGGGCAGGGCAGAGTGCTTGAGGGCCTGAGGTATGAGTCTGGGGTGTCTGGAGGGGGATAAGGGGTTAAGGGAGATGCAGGACTCGTTCTGGGCTCTAAAGGATGCTTCCATTTGGGGATTTTATTAGGTCCTGGCCAGGAGGAACTGTTGAACAGGGCATGATCTGGTTGAGAGGAGAGTGGATATTGGGGTCACCATAGGGAAAGGGGTTGATTGGTTAGTGGAGGCCCCAAATGCCAGGCAGAGCAGTTTGGCCTGGATTTGCAGCCTCTGAGCAGACCTGGTAGATGTGCAGATGCAGGTCTGCCTATTTTGGGGGTCACTTTTCCTTTTACTGTGACACAAAAACGATGGAGAACATGTCCTGGTGTGAGGGTGTCTCTATGTTGTGTGCCCCACCCTTGGGTACAGGGGTGTATGTGTGATCGTCTGGCCTGGGTGCATTTCTCTGTAGTGTGAATGTGTTTGGTTGGGTCTGTTGTATGCCGTTGAGTAAGTGTGTCTGTATTTCCATGCTGTGTGTGGGTAGATGGAGGGTCTATTTTATGGATCTGTGTAGGTGTGTCTGAGTTGTACATCTTAGTGTATGGGTGTGTGTGAGAGAGAGCTGTAGGTCTGAGTTATATGTGTCTTCGTGAGTGTCTGAGTTGTGTGTGGGATCTGAACTGTGTGTTTATGTCTCATTCTGGGTTTCTGAGTGGTGAGTGGGTGACAGGGTAAGGGACAGGGGGCCTTGATGCTGCCACTGGGTATCCATAATGCATACAGGGCCAATTCAGCTGCTTGGCTCCTAGACTGTTGTCCCTGAGTGAATGACCTCTCATTGAGCAATAATTAACTGGTCCCCCGTGAGAAGAATTCAAACTGTGTTGGTGAAGGGGGTGGGACCTGGTCGAGACAGGCCTTATTGCCAGAGAAAGGAGGAGGTCTGAAAGGGGGTCCTATAGGCATGTGTGTTGTTATCATTCCCTCCTGTCCACCCTGCAGGTCAGTCACCCTGTCCTGGATGCTATTCAAAATATTTAGCAAACAGTGAGGAACAGAGATTGACCAGTCAGTACAGATATAAGCCGTGCCCTGAAATGGAGCAGTTCTGGAGGCCATGCTATGCCAACCATTGTCTCTCTAGTTGCTGGACAATAGGAATGGATTCCAGGAGAAGGACTGGGAGGGATACAGGGGCAGTGCAAGGGAGCTGGGGGAGCTTGGGCAGTGGCTGTGAACCAACTGTCATGAAAGTGTTTCAGACTTTAACAGCTAATGTGGCAGCTAAATCTCTGCTTGCCTTGACCTCTGAGCAGCTGCCAGGCCAGCCCTGGGTGTCCTTGACCCCTCCCATTGGGAGAACAATGGACCATCCTCTTCTGTTGTCTGCAGGCATGGGGGAAGTGAATGATGCCAAACTACAGAAATTCCAGTGACCTTGTCTGTTCCAGTTTTCTTTATTGGCTATCATCTGACTCTCCCTGAGGTGAGAGGGAGCCTTTAGGGGACAGGAGCTGAGGGAGGGGAAGGATCAGTGAGGGGTTTATGGACAAAGAGAAACCCCTTCCCCCCAAAGATAAAGACAAGAAGATGACGGGGTCCTGAACTGATCCTATCCTCTGGATTCAGACCCATGCAAAATAAATATCCCCAGAAATGAAATCATCCACTCTGAAATTAATATCCCAGTTCTCTGAGGCCTGGCTCTTGCATCCCTCATGGTTCCTTCCGCTTGGGCTCCCTCCGATAGGGGCTGGGAGCTGGGGGCTGAGATGAGAAGGTCTCTTCCACATGCACAAATGTCCCTTCCACAGTGTCAGGCTCCATGGATGTAAAACCTTTTATTACAAAAACCAATAACTTAAGTCAGTTCTGTACAAAGTCAGTAGAATGTCTGGCCCAATGGACAGTCTAAGCTTCCATTGCCATTCCAGGAGAGGATAGGAATCTTGGTCCAGAGAATCTGGGGACTACCAAGGGCCAGCCAGACAGCTGGAGCACTATGTCCAAACCAAAGAAGGCCAAGATGGGGTGTGGCTGAGTGAGGATTCATGCAGTCCATCTAGCTGGGCCAGGGTCTGTACAGGCTTGCCTCCTCTGGGAGCATTGGGTCACCCCTGGGGACAACCTGGCCAAATCATTGCAGCCAGCTTCTGCCCAGGCTACAGCTGATCTCTGCTTGGGCTGGAGCAGGTCGGCTCAGCAAAAGCATGTCTTCGAGTAGTCCAGCGATGTCAACATCTCCAATGATAGGGCGGAAGAAGAGATCCCCAAGCAAGCTGGGTGGAATGGACTTGAGGGTGGAGGCCATGAGGAGGACACGGGCCAAACGGCCTTGGCCTGCTGGACACCAGGGCTCCAGGACCTCACATAGTGCTCGATGAGCCTCCTGCTGCAGATGCCAGATGTGGGAGGAGGCATGGAGGCCTGGCATGTCTGTAGGCAGAGGGTAAAGAGGGGTGATGAGCTCCACACTCCCTGCCACCTGAGGCCACAGCTCAGCTTTTGAGGCCCCTTACTACTTCCTCTATTTACTTATTTATCATTTTATTCATCTATCCATCTATGGAGAGGCAGTATAGAGTAATGGTGAAGAACCAGGCTGCCTGAGTTTGAATCCCAGGCTATCACTTATTAGCTGTGTGACCTCGGGCAAATTATGTCATCTCTGTGCTTTGGTTTCCTCATCTGTAAAATAGGTATAGCCTAGCCGTTTTGGCTCAGTGGATAGAGCAGCAGCCTGCAGACTGAAGGGTCCCGGGTTTGATTCCAGTCAAGGGCACATTCCGGGGTTGCGGGCTCGATCCCCTGTAGGGGGCATGCAGGAGGCAGCCGATCAATGATTTTCTTTCATCATTGATGTTTCTATCTCTCTCTCCTTCTCCCTTCCTCTCTGAAATCAATACAAATATATTTTAAAAATAAAATAAAATGGGTATAAATACCTGTCTCTTAGGTTTGTTATGAGCTGTATATGTAAAACCATAGAATTGGGTCTAACACAGTGGTTCTCAACCTTTCTAATGCCGCGACCCTTTAATACAGTTCCTCATGTTGTGGTGACCCCCCACCATAAAATTATTTTCGTTGCTACTTCATAACTGCAATTTTGCTACTGTTATGAATCGTAATGTAAATATCGATGTTTTCCAATGGTCTTAGGCTCTACAGCAGCGGTTCTCAACCTGTGGGTCATGACCCACAGGTTGAGAACCCCTAGCAGGGTTGCCTAAGACCATCGGAAAACACATATATTTACATTACGATTCATAACAGTAGCAAAATTACAGTTACGAAGTAGCAACGAAAATAATTTTATGGTGGGGGGTCACCACAACATGAGGGACTGTATTAAAGGGTCGTGGCATTAGAAAGGTTGAGAACCACGGATCTAGATGCTCTCCAGATTACAAAGAACTCTACCTCTATCCGTTGCTCTCCTAGCTGAATTTTATAAAGGCTCCTACCTCTCTGCCCCGACATCCACTCACTTTCATTCCTCTACTCTATATGATCTTTCTGAACCCAGAGATTTACCTGTGATTGAGGCACAGCTGTGTCTGCCCCCCCCCCCTCCTATACCTACCCTCCTTGTGGGTCAGGGCAAATTTTTGGGGGGCAGAATGGCAAAGGCCAGTCTCTGGTGTGAACAGACCTGATTTCTGCCCCTACCTGGCTGTGACCTTCAGCAAGTCACTTAGCCTCTCTGAGCCTCTTTCATGAGATGACTGTTGTAATAAGGACACAAAGAGATAACAAATGTCAAACCCTTAGAAGGTGTCTTCCCTGGCTGGGCCCTGCCCCCCTCCAGCCTTGGCCCTCATCCTGGAGTGTCCGGGAGCTCACCAGGGTTGAAGAGGATGGTCTCTTTCAGGTAGGCATACTCTTTAGGGCTCAGCTCCAGGCTCCAGAAGGACTCCAGGCAGCACTGAAGCCACTGCACTGCAGCCATTGAGGGTCGAGGCAGATCCGGCTGCTGGCCACTGCCTGCACTGCTGCTGGGCTCCTCCAGCAAGATCTTCTTGAGTATGCTGGGAACAGGGGCCTCTGCCACCTCGAAGGTCACAGTGTCTTGGGCCAACCCAATCAGGAAGAGAGAGCTCCAGCAGTCCCGCAACAGCTGCTGCTGATCCTGGAAGGGCAGCTGGCAGAAGGATGGCAGGTTCCTGAGGAAGACCACTGTCTTGGCCAGAACGTCCAAGGCCTCCCGGCAGGTGCGATGAGGAGCACACAGCTGGACAGGCCGGTGCTGCTTGCAGAGGCAATGCCTACGGGCTGGGGGCACAGAAGGCCTGGCCCTGAGGCTGGGGCTCAAAAGTGCATATAGAATGACTGGGCGCCCTGCAGCATGCTGGCATGGACAGGTCCCCGGCTGGCTGGAGTTCATGGTTGAGAATCTGTTCCTCCTTCCTCCCAGCTATCCCGCCCTCTGATCTGCGCTGTGGGTGCTATTTATATCCCCAATGGTAGGAGGGGGGAATGGTTCAATAACCTTGACTCTAGAAAGTCATGTTCATTGAAAAAAAAAAAAAAAAAGAAACAACCACACACTGACCCTGGCAGGACTGGTGGGGAAGTGCTGGGGGAGGGGACTTGGAAGCTTCACGTGGCCCTGATATCACTTTAGTCAATGAAGTGGATGGTGCAGGGCATGGGGCCGCCCGTTCGCTGCCCCGGCTGTCCCTTATCGGATGACTCAAGTGGATAAACAGGGTCATTAACCCAAGCTGTACCAGGGCACCAAGGCCTCAGGTGCACATTCAGCAGGTGGCCATGGCAGGTGTCCCTACTGGTGCCTGCAGGACCCTTGCTAAGCTGAGATGTCAGCTCCAGAGCTAGACAAGCCTTGAACACAGGCCCAACCTGGAAGTGCCTTATCACTAGCTTGTTTGCCTAACCTTGGGGCTCAGCTCCTGTTTTTGGTAAGGAACAGGCTACAGGGAAGGGAGCCAGGACCCTGGGGGGCTGCAAGGACTTTGTCCGCTGTGCAGTTTAGGAGGCCCCTTCCTCTGACTCCAGTTCTGGAGGCCCTGCAGAAATAAGATCCTTAAGAACTCTCTTGCCAAAACCGGTTTGGCTCAGTGGATAGAGCGTCGGCCTGCGGACTGAAAGGTCCCAGGTTCGATTCCGGTCAAGGGTATGTACCTTGGTTGCGGGCATGTCCCCAGTGAGGGGTGTGCAGGAGGCAGCTGATCGATGTTTCTCTCTCATCAATGTTTCTAACTCTCTATTCCTCTCCCTTCCTCTCTGTAAAAAATCAATAAAATATATTTAAAAAAAAAAAAAAAAAAAAGAACTCTCTTTCCGCAGCCTGGATTTCTAGAGCTCCTGAGAGGTTGTATTTGCTGAGAAGCCCTTGCAGAAGGATAATAAAATATGGCTGCTGTTTATTGAATACCTACTATGTGCCAGGAACTTTCTACTCAAATATTCAGGTCTTCCCTATGAGTAAGATTTTTACTTTTTGAGACTCAAAGAGGTGAAGTGAATTGCCCAAGGTCATGCCACTAAGAAGATGGAGAGCCCAGATCTGTCTGATTTCAAAGTCCTTGTTTGTTCTTCTGGACCCATTGGCCCAATTGTGCAGCCAGAGCTGTGTGGCCCGAGTTTCTCAGTGTTGGTGGCTACCTGGGCACCCACCTTGATACTGCCTTGTCTGGAGATGTTGCCCACCTATGATCTAGGCAGAAATGTTGTTCTGCCACTAGCCACATGGCAACTGTCCCTGGCAACTGTCTCAGATGGTGGGGCATGGAGTGTGAGAATGGCGGGAAGGTCCTTGGCTGTGTCATGTCTATGGACCTTGCCAAGCCCAGCCTGGGCAGCTATCACCGTCCCTGACTTCTGTTCCTGGATCCCAGTTGTGTTACCTTGAGCTGATCCCCAAGTCTCTCTGGGCCTCCGGAGCTTCATCTGGGACAGTAATGCCTGCCTGCAGGGCTGCTGCGTGGACAAAGTGAGGTCCAGGATGTTATATTCCAAGCAGCTTCTGGCATACATTAGGACTTTGTTCCCCATAAGGAACCAGGCCTCCGCAGACAAACAGGCATGAATTTTTCATTTGATTGTTAATAATCTTAATCCTTACATTTATAAAGTTCCTGTCATGTCTTTCTTTTCTCACTGAATCCTCACAGCATCTCTCAAAGGAGACTCTGGAGTCAGACTGGCTGGGTCTAAATCCTGCTCCATCACTTAGCTGAGTGGCCTTGGGCGAGTCATTTGAGATTTCTGTGCTTCAGTTTCCTCATCCTTAAAAGGGTGGCAAGAAAGGCAATACCCCTATAGTGGGTATTGCTTTTATGGGACCTGAAGCCTATGCAATTTGGAGCACCCTCTTTAATAATAGAACAGCAGGTATAAAAGTGGATATTTAAAATGAGAAAATAAGTTACTACCAATTACAAAGTAAAATAAACTGACTGAAAACAGAAACATCCCAAACCTAGGAGAATAACAAAATACTTTTACTGACCAGTTAGTTGCCTGACAATATTTGCCAATGTGTTTTAGCTGTATGCTTTTTGCTCACCTCTTCACATGTCAATGCTATTTATTTTGAGACTATTACAAACACAGAAAGGTTGCAAGTACAGTACAGGGAACTTTTTAAAAAAACCTTGAACCATTTGAGAGTAAATTGCTAAACCTGATGCCTCAGAACTTTCAAATACTTTAGTGTGTAATTGAACATCTAATATCAGACCCTACTTCAGTTTCATCAAATGCTCCATGAAATAAGTTACAGTGAAAGGGCTCAGTCCAGAATTTCACAGTGCATTTCTTTCTTTTTTAAATATATTTTTATTGATTTCAGAGAGGACGGGAGAGGGAAGGAGAGGTAGAAATATCAATGATGAGAATCATTAATTAGCTGCCTCTTGCATGCCCCCTACTGGGGATTGTGCCCACAACTCGGGCATGTACCCTTGACTGGAATTGAACCTGGGACTCTTCAGTCCACAGGCTGACGCTCTATCCACTGAGCCAAACCGGCTAGGGCTCACAGTGCATTTCTTTATCATGTCTCCTAGTCTGTCAGTCAGGAAACTTCCCATCAGTCTTTCTTTGCCTTTCAGACCTTGATGCTTTGAAAGAGTTGTAGTTATTTGGTAGCAAGGCTCTCAATTTGGGTTTGTTCGAGGCTTCCTTATGATTAGATTCAAGTTATGTCTCTTTAGTAAGAATATCACAGAAGCAATGCTGTGTTCTGTTTGTTGTTGTTGTTGTTGCTAATTCTCACCCAAGGATATTTTTCCATTGGTTTTTACAGAGAGTGGAAGGGAGTGGGAGAGACACAGAGAGAGAAACATGGATGTGAGAGAGACACATATATTAGTTGCCTCCCGCACACACCCTGACTGGGCGGGGAATCAAGTTTGAAACCCAGGTACATCCCCTTGACTGGAAAAGAACCCGGGACCCTTCAGTTTGAGGGCCAGTGCTCTATCCACTGAGCCAAACCAGCTAGGGCCTGTGTTCTTGATACATCCTATCAGGGAGCACACATTTCCATTTGTCCCACTTGGGTCACTGATTAAAGGATGTCTGCCAAACTTCACTATAGTTTCTCTTTCCTCTTTGTAATGAATCGGTGTTTTGTGAGGAGGCATTTTGAAATGATGTAGCTAGTCCTCTTCATACTTTGAATGTATGTTTGTATGTATGTGCGTGTATGTATTTAGGTATGAGCTCATCGTCTCCTATTTTATTCAGTGGCTTGTAAACTGTTATTATCCTTATTTATTTTGATGTCAGGTTGTCACAGATTTGGCCAATGGGAGTCCCATTCAAGCTAGAGTCTATATCAGGGGTGGGCAAACTTTTTGACTCGAGGGCCACAATGGGTTCTTAAACTGGACTGGAGGGCCGGAACAAAAGCATGGATGGAGTGTTTGTGTGAACTAATATAAATTCAAAGTAAAGGAGCGGAGGGGAGAGCAAGAGAACCCCCCGCTCTTTTGGTTCCGCGGGCTGGATAGAACAGCCGAACGGGCTGGATCCGGCCCGCGGGCCGTAGTTTGCTCACGGCTGGATCCTTTTGACATTCCCCATCATTCTTTGAACACCCTTTATTTTCTGGTATAACAAGATGTCATTTTTCCAGCCCCTGAAGTCAACCACTACTCCAAGAAGCTCTATTTTAATCTTTTAGTGGAGAATAGTATTTAAAAACCATGATCTGGGCACTAGAGTCATATTTATTTTTTTATATATTTTTAAAATATATTTTATTGATTTTTTACAGAGAGGAAGGGAGAGGGATAGAGAGTTAGAAACATCGATGAGAGAGAAACATCGATCAGCTGCCTCTTGCACACCTCCCACTGGGGATGTGCACGCAACCAAGGTACATGCCCTTGACTGGAATCCAACCTGGGACCTTTCAGTCCGCAGGCCAACGCTCTATCCACTGAGCCAAACCAGTTAGGGCCACTAGAGTCATATTTAGAAACCAAGATCTGCTCATTGCTATTACGGTGTCACTGCTCCCAGTCCCTCTCAGAGCTAAGGAACGTAGGTGCATGTGAATGCACACACAGATTTCTATTTAGTTCTATACCTATACGTATAGAATAACAAACATGAGCCCTAGCCCTAGCTGGTTTGGCTCACTGGCTAGAGCGTCGGCCTGGGGACTGAAGAGTTCCAGGTTCGATTCCAGTCAAGGACATGTACCTTGGTTGCGGGCACATCCCCAGTGGGTGGGGGGGTGCAGGAGGCAGCTGATCGATGCTTCTCTCTCATCGATGTTTCTAACTCTCTATCCCTCTCTCTTCCTCTCTGTAAAAAATAAATAAAAATATATTTAAAAAAAAAACCCCAAAAACAACAACATGAGCCCTAGTCAGGTTGGTTCAGTGGATAGAGGTCGGCCTGTGGAACAAAGGGTCCCGGTTTTGATTCTGGTCAAGGGCGCATACCTTGGTTGCAGGCTCCTCCTCACGTGCAAGAGGCAATCTGTTGATGTGTTTCTCTCTCACATCGATGTTTCTCTCTGTCTTTCCCTTTCTTTTCCACTCTCCCTAGAAATCAGTGGAAAAATATCCTCGGGTGTTTTCTTAAGCAAGAAGGAAGGGGTCAACTGTGTCAAATGCAGCTGAGAAGCTGAGAAAGATAATAGTGGTCCATTGACTTGGCATGGGTGGAGATCATTATAACATTGTTCAGTGGCTTTTAAGAAAAGACTGATTAAATTATGGTGAGATGGAAGTAAGGAAGTAGAGAAACAAATATAGCAATTTTTCCAAGTTTTTCTGTGAATTGGGGTGGTAGAAAGAGAAAGTGGGTCACATTATAGTAAAAAGGTAAGTGACATTAAAGCATGTTTGAAAGTTGAAGGGAATAATCCAGAAGAAACAAATTTGTGAGACAGAAGTTAAAGAAAGGATAATATAAGGGTAGAGTCCCTGAAAGACTAGAATGATGAAATTCACTGCAAAGTGGAAAAGTTGGGCTTAGATGTTTGGGACCTGTCCCCCACATTAACAGGAGTGAAGGTTGAATACAACACTCATTACACAGTTTGCAAGGCCTAGTGCAAAATGAAAATGTGAGGTTTCTTGTTTCAAAAGTATTAAGAATGTCAGGACTGCAACAGAAGAGCATTAAACCAAGCACAGAGCCCTTTTAAGCTCGGGGCCAGTGCTTCTGAACCTTGTGAATGCCTATGGTGAATTTGTAATGCCAGGAGAAGGTCAGCTCTTCGGGCAGGTCCCTTCTCCTTTCTGGGAGGACTGGAAGAGATGACTGACACTTTCAGCTCAACCATTCTACAAACTGGGAGGTCACTCTCAAGGCGGGCGAGTAAGGTTTGTCCCCTTTTAACTTCCAACACTCCCCTCACCCCCTTTTAGCTCATCGATTTCTGGAAGGCTCCAAAGCGTCTGGTGACCATAGCAACTCACTCCAAACTCCCGGGCCCTCGGTCCCGCCCTCCGCTTCCTGGACGCTCTCGTTGATTGGCTCAGTAAGTTGGCCAATGGTCGGCGAAGCGGGCTGTTGGCCGCGCGCTCAATGGTCGCTAGCCGAGAGGAAGGCTGGAAGAGAGGGCGAGCCGGCGGGCCGGAGCGGCGGGACGCGTGCGTGTTTCCGGCTCCGCTGCGGAAGGCGGAGGACTGGAGTCGTTGGGCCGGACGCGAAACGTAGGAGCTGGGAGAACGCGGGACGCCAGTGCGGAGCTCGTATCTCGGAGCGTGGCTAGCGGCCGGCACGATGGGCGGAGAGCAGGAGGAAGAGCGGTTCGACGGCATGTTGCTGGCCATGGCGCAGCAGCATGAGGGCGGCGTGCAGGAGGTAACGGCCCGCGCGGCATCGGCCGGGCCTGCTTTATCGGAGCCCGCCCACCCCGGCGGCCCTAGTCAGGCTCCCTCAGCCCTTCTCCCTCTTCGGGGGCCGAGATCCACGCTTAGGCCTTCCGGGCTTCAGGGCTCCCCCCTCCCCACAGTCTCCCCGTGCCCCAGCTTCCGGTCTGGTCCCCCCCGCCTAATGTGTTGTCCCCTTCGTATCAGTCCCGGGCCCGGGCATTGCTCAGTAGCCCCTATCTTACTTAGCAACTCTGGCGTCCCTGGAAAACCCCCAGAGCCGTGAGATTCCCCTCCCGTAAGTCTCACACATTCTTAGGGCCACGTTTCCTCTCTGATGGCTGCCTGCAAAGAACACTCCAAGAACCATCCCAGACATTGAGATTTGCAGCTACCGACTTGGAGCGAGCCGAGGAGTGTGTGTGGAGTAGGGTTAGGGGGGCGGGGTGATGTTTACACGTATTTTTTTTAGGCCTTGAACGGGGAATTAAAGGCCTGGATTCACAATTGATTTCCACCACTCCCACTTGGGACCCTTACATGTCTCCAAGCCTTAGTTTCCTTGTGTTCGTAAAAGAGTTGTGAGTCCCTATTTTCTGAATCTTTGTAGGAGAGTAGTGTCTTGAAGTGAAATTTGTTGAATGATTGATGTGTGTCAGACACTCATTGGATTGGGACCTGGGGATTCAGACCCGAGCAAAAACCTCTCCTTGGCCTGATGAAGCTTACAAGAGCTTTTCAAAAGCATAATTCATACCTAGTGACCACACAAAACACATAGTTACTTTGTTTAGTGTATGAACAATATGGACCAACTAGTATTGCTTTTGGAGTTGGATATTTTGGACCAGAAACATGGAAAGTTAGCGATAGAAAAGCCCATTAAAATCAGTCCAAAACTCTCATTCTGTAAAGAGAACAAGAGAACTTGCTCAAGATTACCCAACAGGTTCCTGACCTCAAGGGACCAGACTCCTTAGGCCTGTGTGCTTTCTACAGTTCTTTGCTGATTCTCTGTCTCACTGGGACAAGTTTTCACTGAGCTTTCCATTCCCATCTTTTACCCAGGTGCCTATGGTGAGCAAAGACTCCTAAGCCCTCTGAGGTGGGAAGAGAGTTACCAATTTGCAAGTATGAAAAGGTTCTCTCCCTCCTCCCGCCTAAGTTGTTGACACAAAACTGAATTTGGGTATGAATTCATTTTTGAATGAATTTAAAGTGTCTAGAAGCAGGAGTTGAAACCATTAAGTTGCAGCATCAGATTTGGAATCATTCATTTGGGCAAATAAAAGGGCTTATATATGCTTACCCTGGGTCACCACTAGATTTTTCACTCCGCAAAAGTTTTACTAAGCATGCACTCTGAGCCAGATTTGGTGCCAGGCATTGGGGATGGAGACAGAATAAGCCATGGTTTGTGGTGCCTATTTGTGAGTTAGAGTAGCAACAGGCCTCTTGCTCCAGGCCAGGCACTGTTTAAGGCCCTCACCTCCAACATCTCATTTGATCCTTACAAGGTACCTAGAAATAGGTCCTGCTGCTATTTCTTCACAGAGTTAAGAAACTTCCCCAAGGTCACAGACCTAATATATGCCAATCTGCTACTCAAACCCATGCTCTTATTCACTTGCTACACTGGTGCCCCAGCCAGAGTTAGTTGATCTTAACCTTTGAAGTGGCTTCATTTGCTCCCCTCCTTCTGGCTCTGCCCTAATAACTCAGCTGTTGCCACTGTACTTGGGCTTTTTACTCTTGGGAGAGGAAAGGTAGCCCCAGGCTTTTTTTTTTTAAACTTGTTTATGAATTCAGTGGAAAAAAACAATAAACTCATTGCATGCTAATATTAATAACATTCTTTATGGAAAATAAACTTTCTAAAACAAATTTAATGAGAAGCATTATTTTACTTTTGGGGGGCTAAATCTCTTTAATGTTTGGTTTAATGGAAAACAGATTTTGCTGGATTCTCATGTCTGCCTCTTCATTCAGTCTTGCAGTATCATATGTCATGTAGCCTCTGGAAAACTCCATTGTATATACATTGGTGAGGAAATGAGATGAAAAAGACAAATTAATGTCTCTCTGGGTCCTGAGATCTCTGGACCACATCTTGAGGATTACTGCTCTATAACAAGACCAGTTTCTTGCTTTAAAAAAATTTTTTTTTTTTTAAATTGATAACAGGAAGCCGAAACCGGTTTGGCTCAGTGGATAGAGCGTCGGCCTGCGGACTGAAGGGTCCCGGGTTCGATTCCGGTCAAGGGCATGTACCTTGGTTGCGGGCACATCCCCAGTGGGAGGTGTGCAGGAGGCAGCTGATCGATGTTTCTCTCTCATCGATGTTTCTGGCTCTCTATCCCTCTCCCTTCCTCTCTGTAAAATATCAATAAAATATATATTTAAAAAAAAATAAATAAAATTGATAACAGGAAGAGAGAGGGAGAGAGAGAGAAAAATCAATGATGAGAGAGAATCATTGATTGGCTGCCTTCTGCATGCCCCACAATGGGGATCAAGCCTGCAACCTGGGCATGTGCCCTTGGCCGGAATCAAACCCAAGACCCTTCAGTCCACAGGTTGACACTCTATCCACCGTGCCAAACTGGCTAGGGCAAGACCACTTTATTTCTTGCTTAAAACTTATACCCATCTGAAATTACCTTGTTTCCTTGTCTGATTCCTGTTTATTGTCTGTCGTCTTGATATTTTTTCTTTTTAAATTATATTTTTTATTTTTACATTTTATTGAAATTATCAGGGTGACTGGTTAATAAAATTATATAGGTTTCAAGTGTACAGTACTATCATACATCGTCTGTATGTTGTATTGTGTGTTCACCACCCATGGTCAAGTCTCCAAGCTTGTTAAGCCCTGTATGCAGGAGGAGTCCTCCCTATCCTTAGGCTGCCTCTAGGGCCACAAGGAATGTGAAACATGCGCACACATATACAGGAGAAATGCGAAATCTGCCTTTCAGGTGATACAGGTAAGGTAAGTTAGGCTTTCTGGCAGAAGTGACTAAGGTTAGGCCTGTTTGAGAGGATTTCTCAGTTGAGAGGCTCAGGGATGAAATAGTCAAGCTCTAAGTTCGCTCGTAGACGAAGGAAGTTGACTTCTGTGCAGTTGCTGGGCTCCCAGTAGGACATCTCCATAGCTCCAGTCTTCTTCTGTCTTTTCAGCTTGTGAACACTTTCTTCAGCTTTCTTCGACGCAAAACAGACTTTTTCGTTGGAGGAGAAGAGGGGATGGCAGAGAAGGTGAGTATTGGGAGCTGCTGTTCCTTTGGTAGTTCTGTTTATTCAGAAGAAAAGCTCACCTGGCCTTTCTTCGGCATAATAACAACTTCAGCAGAAGTAAAATGCCAAGAGCGAAGAGTCAGGGAAGGGAAGCAAGCTTCATTTATTGAAGCCCTTCTTCCTGACAGATGCTTAATCTCCCCTATTTCTCATGATCCTTTAGCAGTTCCAAAGGGGTAGGTGTTACTATCCTCACTTGACAAATGAGGAAATTGGCTCTGGGGTATTTGGCACTTTATCCAAAGTCTTGAGCGGAGTTTCAGGAGAGCCAAGGCAGTTGTGAAACTGCCTTCTGCCCCTGACACCATGCTTCCTGATTCCTTTTCCACTGTGTAGGTTTTATCTAATTACCTTGCTGGGAGGTGAGAGTGGGCAAATGTTAGAAACTGAGCTTAGAAGACAGAAATATAGGAAAACCAATCGCAGTCTTCCTAGGGATTGTGACCCAAAGCTCAAGGATTTGGTAATTGTATTTTGTGGTACAGGTTCAAAGACCTTGAACTTCCTTCTGATTCCTTAGGTTGTAATTATATTTATTTTTTACAAGCAAAAGTTCATTTAGAAAGTCACAGAGGTAGAAGAAGTGAGCTGTGGAAGAAGTGAGCCAACAAGGCTACGTGGACTCAGGAAATAGTTACAGAGGCAAAAGAAGGGCCCTTGGCGTTTAGGAAAAAGAAAGGCACCTCTGGCTGGTATGGCTCGGTAGATTGGAGCATTGTCCCATGCACCAGAACGTCGCAGGTTCTTTCTTTTCTTTTTTTAAATATATTTTTAATGATTTCAGAGATGAAGGAAGAGGGAGAGAGAGAGAAAGATCCATGATGAGAGAGAATCATGGATCGGCTGCCTCCTGCAAGTCCCCCACTGGGGATCGAACCCATAACCTGGACATGTGCCCTTGACCAGAATCGAACCTGGGACCTTTCAGTTTGCAGGCTGATGCTCTATCCACTGAGCCAAACTGGCTAGGGTTAGTTTTGATTCTTGATCAAGGCACATACCTAGTTGCAGGTTTGAACCCCAGTCGGGACATATGCAGGAGGCAACCAATTGATGTTTCTCTCTCCCTTTCCCTTCCTCTCTAGAAAGTCAATAGAAACATATTCTCAGGTGAGGATTTTTTCTTTTTTCAGTTGGATTTTTAAAAAAAGAAAGGTAGAGGAACATGCCTGGGGGATGCAGAGGGGTAAAGGTGGGCATGCTCCAGAAAGCGCCCACACTGTAATTACATTTTTGAAGATTGGTAAATCATGGTGCCACCTCACTGAACTATGATTTTTATAACCATAATACTTGTTTTCACTTAAACTTAAGAGACATAGTAACAATAAGGAGACATTTTGCAAACCCTTTTCTGTAGCTTCAGGGCTCTCAGGATCTAGAATGCACTATAATGTATCTTGCAGACAGGGGCTAGGAGTCTCAGGTTCTTGGCCTACTTGTGTGGCTTGGTTGATTTCTCACCATTTTTCTGGTCTTTGTCAATTTTTCATATCTGTAAAATGGGAAAAGGTGGATTCTGATCTTTAGGACCTGTTCTATCTCAAATATTCTTTTTTTTTTTTTTTTTTTTAAAGAATTTTTTTTTAAAATATATTTTATTGATATTTTACAGAGAGGAAGGGAGAGGGATAGAGAGTTAGAAACGTCAATGAGAGAGAAACATCGATCAGCTGCCTCCTGCACACCTCCTACTGGAGATGTGCCCGCAACCAAGGTACATGCCCTTGACCGGAATCGAACCCGGGACCCTTCAGTCCGCAGGCCGATGCTCTATCCACTGAGCCAAACCGGTTTTGGCTCAAATATTCTTGTGTATTAGCACTAGCACCTCCCATTTTTTTCTGTGGGCCAAACTACCTTATAATACCAGCAGTCATTCATTTGTTCAATAAGTATTTGTTAAAATTTTTTTCAATGAATATTTATTGAACATTTAACACTTTGCCTGTGTTAGATACTATGCCAAATCCTTCAGGATTACAGAGGCAAATACAGTCATGGCCTTTGTTTTCATGGATCTCACAGTATAGCACCCCCCACAAAAAAAAATAGGAAAGGAAAATGAAGAAGTAGGTGTTAGGGCAGAAGCCCTGGGAGCTTAAAATGAGTATTAACCGAGGCTGTGGGCTTAGGAAGACTTAATGAGAAAGTAATGTTCGAGGCATGAAGGATGAGTAAGATGTAGCTGGTAGAAGGGAAGGAGATTAATATTAAGAAGCCTCAGAAGTATTGCAGTGATGATAGCTACCATATACTGGCTGTCTGCAGGTCACTTCTTATATCTTGTTATGCTCCTTGGCTCTTTGTTACTGTAGGTTCAGCTCTTTCCCAGGAGGTTGGTTGGACTCTTAGGCAGGCATAAACGTGTCCAGCCTTTCCACCTGGTCTCCAGTTGCAACACAGTAACTCCTTTGTGTTGACCACACTATGGTGTAGATCTGCCAGGTACATCTCCAGGTATAGTGGTGAAAGAGCAAAGGCTCTGGAGTCAAGCAGACGTGAGTTTGAATCCTGGTCTTTTCACTTACCACTTGACAACTGTGTGGCATCTGAATTACTATCTCTCTGAGCCTCAATTTCTTACAAGCAGGGATAATCTTCTTATGGGGCTGTCATGAGGATAAAAAGGTAATGTAGCCCTGGCCAGTATGGTGTTGTCCCATGCACTGAGAGGTCAAAGGTGCAGTACCTGGTCAGGGCACATGTTCAGGTTGCTGGCTTGATCCCCAGTGGGGAGCGTGCAGGAGGCAACCAATCGATGTTTATGTCTCATTGATGTTTCTTCTCCCTCTCTCTCCCTAAAAATTAATAAAAACATGTTTTGTTTTTTAAAAGAAGGTAATGTTGATGAAGTGCCTGGCATATGAAAATACCAGTTCAGAGCCTCTCTTCTGAACCTCCTGGGGCCAGGTGCTTTGGGGATTTAGAATTCTTTGGACCTTACGAGGCAATAGTATATACTCTGTATTTCATACAATACCCCAATCCAGAGGTCAGGAGCAGCATCCTATAATCAAGCACATAAATTTTTTTTTTTTTTAAGTTTTTATTCATTTTAGAGAGGAAGGGAGAGGGAGAGAGTAACATCAGTTAGCTGCCTCCTGCATGCCCCCTTCTGGGAATTGAGCCTGAAACCGGGCATGTGCCCTGACCAGGAATTGAACCTGTGCATGGGATGACACTCAACCAACTGAGCCACACCAGCCCGGGCACATGTACATTTCTGCAGAGAAATGTCTATCGATATTCATACCAAGTGGGAGATAAGGGACTATAAATACTTTCATGCCACAAATTTACAAAAAGTACAGAAACACTTTTAGTTTTTGTAGCTTTGGGGGCTAGTAATTATGGAGAAGAGATTGCAGATTTGAGTAAAGCCATAATGATCAAATTAATATGGTATGGGCACAGAAAGAACTACACCAGTGAAGCAGAAAAGAACCTAGAAAAAGTCTAGCATATATAAGGGTTTCATATGTATTTAATATGGCAATTTATTTCTGTAGGCAAAGGATGATTTAATGAGTCTTGCCGCTACAAGTGGCTATTTGTAAAAAACCAAAATTTTCCATCTGTTTAACTCCTGTGTAATAATAAAGTGCAGATCAAGCAGAATCTTGTAAGGAAATCTGGGAAACTATGTATAATCTTGTGTGGGGAAGTTTTGCAAGTAGAAACCTAGAAGCTATGAAAGAAAAGGTATCTGTTTGTCTCTTCAAAGATTGAAAACTTTTGTATGGCAAAAGAGATGTTGACATATAAAGTCAACTGAAAAAAAAAATAGATTTTGGAAAATGCAATGCAAAGGACAGGTAAAATTTAATAGCTGATTTAATGTGCAGGAACTCTTATAAATTGCCAAGAAAAGGATAAACAAAAAATGGGCAATTACAAGAAGAGCAAATCTAAAGAGCATTTGAACAGATGCTCAAATTCACAAGTAGTCAAGGAAATGTACGTTAAAGAAACAGATGCTCTTTTCTTCCTATCAAAAATTTTCTAAATAATTGCTTGTAAGGATGTGGGGAAAGGCTGCTCTTTGTACATTGCTGGTAAAAGTGAATTGTTGTAGCTCTTTATAAAAACTTTTATAAAAGATGCTCAACTTTCCTTATCAGAGAAATGCAAATCAAACCAAAAGATACCACCTCATACCCATTCGGATGTCTTCCGTCAAAAAAACCACAAACTAACAAGTGTTGGTGAGGATGTGGAGAAATGGAAGCCTGTGCACTATAGGTGGGAGTGTAAGATGGTGCGGCTGTGGAAAACAGTGTGGCAGTTCCTCGAAAAATTAGAATAGAACTACTATATGATCCAGCAGTTTCACTTCTGGGAACATACCCAGAAGAATTGAAAGCAAGGTTTTGGAGAAAGTTTTGTTTATAGCAGAACTGTTCATAATAGCCACTAGGTGGAAGCAACCCAACTGTCCATTGATAGATGAATGGATAAACAAAACATCATATATATGTATAATGGAATATTATTCAGCCTTTTAAAGGAAGATGAGCATACAAAAGAAACACATATTGTAAGATTCCATTTATATGAAGTTCTAGGATAGGAGTGTGTCATCTTCAGACGTGTCTCCTTGTCTCCTTCCCCCCCCCCCCCCCCCCCCCCACACACACACAGGTTCACAATCTCAGCCTTTGGATTCTGTGTCTTCTCTGGCTAGACTGGTGGGAACCCTCTTTACCAGCCTAGGCCAGGAAAAACCTGTGTTCGATATGTCCACTGAGCAGTCTGGGGCCTGTCTTCTAGAGCTAGCTCAGCTTTTCTCACCCCTTCTCTACTTTCCTGGGCTGTGGTTCCCAAGGATACTTCCAGTGAAAGAGCTTGACTGTGACAGCCTGTCAGTTGGCACCTCTGTAGGCTACATACCCCTAGGGTCTCTGCTTGGGGCTGGGGCTGGGTAAAGATGGTGGGAGGAGACTGGGAGGCAGCTTCAGAGGCTGCTGTGATTGGTCTTGACTCTGCCCTGTGGTTCAGCTCTGCCCTCACCTAACCTCACAGCTAGGAAGGAATAGGACGGATGGGATGTAACATGATTCACTGGGGCTGGGAGAGGGGAGGACCCTGTTCCCGCCTACCCTTGGCTACTGGTTAGCAAATGGCTTGAGTTCAAGGTCTCCCTGATTAGGGACTTGGGACCAAGGCCCTGTGGTGGAACAGCCTCTGCTGGTGTAATTGTATCATGACTAATTATATTAAATGGCCTTCAGGTGGCTCACTTCTCTCTCTCCCACATCCCATTTTATTAACCCAGTTGGTTTGGGGGGTCCAGTGCCCTTTTAACTTTGTAGAGTACAGAGCTACTATAGTATGGCATGGGGTTGGGAATTTGGGGGTGGCTGGAGGAATTGGCATCAAATGAATGAGAAGTCACAGGGCATTTGGCAGAACCTTCGGTCAGGAGCCTATGGGTAACTTTGGTGACCTGGAGTACTTCAAGGCCCTCTCAGCTTCCTTCATTTTTCCATCTCGGGCCCAGAAATTCTTGAAAGATGGTTTATTGACCACTGATCATGTAGAGGGTGGCCTGTGAGGCCTCCAGTGTGTGGGTCAACCTAGAGTTCTGGGTATATTCCCAGACGTGAGACTGCTAGATTATATAGTAGTTCCATTCTAATTTTTTGAGGAACTGCCACACTCTTTTCTGGGCCTGCCGAAGATGAAGAGGTGAGACTCAGGAGACACTTGACCTGGTCCTGGAGGATGAGTAGGAGTTTGCCAGGTGACCTGGGAGGAGGAACAAGGACATTCTAGGCAAAGAACAGCTGTGCAAGATGACTTTTACTTTATTTTTAATTTTTATTTATTGATTTTTAGAGAGGGAGGAAGGGGGAGAGAGAGTGTGTTGTTCCACTTATTTATGTATTGGTTGATTCTTATATGTGTGCTGACCAGAGATATCACCCACAACCTTGGCATATCGGGACAATGCTGTAACCAGCTGAGCTACCTGGCCAGAGCTTAAAAAACCAATTTTAGACTAAAATAGAAGCACAGAGAAAGCTGCTCCTCAGGGTCACACAGGTAAAAGAAGTAGACCAGGAATTCAAATCTAGATGTGACTCTCCAGTGTTTATGAGAATTAGCCAGGAAGGCTGATTAAAAATATAAGCTGCTGGGCCAACCTCCAAAATTTCTGATTCAGTAAGTCTGGAGTGGGGCCTAAGATTTTTATTATTATTTTTTTGGGGGGGGGGAGGCTAAGATTTAGCTTTTCTAACAAATTCTGGATGATACTGATGCTGCAGGTTGAGGAAACCATACTTTGAGGGCTACTAGTATAACAGTGAGGTGGAGCCATCGCTCCCATTGTATTTTTATTGCAGAGAAAGTACTTCTCCCAGGCCTCCAAAGCTGACACTGGGTTAGCCTCCTCCAGGCAAGCTGTGTGATGTGGCAAGGACTGTGCCAGGCTCTAGATGAATGTTGGTCAAATTTGATCCTCATGACAGGTGAGGAAACAGGCTTAGAAAATGTCAAAGTTGTTCGCTTGTCCAAGGCCACACTGACAGGCAGTGACAGGTGGCAGTAGTATTGGGGTAGCTCTTGGGCAGCAGGGAGGCCAGCTAGCAGGCTATGGGTTGGAAACATCCTAGGAAGGAATAGTGGGAGAGAAAGGATTTGAAATTTGATAGCTTGCAGGCTGAGGAGAGGAAGAGGATCCTTTCCCTCAAGAAAGCTCTCTCGCCTTAGCTGGTTTGGCTCAGTGGATAGAGCACTGGCCTTCAGACTGAAGGGTCCCAGGTTCAATTCCCGTCAGGGGCACATGCCGGGTTGTGGCTTGATGCCCAGTAGAGGTCATGCAAGAGGCAGCCAATCAATGATTCTCATCACTGATGTTTCTCCCTCTCCCTTTCTCTCTGAAGTCAATAAAACTATAAATGGAAGAAAAGAAAGAAAGAAAGCTCTCTCTGACTTCTGCTAATGTGGCAGTCCTGGGTGTGGTGCTGAGTGCTGCACAGCTGGGGCTGCAGTCCTGGAGACAGATACGCAGGAGGAAGAGAGATCAGTCAGAGCAAATGGGTCAGTGGGCCTGAGCTCAGGAAAGGCTTCTTAGAGGGGTTGAGTCTGGAGCGTCACTGTCTGTTGAAGGACTTTCAGGGCACTGATCATTTCGTCTGCACAACAACCCTGTGAGGTGGGATTCATCCTTATCGATGATGGTTTTGAAGCTCTTAGAGGTTAAGTAATTTGCTAAAAATACAATAGCTAGTGTATGACAAAGCCAGGATTAGAACCCAGGTTGTTCAACTTTAATGTCCATACTCTTAGTTGTTAGAATGTTGTTTTTTAAAAATACATTTTTATTAACTTCGGGGAGAGTGAGAGAGAGAGAGAGAGAGAAACATCAATCAGTTGCCTTCCATATGCACCCCTACCAGTGATTGAACCCATAACCTGGGTATGTGCCCTGATTAGAAATCGAACCTGTGATCTTTTGGTGCACAGGACAATGCCCAGCCAATTGAGCCACACCAGCCAGGCCAAAACTGTTTTGGTTTTTTAAAGTAGCCACTGTCTATTGAGCCAGGTATTTGCAGATATTGTTGTTATAACTCGATCAGATATGTGTGTATTTTCCCATTTTCTAGATGAGGAAACTGGGGTTCTAAGTGCAGTGCCTTCCTTAGGCACCCAGCAGATAGAGATGGGACTGTGCTTTTGGGATACTACCCCTATCTTGATGGCTCATTGCTTTCACTTCCGTCCCCAGCTCATCACACAGACCTTCAACCACCACAACCAGCTGGCACAGAAGGCCCGGCGGGAAAAGAGAGCTCGGCAGGAGACGGAGCGGCGGGAGAAGGCGGAGCGGGCAGCTAGGCTGGCCAAGGAGGCCAAGTCAGAGAGCTCTGGGCCTCAGATCAAGGAGCTGACTGATGAGGAGGCAGAGAGGCTGCAGCTGGAGATTGACCAGGTAAGAGTGGGCTTCCCTCCCCTGCCCCCTCAACAATTGGCACTAGAAGAGGGGACCCTCTTGCCAACTGCTTTGCCCTTTGCCATAGAAAAAGGATGCAGAGGATCATGAGGCCCAGTTCAAGAATGGCAGCCTTGGCTCACCAGAGAAGCAGGTGAGATGGACTGGGGGTGCTTGGGACTAGCCAGGGGTTGGGAACTTCCAGGGACTTTACAGCCTTACCCTGTCTCCAGGATGCCCTCCCCTGCCCTCCTTCCTTCAGCTTTGTGATCCTCCCCATACTTCAAGATCTCACTCAGAGATATTGGATCAAAGGGTTTGTATTAAAAACACCCAAAACCCCCTGGCCTTAAGCCTTGGCAAGAAAGCCCCAAAGCAAGAGAGGGCAGTCAGTGCCTGTGCAGGTGCCATTCAGGTGGCCTGGGGTCTGAGGGTCCAGCCTGGGCCTTTGTGGTGGGTCACTCTGACACATCTGCGGAACAAGCCCCTCAGAGCTTCTCCCACTTACTCAGGTCCAGATTCACAAACGATTTTTGGGGCATTCATTTGGCTTTTCAGAGGTTCTGATGTGAGACTAGGGGTCTTAACCCTACAGACACAGAAAAAGGATGTTGATCATTAGGCATCCTGGTTTTATTATTTTTTTTAATTTGTTTTAAAGATATTTTTAATGATTTCAGAGAGGAAGGAAGAAAGATAGAAACATCAATGATAAGAATCATTGATCGGCTGCTTCCTGCACGCCATGCCCCCACTGGGGATGGAGCCTGCAACCCAGGCATGTGCTCTCATGAGGCATGGAACTGTGACTTCCTGGTTCATAGGTCGACGCACAACCACTGAGCCACACCAGCTGGGGGTGCCTGGTTTTATTTTAGGACAACCCTGCTCATGGCTACTTCGTGACCTTTTGTTTTTCTGTTCTTGGCTTTCTTTCTAAGTCCTTTGGCTTGACACCCCCAGCGGGGTCCTATGGGTTTATCTCTGACTGTCACGGCCTCCCGGCTGTGTCCTTTATTACATGCTTATAACAGTCTGAACTCCTCTCAGACAGAGATCAGAACTACGTTTCACCTATGGCTCCCAGTGCGCAATGGAGTAGGCAGGGACAGGTCTGTTTCATTTTGTGCTTGTATGTCCAGTGCCAGTCCTGGGCCTGGCCCAGAGAGTTTCAGTCTGTGTCTGTCAAGTAAGTAGCTGAGCACTCTGACTGTGAACAGGAGGCTGAGGAAGACGAGGAGGAGGACGAGAAGGACAAAGGGAAACTGAAGCCCAATCTCGGCAATGGGGCAGACCTGTCCAATTATCGCTGGACCCAGACCTTGTCGGAGCTGGACGTGAGTGGCAGGGCCAGGGCAGAGGTGAGGGAGCCAGCCTGGGGCCCCTCCTGACTGTCTGTCCCATGCAGCTGGCAGTGCCTTTCCGTGTGAATTTCCGGCTGAAAGGGAAGGATGTAGTGGTGGACATCCAGCGGAAGCATCTCCGGGTGGGGCTCAAGGGGCAGCCTGCAATCATTGACGGGGAGCTCTACAACGAGGTGAAGGTGGAGGAGAGTTCCTGGCTCATTGAGGACGGCAAGGTGGTGACGGTGCATCTGGAGAAGGTGCGAAGAGGCCCAGCCTTCTGGCCTACGTCTTAATGAAGAAAGAGGGAAGGGTTTCTGCTCATTCAGTCGGGGACCATGCTAGGGACCTGGTGGACATTTCTTATTTAATCCCATAATACTTACAGTATGTCTGTCCCTTTTTTAGGGGGGGAAAAAAATATATATATATATACACACACACACACACACACACACACACACACACACACACACACACATACATACATACATACATATATATATATTTTGTGTGTGTGTGTGTGTGTGTTAATCCTCACCTGAGGATATTTTTCCATTGATTTTTAGGGAGAGTAGAAGCGAGAGGGAAAGAGAGAGAAACATCGATGTGAGAGAAACACATCGATTGGTTGCCTCTTGCACCAGCCTGGGCCGGGGAGGAGCTGCAACCAAGGTACTTGTCCTTAATCAGAATTGAACCCAGGACCCTTTGGTCCGCAGACCCACGTTTTATCCACTGAGCCAAATTGGCTAGGGCTGTCCCATTTAAAAAAATATTTTATTGATTTCAGAGAGGAAGGGAGAGGGAGAGATAGAAACATGAATGATGAGAGAGAATCATTGTTCGGCTGCCTCCTGCCTGCTCTCTACTGGGGAGTGAGCCCACAACCTGGGCATGTGCTCTAACTGGGAGTTGAACCACGACCTCCTGGTTCTTAGGTCGACACTCAACCACTAAGCCATGCAGGCGGGCAGGTCTATCCCATTTTAGAGTCAGGAAAAGGGTAGCTCATATATTTGCCCAGGCTCTTACGTCTAGGAAAGATTGGAGTCAGGATCAAAATAGTCTTTGTTAACCAAATCCTCACCTTTCATTAGGTTCATGTATTCAATTTAACAAACAGTTGAACACCTACTATGTGCCAGGCACTGTTCTATATACTGGAGAGAGAACAATGAACAAAATGTAGAAAATGCCCTCAGGACACCTATGTTCTCCCCTTCCCTCAAAAAGAGATATGGGACACAGACACCAGTAAATAAAGTTGGTTTCTATAAAGTGCCAAACATCGAGGAGAACTCCCCATGGCACATAAGGCCTGTCCCAGCCTACCTGACTGGCCATGGCTGCCTCTCAGTCACCCCTCCATGCCCTTGCACTTGCTTTTCCTCTCAACTGGAATGTCCTTCCCTGAATTTTTAGTCTGGTAAACTGCTTGTCCCAGCTAGGTGTCACTCTGTAGCTTCTCTCCCTTCACCCTGGATGGTATCTTCCTCTGTGCTTTATTTTGCTTGTTCTGAATTGTGACTGTATTTGGGTCAGTCTTCCCAACCACGCCAGCCGCTGTGGAAGGGAGCGGTCTTGCTCCTCTACACCTCAGGTCCCAGCATGGTCCTGCTTTGGGTCCTAAGTGTAGGATGTGGGTGGGAGAGGGTTGGTTGGTGGGTGGTTCCTAGGCTATAGAATGAGTGACCGGTGGTTCTCCTCACAGATCAACAAGATGGAGTGGTGGAGCCGATTGGTGTCCAGTGATCCTGAGATCAATACCAAGAAGATCAACCCTGAGAACTCCAAGGTGAGCCCTGGTTGGTTGGGGGAGCTTCAACTGGGAGATGAGAGGCCCAGGTGGCCCAAGAGCTTCACCTGTCCCTGCTGCTGCCTGCCCCCAGCTGTCAGACCTGGACAGTGAGACGCGCAGCATGGTGGAAAAGATGATGTATGACCAGAGACAGAAGTCCATGGGGCTGCCCACCTCAGATGAGCAGAAGAAACAGGAAATTCTGAAAAAGTGAGCACTTTAAAAATGGGAGTTTGGGGGGCTTGGATCTGGGTGACAACTGCAAGTGGGTCACAGAGTAGGACACAGGAGCTGCCCTGCCCCTTCCAGAATGAGCTGCCAAGTTTATGGCTTTATAGCCTTGGTTTGCCAATCCTAATCACTTGCTGAGGTAATTTTGAGGCCAAGGCCACCTGAAGATAGGAAAGAAGGAAGGTAATAGGTGGTCATTGCCATCTACAGGTGAAAAGTGCCAATATTGGCACCTCAGCTTCCAGCCTCGGGCTCAGATGAGCCTCAGAGACCCTGCCTGGCCTGCTCAGGGTTCTAAAGAGATTAGACCTCAAGTGGGAGGCTAGGAGTAAGGGATTAACTTTAGGGGAGAGGGAGGCTAGGAGTAAGGGATTAACTTTAGGGGAGAGGGACAGTCTGTTTCACTATCTTCCTATTTCCCTTCCCAGGTTCATGGATCAGCATCCAGAGATGGATTTTTCTAAGGCCAAATTCAACTAGCTTGTTTGCCTCCCTGAACTCTTGGAGCTGAGCCTTCAGCCATCAACCCTCAGAGCTGGGACAGGCATGGGACTGGTCTAGGCACAGAGGTCCCAGGGCACCATGGGAGAAGGGCTGGGGCCTTTGGGGGTCTTGTCTTCACTAATTGTGACACACTGTTACACATTAAAACTGTTTACCCAATTCCACCTGTGTTCTCTCTTCCCTCTAGTCCAAGCATGTCAAACTCTTGGCCCCGGGGGCCACATGCCTTGTTTATTTGGCCCGTGTTGGCCTTTGAGTTTGACATGCTTGCTGTAGTCTTTACTGGGGGGTCAGGCCCCCTATGGCTGCTGCAGGGAGCTGGGGGCTTGTCTTCTAGCTGATTCTGCCATGTGACCTAGGGCAAGTCCTTGCCCCTCTCTGGGGCTCAGTTTCTCATTACTTGGAGGAATAAAACAAGACTTTTAGTTTGTGTATAATTCTGAGCAAAGGTGAGTGTTTCTGGCTACAGGACCAGAACATATGTCTGATTCTCATAGGGGCCCATGACTCAGCAGAGTTTAAGACCAGGGACTTGATTTCTTTTTCATCTTTAAGACAACTTCCAACTGCAGTGGGTCCTCCAGCCCTGGATCAAGTGTTTCTGAAGCTACACACTGTTGTTTCCCAGGGACCGAGAGCCACAAAGGCTGGGGGATGGCCCTGGGCTCAAGTCTGCTCTAAGTGTGGTACAGACACCTGACCTGGAGGGCAGAGCAAAGTCCAGTGGGGCCCTGTTTGTGCTTCTGACCCAGACCTCTACAGATTTCAGGACTTCTCAGTCACCTGCCAGGGCTGGAGAGGTGCTCGCCTCTGCCCAAATCCAGTCCCTAGAGTTCACCTTACCCCACTTTGGCCAGAGAATGGAGGTCACTGAGGGTAGTAGCCACAGAGGTTATGGTTACAGCAGGAATGTCTTGACTCGCCCAGAGTGCTTTGCTCGGTGTGTGAAGGGGACCCCTGAATTTCTGGAACACAGTATATCCTTTTGACATTTCAGAACAGCTTGTTGAAGACTTCAAGAGGCTGTGCAGTACCTATCTTTGTTTCCCCAACGTGACAATCCCCTCCTCCTTTTTTAAAATTGATTTCAGAGAATAAGTGGGAGAGAAACATTATGATGAGAGAGAATCATTGATCAGCTGCTTCCTGCACACCCCCTACTGGGGATTGAGTTTGTAACCTATGCATGTGCCCTTGATCGGAATTGAATCTGGTACCCTTCAGTCCATAGGCCGACGCTCTATCCACTGAGCCAAACCAGCTAGGCCCCCCACTTCCCGCTGCTTTTTTTTGAGAAAGCCAGTAGTGGTTCCCAAGGCTGTGTTTGGAAAATGTGCTCTAGAGTGAAGGTTAGGGTGGAAGGAGTGTTGAATCCTATGTCCTGTGATATCCCTGGGCTCCAGTGTCCTGTGGTCATTTTCAATCTTCGAGAAGCCTTGATCTGGATGAGACAACTTAAGAGGCCAGTTTTATCATGTACTGAGCCCAGTGGTGATAACCACAAGAGACCATCCTGTGTGTCCCATAGGAAATTGGATAGACAAGTAGTTTGTCTAGTTGTCACTTTCCAGTGGATGCCCAGGAGGACAGTAAAAAGGGCTATGGGGACTAGGTGAGGTGGGGGCAGAGGTCCTGGACACCTAGTTTATCAGTCAACTGGCCTGGTGGATCTGCTCTGGCCTCACTGCTGAAAGATTCTGTGTGAGTAGCTAAGTAGGACCCTTCTGTACCCAGCTGGTCTCCAGGACCCTGCTTCTGCCCCAAGCAGGTCAGTTTGCCAGCTTAAGGGCAGAAATCCAGGTCCAGAGCCAGTTACTAGCTGTGACCCATTAAATTTCTTGACCTCTCTGAAAGGATCCTACTCCAGTATTGTTGGGAAGGTCAAGAAGGTAACTGAACCACAGTGCTCTCTTAACACCAAGGAGAGGTAGAGGGAGCAGCAGGTCTGTGGTTGGCTGGGGACTTGGGGAAACTGTAGGGATGGCCAGAAGCAGGCCAATCTGCAGGCAGTGAGCCTAGGCATCAGGAGTAGTCCAGACAGGCAGCCTAGAACCTCACAATGACAAACCATGTGAACCTTCCTCAAGTACAGACACTGCTGGGCTCTATCTCCTGGAACTCTGAATCTGAGAGGTAGGTGTTATCACTCCCATTTCAGCCTTCTGGCTTTGACCCCACAACACTAAGCCAGGCTAGATGCTCTATTTTGTTTCCTGCTCTGGGCAGCAGTCAGGCAAATGGGACTGAAAGGACAGTATCACAGCCAAGATAACAAGGTAGACATCTTTATTTCCTTTGTACTTGTAACTATGGTCATACTGGTATGTAGAACATCAACGAAGAAACAAACTGCTCAACAGAATGAAACATGGAGTAGGCACTGCCCACAGAATTCAACAGAGGCCCTCTTGCCCCCTAACCCAATCCATTTGAGATAAACTGCTTTTAGCTGTCATCCTCTCCCCCCACACAGGGAGGGGGAAGTCTGCATGATTGGTTAGGATGGCAGGTTATAGGGGTAGAGCAGGGATTCAATCCCAGAAGGTAACTCCTAAGTCTGCTTTCCATGGCCCAGGCTGCCTGAAGAAAGGGACAGGTCAGGCCAGCTGGGGGTCCAGGGGAATGTGGGCACTATGGCCCAGTGAAATGCACGTGGTCCAAGAACCAGTCAGCCAAGGTTGGAGGAGCCAGAGTGGGCTCTGCTCCCAAAGGGAGTCCTGGTCCCCCTCTTCATTCTGCAGGCTGTGCTTCTCTCAGAAGGGGTTGTGGCCACTGGGCCCAGCAGGGGTTAGCAGTACACCTGGAGCAGGGGTGCCCCTGAGGAGTCTGTGTCGGTGCCCTGGAAGGATGAGTCGTGGCTGGCTGGGTAACCTGAGGGTGAAGAGAGGAGGAAACAGACTGAGAGGGGAAGAAGCTCATCCAGGTCCCAGGGGCAGGGAGAAACCCCCTGAGAAGGAGCAGAATGGGATTTAAGCCTGGGTTAGTCTGATCCTGTCTGGGCGACCCACTCAGTTCCTTAAACTTTGAGCCCCAGCCTTCCTCTCCGCAACAGGGTAACCACCCTGCTCCCAAGAGCTTGTGAAGGCCAAGAAGACAGCAGTAGAAATCACACAGAGTGCCTTCAGCACCAGGCTGGATGGCCTGCTCCCCACTTTCTTCCCCAGTGCCTGGAGCTTAGAGGCTGGGGTCCCATCACTTCCAGCTTGCCATCCTCCTGCTGCTTCAGGGGCAGGCCCCTGAATCTCTCCCAACTGAACCCTTCAAGCTAGCTTCTAGGATTGGGATGGCATCTGTGGCTTCTCAGGCTTCTCGTCCCTTTCTGATCCCATCCTCACCCACCCCAGGAGGAAGCTGGTAGAGGGGCATGGGGGCTCCTAGGTCACTCCCCTCTCCTCAACACACTCCTCATCAGGTCAGGACCAAACCTGGGGCTCCGAAAGGCCTCAGCTTCCTGGCGATGGCATCTGCAGTTGTCTCCTGGGAGATCTGCACTGTGAGTTCTAGAAAGGGAACATGAGGGGGGCAGTGGTTATTATCACAACTTTTCAACTCCAGTTCCCACTTTTGCCCCCAGCACAATGGGGCCATTCACCCTGTGTGTATGTATAATTTTTAAAAATTGATTTCAGAGAGGAAGGGAGAGGAAGAATTGGAAACATCAATGATGAGAGAGAATCATTGATCAGCTGCCTCCTGCATGCCCCACAATGGGTATTGAGCCCATAACCTGGGCATGTGCCTTGACCGGGAATCGAACCATGTCCTCCTGGTTCATAAGTTGACACTCAACCACTGAGCTACTCTAGCCAGGCTAAAGAAACAATGTTTAAAACAAAGACAGATAGAGAATGTGTGTCTGTGCATGTGCTCATGGGTACACACAGTGGTGGGTGGTGGGTATATTGGTTAGGCCAGGACAGGTCAGAGGTCCAAATTCATATGGGTTCCTGAGTCCTGTTAACCAGGCCAGACCTGGAAGCTACTCTGATAGTTGGTAGCAAGAGATAGAAGGAGCCTGTTAGGGGATGCAGACGAGTTGAGAAAAAGGAGGAAGGGGAGGAGGAGCAGGGATTGGTTGAGGGGTGGACCCATAGTGGCCAAAGGCCCCAGCGCTGCCCTCCCTTGGCCAGAGTCTCCTCCATTCTGCCCTTCAGCCCTGGGGGGCCCCACATACCATCCTGGCTGAGCCCAGAGCCCACCATGGTCTCATGGCCACTGTCAGGGGCCATGGCAGCAGGGGCAGCAGCCCGGGTTGAGCGCCCCTCTGTGGTCTGCGGGCGGGTACGGCTCTTTCGGGTACTGATGCGAATGATGCCGCGTACCAGGCGACCCTCAGCATCCTGCTCATCCAGGTGGTAATCCTGGGTGATGCTGTTGATAAGGTCTGAGATCTTACTGGTCTTCTCCAGGAACACAGTGTCTGACGTGCACTTGGCCAGCTCGTCGATCTGGTGTACGCTGAACAACTCTGTCAGCTTCTTGAAGATAAGCACATCAATCTCTCGGCTCGACAGGGAGCCACTGCCTATCTCAGGTAGGTCCAGGTCTGACTCGTGGAAGGAGTAGTACTCCTCAGAGCCTCGGGGGCTGCTGGCAAGGGTGCTCGGCAGGCTGTGCCGCATGGGTGGGGGCTCGGTCAGTGGCTCCTTGCAGCAGGAGTCCGCATCAGGGGCTGGGGCAGTGTTACTGCGATAGGGGTATACAGGGATGCCTTTGAGCTTGACATCAGGGTAACTGAAGCTGCTACCCATGGTTGACTTGAGCCGCTGGCCATCCCGCCGGCTGGGTGGTGCATGGTCGGGACTGGGGGGCACTCCATTGTGCTCCTTGGCCCAGTTGGCTTCGGCAGCCCCATCAGGGGAGTCCCCGGTGGACAAACAGGGGCTGCAGCCCCGTACACAGGTTCCACAGCGCTGGAGGCAATCCCGGCAGCGGCGGAAGCAGAAGGCAGCCAGGCACCAGTCCCACACCCAAGGTCGCCAGAGCAGGCAGCAGGCTGGTGGCTCAGCAGCAGGCTCAGCAGAGCCGGAGATGAAGGTAAGGCTCTCAGGCCCATGGTGGCCAGGATCCTTGGGGTCTGGCCTCCGAGTGCGGCGGCTTGGTGGGGGCTGAGATGGCTCATCATAGGTCTCCAAACATAGCTCTGTTGGCCGCTCCCAGGGTCCCAAGCGTGGGGGCCCAGATGATGGGCGGGGGTGTCCAGGGCGGGGCATGGCTCATTACATGGTTTACTGTAGCCAGACACCTATGGGGAGAGACCAGGAAGGAGTCAGGATCAGAGATGAGGAGCTTTAGATTTCTGGTTTCTGAGAGGCCTGTGATGTGGACAGACCCAGGTTGGCCCAAGGAGGAAGTTCTCTCTATGGTCTAACCTACATGTCCAAATCTCCTAGGACTTCACATCCATTAGAATGACTATTACTGGGGGGAAAAACACACACACACCAAAACAACAAAACAGAAAGTGACAAGCATTGGAGAGAATGTAGAGAAATTGGATTCATTCATTCACTCAATTAATAAATATTGTGCATTGCTGGTGGGAATGCAGAATGGCGCAGCTGCTGTGGAAAACAGTCTGTTGTTCCCCCAAAAATGTAAACATAGAATTATAATATAATCCAGCAATTCCATTTCTGGGTATATACAAAAGGACTGAAAACAGGGACTTAAACATATATGTATACACAAATGTTCACAGCAGCATTGTTCACAAGCAAAAGATGGAAACAACCCAAAGGTTCCTTGATAGATAAATGAATAAAATAAAACATGATATACACACACAACGAAATATTGTTCAGCTCTGAAAAGGAATGGAATTTTGATACATGCTACAATACAGATGAACCTTGAGACATTGTGCTAAGTGAAATAAACCTGACATAACAGAACAAATATGATATATCTAGAATAGTAACATTCATAGAGACAGAAAGGAGAATGATGGCTGCCAGGGACTGGAGGCATGGGAAATGGGGAGTTAGTGTTTAATGGGTAGAGTTTCAGTTTGGGAAGATGAAAAAGTTCTGGAGATGGATGGTGGTGATGGATACACAACATTATGACTGTGTTTAATGCCACAGGAATCTATATAATAAAAGCCTAAGCAACCGTTACGGCAGAACAACCGGTACTATGATGTGCACTGACCACCAGGCGGCAGACACTCAATGCAGGAGCTGCCCCCTGATGGTCAGTGCACTCCCACAGGGGGAGCGCCACTCAGCCAGAAGCCGGGCTCATGGCTGGTGAGCACAGCGACGGTGGTGGGAGCAGCAAATGGTAAGGAGCGAGGGGTCCCAGACTGCGAGAGGGCACAGGCCGGGCTGAGGGACCCTCCACCCGCAGTGCAAAAATTTTGTGCACTGGCTGGGCCTCTAGTATATGATAAAGATTTTTTTAAATGTTGAAAAGCAGAAAAAAGAGAGGAAAGAATAAACAAACAAAAAAGAAAACAAACAAAACACACACAAAAATATTTTTGAAAAATGATAAATCTTATGTTATGGATATTTTACCAGATAAAAAGAAAAATCTCCTGGGATCTTGCTGTCTGGGGAATGGTCTCCCCAGTTTATTCCCACTGTTGGTAAGCCCACCCAGCACAGCCTCTGAGGCTGCTCAACAAATGCCTCTCCATGTGACTTGCTACAGAACCTGATCATTACCATCTACTCTCTCTTACTCTCTTCCTGCAAATCAGAGATGGGAATATAACAAGTACCCCATCAATATATTAGTCTGGCTCGGATTTGCTTTTCTAGAAACATTTAACACCAAGCAGTTTTGCTTCCTTTGATTAGACAAGGAAGCCGAGCCACAAAATACGTCTTTCCCTTTATGACTTGGTTGTTAGCAAGCTCAGAGCTGATTCACTCATTTCATAAATACTGAGCCTGGCCCTTTTAGGCACTGTAGAACCAAAGATGAATGAACTTTAGACCCTGTTCTTATAATTTACACATGGTTTTGTAACATGTAGTTTATTATTGTGTGGTTCTGGGGTTTTTTTTTTGGGGGGGGGGAGTATGTAGTTTAGATGAGGCATTATGGGAGTAAATAACTCTGCTGGAGGGAGTTGGGGAAACATTATGTACTGATATATTTGGGAGAGTCCTTGATCACATGTAGGGATTTGCAGGACAGTAATTTCCCTTAGCCTGGATTTTCTAAAATATTGATCCCTTATCTTTTTAACCCTGATTTAATGGCACTGGGGATTCTATAACTGGTGATGTGGGAGAAGAACTAGGTATCTGGATACCTGTATTCTAGTCCTAGTTCTGGCTCTAATAGACAATGTGCTTCGGGGAAATCAATACCATCTCCCTAAACAAAACTACCATCATCTCTCACCCAGATACTTTCAAGACTCCCATTCTGGCCACCTCCATTCCTTTCTACTTACTGCAGCCAGTGAGAACTTAAAAACCCACAAATCTGGAGAAACTTAGCAAACATCACTTTAATCAAATGATCAAAGTTAATATCACCAATAATGGGACATCATGTGCTTCTTTTTTTTAAAATATATTTTATTGATTTTTTACAGAGAGGAAGGGAGAGGGATAGAGAGTCAGAAACACTGATGAGAGAGAAACATCGATCAGCCGCCTCCTGCACACCTCCCACTGGGGATGTGCCTGCAACCAAGGTACATGGCCTTGACTGGAATCGAACCTGGGACCCTTCAGTCCGCAGGCCGACGCTCTATCCACTGAGCCAAACCGGCTAGGGCATCATGTGCTTCTTGACACTACACACTAAGGATACAGAACCAGTTATGAAGTATACCTGCCAAACATGCATAACCTAAAAGTAATCATGAGGAAACATCAGACAAGCCCAAGTTGAAGGACATGACAATTAAGCGCAATGTGTGATCCTGGATTGGATCCTGGATCAAGAGAAAAAATTGGAAATTGGATAATGTGGATAACTGGTGAAATTTAAATGTTGGCTGTATATTATTTAATAGTATTGTGTCAATGTTAAAAGATATGTCAATGTTAAATAAATTCCCTGACTCTATATAATCTATAGTTATATAAGATAATGTTCTTATTCTTAGGAAATATATACTGAAGCATTTAGGAATAAAGGAGCATGATGTCTGGAACATCTCAAAAGGTTTCCCCTAAAAACAGAGAAAGAAAGGGAGGGAGGGATTGTTAGCTATGGTGACTGGGGATGAGGATACAGGAGTTCTTTAACTATTCCTAAACTCTTCAACCTACTCTGCTGTCCCCACTCAGCACTCCTTCTCCAAAAACTCTCCAGAACCCAAGTCTCTCTCCCCACAGCCTTCTGCTGGGCTGTCAGCTGAGTTGGCCTTGAACCCATTGTTTGAAGATAAGCCTATAAGACCCTGAGGGACAGGGACCAGTTTAATTCCTTTCTGCCTCAGTGTCTGAAACAGGTTTGGGTACAGTAAGTGCATTCTGTGTGACCTCAGGGTAGAACAAGGATCACTGGATAGAAATCAAAAGGACTTGGGCTCTAGACTGATCAGAGTGGAGGTGGCAGTGTCTGGATGGGTGTGTGTGTGAAATCCCCTCTCCAAAATGTACAAACTGAAATTGTAATAGTCCCTCACAGCCCAGAGAGGCAAAGCAAATGGTTAAAACCTTTGCCTTGGCTTGAACAATGTGGGGGTGGGAATAGATTTATCCATTCACTCAATTAACAAATATTAACTGAGGTCCTACTGTGTGTCAGACACTGTTTTCAATTCTATGGACACAGTGATAAAACAGACAAAATTTCCTACCTCAGGAGTTTGCATTCTAGTGATTTATTATTGATGGCTTACATTGTTCTAAGTGTTTAAATATATTAAACCAATTAATTATCATAGCCCTAACCGGTTTGGCTCAATGGATAGAGCGTCGGTCTGCGGACTCAAGGGTCCCAGGTTCGATTCCGGTCAAGGGCATGTACCTTGGTTGCGGGCACATCCCCAGTAGGGGGTGTGCAGGAGGCAGCTGATGGATGTTTCTAACTCTCTAGCCCTTTCCCTTCCTCTCTGTAAAAAAATCAATAAAATATATATATAAAAAAATTAATTATCATAACGCTACTTTTAGATATTATTATTGTTGTTATTACTATACTGAGGCACAGAGAGGCTAAATAAGTTGTTCAAAGCCACACATCTATTTGTACCCAACCTGCCTGATCCATACTCTTATCCACCACCGCATCCCGTCTATTACTTGGGAGGGGGGCAAAGTGGCCAGCTGCCAGCTCCATAGACAAGCCTGTGCCTGAGGAGGGTCTACAGAGGGAGCCTGACTCAGGCTCAGACCTTGGATGCGGAGAAGGGTGAATGTATGAACACTGTTTCAACCACGTTGAACTCTGGGGTACCTGGGGTTTATAAGAATAAGGGGTTACTGATGACAGTCTGGATCACTATCTCTTCCACCTCTGAGGCTTTAGGATTTGCCACTAATCATTAAAGTCATCCAACAAATTTTTACTGAGCACTTACTATGTAAACAGTGCTGTGCTAAATGCTGGAGAAACAGCAGGGAATGGGCCAGAAACAGGCTCCAGCCCAAGAGGATTACATCACAAATGAGCCTTATTTAACACTCACAATTGCCCTGTAAATATTATATCTCCACTTTACAGATGAGGAGTCTGAAGCCCAGAGAGCTGAGGTGACTTGTCCAGAGACACCTAGCTGGAAAAAGATAGAGCTGGATTTGTACTGTGGTCTGCCAGACTCCAGAGCCCATGTACTTTGCTCTGTGCCACACATCTCGAATGGGAGTGGGATGGAGGGAAGGGGAGCACAATCTGAGGTAAGGAAAATGCCTAGCCTCAGGTTCCCCTCCCCTCTAGGCCCTGAATCCTCCTGAAGTCAAATTCAGCCCATTTCATCTAGGCTCTATCTTCCCCTCAATGCTGCTGCCCCCACCTCCAAAATCCTAGCAACACTGGTCATTGGTCCAAGACTCTAGCTGTTTCCTCATCTTTTCATTATTTTTTTAAATATATATTTTATTGATATTTTACAGAGAGGAAGGGAGAGGGATAGAGAGCTAGAAACATCGATGAGAGAGAAACATTGATCAGCTGCCTCCCGCACACCTCCCACTGGGGATGTGCCCGCAACCAAGGCACATGCCCTTGACCGGAATCAAACCCGGGATCCAAACCGGTTTCGGCTCATTATTTTTTATTGATTGATTTTAGAGAGAGGAAGGGGTAGAGAGAGAGGAAAATTGATTTGAGAAATATTGATGTTGTTGCACTTACTTATGCATTTATTGGTTGACCGGTATCGAACCCAGCAACTTTGGCATATCCGGAGGACACTCTAACCAACAGAGCTACCCTGGCCAGCAGTTTCCTCATCTTTAACGGGCGAGATGCGTATCATCAAGCACCAGGTGAGGTTTAAATGAGATACTGCGTGCAGGGGCTTTAGCACCTGGGAGGGACTGGGTCACTGGGAGCCCTGGGGCACTGCAGAGATTTCCTCAGGGCCAGAGGCTCCCAGACCCACCCTCCCCACACTTCTTATTGATGCGCTTCCCCACCGCCGTAGTCCCTGGGAACATACACACTCCGGGGTCTGTCTCCCTACCGACTCCCTCCTCCCAAGGTCCCAGGACAGGCCCGGCTGCACCGGCCTCTGCCCCCACCCATGCGCAGCCAAGTCTTGCACACCGGGCCGAGAAGGACACCCAATCCTACTCAGGAAACAGCCGTCGGTTCTCTCGCCCGGCGTCCCTGCACGTTCGGTCTCCCGCTCTAAAGGCTCAGCCTGCGACTCCCGCATCCGCGGGCACCTGGTCCCGGGCGAGAGAGAACCAGACCCCGAGGCTGCCCCTCGAACTATCGCAGCCCCTACATCAGCAGTGCCCTGGGGGCGAGCACCACCCCCTCCAGCTGCAGAGGCCTCCGCCCCGGTGAACCCAGCCTCCCTCCGCCCTGACACTTCCTCAGGGTGTGCACGCCCCCGCCCCAAGCCAGCGCAGCCCTAAGGGCGAGTACGGCCCCCCGGACCCCACTCAGCCGTCCCGGCCCAGGGTTCTGCTCAGGCCGCTCCCGGCCCGGCCCGCGCACCCCGGAAGTGGGAGGGTGGTCCCCGAGAACCCGGCCCGGGACCCTCCCCCGCCCGCGCGCAGCCTCCGAGGTCCCTACACACTGGTGCCTCCCCGGTTCGCGCCCCCTCGGGCCCGCGCGGGGCTTACCTGTCCCGCCAGGTGAGCGCCTCCGGCTCGGCCCCTTCCCCCGCCCCCTTCCACCCCCCCCACCCGCCGCTCACCTGGGGTGCAGGTAAGCGTCTCGCGGGAGCGCTGCACGGGCCGCCGCTGGGGACACACTTCCAGCCTCCGCGAAGCGCCGCCGCCGCTGCCGCCGCCGCTCACCTGGGCCAAGGCCCCGCCCCGGGCGCTAGGCTGGCACCAAGGCCCGGCTTGGGCGCCGAGCCTGCGGACTCTGAGAGCTGTGCTCCGCCTAGTCCGGTAAGTGAGGCCTAGGGGCAGAGTGGACAGACGCTGGGGCCCATTCTCCTCTGCTGTGGGAGGCGGTCCTAGCATCTCTGAGCCCCAGCAGCGCTTGCCGGGCCTTACAAGCTCAGCCCAGCCCCGTGTGGCTCAGTGGCTGAGTGTCGACCTATGAGCCAGGAGATCAGGGTTGATTCCCGGTCAGGGCACATTCCTGGTTTGCAGGCTTGACCCCCAGTGGGGGACGCGCAGGAGACAGCCAGTCAATGATTCTCTCTCATTGATGTTTCTCTCTCTCCCTCTCTGAAATCAATAAAAAAATATATTAAAAAAAAGATTTAAAAATGAAAAACAGCTATATGGCTGGATCATGGTGATATAATATTGAGTGAAAAAATGCAAGTCCCAAAAGAGTGTGTACAGAATGGTATCCTTTTTATAAAGTTCAAATACAACTAGAACTATTATGTTTGGATATAATTGTGGGTTGAATCGTATGAAATTACTGTTTTTGACATGTTTTGACCTAAAAAAATGGCAAATTCATAAGGTTAAGCATAACTTTTGTATGAAAAAAAAAAAACTATTAAAGAAAAACAAGAGAGCCCTGGCCACCAGTGTGGCTCAGTTGGTTGAGTGTTGTCTCAAGCAGCAAAAGGTTGCCAGTTTGATTCCCAGTCAGGGCACATGCCCAGGTTTTGGGTTTGATCCCTGGTCAGGCTGTGTATGGGAGGCAGCCAATTGATGTTTCTCTCACATTGATGTTTCTCTCTCTCTCTCTTTCTGCAGACAATTGATGTTTCTCTCACATCAATGTTTCTCTCTCTCTACCTCTCCCTCCCCCTCTCCCTCCCTGCCTCCCTCCCTTCTGCTCTCTATAAAAAAATCCATTTTTTAAAAAAGAAAACAAAAAAGAACAAAATAAAAATTTAAAAATCAATAAAAACATGTTTTTAAGCAAGAGAATGAGCCTTGCTAGCGTGGCTCAGTGGTTGAGCATCAACCTATAAACCAAGAGGTCCCAGGTTCGATACCCAGTCAGGGCACATGCCTGGGTTGCAGCCTTGATCCCCAGTATGGGGCCTGCACGAGGCAGCCCATCAATGATTCACTCTCATGATTGATATTTCTATCTCTCTCTCCTTCTCCCCTTCTCTCTGAAATAAAAAAAAATATTTTTTTAAAAAGCAAGAGAACGAGGAATACAAAATTCAGAGTAGTAGGAATACAAAATCCTGGGGTCAGTTGGGGGAGGGGTCAGAGATGGCAAAGAGCCCATTAGCAGATTTAATTTTTAGTGATGTTCTGGTTCTTGGGTTAGATAGTAGATTCAAGGACTTCTTTTGTTTTGTTTTGTTTTGTTAATCCTCAATGGAGGATATTTTTCCATTGATTTTTAAGAGAGAATTGGAAAAGAGGGAGGTGGCGGGGGGGGGGGGTGGAAGAGAGAAAGAAAGAGAGAGACAAAGAAGTATTTTTTAAAAATATTTTTTAAATTTAATAAATCTTTATTGTTCAGATTATTACAATTGTTTCTCCTTATTTCCCCCATAGCTCCCCTCCACCCGGTTCCCACCCCACCCTCTGCCCTTACCTCCCCCACACTGTCCTCATCCATAGGTGTACGATTTTTGTCCAGTCTCTTCATGAACCCCCCATACCCCTTTCCCCCTGAGAATTATCAGTCCACTCCCTTTCTATGCCCCTGATTCTATTATATTCACCAGTTTATTCTGTTCCTCAGATTTTTAATTCACTTGATTTTTAGGTTCACTTGTTAATAGATATGTATTTGTTGTTCATAATTTTTATCTTTACTTTTTTCTTCTTCCTCTTCTTAAAGAATACCTTTCAGCATTTCATATAATACTGGTTTGGTGGTGATGAACTCCTTTAGCTTTTTCTTATCTGTGAAGCTCTTTATCTGACCTTCCATTCTGAATGATAATTTTGCTGGGTAGAGTAATCTTGGTTGTAGGTTCTTGCTATTCATCACTTTGAATATTTCTTGCCACTCCCGTCTGGCCTGCATAGTTTCTGTTGAGAAATCAGCTGACAGTAGTATGGGTGCTCCCTTGTAGGTAATTAACTGTTCTTTTCTTGCTGCTTTTAATATTCTCTCTTTGTCTTTTGCTCTTGGCATTTTAATTATGATGTGTCTTGGTGTGGTCCTCTTTGGATTCCTTTTGTTTGGGGTTCTGTGCGCTTCCTGGACTTGTAAGTCTATTTCTTTCACCAGGTGGGGGAAGTTTTCTGTCATTATTTCTTCAAATAGGTTTTCAGTATCTTGCTCTCTCTCTTCTTCTGGCACCCCCATAATTCTGATGTTGGTACGCTTGAAGTTGTCCCAGAGGCTCCTAACACTATCTTCAACTTTTTGGATTCTTTTTTCTTTTTGCTTTTCCGGTTGAGTGTTTTTTGCTTCTTTGTATTTCAAATCTTTGACTTGATTCTTGCGTTCCTCTAGTCTGCTGTTGGGTCTCTGTATAATATTTTTTTATTTCAGTCAGTGTATGTTTAATTTCTAGTTGGTCCTTTTTCATATCTTCGAGGGTCTCACTAAATTTATCGGCCTTTTCTAGGATATTCTTGAAAAGCCTTATAACCATGGTTTTGAATTCTATATCCAGTCGTTTGTTTTCCTCCATTTCTTTCGTTTGTGATCTGTTTCTTTGTCTCCGCATTTTCTCTGCTTTCCTGAGTTGGTAGGGTAGCTTTGTGTGCTAGGTTTTCTATAGGGCCCAGTGGGTCGGCCTCCCCAGTTAACCTGAGGTGGACACTCTTGGTGCACCCCTTTGTGGACTGTGTGTACAGCCTTGTTGTTGTTAAGTCTTGATTGTTGTTGGTATCACTGGGAGGAATTGACCTCCAGGCCAGTTGGCTGTGAGGATCAGCTGTGTCTATGCTGGGAGAAGTTCGGTGCTGGAGACAGCCTTCGAGACAAAGAAGTATTGATGTCAGAAAGAAACATCAATCAGTTGCCTTCTTTGCCTTCCATATGTGCCCTGACCAGGGGTCAAACCTGCAACCTAAGTACGTGCCATGACTGGGAATCTAAGCCACAACCTTTTGATGTATGGGATGACACTCCAGTCAACTGAGCCACAGGGCCAGAGCAAAGCAGACACTTTTTAATTTGATCTTTTCAATAGCCCTAGATTGGCACTGTCTATTCATTTTACAGATGTGGAAATGGAGGCTCATCAAGTCCGAAGGCCCTACGATGACTGAGTAGTGGAGCTGGGTGGGAACCCAGCCCTTCTGGCTCCCAGCACAGTACCCTCCTCCAGCCATAAAGCTGCATTTGGGCTTCTTTCTAAGCAGAAAGACCTGCCTTTCTAACTGGAGCCACCCAAGCTCAGTTTTGCCTCGTGCCATGATTGGGGGACATTGTCTTGATCATCTGCTTCCACCACTGTTACTCTGCTGTGTTCACTGTTTACATTTCTGGTCTTCTTCCTTGGCTACCATGCAGACTCCTCAGCTGGTGACAGACGATGGTGGGGAGATGGAGGTGTCAAGGATGGCTAGGGTTCTGGCTTGTGCTACTGGATGAATGGAAATGACTGAGGAGGCCTGGCTGGCATGGCTCAGTGGTTGAGTGTCAACCTATGAGCCAGGAGTCACAGTTCAATTCCCTGTCAAAGCATATGCCAGGGTTGCAGGCTCGATCCCCAGTGTGGGGAGTGCAGGAGGCAGCCTATTGATGATTCTCTCTTATCATTGATCTCTCTCTCTCTCTTTCTCTCTCTCTCTCTCTCTCTCTCTCTCTCTCTCTCTCTCTCCCTTCCTTTCTGAAATCAATAAAAATGTTTTTTTTTTGTTTTTTTTAAAAAAGATACAGCCCTAGACAGTTTGGCTCAGTGGATTGAGCATCGGCCTGCAGACTGAAGGGTCCCAGGTTCGATTCCAGTCAAGGGTACATGCCCAGGTTGCTAGATCCTCAGTAGGAGGCATGCAGGAGGCAGCCTATCAGTGATTTTTTCTCATCATTGATGTTTCTATCTCTCTCTCCATCTCTGAAATCAAATTAAAAAGAAAAGATACAGAGCTATTTCATAAGCAGAAAGAAAGAAAGAAAGAAAGAAAGAAAGAAAGAAAGAAAGAAAGAAAGAAAGAAAGAAAGAAAGAAAAGAAGAAATGACTGAGGAGGGCAAATTTGTGGTGAAAAAGTACAAAGATGGTGTTAGACCTGATGAACTGCAGGATTTGTAAGATAGTCAAGAAATAGCATGACTGGCCCTAACCGGTTTCGCTCATGGATAGAGCGTCGGCCTGTGGACTGAAGGGTCCTGGGTTCGATTCCAGTCAAGGGCATGTACCTTGGTTGTGGGCACATCCCCAGTGCGAGGTGTGCAGGAGTCAGCTGATCTATGTTTCTCTCTCATCGATGTTTCTAACTCTCTATACCTCTCTCTTCCTCTCTGTAATTAATTAAAAAAAAGAAATAGCATGACTGTATATATGGAGACATTTAGAGTGACATTTAGTATCTGTAAGACCTATAGCTTTGGGCGTCAGGAGCAGTGGGTATCTGCTGCTTGCCTTTGGTGCGCTTCTCCCACAGGGTACACTAGAGGGCAGCACCCAGCAGCATAAATGCCAGAACTTCAGGGTCACAGATCAGAGTTGAAGTCCTAGATACACCCCTCCCTGTTCAGCGACAGTGTGAGCTTAACCTCTCTGAACCTCAGCATTTCTCATCCTACCCCTTAATATGAAGTAGGACGTACAGTGGTTCAGAGTGTGAACTCTGCAGTCAGAAAGCCTAAATACGCGCCCCAAACTTGCCACTTACTAGCTGGGTGACTTTGGCCAAGTTACAGAACTTCTCTGTACCTGGTCTATAAAGTGAATGTAGTAAGTTTCATGTGGTGATTACAACAGGGGCCGGCTCATGGTAAGTGCTAATAAGATAGCTATTTTATTTTGACCTCTTCTTCCTGCCCCATCCCAGCTTCCCCAGCCATTTGGGGTAGGACTCTCTGAGTCAAGACCACTGCCTCTGAGAATCAGCAGGAGAATAAATTACTCCTGGCCTGGCACTGTCCTATGTCTGCTGGATTACTGCAGTGATCTCCTAACTGGTCTCCATTATTCCCTTTAAGTTCATTATCAACACAGCAAACAGCACAATGTTGTGTGTGTGTTTTTCAACAGCACAGTCTTTTAAAAAATCAGATCATGTTGAACCCCACTTAAACCTTTCAAAGGCTTCCCCTGCTCTTATAGTAAAATCCAAAACCTTCACCCTGGCCTCCAGCCTGCTCCTCTGACCTCAGCTCTTGCCATTTTCCTGTTAGCTTACCAGACACTGAACACACCAATCTCTCGGTCTGAGGACCTTTGCATATACTGTTTTTTACTGCTGGGAAAGCTCTTTCCCCAATTCCACATAACTGTCTCCTACTCATCTTTCAGGTCTCAGCTTAATATCACCATGTAACTCCACTTTCCATTGTGACACCAGTGTATTCCTTGTTTATAATTTCTACGGAAGCCCTATGGCTATGTGGTTGAAATAGGCTCTGGAGGCAGACTGCCTGCATGTTGAATCCTATGGGGCTTGGCCACTCCTTGGCCATGTGACCTTGGCCACATTTACCTGATCACTCTGTCCTTCAGTTTCCTAATATATAAAGTGGAGTATGTTAATAATAGCACCTTATAGGATCAGAACCTGGCATAGAGTAAGCACTAAGTAAATATTAGCAGGCATTTTATTATTCCTTCATGGCGCATGCCTTTGGATTTAATTATTTTGATTTTTGAAATGTAAGCTTTGAGGGAACAGGGACTCTGCTTTTTAAAAAAATATTTTTATTGATTTGAGAGGAAGGGAGAGAGAGATAGAAACATCCTCCTATCTAATAAAAGAGTAATATGCAAATTAACCATCACTCTACTACACCCACAAGCCACGCCCACAAGCCAATCAGGAGCGGATATGCAAATAAACCCAACCAAGCTGGCTACGGCCACAGAGAGCAGGAGGGAGGCTTGGGTTTCCCGGCAATGGAGGAAGCCAAGCTTTCCGCCTGCCCTTGCCGGCCTAGGCCTCCACTCAAGGCTACAAAGTTTCAATGATAGAAGATACATAAATCCAAACAGAAATGGCAGCAGCCACGGAGTTGGAAAGAGCAGGAGGCTAGGGTTGCCCCTGGTGATGGAGGAAGCCAAGCTTTCGGCACACCCTGGCCGGCCCAGGCCTCTGCTTAAGGCTACAAAGTTTCAATTATAGAAGATACATAAATCCCAACAGAAATGGCTGCTGCCACGGAGCGAGCAGAAGGCTTGGCTCCACTCCAGGCTACAAAGTTTCAATTGTAGAAGATAAATAAACCCCAGATCCCAGGGCCTCCGCTTGGGTCACCAGGGGGCGTGGCCGGCCTGCAAACCACCACAGACCCCTCGCCCAGGCCGCCCCACGCCCCAAGGGAACCCCCACCCTGATCCGGGACATCCTTCAGGGCAAACCAGCTGGCCCCCACCCATGCACCAGGCCTCTATCCTATCTAATAAAAGAGTAATATGCAAATTGACCATCACTCCAACACACAAGATGGCTGCCCCCATCTGGTCAAAGATCCTGCCCCCATGTGGACACAAGATGGCCACCACAAGATGGCCAGCAGGGGAGGGCAGTTGGGAGGGACCAAGCCTGCAAGGGAGGGCAGTTGGGGGCGATCAAGCCTGCAGGGGAGGGCAGTTAGGGGTGACCAGGCCGGAAGAGGAGGGAAGTTGGGGGCGACCAGGCCTGCAGGGAAGGGAAGTTGTGGGGGACCCAGGCCTGCAGGGGAGGGCAGTTGGGGGGAACCAGGCCTGCAGGGGAGAGCAGTTGGGGGAACCAGGCCTGCAGGGGAGGGCAGTTGGGGGTGACCAGGCCTGCAGGGGAGGGCAGTTAGGGGTGACCAGGCCTGCAGGGGAGGGCAGTTAGGGGAAAACAGGCTGGCAGGGGAGCAGTTAGGCATCAATCAGGCTGGCAGGGGAGTGGTTAGGGGGTGATCAGACTGGCAGGCAGAAGCGGTTAGGGGCAATCAGGAAGGCAGGCAGGTGAGCAGTTGGGAGCCAGCAGTTCTGGATTGTGAGAGGGATGTCTGACTGCCATTTAGGGATCGGGCCTAAACGGCAGTCGGACATCCCTCAAGGGGTCCCAGATTGGAGAGGGTGCAGGCGGGGCTGAGGGACATCCCCCCCACCATGCACAAATTTCGTGCACTGGGCCTCTAGTCAATGATAAGAGAAAACCACTGATCGGCTGCCTCCTGCATGCCCCCTACTGGGGATCAAGCCCAAAACCTGGGCATGTGCCCTTGACTGGAATCGAACCTGGGATCCTTCAGTCCACAGGCCAACACTCTATCCACTGAGCCTAACTTGTTAAGGGGGACTATGCTTCTTTTATTTTCTGTGCCCCTAGCACCTTCCATAGTGGTTGGTTCAGAGTAAGTGCTAATTATCTTGTTGAATGAATTCATGAAAACAGAAGTGATCTCATGCCTTTTGGAGCTCACAATCTAAAGATGGTGGAGTCCTACTTACCTTGTTCTACTTACTGTTCAACACTTGGCCACTTTAGAGATGGAAAAGCTGAGACCTGTAAAGTTGGGATGATTTGAGCAAAGACCCATCAAGGGTGAAGGGATATTGCTCTTCCCAACTTCCCAGAGGGAAATAAAATTTCCCTCATGTTGTCAGAAACATGATGAAGCACCAAAAACACATGAAACCTGCTACATCCATTGTGAACACAAGTCACGTACAGCCTTTTATTTTTGGAATAATAACCAGGGCAAAATTTCCATCACAAGAGAAGTTAAAAACAAAGAGAACCTGTGAGCTCTCTGGATGGAGCAGCAGATGAATTGTAGTGCTGCTGGCTGAGATGGCACTGATGTGGCAGCTGTGTCTTCATGGGAAAGACATGTAGTCCCCTGTCCAGGTAATCACCCCGGCCCGAACGTTTTGTTCCTGCTACACTTAGGAATCTAGAGACCTCATTTTACAAATGTGGGAACAGAGACTTAGAGAGAAGGGACATATTTGCTCAGTGCACAAATGAATTAAATCTAAGCTTCTGACTTCCAGCACAAGATTCTTTTTTTTAAAAAATATATTTTATTGCCCTAACCGGTTTGGCTCAGTGGATAGAGCGTCGGCCTGTGGACTCAAGGGTCCCAGGTTCGATTCCAGTCAGGGGCATGTACCTTGGTTGCGGGCACATCCCCAGTAGGGAGTGTGCAGGAGGCAGCTGATTGATGTTTCTCTCTCATCGATGTTTCTAACTCTCTATCCCTCTCCCTTCCTCTCTGTAAAAAATCAATAAAATATATTTAAAAATATATATATATATTTTATTGATTTTTTACAGAGAGGAAGGGAGAGGGATAGAGAGAAACATCGATGAGAGAGAAACATCAATCAGCTGCCTCCTGCACACCTCCTATTGGGGATGTGCCTGCAACCAAGGTACATGCCCTTGACTGGAATGGAACCCGGGACCCCCCAGTCCGCAGGCCAACGCTCTATCCACTGAGCCAAACCGGATAGGGCCAGCACAAGATTCTTTTAAGCTCTAATGAAAATAAAAGCTCTTAATATGAGAATTGAGAGAAAGGAGGGGTGAGGAGGAGGTTGGAGAAGGAGAAGGGCTAGGAGAAGGCAAAGGAGGAGGTGTCAAGTCAGGTGCCCATTAGTGGGCAGAGGCACTGACAGGTATCGGGGCAACCAGAAACCTTGAGGGGGAGGGCAGGAAGTCTGCTGGGGGAAGAGGAGATGGAGGCTGAGCCTAGCTGGTTTATTTTCAGAGTTGCTATCTTTATCTGCATCTGCTAAATTATTAAACTGATATCACATCCTAGAGGGTGCCAGATCAGGTTGCAGGGAAGAGACTGAAAGGGAGAGGTTGGATCTCTTAGCAGAGGCCTTGAATCTTCTAGGCTGGGATGGAAGTAGACTTCTTAGGCCTTGACCTCTTGCCCCACCCCACTCTCAGCTGTTGGAGGGGACCCTGATTTGGGCCACAACCACACTCTCCCACCATAATAAGGCTCTGTCTCTGTTGGCTGCTGCCCTGGGAGAAGTGTGCATATAATGGACAGGACTCTGGATTCAAGTCCTCCTCAGCTGCCCCTTCTCTCTCTCTCTCTCTCTCTCTCTCTCTCTCTCTCTCTCTCTCTCTCTCTTTCTCAACACTTAATCACCTTTATTTATTTATTTATTTATTTATTTATTTATTATTTATTGTTTTTGTTAATCCTCACTCGAGGATATTTTTCCATTGATTTTTAGAGAGAATGGAAGAGAGAGGGAGAGATAGAGAGAAACATCGATGTGAGAGAAACACATCGATTGGTTGCCTCTTGCAGGAGCCCTGACCAGGGTCTGGGCCAGGGAGGAGCCTGCAACCAAGGTACATGCCCTTGACTGGAATCGAACCCGGGACCTTTTGGTCCGCAGGCTGATGCTCTGTCCACTGAGCCAAACCAGCTAGTGCTGCCCCTTCTCTTTCATGGTCTCTTGCTCAGACCAAGCACAGATATGTCTAGTTTCTGACATTTTGGACAAATTCTTGCATCTATCAATGCTTTTGTCTAGGCCATAGGTGTTAGCAGTTCCATTCCTCAGACCCTGAAGATTACAGAGAAAACATACCTTTCTCAGGATCGCACAGCTAGGACTGAACTTCAGTTCAAACTTAAGTCTCTCTAATTCCAGATTCCTTTCTTCTCTATTTTTAAATTTTTAATATTTTCTCTATTTCCCATCTTTTCTACAAGAGGACTGTGTAACTTATAAAGATAAAACAAAACAAAAACAGCCCTGACCAGTCTGGCTCAGGTGGTTGAGCATCATCCCATTCACCGAAGGGTCACTGGTTGGATTCTCAGTCAGGGCACATGCCTGGATTTTGGGCTTGATCCTCAATGCGGGGGCGGGGGGGGGGGGGCAGGGGGAGTCATACCCAAGGCAGCCAATCAATGTTACTCTCTCACAACCATGTTTTTCTCTCTCTCCATTTCCCTTTCCCTCTCTCTAAAAGCAATGAAAACATTTTAAAAAATCAGAATAAAACAATGATTAGTACGGTCTAAAAACATACTTCCTAATTCCCAGTGTTGTGTTTGTGAGGCTGGCTGTGCACTAAGAGGTGGTTGGCTGTGACCCCTGTCCACCTCTGAGAGTGCAGAGCCCAGGGCAATTAAGGAAGCCAGGAACAAAGCGGGCAAATGCCAAAGCTCTCATCTCTTATCCTGTGCAAGCAGTATTCTCATCGTGAACCGTCTCCTTTTCCACCCTCCCCCCACGCCCCAACCCAACTATCTTTGCATCACTGGCTTTGGTTCATCCTTCAGGTCTCAGTGTAAATATCATCTGCAGAGAACTCTCCCTGATTCCCTCCCACCCAACTGGACCTAATGTCTGCTCTGTGTTCCCAGAGCCTCTGTGTTTTCCCATCCCAGTAGATACCTCGCTGAACTGCCATCACATGTCTGTATGCCCTCTAGACTGTTTGCTCCCCGAGGGCAGGGCCCCATCTGATCACTGCTGTAAACTCCAGCAGCCAGTCAAACAGAGAAGGTAATGATCAAATTTGTCAAATGAATGAATAAAATGAATGCATGACGAAGGGGACTTTTCTATTCTCAACAAGCTTTATCTACCCTTGTATTGTTTTCCAATTCAAACAAATGTTTATTGGGTGCTTTCTGGGGCCAACATCCTACTTAACTTAGCCGAGTCTAATGATAAGCAAATAGGGTGAGAGACTATTAAATAAGTAAATAAGAAACAAATACATATATAACTTGTGGAAAGTGCCATAGAGGATAGGAAGAGAAGACATATCAGAGAATAGCAGGGAGATGAGCTGTGACTTCGGGTTGGGTCAGATCTGTGCTTGAATTCTTGCTTGACCACTTATCTGCTGTGTGACCCTGAGCAAGTCTCTTTACTTCGCTGGGCTTTGGTTTCTCATCAGAAAGAAAAGGTTGCTCATGCTCCTTTCTTTTAAAAAAAAATATTTATATTGATTTGAGAGAGGAAGGGAGAGAGCGAGAGATAGAGAAACAATGATGAGAGAGAATCATTGATCAGCTTCATCCTGAAGGCGACACTGAGGATCAAGCCCACAACCTGGGCTTGTGCCCTGAGGGGAATCAAACTGTGACCTCCTGATTCATAGGTCGACACTCAACCACTGAGCCACGCCAGCCGGGCTCTGCTCCTTTCTTATGTATGCTGTGGGGACATAGAGAACATTCATCCATTAAATAAAAACAGGTTGAGTATTTCTTCCTGCTTAGAGATAGGACTTTCCCAAGGTCACCCAGATGGGCCCTGTGTGCGATTTTAATTGGCTGGTTCTCTGGATCTGGCTGCTGGTGGTGTTATATCGTAAATTAGCGAGCTAGACAAGATGCCTCAACAAGCCAATTAATTAGGAGTCGTTTATTGCGCGCCGATTCAGAGCAGAATGCCTCTGTCAAATTCTGAACCAACACATAGAGGAAGTTCTCTCTATTTGTACCTTTTTGAGCCCTTTGTCTGCAGATTTTACAAAGGCTCTATGTAAGTTATTTTTGCAGACAGTTTGTAACTGTGGATACATCATGAACAAACACTTGGCATGAGTATATGGGAATTATCAGTATTTGCCTATATGTTAAACGGCTAGCTTGCAAGGTCAGTTTTTATCTTTTTCCTTTTTTAAAATACATTTTTATTGATTTTTTTTACAGAGAGGAAGGGAGAGGGGTAGAGATTTTTTTACAGAGAAGAAGGGAGAGGGGTAGAGAGTTAGAAACATTGATGAGAGAGAAACATCCATCAGCTGCCTCCTGCACACCTCCTACTGGGGATGTGCCCGCAACCAAGGTACATGCCCCTGACCGGAATCGAACCTGGGACCTTTCAGTCCGCAGGCTGACGCTCTATCCACTGAGCCAAACCGGTTAGGGCAGTTTTTTATCTTTTTCTATTATTCAAACTAAAACAGTTATTTTATAGAATGAGGGACTATCTAAAAATAACGGAGTTGACCTACTGAATAAGAGACTGAAAAAGAATAACAGAGTAGTTCAAACAGCAGTTTCAAACAGCAGTTTTCCAAAGGAGGAATTACTACGCTTCAGTGGGGGTAATTGTTCCCCTTATTCATCTCGCAGAAATTGGGAGCAGTGATCTGCCTTCTTCAGACAAAACACCTGTCAATCTCCCAGAGTGATGATGATGATGATGATGTGTGTGTGCTGCACAGAGAAAGACACAAGGTTTGATGACACAAAGGAGACCATTCAAAGGGATGACACCATTAAGCAGGACATTCCTTCTTACTGGGGGCAACGTGGTAACTCCTGAGCCTCCATTATCCCCATTGAACCCCTGAGGCCCTGCCTCCTTCACTGAACGTCCCTTCTCCGTCCCCCTCTGTGAGCCTCCTCTAGAACCAATGCACCCACTAAACTCCTCCCCTCCCTGAGCCATCCGTCATTGAACCCCTCTTGCCCTCACTGATTCCCTCTACTTGTCCTCCACTGAGTCTCCCTCACTCCTCCTCCTAAGTCTTTCTTCCTTCACCCAGCCTGGTCCCCTCATGGATCTCTCTCTCCTCTCTGAGCTGCCTCTCAGGAGCCCAGCTGTCTCGCCCACTAGTGCTAATCACTCAATCTAAGGCACCTGAAAGCATGGAGGGGGAGGCTCCCTGTTCTCCTCTTCCACGGCAAGCCGGTGCAGCTCCCCCATCTGCCTCCTCTTCAGCCTGGGCAGTAATCACACTGGCCACACTTTTGGCGGGTCCCCCTGAGCCCAGGGTTAGCTGCAGTTCCCAATCCGTATGAACTAGTTTCTAGCCCTCCAGCCTCCGCCCCACCCGTTACAGGGACCTCCCATCTCTGATGGAAACGGAGGCAGGGCCCAGGCGTCTGGGCCAGTGGTTAGAGAGGGTATGGCAGGGTCATTTCTGTTGTGGGGAAAATGGGCAGGGCTCCGTTTTATATTTTGCCAGGATGACAATGTTCCTCCCCAATGGCAGGAGGAACCCAGGTATCTGAGCCCCCAGAGGGCATAAATGGCTGAGCTGCTCCCATCCAGTGGTCCAGATTCAGCGACAGAGCTGCAATGTGATCTTGGGGAAGGCACCACTGCACTTTCTGGGTCTGTTTCCCCTCTGTGTAAAGGCTTGAGACATCTACTGGGAGGAGCAAACAGGAGCAGGGGCATGGGAAGAATTTTGCACACTGTGGGGTCCGGGGCTCCTCTGGGGGGTCCATCACGGTTTACAAAGCCGAGGGGGACGCAGCGGCAGCGCTGTAGTTTGTTTTGCTGGCGCAAAGGGCCTGCCTGGTGGGGAACAAACCCCATCGGACCCCTACCAGGACTCCAGTCCCCCCTCTGTGTTAACCTCTCCACTGCCCCAGGGAGATCGGAGAAGGGGGTCCTGGTGGGCCTTGTGGCGCAGAAGACCAGGCAGAACCGATTGGACCAAGGGGTGCGGTACGGGAAGGAGCACTGTGCAAAGCGTTAAGCCTCCTGAGTTCTCCCTGTCACATAGGCAAAACCCTCCCCCAGGTGGAGACTGGAGTCCATGATTTCTAAGCACTAGCTACCAGAGCATGTGACTCGGGGCCAAAACAGAGAAGATGCAGTGTTCTTACGACCGAAAATTTGGGAGAGGTGGATGGAGACCGGATGCCCTAGCAAAGCCGAGAGGGACAGAGGACCTAAAGGGTGTGGGCAATGTCGTGAATGGGCGGGGTAGAGACGGGGTCAGAGCATGCCAGCCCTGGATTGGCTGTGCTGTCAATCGCTCCGCCCGAATTCTATAAGAGGCACTGGTGGCTGGCGAGGTGCTGGCGCGGGGGCTGCGGCCACATCGCTTGCGTTCTGGACGTCCATCCTCCCTCGCGCGGGGGCAGCCGGCCAAACCCGAGGACCGACTGCTGCAGACCGCCGCGGGGCGGGGGATGCCGGGCTGCCGCATTAGCGCCTGCGGCCCGGGGGCCCAGGAAGGGGCAGCGGAACCGGGGTCGCCGCCGCCGCCGCCCCGGGAGCCCCTGCCATCCCCTCAGCCCCCGCCCCCAACTCCGACCTTGACCTCGACACCGACTCAGGCCTCGTCGCTGCCAGAGGCGACCCCGGCGTCGGTGGGCTTGGCCGAGGGGCAGGAGCTGCAGCGCTGGCGTCAGGGCGCTAACGGGGGTGCGGGGGCCACCGGGCCGGCAGGGGGCGCGGGCGGCGGCCCGGGTGCGGCGGGGTCCGGGGGGCGCGCACTGGAGCTGGCCGAAGCGCGGCGGCGACTGCTGGAGGTGGAGGGCCGCCGGCGCCTAGTGTCGGAGCTGGAGAGCCGCGTGCTTCAGCTGCACCGCGTCTTCCTGGCGGCCGAGCTGCGCCTGGCGCACCGGGCCGAAAGCCTGAGCCGTCTGGGCGGTGGCGTGGCGCAGTCCGAGCTCTACCTGGCGGCGCACGGGTCGCGTCTCAAGAAGGGCTCGCGCCGCGGCCGCCGGGGCCGCCCGCCCGCGCTGCTCGCCTCGGCGCTGGGTCTGGGTAGCTGCGTGCCCTGGGGCACCGGACGCCTGCGGCGGGGCCGCGGCCCGGAGCCGGATTCGCCCTTCCGCCGAAGCCCGCCCCGCGGCCCCGCCTCCCCCCAGCGCTGACCTCAGCGCCGCGACCCCTGGCCATCCGACTGGCCGTTGGCGAGGCGCGGATGAAGGACTGCGGACGCGTCACTGGCGCGGATGGATGGACTGGTCGGTCACAGGAAGAGACAGTCGGGCGGCCGGGGGACCAGTAAAGGAGGCTGAGGTGCGGTCTTAGCGGCTGGTGCTTCCAGGGGGCGGGGATGGGTGGTGCAGGGAACCGGATCTCCCTTCCTTGGGGCTTCTGGAGCCCGCTGGGTCCCTAATAAAGTTGTCCACTTTCGGTTGCGACCTCTCCCAGACCTGGGAAGTGAGGCGGTAGCACCAAGTCCCTATTATAGAGATGGACAAACGGAGGGTGCTCAGACCCCAGGAAGGTTTGCCAGCAAGCTTTTACCAATTGGAGCCTGCTGCACTGACGCAGCACTCCCTCATCCTCCCCTGCACCTGCATCGACTTTCCTGAGTCCCTTGGGGCTGTAAGAAGAGTCTTGCCCTTGAGGTTGCTGTTTTCTGACACCTCCTAGCTCCATACCTTTGGGCGGACAGAATAATGAAGTCCCAAGTTGGGGTGGGGCTGGTACAGCAATGTTCTACTGAGTTCTCTCCTAGGCCCGTTTTCCATTTGTGAGATGGAATCCCAGAGAGATTGAGGGGTTTTGTCCCATAATGCTTCAGCCCTTCCACTTCTAGGAGAGGTTTTTTTCTCACGCCCTCATGCAGCTTAGCTCAGAGTGCAGCCTTAGATAACCAGTGTTTGCAAACTGTCTAAAGCCTCACTTGTTCTCCGAGAGACCCCTCCCCCCAACCTGGCTCTAAAATGGCTCTGCCAGGGATGGAGTCAGGTAACATCTTTTAACAGGCCCAAGGGGGCAGGTATGTCATTAACTTCTAGAAAGGGGGTCCTTAAAGGGCCAGACCTGGAATGAGCTCTGCTTCTCTTCCTGTCCACATGCACTCTAGGCTCCCCTTCCCCAGCCCCCACTCAGCTGTGAATGGCCTCACTGCTGCTTTGCTGCTCACCAGCTGAGTTGACTGCAGCCTTCACCTCCAGGAAGGGCTGTAGTGAGGTTAACACAGGGCAGAGGTCTGACTTCTCCCCCATAAGTCATGGAAGAATGGTTTATTCTCTTAAATCACACCTAGAAACAGGCAGGGCTTTTGCTGGTGGAGTCAGGAGCTAATTTCAAGTCCTCATTTTGCAGAGTGGCAAGGTCACATGCCAGCAAAGGGACAGAACTAGATCCCAGGCTTTCTCTTAGTGTCTCTCCCTGCCCAGGGCCAGGGGCTAGAGAGAACTGATGTCCAGCTTGTCTGCTGTGTGACCTGGAACGACTCTGCCCCCTCTTTGGGCTGGTTTCCTCAGTCTCTCTCTCTCTGGATACAGCTGTCCCTCCTCCTGTCAGGACTTGGGAATGGGTAGACGGGGGTAGGATGAGAATGTCCGAGTCAGGGCGATCTGGTTTAATCCTAGAGTCCTGAGGTCCGGTGTACTGCTCTGAAAGGCAGAGCCCCAAGGGCTCTCACCTGACCCCCCCCCCCCCCCATCAGCCTTTTCTTTCCCCAGGTACCAAACTTTTGGGCTGGTTTCTTAGCTAGTAGCCAGGCCTTCCTGAACCCATTTTTAGCTGGGGAAGGAAAGTCCAGGAGGAGGTCTCAGAGACTGAGAAGAGCTTGGGGACCAGGAGAACAGTAGGTGGCCCTGACATCCTCTGGCCTCCCCAGAGAGGAGAACCTTCTGAAGCTACTCTGGTGTTTGGGGTCTGGAGGTGAAGAAAGGACAAGGACTTTCTGGGAGTGACACAGTGAGGAGCTTTGGCCACAGCACTGGGGTGTAGCCAGAACTGTTTGTTTTCTGGGTTGCACAGAAGAGCACTTGGTCCAGAGAAGCTTTTAGCTAATGGTGTAAAGTGCTCTGTGCCATCCCAGTTTTGCCTTTCTCTGGGATTTATTAGTAATCAGCTTTGCCCTGATTTGGAGGTGGGGGTAGGGGGAGGGAATTAGAGATGGTAGGAAATAGAGATGGTCCTGGAGTCACAGGCAGCTCTGTCTCCTCCCTCCACTTCCAGATGTCCCGCTGCTAACCAAGGACCTTGGCTGTGTCACATGGTGCTCCGTGGCTTGAACCCCAGCACTTGGTTTAGTGCTCTGCCCACCACCCCTCAGCCCAGGGCCTCGTCTAGGAAGCTCCATTTTTTCCCCTAAATCAACAAACATTGACATCTACTCAGTCCAGGGGCTCAAGAAGCAGCACTTAATCAGAGGGTCTCCACTTTTAAGATTCTGTGTCTCCCAGTCCTCCTCTAGGCAGCCTTCGCTGGAAGTCACCATCCCAGGGGACCCTCTGGGGGCTGGGCAATTTGTGTTGTTTGGAGGGCTATTTTTAGGCCTTCATAAATAACTATAGCCCCTGGTCAGGAAATTGACCCCCTTCCCTGCCCCCACCCCTATGACTTCCTGAACACTTTCTTGATGGCCTCCAGCCCTGGGGACTGGACCTGTGCACTGAGGACATTGATGGCTACTAGTGAATCTGCGATCTCAACCAAGGGAAATGAGGGAACAGGAGCCTTTCTTCAGGTTAATGCCTGGGGCTGGGGAACCAGTTCAGAGTTCTAGTCTGGGACCTGTCCCTCCCCTGGATAAGCCCCTTCCCTCTCTTGGCTGGCCCTAGCCAAGTGAAAGCCTCTCCGGTCTCTGGGTGGCACCACCAGAGGGCAGTGTGGGGCTGCTTCCCTGGGCACCTCCCCATAGTCTGGAGCAGCTAGACTCCCAGTGTCCCTGCCCCCATCCAGCCTCCTGGTTGGCATAAGAGGGGTTAGGGGAGGTCACTTAGAGAATAGGCTCAAAGGAAGCCTTCTGGTTGGGCCAGTCCCATCAGGAAAGACTTTCCTGGAAAGAGGCTGCCCTTGGTGATGATCACCAGGAGTCACTTTGCTTCTCACAGATTCGTTACACTGATAACTCAACAAACATTGATGAACACCCTCTCCCACTGCCACCTGGGGACCAAGGTGGTTTCCTAAAGATGAGGCTAAAGCAGGGGTGGGCAAACTTTTTGACTCAGGGCCACAATGGGTTCTTAAACTGGACCGGAGGGCCGGAACAAAAGCATGGATGGAGTGTTTGTGTGAACTAATATAAATTCAAAGTAAAGGAGCGGAGGGGAGAGCAAGAGAACCGGATAGAACAGCCGGATCCGGCCCGCGGGCCGTAGTTTGCCAACGGCTGGGCTAAAGCAACAGGTCTTGGCTCAGGTGCTCCAAGCCTGCAAATGGTAGTCTCCAGGAGGCTCCTTTTCCCTGACAGCAGCTCTGGAGAAAACTGGGGGTCCAGGCTTCTCAGGGCTGGAGAGGTCTTTAGAGCCAGCGGGGGAGGAGGTGTTTGGGAAAGCTGGGAGGTCCCTAGCCTATTTCTCCCCCCATTAGTCCTGACCAGCCGCACCATGGCCAGGAGTCATGGGAGAAGGAATCCTTGGTTCTGGAATAATATATTAACCGCCTCCTCTATGTGGCACTGTGCTAAGCACTTTATATCCACTATCTATTTCAATCCTCCCAGCTATTCTGCAACATAGGGGTTATTCCCATTTCCACAGGTGGCTTGTGCAAGGTCATAGAACCTGTATGTGGGAGATCCCTTAAACATCTGACTCTGTGACTTTTCATTTATCAGATGAATGTGGGAGGATTCTGGGCTCTCATTTTTATGTCTGGGTCCAGTGATCCCTGTTTCTGGGAGTGATAAGAGGGGTAGCTGGAGGAGTAGCAGAAGGTGCCCCTCCCAAGGTCTGGGCACACCCCCAGAGGCTAGCTCCTCAGCCTGGTTGTCTGGGTTCTGGGGGAAGGGAGGAGGGGTGAGTTAGGCTGAGTCAGCACACCTGGCTTCAGGCAAAGGCAGCCCAACTATGCTGAGGGCCTGTGCTTGCCTTGGACTGCTTCTTCCCTCCACACCTGGGCTGGGATGTTTGGTGCCAAGGAGAGCAAAGATCCTGGGATGGCAGAGGAGGAGGATGATAGGCTCCACAGTGGGGCAGAAAGTACCCCAGGCTTGGAACAAGACAGACCTGGAATTCTGTCCTGGCCTGGAACTTCTCTGCTGGGAGACCTTAGGCAAATAATTTACCTTCTCCCTGAACCAGTTTCTGTGTGTGTGTGTGTGTGTGTGTGTGTGTGTGTGTGTGTGTGTGTGTGTTGGGCAGCTAAGGAGGAGTTAGCTTCTGAGTATGAAATGAGGAGCCACACTAAGGGCCTAACACAGTGGAGATCTGTACTAGTGTAATGGAGCAGATCTGCCCAGCTTAGGAGAGGCTGCCAGGACATAGCCCCCAGCAATGTGGGCCTTTGCTTCTCCAGAGCATCACCATATCAGGAATCCCTGGAACCTCCCCGTCTCCACTATGGGCCCCGGGGAACTCCATAAGGGGAGAGATGGAGGAAGGGGCAGGCTTTTCATCCCAGGAACATTCCATTCGAGCTGCTCAGACCAGTGGGGATCCCAGCCAAGGACAAAGGCTCAAGGGAACCTCTGCTTACCCCAGGAGCCCCCACTCCTTCCAGGGCAAGAGTCAATGGAGCCCAGTTCCATAATATTACCCCGGCACCTTCTCTCCATAATGGCCCCTCTTAAGGAGGTAGATGTTGAAGGGTTTGGGTGGGGCTGGGTGGCTGTGGGGAAGAGGTAATAGAAAATCTTGAAATTGTTCTCTCCAGCTTCTCCCAGCAACTCTACGGATCTGAACTCCTGGGATTCTGTTCCTTCCCTGAGCACCTCCTCCAGGAAGACTTCTTCACTCGACCCTACACAAGGCGGAGCCTCCTTACTTCACAGGGGCAGGATTCCGAGGAAGTTCCTGTACTATGAATTTCTTCATGTATGCCACATTTGACTTTGGCTTATGTTGTACCATTGGAAGTCCCTGAGATGCTATCAGATTATTTAAGAGTGCAGCAAACCTTTCCAATGTGAAAGCGAAAAGTATTTCTTTAAAAAATAGAGTCATCACTCTTAAACAAGCCACAACACGGCTTGGTAGCTGCCCTTGCTTCTCAGTCTAACAGCTTGGAGACCTGTTTGAGGGAAACCAGTTTGAGAAATCCCTCTCTTCCTCATTCACTGTTCTCGCCCCGTCCCTGTGGGAACATGCCTGTGGCCCCTCAGAAAGGTGATCAGCTCTGGCTCCTGGGGCAACACACCTCTTTCTGAGAAAGAGGTAGTGGCTACATAATTCTAAGCAAAGTTTTAAATGAGAAAAGGAACCACACTTATTCAAATGTCCTGCTAATAGAGGGAAGAGGACCACATTTACTCACACACAACCCAGAACTTGTAGAATTCTGCGAAATGAATGTATATTGAGTCAGTCCCCTGATTCATACATTCAGGAAGAATAAATTTCAATGATGTGAGACAACTGCATGTGGTTTTGAGTTTACTTTGCAAGTGGCCTTGCCTGTTTTCCTTTATGTGTCTGTCACCACTCTTTAAGTTGGCAATTCCTCGAGCAGTTTCTGTTTAGTTTCATTTGACGATCTTGGGACTGTTGACTGATTTGCAGACTGATTTCTCCCTTGACCTGGCTCAAAGCTGACCCTCTCCAGGAAGTCTTCCCTGATTAAGACTGTGATGAGGAAGTTAGGGGTTGGGAATGCACATGTGAGATGTGTGACGGGGAGGGAGGTTGTGCATGTTTGTGATAACCTGGCAGCATAGGACTGTGCTGGCAACGGTATGGACCTGTTCGGCAGTCAGGGTCCCATCAGGAGACAGGCACACTCAAACTGGGCAGAGATGTAAAAGGGACTCTTTCCAAAGATGTGGGCTTAAACTAATGCGGAATGGCGCTGCTCTCAGGGGATAGCAAAAGTTGGAAGCCTTCACTTCTCCTGGACCTGAAATGGGGGAGGGAAGTGGAGGGTAAAGGGATGAGAGGACAGCTGTGTGGAGAGTCCCTGACAGGAGCAGTGGCCTGTGACTGAGATAGATGAATAAGACAACCTGGTGGGGAGGGAACGGGAATAAATACCCCATTCTTCTCCAATTTCCTGCTAGGGCCTCTCATTGGCCAAACCCAACAGGAAGGCAAGGAACAGGGAGTCATTGATGCATAGTTCCCAGAGGTCATCCTCCTCAGGGCAAAGAGCAAGGAGAAGGGCGGAGAGTGGGACTGGAGGAGCCAACACATTTGTAGCTGCTTGGGGGGCATATCTGCGGTTCCCTAATGTTCACAGCAGGGCTTCTTTGCCCCTCTAGAGTTTCCCCACCTGCTGTGGTCATAAGGGGGGGGGATTGTTACTTGGAGAGCACTGTGGGGGATGGGGGCTTTCCTTCCTCACCCTTCCCCTCTCTGGCTCTGGGATTTCCAGTTCTTGATAACAGCCTGCCCTGGCATCTTACATGGCTGCAGGAATTGTCCACAAGAGAACAATGCCAGCCACTGAGTCAGTGTTTTTCTCACACCCACTGTCCCACTCTTAAACATACCCACAGGCATGCCTGTTATCACCACAGTCATGGCTGTTGTCACACGTACATCAAGAAAATGTCCGGCCCTGACCAGTTTGGCTCAGTGGATGGAGCGTTGGCCTGCGGACTGAGGGGTCCCAGGTTCGATTCCGGTCGGGGGCATGTGCCTTGGTTGCGGGCACATCCCCAGTGGGAGGTGTGCAGGAGGCAGCTGATCGATGTTTCTCTCTCATTGATGTTTCTGACTATCTATCCCTCTTCCTTCCTCTCTGTAACAAATCAATAAAATATGTTTAAAAAAAAAAAAAGAAAATGTCCGTCTTGTCACACTGATACACTCTGCCATAGGCATACATAAAATGGCAAATGTCACAGAAATATTAACTCTTGTCACTTGCCAACATGCCCTGTCAAATATATGTATAGGAGACATACCGTCATGCTCATCCATGGGACATCAGAGTGTAGGGGCAGGATGGTGCAGGGGTTAACAGCAAAGGCTTTGGAGTCAGACTAACTTCTCTGATCTTTTTGGCATTAGTTTCCTGGTCTCTGACATGGAGATAATCCTTGCTCTTGTGGAGTTGTGAAGATGAAATGAGCGGTACTGGTCGGGGAGACCTAGCATAGTTTTGGCCTGGAGTAAAGCACTCGAGAAACAGTAGCTGTTACTGGGAACGCCTGTCTCTCTCCTGCTTCTCACCCCATGCAGGTTACATAGGACACTAGTGAGCATGTGCACCTGCACAAGGCCAGTTAGAAACCCTAGGCGCATGCACCCTCCCGAGACGTGTACATTATCAGACAAGCTCCCTCTGCCTGAACACTCTCCCCCCAGATCTGCATGGCTTGCTTTCCACTACCTTTAATTCTGTGCAATCAAATGTCACACTTTCGATGAGGCCCACCCTGACTTCTTTTAAAATTCGCAAACTCCAGCTATTCCAACCCCTTACCCTGCTGTGTATATTTTTGAGCATCACTGATCTTCTAAGACTATATAATTTAGTTTATGATCTGTAATCTTCAAGAGGGCAGTGATCTTAGTCTTGCGTTTGCTGACATATTCCCAATCACTAGAATGGGTAGCTGGCTTGCCGTGGCCTGACTGCTGGTATATACACTTAGTACCATTGGTTCTTGGCTTCTCACCTTCTGAAACAAACATATCCAGGTAAAGCGTGCTCCCTACCCTAACAAGCTAAGCCTCTGTGCTTATACTGTGAGCATCCCCTATGCGCCCAAATCAGGAGCTGGGACAAACTTTGTCCCTCCCAGGACCTTAGTTAGGTGGGCATGGGCAGAGTGAAGATGGGAGCTATTTTAATCACCCAGCAAAGAAAGCCTTTCCACTCACCCTTCTAGCCATTTTGAGCCCAGCAGGGACCCATTGAGCAGGTGAGGTGGCTGGACTTACCCAGATGACCTGTGGCCTTGGGTTGTTTTTTTTTCACCCTGGCTGAAACCATCCAAGCCACCACTTCAGAGGCCACTAATGAGGATGAATGTGTTAAGGGCTTTGCAATTCGTAGATCAAAGGGGCTGGGTAAACAGTGGGAAGCGTCCAGAACCATGACTGGCTGATGCCCTGAGGGAAGAGCTCCCTGAGAGGGTGACATTCACTCCCAGATAGCCTGGTATGGCCTCTGGTGCTGGATAGGAGACTACAAACCTGCTTAGAACAAGTTGGAATGTGCCCATCAGCATTTGGGGGTGACAGAACCAGAGGACTGAGGGAACCTCTCCCAGATAGGGTGGCCAAACCTGGGCTCAAGCTCTGGGCGACCCTAGAAATCCCCCAGTCTTAGCTGCCATTATTGGAGGTCGTCTGCAGTCTGGATTCACCCAACCTGTTTTCCACTTGCTTCCTGGGAAGGGATGGGGTAGAGGGGCAGAAATGGGGTCAAGTAGCCCTTAGCACCACAGTGTGAGACCAGGTCCAGGATCATTCGGATTCTAGGTGGGAGACACTGAAATAATTACTCTTGAACAGGAGACTTGCTGAGGCAATGTGCAGGTACAAGTCATATGGGTAGACATGAGCTCCTAGCACAGTTGTCAAGCTGGGGCTGGTGTTGCTAGAAGAAGGGGCATTCCCTCAGCCACAGCCCAGGACTCAAACCTCCCCCCGCCCCCGCCCCCGCAAGTACCCTCCCACAATATAAGCCAGACTCAGGCTGGGGGAGGCAGCCACAGCCCCCACAGCCATGGAAGGTCCTTTTCCCAGGAGAAAGCATGGTACAGGGTGCTAGGCTCAGTGTAGACAATTTTTATTGGCAGGTGTTAAGAGTGCAGAGGCGGGGCATGGTTCTCCTCCCCGAGTTGAGGACCCTGTAACCAGGCCAGTGGGGTGGGAACACTTGACTGTGGCCAATTTGGGCTCTGTACCCTCCTAAGAACAAGCTCCCAGGCAGGAGGGCTCCTTGTGACATGGGGGAAGGGAGCAACACCCTGGAAGGGTCTTGGGCTGTGTCCTACCCCAGGCCTCTTGGTCCTGTCCATATACCTTGACTGCTCAGGTTAGGAGTGTTAGGGGACCGGGCCAAACATATCCCTCTTCAGGTATCTGTCTCATGCCTCCCTTTCCCTCCCCAGTGATTAGCCAGGTTGGACTACCAGGCCCTGTGAGTGGCCCAGCCTGACCCAAAGTGACTAGTTCCCATAATGCACCATATTTTAGCCATTGTGTGGGCTGCAGACCCTTGGGGCTGCTGGGCTCACTATAGGCTGGCCCTAGCCAAAAAGACCCTTCTTAGGCCACAGAAATCAACCCACGATGATGGACATTGAGACCAACACCCCAAACATGCTTTGTCTCCTAAAGGCAATTAACCCCCAAGACAAACAGCTCCTGCACCACACAGTCATGTTGGTCTAAAAGTGTGTGGCAATAAGCAAAGAACCCCAGCTTGGCAGTAAGCCCACAGGGGCCTCACTCAGGGAGCCTGGTCTGTTCAGTCGAAGGCCCAACCCTGTAGCAGTGCTGGGCCACCTGGCACAGGCTGCCTGTCTCTGGTCATGCCCTGCACACACTCCTTGAGGCCCCACTCCATCTGGGGAGACCCAGTCTCTCCTGACCAGGGTCTGAGTCAGTTACAAGGCAGCCAGGTGGGATAGCAGGAGTGGGCCCAGGTCAGCAGAGGCTGCACAGGGGTCACATAGTAATTGAAAGTGGCAGGCACAACTCCATCAGGGCCTGGAGGGCGCCAGGCCAGGGCAGCGGCAGCAGCTGGGCCCTGCTCAGCCAGTGCCTGGAGTGCCATGGTGGCGATGAGGTCCAGTGTCTGGCGACGCTCGTGGCTCATGAGGCACACAGTGCTCTCGTTGACCACCTGATGCAGTGTCACCAGGCAGGCGTAGCGGCGGGCTGAGTCGGCCCCGCTGAAGTGGGCCTCCAGGTAGCGCTCCAGTGTGCGCTGCTGCTCCACCACGTCTGGGAAGTCAATGAAGAACCGGGAGCACATGTAGCGTTGCAGGGCCCGCACGTCAGTGCTGGGCTGTGGCCGGAAGCCACGCACCAGGAGGTGGCAGTACTTGAGGAGGCCACCACCACGGATCTCTTCAGGGTTGCGTGTGGCGATGACTCTGTGCCGCAGGTGCTCCAAGGCTTCGTTGAAGTCCCCGTACAGGCTCTCCCCTGTCACGGTGGGATGGAAGGCCTCAGACATGGGTGTGGATGAACACTGGCCAAAGAGCAGCAGGGAGTCCAGCATGATCTGGAAGGAGTCTACGCTGAACTCGAACTGGCGCCTGACGGAGTCCACAAATTTGAGCTCCATGTTCTTGCCACTCTTGTTGGACAGCGAGATGAGGCTCCAGCGGTCTGTGTCCGTGCACACTTTCACCAGCTTCTGCACGTATGCCTCCTTGAGTGTCAGTGGCGTGATCTTGGCTCGGCTCACACCAGCCGGCAGGAAGTCCAGCAGGCAGGCCAGCACCACCTCCTTGGTCAGCTGGAAGGATGCCTCGTTGCGCAGGTCCACGCGGAACACTAAGTCTAGGTCCTTATAGCCCAAGCCATTCTCGGGGTGCAGCACGTGGCTGGCAGCCGAGCCATGTAGCCGCACACCATGCACGCGCAGTCCCTGTTCTTCTAGGCTGCTGCGGACGACCTGTGGAGGGGACGGCAGGAAGGAGAGGTGTCAGGAGCTTGTCCCCCGTCCCCAGGTCTGCCATGGGCTTCCATGTAATAGTGATAATAACATCAACCACTGTTGACCACTTGTCAGCTGTCACGCCTTTGGAAAGACATTTAACACTCTAAACCAAAATTCCCTAGGCTAGAGAATGGCCTATTTGGAGGAAAGCCTCAGAGAGAACAGCAATAATGATAACATATGCAAGCATAGAACTTACTAAAAGCCAGGTGCTGATCCTATACATTAGGATGTAAATTCGCGTAATTCTCACAATAACTCTGTGAGGTAGGTACAATTATCCCCACGTTACAGATGGGGAAATGGAAGCACAGAGGGGCCGAGTAACTTGCCCGAGGTCACCCAGCTGGTGAATGCAGAGCTGGGAATTAAACTCAGAGGCCATGTCTTAACCACTATGCTCTTCTACTTTTCTAAAACTGTAAGCAAAACACTTTGTTTTGTGTCAGGCATAATGCTAATTGCTCAAATGTGTTTGGAACATAATAGTTAGTTCACACTCATTACTACATTATTCCTCACAATAATCCTATGTTTGAGTATTATTATCCCAATTTACAGATGGGGGACCTGAGGCACAGAGAGGTTAACAAACATGTCCAAGGTCAGACAGCGGCCAGGGTGAGATTAGAACCCACGTCAGTTGGATTCTCAAATCCATGCATGCTCTTTTGACTCTGAGATACACATCTTAATTCATCTTTACAAGATCACAGTGAGGCAAATATTTTACTCATTTTACAGATGAGGAAACTGAGGCTTACAGTGGTGAAATATCGAGGGGAAGCCATTCAGAAATGGCAGGCCTGGCAGTTAAAACCCAGACCCTTTCCACTCTTAGAAAGCCTCCCGACCAAGTGGGAAGAGATGTAGCAGATCCCATCTGCTGACACAGGAACATGACAGGCAAACCTACAAGTCATTTTATTTTTTATGTTTTTATTTTTTTCCTACAAGTCATTTTAAACCTGCTCCTTTAGCCAGAGGCGTCTTCCCAGGCCTAGGACCAGGTGGGAGAAGAGGGGAGCTGGGCTGGACACTCAAGAGACCCAGAGTACTTCACACACTGTCCTGAAAGTGACCAGGCAGCATTCCTACCCTGAGTGATTCTGCAACCCTTGCTGCCAAGTCAGCGCCTGCCGCCTGCCGCCTGCCGCCTGCTGGAGGGGCTGCCCTCCTAGCCTCACGAGGAATTACTGTAAAGAATGCATCTAAGTGCTGAGGAGGCAAGATGCAGTGGGGCAATCTGAGGCGGGCGGCTCCCTCCAGGAAGGCTTCCTGGAGGAGGACCTTGACCATGGGCAGGTATTTTCATGGCTATGGGGAGTGAGCAACTGGCCATCAAAAACTTACGAGGAGATGAGGGGGGAGCTGGGGGAGGGAAAGAGGAGTATTAGATGCCAGGCACTAGACCTTCTTACCGGAATGTATAAGAGGTCTTTATGATCTCTAAGTTATAAACTGGGATACTGCGGCTCACAGGAGTGAAGTCACCTGCCCAAGATCATGCAGAGGTGCCTTCAAATCCAGGTATGACTGACTCCAAAGTATTACCATTTTCCACGGTTCAGAGGAAGCCGAGACCAGAAACTAGGGTTCTAATCCTCCCGCCCTCTTAAAATTTCAAAGCGAGGCCAAAGCTTCCAGTCACTGAAGCCCAGAGTCAGAGTAGTTACCGAGCAAGAAGGTGGGGGTTGGGAAATGCCTTGGGCAGACAGACAGGGAGGCTGGTGGTAAGGAGCCAGCTGCTGCAGTCCAGCCTGTGGGACTTCTAACCCACACCCTGGCAGCTGTATCCATGTAGGCCAAGGAGAGAAATGGCCAAAGACCTTGTCCCAAGGACCCTGGTCAGGCCTGCAGAGCAGACCAGCCCCCTCCCAAGTCCCATTAGACCTGACTAAGCCTTACTCAGTGCCAGCTCCTGCTCCCAGGCCAATGCCCACCCCAGGGCATGGCATCTGGCCTGGTGAGTAGGTAGCAGTACCCTTGTTAAATCGCCTGCGTCAGGCCATGGGGTTGGCTGTGTCAGCCAGCCAGAGGCTGTTGTCTCTTTCCCAGGTGTGACTACAGCCAGTTTGGCAGATAGTCCCCAGATACTGCCACACCCAAGGACTGCAGGGCAGCTTGGAGCCTCCTGAATCAGACTTTCCAGCCATGGAGGGGGCAGTGGCTACACCCTCCTTTCTCCTGTGTCAAGGCCTTCCCCAGAACCACTCTGCTCCCAGGCCACTGCTGAGACCTGCACGGAGACCGCAGGTGCTGCCAGATAGCAGGCTTATAAAAAATTCAGAGCCACCTAATGCAAGTCCTAGGGCTGCAGCTGGAGAGATAAGATTGTGACCTGGACAAAGGACTTATCCAAGGTCACACAGGCAATAAATGGCTGAACTTAATTAGAACCAGGCTTCCAGAGGGCAGGAACTTCTTACAAAAGAGTGGGCTCCCAAGCCCGGGTACAAGCAAGAACTGCATTTCTTCCAGCTCAGATTGCTGTTGTAGGTGAAACCTTGAGGGGGGAGGGGGAAGGGGAGGGAGAAGGAAGAGGGAGAAAGATTCTAATTCTTGAACTGCAGGGCAACCCAGTACCGGTAAGAACCCCAAAGTCAAAAACCAGCGCCCCCACCACACACACCCAGCGCCCCCACCGCACACACCCAGCACTCCCACCGCACACACCCAGCACTTCCACCCAGCACTCCCACCACACACACCCAGCACCCCCACCACACACACCCAGCGCCCCCACCACACACACACACCCAGCACTCCCACCACACACACACACACACACACGCCCAGAGCCCCCACCACACACACACACCCAGCGCCCCCACCACACACACACACCCAGCACTCCCACCACACACACCCAGAGCCCCCACCACACACACCCAGAGCCCCCACCACACACACCCAGAGCCCCCACCACACATACCCAGAGCCCCCACCACACACACCCAGAGCCCCCACCACACACACCCAGCGCCCCCACCACACACACCCAGCGCCCCCACCACACACACCCAGCGCCCCCACCACACACACCCAGCGCCCCCACCACACACACCCAGCACTCCCACCACACACACCCAGCGCTTCACCACACACTTCCCAACAGCTTGTGAAGCTGCCAGCTGCAGATTCCTGGCAGAAGATGGACTTTCTTCCCTGTGGAGGCAATTACACAGGCCAGGTGAAGGCACCTGTTCCCTTTCTAGAACCAGAAAGGGTGTTGGAGAGCAGTCCAACCCATCCCCGTTGAACAGATAGGAACGGTCCAGCAGAGGGAAGGAACAACAGCACAGGCCCTAAAGCCAGATGTCCGACCTTCCAGTCCAGGTCTGAAGTCTCTGCTGCCCTCTCCACCATAGCGGGCGGCTCCCTGTTCTGTGATGTCTCTGACCCTCTAGGACAGGGGTGGGCAAACTTTTTGACTCAGGGCCACAATGGGTTCTTAAACTGGACCGGAGGGCCGGAACAAAAGCATGGATGGAGTGTTTGTGTGAACTAATATAAATTCAAAGTAAAGGAGCGGAGGGGAGAGCAAGAGAACCGGATAGAACAGCCGGATCCAGCCTGCGGGCCGTAGTTTGCCCAAGGCTGGTCTAGGAGGACATTGTACTATTATCACATTGTAAAGTCAGCTCCCCCACTTGGCTGGGAGGACCTGGAAAGCAGGAAGGCTAGGTCCCAGTCATACCTATGCCCCCCTAGGGCCCCAAAGAGGGCTTGGCACCCAGCTGGCACCAGTAAAGGCAGTTTGGATCATATTGGTACTTCCCCTCCAGGGCACCTCTTGTCCTTGCAGCGAGAAGCTGTCCCACTGGGCTCCTCCACTCCCTTCCCCATTCCTGAAGCAACAGTCCTGGAGGTTCAGAAGTTGGGGCCCCAAGGTTGACCTGACTGTCCTGGGGAGAAAAGCCTAAACTGGTTTCCTAATTACCCCATGACAGCGGGCAGCAGAGGAATGCCTCTGTGAGGCGCCATGGGCTGCAAATGAGTCAGCCCTGGAGAATCTGCTCCCACCCTTTCCCATTCCTCAGAAGGGAGGGCAAGGTAATCCCCCAGCAAGAGCACCCCTGCCCCTCTGTGGAAGCTAAGGCTTCACCCCTTTGTCAGCTACTGCCCCAGAAAGTCCATCTCTGGTAGGAATGTGCAGGAATTGTGGATGATTTTCTGGTTTCTTCTTATTCCACAGACCTAGATGTTGAGTCTTGGGAACTGGGGAAGGAGTGAAAACACCTTGTACCTGCAGCAGTGGCTCTTGGGAAGACCCAAAATTCTCTGGGTTTAATATTCACTTATTTAGGTAGTCTTAGGCAGCTCATCTCTGGGGCCTCAGCTTCCCCAGCTACAAAATGGGTACAACAATGACCATATTCTGGTATTTCAGAGCATGACAGTGCCTGGTCTAAACAGATGAAAGAGCAAATTTAGGGTTGCTGAAGGTCAGGTGAAGGGAAGAGGAGTCTGAGGAAGAGGAGAGGGGTTGCCGGAATTCTCTTTGCCTGCTCCTCAGTACAGAAACGGGGCTTGGGATTTGGGCTGACACTCATTTCCAGTCTTGGGAAGGGGAAGAAACACCTAACCTGGACACCTGAGGTTGCCTCCCAGCATGCAGGCATCAGGTCTGGCCTGGTGCTTAATCTTCTCCTACCACAACCCAGCTGAGAGGGACTCCTTGTCCACATAATAGCTAGAGGGCTCTTGAGCAAAGGGCTGTGGGAGCAAAGGGCTGTGGAAGCACAGGACAGTGTCTGCCCCCAGAACTTTGAGAGAGGGAAGGAATAAGAATGAGGCCCATGCCCTAGCTGGTTTGGTTCAGTGGATAGAGCGTCGGCCTTCGGACTGAAGGGTCCCAAGGTTCGATTCTGGCCAAGGGCACATGCCTGGGTTTCGGGCTCGATTTCCAGTATGGGGGCGTGCAGGAGGCAGCCGATCAATGATTATCTCTCAACATTGATGCTTCTATCTCTCTCTCCTCTCCCTTCCTCTCTGAAATAAATAAATAAATAAATAAATAAATAAATAAATAAATAAATAATTTTTTTTAAAAATATATTTTATTGATATTTCACAGAGAGGAAGGGAGAGGGATAGAGAGCTAGAAACATCGATGAGAGAGAAACATCGATCAGCTGCCTCCTGCACACCTCCCACTGAGGATGTGCCCGCAACCAAGGTACATGCCCTTGACCGGAATCGAACCCGGGACCCTTCAGTCCGCAGGCCGACGCTCTATCCACTGAGCCAAACCGGTTTCGGCAATTTTTTTTTTTTTTTTAAAAGAGAGAATGAGGCCCAGGAATGATGATTTGGGCATGAAAAGAACCATTTTGGATCCAAGAATGTATACCTCCCCACCCAGGGCTGCCTGGCATCTTTTGTCCTTCGAGGCGGGACTGTTCTTCCCCAACTGCTGTGTCTCTCCTCATCCTGCTCTCCTCTCCAAGCCAGGGTGAACAGTCCGAGAGGAATCCGGACTCCCCAAGGGCGGGGGAAGGCAAAGCCCAGCGGGGAGGGACTATGAGGTGCAGGGAAAAGGGAGTATGGTCTACTATCAATGCTGTGCGATTTTGTTATAGCCCCTGTCCCTCTCTGAACCTCATTTTCCCTAGCTGTCCAGCGAATCCAACAGACCCCGGGGTCCTTCCAGCCACGAGGGCCTCAGGATAGAGACCCCAGGCCCCGCACCCAGCGCCCTCTCACCTGCACGATCTGCCGGGGCTGCACGCTCAGCGTTGGAAAGTTGCCGCGCCCGTGAATGGGAATTGGCTCGCTCAGGAGCGCGTCCAGCCGCTTCACCTGCGGCCAGCCTAGCCCACTCAGGTGCGGCCCGAGGGAAGCTGATGCGGCTCCCGGATCGGGGCCGCCGCTTGTCTGGGCGGCCGTGGCCACCGCCGAGGCTGCAGCCGTCCCTACCAGCGCAGCCGCCCGGTCCGAGCGCTCCACTCCGTTCTCCGGCATCATTAGCCCGGCCCGGGGCCCCGACGGCAGAAACCCGGGAAGGTTAAGGGGAGGAGGGCGAGGAGAGTGGATGGGCCGGGTCCCAGGCGGCAGGCGCGGCTGCAGGGACAGCACGGCAGCGGCGGCGGCGGCGAGGCAATCCCGGGCACACCTGTGACAGCGGCGACCTACGGACCCTAGAGCTTGTCGCGTAGGGCCCAGTTGACTTTTATAGGCCGCGGGCGACAGGCCCATTGGTCCAGGTAGCTGTCACACAGCGGGAGAGTCTCTCAAAACTCTGCCATTGGTCAGAAGAGCCATGGAGATTCTGATTGGCTGGAAGGCAGTCCTCTGCCCTGCCCTCCTTCTCGGCTGAATTCCCTGCTTTGGTCCTTAAAGAACTTCTGTTCACGGTGATTGGCCCCGGCGGAGCCCTGACCCTGGACTTAAAGGAATTGCGCTCTCTAGGGGCAGACGGGAGGGGGGGGATCGGTGGTTTGTAGCGGAGTCGGACCACTAATAAGTTCCAGGTGTTTTTGTTTGTTTTTGGCGCTGGGAGGAATTTAGAAATCACCTGGCCTGGCCCTAGTCATCCACTATTTTCAGAAGCCCTGAGAGATCGCGCTATTTGTACAACTCTACACAGCGCTCCTTTTGCTTTCCCGCAATCTTCCATCGTTGAAGAAAGGTAACAAACTCAGAATATACCGAGGTAGGGACTTTTTAACGCACTCTCTTGATTGTTCCTTGTCAATCAAGAGAGTGCGTTACAGCCTGGCCAGCCTTAACATCCATGTTCAGAGAAGGGGAAAAACTGATTGGAGAAGGGAGGTACCTGCCTGACTCCCCAAGGTCACACAGCGAACAAGTCGGGCCTTTGTGCTGACCCTGGGCCATAGAATCTGTGGGCGCATGCTCATTCCACTACACTTGCACAAACCCAGGGCCTTTATGGAGGATGGAAGGAAGCTGGAACTGGGGGGTTGGTTTTCCTGACCCAGCGTCTCAGGCCCTTCTGCAGCTCTGTCTGCAGGAGTCTTGGTGGCTGGCAAATCTCTTTCCTGCCTGCCTGTTCTCAGCCTTCTCAGGTCTTGTGCTTCCTTAAGCACGTCACTAAACCCCCTCAGTAAGTTCCTCATCCGCCCCAGAGAAGGTGCTCAGTAAATATTTTTAAAGTTTTGATTTATATATAGTTGGTCAAAGATTATTTCAATAGGACATGTGAAAATATATAAGACGAAAAGAGAAAAAAGAAAAAATATAAGACATTTCAGATAGTGCTAAGAAGAAAATGAAATAAGGTAATGGAAGAGGGAGCAACCATTTATGTATGTGAAAAAGAGATATAGTGAGTGAGAAGGAAAACTGGAGAGATCGATTACATCATTAGATGGTGTAATCATGGAAGGCCTCCTTAATGAGGTAACATTTTCATTGCTTCTGCTGGACTGACTTCTGCCCTATCTCCCCCCTGCTTGTTCCTAGACAGTCAGGGCAGCAGAGAAGGTGCTAAGCCACACATTCCTAGAACCTTGAAAGCTCAAGATGGAAAGTCTTTTGACAGTCATTTTGTTCACCCTCTTTGCACTTTATAAATGGGAAAACTGGGGTCCAGAAAGCAGAAGGGATTTTCCCCAAGGAGACTGGCTGGGGCTGGAACTATATAGGGGCAGGGCCTTGTGAGAGTGGCCTGGTGCTGTGACCACCCCACACATTTGACTCAAGTTCTCTAAGGAAAGGAACAGATTTCTTTTCCTCTTTCCTTCCTTCTATCTGCACTAGAAAGAGCAATTAACAAATTCATGCACTGTGAATCGCCATTCTGTAGACACCTCTATTCCCAAAGGTAATTGGTCCAATGTTTGCCCAATCACAGGACATAAACATCATTATGGTGGGAGTGGGGTGACTGGAGGATATAGGAAGAGGAGAGAGAAGATGACGGAGAAGGGGTGGGGGAGACAGAGAGAGAAGGGGTATACTCAATAGAGTTTTTCATTTTCACCAAAGCCAAAATTTAATTGTCCTAATGAATGGCTGGGTTACATACACTCTGAAGAGTCCAATTGGCTTTCAAATGTTATATATGAGCCTTTCTCCCTGTACAAATTTCACATATTCATTCCGACTTTGATTGATTTTAAAAGGGAACTTAGTTTCTATGATAATTGAGTCTTTGTGACATGAGTAAGTCACTTTCCCTATCTGGACCGGTTTCCTATTTTGTAAATGGGAATGAAATAGGAGTCAGTCTCTTCCATTCACACCTTCTATGATTTGAGGTAGTGGGAAGGGAAAAGGAGTTCTGGGGAGAGTCTTGGTCCCTACATTACCTCCTCCTCAGCTTTGGGTTGCCAAACAAGAGCTTGGAATCACACTAGGCACTAAACTTTTTAAAAAAATATATTTTTACTGATTTCAGAGAGGAAGGGAGAGGAGATAGAAACATCAATGATGAGAGAGAATCATTGATCGGCTGCCTCCTGCATGCTCCCTACTGGGGATCGAGCCAACCCTGGCATGTGCCCTTGACTGGAATTGAACCCAGGACCCTTCAGTCTTCAGGCCAATGCTCTAACCACTGAGCAAAACCAGCCAGGGCAAGGCACTAAACTTTTGACACAGGAGCGGTCTCTCACTTCATCCGTATAAAGTGTACAACTCAATATTGATTTTTATACTCACAGAGTTATTCAACCAGTGCCATAATCAATTTTAGAACATTTTCATCGCCCCCTATGGAAACCATGTCCCCTTTAGCAGTCACTCCCCCATTTTTCCCAACCCCCTCAGCTCACAGTCGTAGGCAACCACTAAACTAATTTCTGTCTCTATGTAGATTGGCCTATTCTGAACATTTCATATGCATGGAATCCTATCTAATAAAGAGGGAATATGCTAATTAACCATAACTCCATCACAAAGATGGCTGCACCCACAGCTGAGGCCAAGTTCCCATAACGAGCCTTAACAAGCAATCAGCAGGGACCTGAGGCACCCTCCCTCGCCCTGTGGGGCTTGACAGAGGACCTCAGGCCCATCCCCCAGCAGGGCTTGACAGGGGACCTCAAGGTGAGCTTCCTGTCCTGGTGCTGGGCTAGTGGACCTCAGGCTGCTCCCCCGGCCCCAGTGCCAGGCAGGGGGACCTCAGGCCACGCCCCCCACCAGGTGGGGCTTGACAGGGGACTTCAGGCCGTGCCCCCCACCCCGGCACCGAGCCAGGGGACCTGAGGCTGCACCCCCTGCCTCGTGGGGCTTGACAGGGGACCTCAAGGTGCACCCCCAGTGCTGGGTCGGGGAAACTCAGGCTGCACCCCCCACCCAGGGGGGACCTGAGGCTGCACCCCCTTGCTGATGGGGCTTGACAGGGGACCTGAGGCTGTTCCCCCCTCCCAGTGCTGGTTCGGGAGACTTGAGGCTGCGCACACCGCCCCCCCTCCTGGCAGGACTTGATGGGGGACCTCAGGCCATGCCCCCCACCCAGTGGGGCTTGACAGGGGATCTCAGGCCATCTCCCATACCTGGCGGGGCTTGACGGGGGACCTCAAGGCATGCCCCCCAACCCTGGTCTGGGCTGGGAGACCCCAGGCCATGCTCCCCGTCCTGGCACCGGGCCAGGGGACCTGAGGCTATGTTTCCTGCCTGGCGGGGCTTGACAAGGGTGGGACTAACCAGGTCTGGATCTATCCCAATGAGGGGTGGGGGCCTGCCAGGTCTGGGTCTCACGCAATTTTGAGGCACATGTGGGTGGGAAGGGACTTGACTCTGGGTCCCATGGTGAGCCCCAGACTCTGACAGGAGGAAGGTTTCATATACATTTTACTAATTTTCTTTCATCTCTGACACTTCTATTATAGAGAAAGGGCAAATAGCAATATTAAATTATTTCCTCTAACTAATCCCCTTTTAATGTGCACGAATTTTGTGCACTGGGCCACTAGTCATATAATAAGTGGTCTTTGTGATTTGTCTTTTTTACTCAGCATAATGTTTTCAAGGTTCATCTATGTTGTAGCATGTATTAGTATTTCATTTTTTCTTTATCTGTTCATTGGGTCATTATCACCTATATTCAGGGTGGCATAAAAGTCTGTGCCAACATGTAGTCAGCACTCAATCATGCTTGCCCTCACAGAAACAGGGCTAATCAGGAGGGCTCAGGGCAAACTCTGAAGGATAGAGACAGGCAGCAGAGGGTAGAGCTGTGAGCAGGGCACTCCTGGGCCTCACCTCCCTCAGGTTCACAAGGCCCTTCCCTGCCCCCCACTCCTCGGAGCCTGTGCAACCCTGTAGGGAGGCAGGTGGAGGTGACTGATGATTAAGCCTATTTCATGGGTGAGGAAACTAAGGCTTAGGATGGGGTGATATTCGTCTTTGTCTCATCTCCTCTGCTAGAGTGGAAGCTTCTCAGGCTCAAGGGCTGCTTGCTCCTATTTATATCCCCTCAAGGCTGATGTTGCCAATAAAAACAGGAGTGGCTGCTCATCAGTGGTCCCCAGTCCCAGCAGACCCCACCTCCCTTTTACAACAAGTATCTTGCAATACCTTCTTCCCTGTAATGAAATGCAATTCATAGATAATAGATAATAATTATACACTGCTAATATTTTTTTGGGGGGGGGGGAAATGAAGATAATGCTATAACTGAAATGTAAAGAAGAAAAAGGAAGATAATCTGTCTTTTTATGGTTTAATTTTTTACTGAGATATAATTGACATATAATGTGTTTCAGGTGTACAACGGTTCCATATTTGTATATATTGTGAAATGATCACCACAATAAGTTTAGTTATCATCTCTCACCATATAGTTACAATTTTTCTTGTGATAGAGAACTTTTAAGATCTATTTTCTTAGCAACTTTCAAATATGCAATACAGTAATGTTAACTATAGTCACCGTGCTGTACAGTACATCCCCGGGACTTATTTATTTTATAATTGAAAGTTTGTAGATGTCTTTTACTTATTTACTAGAGGCCCGATGCACGACATTCGTGAACTGGTGGGCGGGGGGGTTGTCTCCTCAGTCTGGCCTGCACCCTTTAGCAGTCCAAGAGCCCTCAGGGGATGTCCGACTGATGGCTTAGGCCTGCGCCCTGCGGGGAGCTTGCCTAAGCCGCAGTCAGACATCCTTAGTGCTGAGGCAGGAGAGGTTCCTGCCACCTCTGCTCTGCTCGCCATCAGCCCGGCCTGTGGCTGAGCAGTGCTCCCCCTGTGGGAGCACACTGACCACCATGGGGCAGCTCCTGCATTGAGCGTCTGCTCCCTAGTGGTCAGTGAGTGTCATAGCAACTGGTCGTTCTGCCACTCGGTCAATTTGCATATTACCCTTTTGTTACATAGGGTTATTACATAGGATTTTAAAACCTGTAAATGCATATATAGGCTGGCCTCTTGTAGAATAGGGCTTCTCAATTGGAATGTGCATAGGAGTCACCTGGGGATCTTGTTAAAATACAGATTATGAGTCAGCAGGTCTGGGAAGCACCTGAGTCTGCGTCTCTAACCAGCTCCCAGGTGTTGTTCAGCTGCCACTCCGAAGGCTGCAGAAGTAGGCATCTGGTTCCCTGAGCCCACGGAGGGGCACCGCCCACAGCCACCCCCTTCCCCAGGACTAAGCAAGGGGCAGCCCTGTCTGGGGCTTCCCCAATGGTTGCCCAGGAAACTGCCCGCCCTGCAACCCAGCCTCATTCCTGGCTGGGTGCCTGCTGCCAAAACAGCAGTTCCCACGAAGGAGTCCGCCCTGGGGAATGAGCCACGGGGAAGGGAGGGAGGCCGGGAATTGACGTCCGAGTGGGTGGGGCTTCTGTGTCCTGCTCCCCCTCACGCCAGCCCCACCCTCCTCCCTACTACTGCTTGGTCAGTAAATCCCAGTGCTCCACCCACCCTCCCATCCCTTTTCTCCCAATGCTCCCTCCTTCTATTTTCCCTCAGTCTGGGCTGGGCCCCTGCGGTGGGGAGCCCAGATGACACTCAGTCTAGGTAGGGGCCAGCCGATAGGCAAACAGACACCTTTTATCTTCAACACAGTTTTCTGTCAGAGGAGGTGGGTAGGAGGGAACTCACTTCTAGCCTCCTGGGGCAAATCCTTCTTTTGTCTGGGTTAACATAAAGGGGTGGGATCGGAGGATCCCCAAGGCTGGTCCAGCTCTAAAGCCTGGATCCCTTGATGGCAGTGAGGATTTTTCCAACCTTGAGGCAGAGAGGCCATCATAGTCCTTAACTTTGGATATTAGAACTGGAAGGTTGTCTCTCACTGTATAGTTGTGCACCAAATGATGAGGTTGGGTCAACTATGGACCACATACATATTCGATGGTGGTCCCATAAGATTATAATGGAGCTGAAAATTTCATATTGCATAGTGCTGTCCTAGCCTTGTAGCATGCTGACTTTGCAGAGCAACGCATTACACAGATACTTACCATTGTGTTATAATTGCCTACAGTATTCAGTACAGTAACATGCTATACAGGTTTGTAACCTAAGAGCTGTAGGGAGACAGAATTTGTCATCCTCAAATATGTCTCTTTGGCATAGAATTACTTTAGGCTGCTTAATTTTAAGGAGAACAGACAGGGAGAAGTTCTGAAAACCAAGTAGAGGTTACACCCTTTGTAAGGTATTTTACTTTCGTAAGGAAAATATCCATTTGTGTCTCCCTTGCTGTACCTGGAAGTGGGGGTGGGAGGTGACCTTACCTCTAGTAACTCTTATCAATTCAGAAGGCCAAGACTGAAACCTGCATAATAACCTCACTGTGCTTTTCCTGGTAACTGCCCAGAGCTCTCTCCATCGTCAACACCTTTTGTCTTCAGCTGGAAATAATATTTAAGGTGGTGGCTTCAGCCATTTGGGCCAGTTACTGAATTTTCCTGGATCCCTCCCATGTATACAGGAGGTATACATATTATTAAACTTTTGTTTGTTTTTCTCTTGTCAATCTGTCTCTTATTACAGGATATCTCAGCCAAGAACCCAGAAGCATAGAGGGAAAATTATTTTTCCTTCCCTACAGAGCAATAGGCTAGACCAGTGGTCGGCAAACTCATTAGTCAACAGAGTGGCAAACCGCGGCTCGCGAGCAGCAGTTTGCCGACCACTGGGCTAGAATATGTAGTGGACTATAGCATCTAGGTTTGTGTAAGTGCACTCTATGGTGTTCGCACAATGCAATTGCCTAACAACCCATTTCTCAGAATGTATCCCATCATAAAGTGGCACAAGACTTTATAAATGGGGAAACTGAGACCCAGTGAGAAGAAGGGTCCTGCCTCAGCCCATAAGCCAGGTAAGGTCCTAGCCTTCACCTCCTATGAGCTCTCAGATGAAGTTCCTGGGGCTTTCACGGCTCCCTCTCCTCCTGGGGACCTGGAGGCTACTCAGAGAGAGTGGGGAGGGCGGGTTTAAGGGAAGAATCCTCCAAATCAAACAGGAAGCGCAGCAGGGGCGGGCAGGGGTGGGCCTTAGAACAGAGCCTTTGCTTCTAGGCTTCATTTCCTAAGACGTGATGTGCCACTAAAGCAAGGAGGAGATGGTGATGGGCTTTAATTTGGTTTTGTTTTCACGGTTTGCTCTCCAGGCAGGAGTTCAAGCCCCAACTGTAGAGGCGAACAACGGTGCTGAGCCAAGCCGGCTCCTGGCCTGCTCCCCTTTGGGCTCAAGGGTTAGGCTTGTCATGATTCTAGGGCTGAGCCAGGGCCTGTGTCAGGCACAGGTGGAGGTGAGAGTGTGTTTTCTGTGGCCCAATCAGTGTCCAACCCAGAAGCTGGGTGGGGCTCTCTCTGGGCTTGGGTGGAGATCTTTGTCACCAGGCTCAGACCAGTCTATGACCAAGGTCAGGGCTCATCCTGGGATCAGGAACAGGGAGAAGCAGCCTTTGGTCCCTCCCAGGACAGACCCACCTCAGGATTCCAACTTCAGCAAGGTGAGTCAGGCTGCTGGGCTGAGAGCCACAGGCCTAAGACTCCTGGGCTACTGCAGAGTCTCTGGTGAAGATGATGTCCCTAAGCCAGCCGTGGGCAAACTACGGCCTGCGGGCTGGATCCGGCCCGTTCGGCTGTTCTATCTGGCCCGCGGAGCCGAAAGAGCAGAGGGTTCTCTTGCTCTCCCCTCCGCTCCTTCACCAGCAGCAGTGTTAACATGGCAACGTCGGGAAACACGGCTACAGCTCCTTCTTCTGAGTGGGTGGATTTATATCCACCCATTCAGTAGAAGGAACAACCTCTCAATCTTCCAGAGGCTCCTTGTAATGCCTGCGGACGCGTCCCCCAACATCACCCTGGGAATGCGTAGACACGTTATCGTGGTGATGTAGGGAGACACGCCCCTGGAGAGCACAGTATCAGAGCATTAGCTAAAAAGGAGACCAACAACACTGTTCCCACTGAAGTTGATGTTTTAAAGACCAAAAACCTTTCAACCCAGTCTACATTGCCATCTACATCTACGTCCCGGGCATAATTTGGAAGTTGCACTAAAGAAAATGTTTAATTTACTGTTTACACATTTTGTTCTTTTCTATTTGTTTTAGTTTTAAATTATTTTATTATATTTAAGTTTAATTTGAAAGGCTTTTGTACCTTTCCTTTGTTAGGCAATTTTATTTTGCCTTTGCCATCTTCACTATAAGGTATGTTATTGTGCTATGATTCCTCCATTTTTTGAAGTTTCAAATTATAATAATTAGTGTTTACATTCTTCTTGTTAAAATGTTTGAAATGAATAAAACTATTGAAAAAAAAAAAGACAGTACCCTTTTATGTAATGATGTTTACTTTGAATTTATATTAGTTCACACAAACATTCCATCCATGCTTTTGTTCCGGCCCTCCGGTCCAGTTTAAGAACCCATTGTGGCCCTCGAGTCAAAAAGTTTGCCCACCCCTGCCCTAAGCTAATGCCCAGAGTTCCTGGTCTACCATCAGGTGCGTCTTTCGAGGATGTGACCTCCTATCTCCCCTCCATGCCCCCACCCGATGACCTGCCCTCCAGAGCTATGCACACGTTGACTGGCTCCTTCCATTGGTCCTGCTCCAAGCTCTGGAGTTTACAGAGGCAAGTGGTGGGGATCAAGGTCTCACAGTGCCCAGGGCTCTGTCCAGAGATATGCTGATGAACTGGGAAAAATAGCCCAAAGCCCTCCACTGTGGCTGGTTTCAAGTTGCCCATCTACATTCTGAAGAGAGTCAGAGAATTGGCTCTCGCTCTTGCAAGCTGGTGGGAGCGAGCACCGGCTCTGACCCAGGGCAGTCCCATTGCCTTCCACAGGCCCAGGAAGGGAATGGGGCCCTGCCAACTCTCAGGGTCAGGGTGCCCTTGAGGCTTTCCTATCCTGTCCTTGTGTCTGTTGGTGTGAGGTGAGGGTGATTATGATTGTGGCTGTAGTTGACTTTGTGATTGTGATGACTGAGGCTTCAGTTGCTACCACTGGCCTCTTCTCAGTGACCAAGGAAGTGTCAGTCAAGGAAGTGCCACTGTTCCCCTAGGGAAACTGCCAGGAGGTACCCAGGAGAATGAGGGCCGATTAGGCCCTGGGCTCCTCAGGGCTCTATCATAGCTCTATCCAGGACAGCGGAAACCCGCTGTGGCCTAAAGGACACAGGTCCTTCCACTTTTCCCCTTCCCCTTGCAGTGATGACCTAGCTGAGGACACAAGAACCCAGTGAGCCCTCACCTTACCACCACTGAGTCTGTACACCTGCCCGCACTGTGCCCATCTTCTACTTCCTGATTCATGCCTGAGGACGAGTTCCTCCTCTTATCAAAGGACAGCCCTTACTGATAATAAAATGCCACTTTAAAAATATTTTTTAAATATATATTTATTTATTTCAGAGAGAAAGGGAGAGGGAGAGAGAGATAGAAACATCAATGCTGAGAATCATTGATCGGCTGCCTCCTGCACGCCCCCTACTGGGGATCGAGCCCATAACCCAGGCACGTGCCCTTGACTGGAACTGAACTCGGGACCCTTCAATCCACAGGCCGATGCTCTATCCACTGAGCCAAACCAGGTAGGGCTAAAAAATATATTTTTATTGATTTCAGAGAAGAAGGGAGAGGGAGAGATGAGAATCATTGATTAGCTGCATCCTGCAGGCCCTGTACTGGGGATTGAGCTCACAACTCAGGCATGTGCCTTGACTGGAATTGGATCTGGGACACTTCAGTCTGCAGGCTGATGCTCTATCCACTGAGCCAAACCAGGTAGGGCTAAAATGCCACTTCTTTATCCAGTTGACTTTAACCTCATCTCTTCCTCTCACCCCTGGCTCCTCATGCTCCAGCAACACTGGCCACTTTTGTGTGCCACAAGCTTGTTCTTGCCTCAGGGACTTGGAGCCCAACTGAAGTATGGTAGCAACTATCCTTGGGTAAAAATTGCTGTTTAATATTTTAACCTTGCTGTTTTGGGTTCTGTACTCATTTAAAAGTTATTTTGATTTTCTGAACTTATGTATCATTGAATATCCCATTGATTGTGATCTCACTGGTTACTGAAGCACATTCTTCTGGGAATCAGAACAGCACAATTATCCTAAATTGTTTCAATAGCTACAGATAACTGAGAGTCGGTTGACTCAGTGGTCCCGGAATCTGGACAGCACAATTATTCTAAATTGCCCAGGTGGTCCCAGATAATGCGTTTCTGTTGATTCAGTGATTCGTAAATACTTTAGATAACTAACTTGCTCAATTTTTGCTTCTGTAAAGAATTATTTTCGCGAAACAGTTTCCTCATTCCAGACCCAAAGATGTAATGGATACTTTTGTGATATTCTGCATATAAGCCAGAAGTGGCAAGCCGTTCGGGGCTGCGAGGTCTGGAGCGCTTTTGCTCCCTCGTATGCCGCCGGCTTTTATTTATTTTTAAAAAATCTTTATTCAGATTATTACAATTGTTTCTCCTTTTTCCCCCCATAGCTCCCCTCCACCCGGTTCCCACCCCACCTTCTGCCCTTACCTCCCCCCCACTGTCCTCATCCATGGGTGTATGATTTTTGTCCAGTCTCTTCATGAACCCCCCCATACCCCTTTCCCCCTGAGAATTATCAGTCCACTCCCTTTCTATGCCCCTGATTCTATTATATTCACCAGATTATTCTGTTCCTCAGGTTTTTAATTCACTTGATTTTTAGGTTCACTTGTTGATAGATATGTATTTGTTGTTCATAATTTTTATCTTTACTTTTTTCTTCTTCCTCTTCTTAAAGAATACCTTTCAGCATTTCATATAATACTGGTTTGGTGGTGATGAACTCCTTTAGCTTTTTCTTAGCTGTGAAGCTCTTTATCTGACGTTCAATTCTGAATGATAGCTTTGCTGGGTAGAGTAATCTTGGTTGTAGGTTCTTGCTATTCATCACTTTGAATATTTCTTGCCACTCCCCTCTGGCCTGCATAGTTTCTGTTGAGAAATCAGCTGACAATCATATGGGTGCTCCCTTGTAGGTAATTAACTGTTTTTTTCTTGCTGCTTTTAGTATTCTCTCTTTGTCTTTTGCTCTTGGCATTTTAATTATGATGTGTCTTGGTGTGGTCCTCTTTGGATTCCTTTTGTTTGGGGTTCTGTGGGCTTCCTGGACTTGTAAGTCTATTTCTTTCACCAGGTGGGGGAAGTTTTCGGTCATTATTTCTTCAAATAGGTTTTCAGTATCTTGCTCTCTCTCTTCTTCTGGCACCCCCATAATTCTGATGTTGGTACGCTTGAAGTTGTCCCAGAGGCTCCTTACACTATCTTCAACTTTTTGGATTTTTTTTTCTTTTTGCTTTTTTGGTTGAGTGTTTTTTGCTTCTTTGTATTTCAATTCTTTGACTTGATTCTTGCGTTCCTCTAGTCTGCTGTTGGGTCTCTGTATAATATTTTTTATTTCAGTCAGTGTATGTTTAATTTCTAGTTGGTCCTTTTTCATATCTTTGAGGGTCTCGTTATATTTATCAGCCTTTTCTAGGATATTCTTGAAAAGCCCTATAACCGTGGTTTTGAATTCTATATCCAGTCGTTTGTTTTCCTCCATTTCTTTCGTTTGTGATCTGTTTCTTTGTCTCTGCATTTTCTCTGCTTCCCTGAGTTGGTAGGGTAGCTTTGTGTGCTAGGTTTCCTATATGGCCCAGTGGGTCGGCCTCCCCAGTTAACCTGAGGTGGACACTCTTGGTGCACCCCTTTGTGGACTGTGTATACAGCCTTGTTGTAGTTAAATTTTGATTGTTGTTGGTATCACTGGGAGGAATTGACCTCCAGGCCAGTTGGCTGTAAGGATCAGCTGTGTCTACGTTGGGAGAAGTTCGGTGCTGGAGACAGCCTTATAGGATTAGACTTGCCAAATTGCAATAGCCTCTGTGCTCAGCTTGGATGGGGTGGAGTCTCAGGGCGGAGCAGACAGTCTTGGCTTCCAGTCAGCCTTGCCCTTGCGTGTGTGCGCGCCTGCAGACCTCTGCCTTCCCCGGCTCCCGAGTCTCCGCCCGAGAGTCCAGATTCTCCCCACAAGAGCGTGGGTCCCCAGGGGCTCGCCTGGAACTGGGGTTCAGTGCAGTCAGAACTGGGGCTCAGTGCAGTCAGGAGCTTCTGACTCCCTTCCACTAGGGAAAGCCTGTGACAACCTCCGCAGCCTTTGTGCGCACTGGCATGCGCGCACCTGCAGACCTCTGCCTTCCCCGGCTCCCGAGTCTCTGCCCGAGAGTCCAGACTCCCCCCGTAAGAGCGTGGGTCCCCAGGGGCTCGCCTGGAACTGGGGTTCAGTGCAGTCAGAATTGGGGTTCAGTGCAGTCAGGAGCTTCGGACTCCCTTCTGCTAGGGAAAGCCTGTGGCAACCTCCGCAGCCTTTGTGCACACTGGCGTGCACGCCTCCAGAACCCTGCCTGCTGGGGCTCCCCCGGGTCTCCCCCGGGTCTCGGAGTCTCCGGATGCCTTTCTCTCTACCTGACAGTCCAGACTCCCCCTGTATGAGCCTGGGTCCACGGGGTTTCGCCCGGGACTGGGGTTCAGTGCAGTCAGAACTGGGGTTCAGTGCGGTCGGGGACTTCCTTCCCCCTTCTGCCAGAGAAAGTCAGCCAGGCTCTCAGCCACCCTTCCTCTCTGTGCGCACAAAGACCCTTTACCGTACCTCCAATTCTCTGTGAGCTTTTCTCTTTCCTTCTAGTTGTAGAATTTTCACTCAGCCAGCTTTCCTGTGGTTCTGGATGGTGTCCATTCTGTCTTTTAGTTGTAGTTTTGAAATTGTTGTGCAAAGCAGCAGTTTAGGTGCTTACCTATGCCGCCATCTTGGTTTCTCTCGCCACCGGCTTTTAATAAATGACTCCATAATTCGACTTTTGGAGGCGTCCTTTGTAAGATGGGGGTTACACTACAACACAACTTGCCCCCAAACTCCACACGCATGGCTGGCTGCTCGTCCTCCCAGCTTTAACGTGAAGAGTGCTTCCCTAAATCCCGCTCTTAAGGGGATCCCCCAGTCCCTCTCCATCGCATCCTCCTTGTGTTTCCAGCCCCGCACTTACCTTGCCTACTTGTGTGTTACTGGTTAGAGTGTCTTCCCCACTAGATTGTAAGCTCCATGGGGTAGGGCCCTCATTCTCTGCTCTAATGGGTACCTGGTTGGTGCTAAATAAATGGACATGGAATAAATGAAGAGATGTCTGTGCCTCTTTCCCCTTTGGTCTCCCTGGGCCACTGATAGCATCTTGGTTGAATGTCAGGTTCCTGCTCTACACTGGGTTATAAAGGGAAGGGGTAGTGTCCCCTCTGCTCTTGGTCAGAGTGTGAAAGATGGACCAGTGCCTACAGGGGCGCTTGTGGTGGGGACAGAAGAAGTCCCTGGGTGATCACAATGCACTTTGGGTCTTGCCAGGGTTGAAAGGTCTGGCTGCCCCAAACCTTGGTTTGGTTTTAATAAAGAAGGCAGCTTCTCTTTCAGCTTTATCCCATCATCACTACCAGGCATCCTTACTGTGTGGGCTTTTGTTGGCTTCTGGCTGCCCTGCATTCAAATCCCCTTTCTTTTTAGGGAGAAGCCCCCACTGTGTGAACCTTTGGACATCATAGCCCCACTGCCTACTACTGAAGCTGGAAGGGACCACAGACCCCTCCTCCTACACTGTAGCACAGTGGTCGGCAAACTGCGGCTCGCGAGCCACATGCGGCTCACAAGCTGCGGTTTGCCTCTCTGTTGACTAATGAGTTTGCCGACCACTGTGTAAGGCATTACCCTTACCCAGAAGTTTTGACTTCAAGTTAAAGACATTAGTACATTATTAAAATGTTTTTTAAGTGTTTTTCCCTAAGGCAGTAGTCGGCAAACTCATTAGTGAACAGAGCAGCAAACCGCGGCTCGCGAGCCGCATGTGGCTTGCGAGCCGCAGTTTGCCGACCACTGCTCTCGCAGATAGGATAGGGGCACCCAACCTGGGCTCTGCCAAGTGGATGCTTCAGCCCAGGGCTTTGAATCTTGAGTGAGTGATGCAAAGACAGAAGGGTTTATAATTTGCTCAGAAAGGTTGCCTTTGGTAGCAGTGATCAATGTGGTGTCTGATGGTGACTCTCGTGTCCAGGTGTCTTGCAGTGGGGTTTGGTCTGTCCATTGCTGTCACTTTCTTTGTTCCTGCCCTTTATGTGAGCCAGGATCTCTGGGCTTTGTGACCAACCTCAGAGCTCCCCAATATCTCCTTTCTCTTCATAAGTCAGCCACAGTCAGATTCTATTGCTGCACTCAAGACTTCTTGTTACCACCTGCCTCTACCACCAGACATTGTCATTATCACCATTTCCATCAGCCCCAAGATCCAACATCCGTCAAACTAGCCCCATAATCCTCACCATCATCTTCCATGTCACCATAGTTGTTACCTCAAGCACCAACAGCTTTAACCATCGGGCTCTCAAACTGTATTTGTCAGGGGTTAGAGCAGGAAACAGAACCCCCCCTTGGTATTTTTAGCAGGAAGGTATTCAATACAGGACAATTGTTGGAGAGGCTCAATGAGCCACGCCTCCAGGAATGACTCCTAGAACTCTACACAAGTGACCCACCAAGAGAGCCACTGCCTCTGGAGCTGAGCTGTGAATTCAAGAAGCTTCCATCCAGGGGTCAGGGCGCTGCATTTAAGAAGCTGCTTTCACCACTGCCACTGCCTCTGGGCCAACCGGAAGCTGGAGAGAATGCTGGACACCTGACACCAGAGAGCGGCTGCACAAACACCTCCTGTTATTGCAGCCTTGCTAGCACGGGCAGAAACAGCCAAAAGGGGGCAAGAAAAAGATGAAAGAAATTTAAAAAACAATAATAGCAGCAACAACCAACACTTACATCGTGCTTATTGTGTGGCAGGTACTGTCCTACTGTGCCCCTATTTTATAAATGAAGCGCAGAAATGGCTGAGTCTCACTTTAGCTCCCAATCTTGCCTGAGTGAATCTACTATGCCTGTTCCACGTGCAAACGCTGCGAGGCAGGGAACTGTATTTGTTGGTTTTCCATCCTTCCCATCTAGGAGGGTGGGATGGAGGCTGAGAGCCCAGCCACAGGGTCATCACTGCTGCTGTCACCTCTCCATCAATGCTAGGATCTGCCACCATCATCAGCCATCACCTTAACCAGCACCAAGTCAATTACCAGCCCCGTCACCTCCTCCACCGACATCAAGATCTGACAGAGCTGTCATCTTTTCCATCACTTGACAACGTCACCATCAATGTCATTACCACCGCTGCCATGATTATCCCCATTACCTCCAGCCCCAGCAGCAGGGTGGTGTCAAGTGACCAATGAAGTCACTTCCTTGCCTTGGCTCTCCCAGAGCTAATTGCTTAATGAGATGGTTGAAGCTCTGAGCTATTAGTTACCCTGCACAACTAGGAAATCTTCCCAGGTTCTGACAGGCCCGGGATGGTTTATACACTGGAGGGGTCTTCAGCTGTGAGTGTGAGTGAGAAGGTCCAAGACAGGCCTCATCCATCCCCCTGCTTTTGTGGTGGAGAAAAGCAACATAGTGTAGTATGTACAGAGGGCTGCTAGTCAGCCTAGGTCAACTCAGACAAGTGGCTTCACCTTTATGGGTCTCAGTTTCTTCATCTGTAAAACGGGAACAATAAGAACTATCTTAGAGAGGAATGTGGGGATGAACGGTAATGTAAATAAAGAACCTGCTACAATTCTCAGCGCCCAGGAGGCTCTCAAATGGAAGTCGCTAATATCTTTTATTTATTTTATACAACACTTATACAGGGTGGTGTAAAAGTAGGTCTACAGTTATGAGTACACAAAACACAGATAATTCTTGTATTATTATTTATTAATGATTGTACTATTTTCCACACAAACAACTATAAGTCTATTTCTGTCCCACCCTGTATAGTTCTCACTTTGTGCCAGGCATTATTCTGAGCACTTTACACTTTTCAGTTCATCAACTGACACTTCATGAGAACCCTAAGGGATAGGTACCCATTTTACAGATGAGGAAACAGGGGCACAGAGAGGTTAAGGAGCCTACCTAAGGTTTCACAGCTGGTTAGTGACGGAGCTGGGATTCTGACACAGGGAGTCTAGCTGAAGTCTGAGCGAGAAGTGGTTGGACTCGGGATGGACAGGGTAGAGCCAACAGGACATACATATGGATTGGCTGAGACTGGGAGAGATGCCACATGGATAATGCCTGTGAATTGAACTGTTGGCTTTTATATGATTAATTGATTACTTTCTGTTTGAAGAGTCCTTGGTTAGTCTGTGTGTTTTTGTTTTTTAAATATATTTTATTGATTTTTTACAGAGAGGAGAGGAAGGGAGAGGGATAGAGAGCTAGAAACATCTATGGGAGAGAAACATCGATCAGCTGCCTCCTGCACACCTCCTAGTGGGGATATGCCCGCAACCCAGGTACATGCCCTTGACCGGAATCGAACCTGGGACCTTTCAGTCCGCAGGCCGATGCTCTATTCACGGAGCCAAACCGGTTAGGGCAGTCTGTGTTTTTTTTTTTAAAATATATTTTATTGATTTTTTACAGAGAGGAAGGAAGAGGGATAGCGAGCCAGAAACATTGATGAGAGAGAAACATTGATCAGCTGCCTCTTGCACACCCCCTACTGGGGATGTGCCCGCAGCCAAGTTACGTGCCCTTGACCGGAATCGAACCTGGGACCTTTCAGTCCGCAGGCCGATGCTCTATCCACTGAGCCAAACCGGTTAGGGCAGTCTGTGTTTTTTTTTTTTTTTTTGTTGTTGTTAATTCTCACCTGAGGATATTATTCCATTTATTTATATTTATTTTTAAATTTAAATTCTTTATTGTTTAAAGTATTACATATGTCTCCTTTTCCCCCCATTGACCTCTCCCCGGTCCATTTATTTTTAGAGAGAGTGGAAGGGAGGAGGAGAGACAGAGAGAGAAACACTGATGTGTCTCACAATGATTGGTTGCTTTCTGCACTCGCCCTGAAAAGGGCAGGGAATGGTGCCCTTGACCGGAATCGAACCCTGAATGCTTTAGTCAGAGGGCCTATGCTCTATCCATTGAGCCAAACCGGCTAGGGTGGTTGATCTGTTTTTGCTCACTGCGCTTAGTAGAGTGCCCTGCACACTGTAGCTGCTTTGTGAACGTTTGCTGAGTCACTCAATGAAAGAGATATGGCACTTGGTAGAACTTGGCCCCTGGTCTCCCAGCTCCATGCCCAGTGCCTTTCCTTTCCTGCCAGGTTTTTGGTGAGGATCGGGAGAGATAGGGGTTGTGCAAGGGCTTTGCAAGGAGCAAAACAGAGCCCACAGATTGGTCATTACCAAACAGCAGCGCAATAAACACAACTCAGAGTCAGGGTAGCCTCTAGCCCAGGGGTGGGCAAACTTTTTGACTCGAGGGCCACAATGGGTTCTTAAACTGGACCGGAGGGCCGGAACAAAAGCATGGATGGAATGTTTGTGTGAACTAATATAAATTCAAAGTAAAGGAGCGGAGGGGAGAGCCAGAGAACCGGATAGAACAGCCGGATCCGGCCCGCGGGCCGTAGTTTGCCCACGGCTGCTAGCCTCATCTGCCTGCAAGGTGGACACCCTGCCAAGACAGCATGGCACATCCTCCCCTGGGGAGCAACCCTCCCCGCCCCCCCAGAGTCCAAGCTTGGAACAGCTGTGTGTAAAGGGTAGGCCCATGTGCCCAAGCTGGTGCCCTTCAGACCCCAGGGGCCTGAGCCAGCCCCCACCCCTCAGGTGATGCAAAGCAGATGTGAAGGGACTAGGACTCCATGAAGGTCCCTTTCGCTTTCCTGGCAGCTCCCGCAGGCCTCACTCCAGGGGGACTCCTTTGGCAGGGCTCTCCTTCCCCCAGGCCAGCGTCGTGGGGAAGGAGTCAGCTGGATGCTGACTTCCTGGGTCCTTCACCCTACCTCATCGGTGCCCTTGGGCCAGTGCCTGCCCTGCCCTGAGGTCCAGGGTCTCCATCCCAGGCATTGGGGGTGAGAGTTATCCTTGGTGCTCTGTGCAGGTTTGTTGAGGTTGAATTGGGGCCTCTTGTGATGCTCTCTCCTGACCCCTCTACGTTTTTCTCTCCCAGCCCTTAACCCAGTTCCTAACTCTGTACTTATTTGTATGATTAACTACTTGGTGTCTGCTCTCTGGGTGCAGAGACAGTGTCAGGAGATACCCAGGACCCGACACTGTGTTGGTTTGTCCAGCAGGCACTCAGGAAATGCCCAATGAATAAATGACAGCACCCTGTAAACTATAAACAGGGGTGATGGGAATGTTGAACTGTGACAAGTGTACAATAACTGCTGTCTACACAGCAGAGGAAGCAACATGGCAGGAGTCCGCCAGCACATGACTGTGGCAGGGTGGGGTGTCATCTGAACAGCCTCCTCCCCACTCTGTCCCACCCCACCCCTAACCCCAGGACTTGGTAAGACTGAAAACAACAATAATAACAGCAGCTGTTTCACCCATACTACCTCATTTTAATCTGCACAACAAAACCACGAGGTACTGGCATTATTCCCGTTGTAGAGATTTGGAAATGGAGGTTCAGGGAGTTCAAGGAATTTACCCCTCTATAATAATAAAAGTGGAATATGCTAATTAGACCAGACGACCTTCTGGACGAAGCCGCGGCAGCGGGGGCCAAGCCCCTTGCACGAATTTTGTGCATCGGGCCTCTAGTAGTTAATAAATGGTGGGGCTGGGACTCAAACCCAGATCTGCCTAAGGTCATGATCCTTCAGAGGATTAGCAAGGACACTCCTGCTCTTCTCCTCACCTTTAAACTTTTAAATCTTCCCCATATCCATCTTGCCTTCTTCAGACTCCCTGCTCCATCCTCAGCCACTTTGAGCAGGGTCCTCTCAGAGCCTCAGCGTATCCATCTGTAAAATGGACACACTAATCTCTGTCCATTTTGTATCAAAGGTCCATGAGGGTGCTCTCTGTACATGGTCAAGGGCTGGGTCAGGTGAGGCAGAGGTAGTAGAAGACACTGCAGGGATCTGCCCAGTGCCACCCTGAGGCGGAGGGAGTGCGACTGTGTGTATGCGAGGGTGTGGGTGAGTGTGAGTGTAGACCCGCCTCCAGGAAACTCTTGGAGGTCAAGAAAAGTTTCCTCTGCTTCCAATGTTAAGGTTTCCAGTTTATTAAATAAAAAAAGTAAAAAGTGTTGCATAATACATGTTATATTTTAAGTGTTTACACTTAGCAAATGAATGCTTTTAATGCACACAAACACAATGCAATATAATTGCGCTATTCACAAGATAATTACAGGATTTATAGAAAATATTAATTCATGCTGCACTGTGGGGGGTGTGGTTGGGTAATGAGACACAAGTTTCAAGTTGTCTAATGAGCGGCTCTGTGCTTCTCTCCATCGCGCACCTTTGTCACTATGCAGTGTATCCTCATTTGGGCTTCCCAGTGGCCATAAGACCCTGTGCCATCTGGCTCCCTCCTTCCAGGGTCCCCCGCCCCCTCAGCTTCTTCACTGCTCCTTGAACCACAGCAGGCACAATCTTGCCCCAGGGCATTTCCACCTGCCTTCCCCTTTGCCTGGACACTCCTCTCTCAGATATCATCATGACTGGTCTCCTTGCACCATCCTATTTAAAACTGCAAACCATTCCCACATTCCCTATTTCTCTTCCTATCTTTAATTTTTAAAAAATATATTTTATTGATTTTTTTTTACAGAGAGAGGAAGGGAGAGGGATAGAGAGTTGGAAACATCGATGAGAGAGAAACATCGATCAGCTGCCTCCTGCGCACCCCCTACTGGGTATGTGCCCGCAACCAAGGTACATGCCCTTGACCGAAATCGAACCCGGGATCCTTCAGTCTGCAGGCCGACGCTCTATCCACTGAGCCAAACCGGTTAGGGCTCCTATCTTTAATTTTTTAGCCCTAGAACTTTTCAATATCTCATACACCACACACATGCACACACACAAACTCACACACTGTACTGGTTTATTTGCTGCATCCCCAGGGCTGCTAACAGCTGGAACATAGGAGCTGCTTAATAAACATTTGTTGGAGGAAAGGATGAATTACTGGTTGTGTCTCAGTCTCCATCCTGTGCCCTCCGTGTGAGGCCCATCCCAGTTTTCTGACCTGGCTCCATGCGTTGTAGGATAAAGCTCCTTCATCTCATGGGGGTCGGATGCTTGGACCCCAAGGAGTCTCCTAATGCTGCCATCTCAGAGGTGCTGACTTAAACCAGCTGGATGCCATGGTCCCCCCAGCACTGGGTCTCAGACCATTTTCCGCTTGGATCCTGGGACCCTGATACTGGCCCCTAGTGGTCATCCTCCCGAAGTTCATCTAGTGGTGGGGAGACCTCAGAGTTACTGTGTGCCAGGCCCTGTCTCATTCCATTCTCATTCCCATTTTGTGGATGAGGAATCTGAGGCATAGTCAAGAGAGAGATTTGTTTCCAATGGCTCACTTGATGAATTCCCCGCAAACCTCTCTTCCTCCCTTTATGTTCCTCACTGAGGCTTAGGATTCGTGTGTACTCCATTCAGGCTCTCCTCTCCAGGCACTTGCACATGTGGCCTCTACCTGGGGTGTCTTTCCCCACCTTCCTGTATAGGTCTCACCTCTGCTGCCTCATCCTTCCCCAGGAAGCCTGCCGTAAGGCCCCGGGCCAGGTCTCATGCCTCCTTTGGGCCCCCAAAGCTCCTGTAGTTCCCTCTGGCAAAGCACCGAGGGAAGATGAGGGTGGCAGGGTAGGGGGACAGGAAGCACTTTTGCCCGCTATCAATCTGCTTTACTAGGCTGTCAGCACCTTCAGGGCAGGGACTAGTTTGTTTTTAAAATCTTGAATCATTCATTGATGTATCAGTTCATTCATGAATGTTTATTGGGACCTATTCTGTGTTCTGAGATCAAGTTAGAGCTCTGGAGACACAGCAGTGAAGAAAACAGACTAGGTCCCTGCTCTCAGGAAGCCCACAGTCTTAGTGGGAGACGGGCACTTGACAAGTAAATCAGGCCAGACAAACGGTGATTGGCGCTGTGGAGGGGATTAATAGGGATCAAGACAGAGGATTACAGGAGCTACCAGTGCCCAATATAGGGTCTGGCACCAAAAACATATTGGAATAGAGCTGAAAGGTCCCAAGGCCAACTGCTCTTCAGAGCAGGGCCACCTGCCTCAGTGTCCCTCTCCTGTCCAGCGAGAAGCCCTTCCTAGCTGTGTGGCCCTAGGAAAACTCCTTCACCTCTCTGTGCGTCCGTTTCCTCATCTGTAAAATGGTATTAAGTGGTACCTACCTTTCAAGGTTGTGCTAACGTCCTAAAAAGGGCTGATCACTGAGCCTGGAATACAGTCAGTGCTCAATAAATGGGAAGGGAAAGATGAGGATGAAGAGGCTGAAGACCAGGAATGTTGGAAAAGTGTTGGCTTGGCTCCCTCTGAACCTTGAACATGGGGGCTCTGCTCAGCTTGGGTGGGCAGTTTCAGCAATGGCCACAAGGTGACGCCTGCATCCCAGTTATCAGGGCGTCAGCAATTCTTAGCTGATGAAACTGTTTGGGGGCCAGAGAAGCAGATGGACTCCTGTGGCTCGGGATGAGTTGGGGTTGGGGTGGGGACTTGCAGCTACTTGAAATCCAGCCTCTCTCTCCCTTTGGTTTTCTCTTGGAGTTTCCCAGTTCGTTTCCAGGCACACCCGCCTTCCCTTCAATTCCCCCAGCATTTGTGCCAAGGCTCCTGCTAAGTAAGCCCTGCTTCATGTCCACTTGATGAGGGGCCCCTTGGCGGCCCCTCGGCCACTTCCCCCTTCCTTTCTCATTCATGAGCCAGGCAGGGGGAATGAATCAACACTTCCTGTGGGCCTGGCAGGGTGCGGAGCCAAAGGAAATGACCCTGTTCCTGTATGTAGTATCCCGGAGGTGGTGGTGGTTGGGGGGGGGGAGATAGGACTAGAAACTAAAAGAGGGAAATGGAAGACATGCAGTAGTTACTTAACATTTCCTTCCCATCTGTGTGTTCAACACATACGAAATATTATCCTCATTTCACAGATGTGGAAACTGAGGCCCAGGAGTGTTCTATCCCATGTAGACCCAGCTGGCTTCCCGTATACCAGGCCCTTTCACCAGCAGTGAGGTGTGGTTCAAACTAATGATATTCATAAATTCATTCTACTGAGCTCTGCAGCTCCAGAGAGAAGCAGAGTTGCCCCTGCCCCGGGAGCCGGCAGTCTGGAGGAAGAGGCTGGCAGGGCAGCTTGTCCTTGAAACCTGTGCTGGGCACAGTGGGGACCAGAGAATGCTTTTGCTGGTGCTACCTGACAGGTGGGGGGTGGAAGGGAAGGAAGGTGTGACTTTGTAGATTCCTTGGGAACCAAGAACGTTCTCAAGTATAATTTTTTTTAATGTATTTTATTGATATTTTACAGAGAGGAAGGGAGAGGGATAGAGAGCTAGAAACATCGATGAGAGAGAAACATCGATCAGCTGCCTCCTGCACACCTCCCACTGGGGATGTGCCCGCAACCAAGGTACATGCCCCTGACCGGAATCGAACCTGGGACCCTTCAGTCTGCAGGCCGACGCTCTATCCACTGAGCCAAACCGGTTTCGGCTCAAGTATAATTTTTAAAAAGGAAAAATCCTGGGCCCTAACCGGTTTGGCTCAGTGGATAGAGTGTCGGCCTGGGGACTGAAGGGTCTTAGGTTTGATTCCAGTCAAGGGCAGGTACCTTGGTTGCGGGCTCGATCCCCAGTAGGGGGCGTACAGGAGGCAGCTGATCCGGATCAATGTTTCTCATCAATGTTTCTAACTCTCTATTCCTCTCCCTTTCTCTCTGTAAATATCAATAAAAAAATACTTTTAAGAAAGGTAAAATCTTGGCCCTCATACAAATAAAAAGTAAACACATGTCAAAGGTTTTCTTTAGCTCATTCACTGACAAGGGGCCAGCAAGATGCTGAGAATTTGACTGCAGGTGTTTACATTCTCTGCTGGACAAAGTTCCTTTGCACGGCTGTGAACTGTAATCACTTGCATTGTAATCTGTTTTGAACAAGTTACCTCTGTTCCTATGGAATTATAAAGTCAGTCAAAGGTAATCAATCTCATGCACATTTAAAGAATAAAATCATCAGCAGACGCCTAGTGGGAAAAGCCCTCCTCTGAAAGGAAAAGCAGGAATCTCTTTTTCCTTTTCCAAGGCTTTGCTATGTTTTCTTGGCGGACCCTCTGGAATAAGTCAGGTAAATGCTGTTCCCGGAGAGAGACTACTCCCCATTCTTGCATCATCTCCTCCCGCATCCTTGTGACAGACTCCTAGCTCTAGTAGGAGCTGGCCAGTCGGTGCCTGCCAGCAGGTGGCGCTGAGGCAAACCTCAGCAGTACCAGAAGACATTCTGGGGCTGGGAGCTGAGGGGCAGCTCCCAATTTTCGACCATTGCCGGCCTCTAGGAGTTAGGTTTTATGATTTCACAATTTCCCAGTGCCATTTCCCCGAGTGGTTTCACCTGGAGCCATGAATTCAGCCATTCACCGATTCAGTCCCATCAATCATGTTCCTGAGGGTCTCCAGACAGATTTATGAGTGTCAAAAAAATCAGTCTTTGTTTGCCTGCCTTTGCTGTCAGGACTCAGCCTAAATTCTGAAATCTCAGGGTCTCGCTCCACCTCTGCCCTGCCTACCAGTGTGTCACTGGAAAATTCGCCTCATCATCAATGATGAGATAGAATCATTGATTGGCTGCCTCCTGCATGCTCCGCCTCCCACTGGGGATGGAGCCCACAATCTGGGCATGTGCCCTGAGTGGAAATTGAACCATGACCTCCTGGTTCAGAGGTCTACACTGAGCCATGCCGGATCGGGCTATAATCTCATTATTCCCATTTTCCAGGTGGGAAAGCAGACTCCTCCTCTTCTGGGGCTATCTTGGCTATGTGTGTGGGAAGGCTGTGTCTCCGTCCTTCTTGCTGCACCCTGACAATGCTGAGGCCCGAGGATGGCTGGGTACCACCCAGACCTTGCCATTTCTCTGGCCTTCCTATCAGCTCACACTCACAAAGGCCTGCAGCAGAAAAATCGCCTCCCCAGCTCTCCCCAGGTCTAAAAGTTCTCCAGAATGTAGTGGGAATAACTACAAGCTCAGTCCCACCCCAACTCAGTAGTCAAGGTCACTCTGGAGTGACCTCACTTCCCTATTCAGCTAAGCCCCCTGCTCTGGGATAGGGACAGCTGGCCCAGGGATGGGGATTGGCAGGCAAGGTCCCAGTAAGGTCTGTACTGGGACACTAGAGTGGTGGTGGGGGCTGTAGTGTGGGGCCACCCAAGCGTGCATTTATCCCAGTAGGGACTGGGCAGAGGTCCCCAGGAGGGTCCTACCCCAGCTTCTTGGCACTTCTCTGCATGCTGGGCCCAGGATTGTGGAAGAAAATCTTCCTCCCATCATGGGAGGTGGGGAGTGAGGTTGGGTGAGAGTCCCTGCCCCCACACCATGACTATAACATCAGGAGGACAGAGGTCACCACAATGCTGTTGCCAAGCCCATCAGAAATTTCCCCGAAGAGGAATCTTTGAGAGAGAAGAGTGGGCCTATTTAGGAAGAGGACCCTGGGGGTAAAGGTCTCTGAGCACCTTGGGCCTGCAGGCAGTGAGATGTGGTGGGGATGAAGTAGAGATGGTGGAGTGAGAAGCATGTGGAAAAGTACAAGGCAGAAAAGAGTAGAAGAATCATGAACCCTCAGAGGCCAACTTTTCCCTGAGGGAAATGGCAAGCCCAGACAGGCCAGGAGAAGTCCCCACGCTATGAGCACACCCGGAGTCTCCCTTCCTTTCCTGGGAAGCATGCAGTCTGACTCAGCATTCCAGGACAGCTTGTACCAACGGCCTGGACTTCTTGTTCTAAGAAACTGGGGCACCCCTGAGCCACTCCTTTAGGATGGGTCCCTGGGTGTTTTGTGAAGGCAATATTTCCCTTCCTCAGAGATGCTCTGAGAAACTGCTGAAACGTCTGATTTGGGGAAGGCTGTGCAGCTGAGAACTGGGTCCCCTCTGTGGTCAAGACCAGATTTTCTGGTTTCTTCCTCTACTAGCAAAGACTAACCATGATGGCTTCCTTTGGATGGATAGGCACTCTGGGATGCTTGGACTTACCTTAGGGAAAGAAAAAAAAAAGTTGGACCTTTGACTATCACTATGGTGGGCACTCAGAAATTCTGGTATTTTGAATATCAGAGGAGTTGTGATTTTTTTTTTTTTTTTGGCTCCCAGGACAATGAAGCAGGACATACCCTAAAAGGACATGGAAGTTAGCAGCTCTTTCCAAGGATTTGGGAATCCTGCCCTCAGCTGCTGGAGGCGCTCCCCTCCCCCTTATCTCCTATATAGGAGAAGGTAGGGGATCTGCATGGCTGTCTTTGGTGCCTGAGATCCCTTGAGGTGAGTCTGAGCCACACAATCTTATCCTGTCATCCCTTTGTGACTTCTTTCTGGAGATTTTCCAAGTCCAGCACATTCTCATCCTCAGTTGTGTTAGTTACCTATTGCTAGGCCACTGACTACCCCCAAATTTAGCCACTATAAACGTTTATTCTCTCACACAGCTTCTGTGGATCAGAATCCAGGAGCAGCTCAGCTGCTGGTTCTGACTCAGGGTTTCTCATGAAGTGTGGTCAACATGTCACTTACAGAGAGATGGCTGGCAGGAAGCTTGAGTTCCTCACTTCATGGGCCTCTCCAGAGGGCTGCATGTGTATCCTCACAACATGGCGGCTGGCTTCTCCATCCAGGAGAGTGAGGCTTGATATAGTCTTGAAAATCACATCCCATCTCTCCTGTCATATTCTGTTGGTCACCCTATTTAAGGTGGTCGGGGCCTATATAAGGACCTGACCAATAGGAGGTGGGGATTTCTGGGGACAGTGGAGGCTGGCTACCTCACCAGCCTTCAGGTAAATCTTCAGAAATATGAACCTCATACCCTGAGGTTTCCCAGTCTCCCAGAACTACTTAAGTCATCTTAAGCATCTCTTCCATCCATGGTGGGCTCTGTCTGCAGAGGCGTGAAGATGATGCCCCATGCAGGCCCCACTGATTTCCCCTCAGCTCTCTTCCCCCTTTGGTCCTCACTGATCTCCCACTTTCTGCATCTCAGCAGCGAGTTCCAGCGACAGCACAAAATGTGTTTCCCAAGCTGTCACAGTTCTTCCAATAGCACCTTCAGCCTTTGGCATCTCATGACTTCCTCAGAAAACTGACTAGATGCACTCATTTCTTAGGGACAGTCCAGTTTGGGATCATAGAGACAACCTCAAACCCACTAACTCTGACCCCATCTCACTCTGCCAGCCTGTAGCAGTTAAGGTGCTTTTGGAAGCCAGGGACTGCAGCTGATTCAGCCAAAAGTATAATATATTGGAAGATTTCCAGAGTTTGTCACAGGATGGAGGGAAGTTGAAGAGCCGGAATCCAGGAAGAGCAGGGACCAGACAATCCTGTAGGGGTAGAGCATTAACAGCAGGTTTGTGGCCTATCACTATGGAGCACAGCCATCAGTGGACTAAATACTAAAGCCCTCTGCCTCTCCTCCAATTTCCTGGCAGAGAGAATCTGATTGGTCCACCTGGAGTCAGGTGCTCACCCCTGGTCCAATCAGCAACAAGTGGGGAAGGGGGGGCAAGTCCTAGAGCCAATAATATTGCTGAGGGCCGAGAGACTCACTAAGAGATATCTATTTAGGGAAGAGGATGGTTCTATGCAGCAATAAGTAACTGAAATATTAGGGACCTCCAAGATCACATTGCATCCCCTTCATTCTAGAATCTCTCTGGGACTTTGAGAAGCTCCTCACTTATTCAAGAAGCTTTCCTCTTGCTTATTCTTCCCCACTGAATACCCTGCCTGGAGTCTTGCACCAGCTTATGGGCTTCAAAGTCACTTCAAAATGTGGTTCAAAGGCTACCTACTTCAGAATCATCTGGGAAGCTGGTTAGAAATCCAGGTTATAGGGATTGGGGCTGGGACTCTGTATTTAAACCCACTCCACAGGTGATCCTAACACACAGCAAAGGGTGAGAAGCACCACCTTAGAGGGCTTCAGATGTAGCCTCATCCCAGCTGGCTGGAACCCCACAAGATGGTAGAACTCTCTGGGAGGCCACTTCTTCACCCCCATCCCCTCCACTATCTCCTGACCATTTATTTGATCTTGTCCCAGCACTTTCTGGAGATTCTCATGCCCCTCTCCTAGCAGGAGTACTGCCCCATGGGACATGCACCTTTTGTTCTGACCCTCACCCTAGTCCACCTTCCCCCTCCCCACCTTCATGTTCCTTCTGTTCTGATTCTCTCCAATACTCCTTTAAATTTAATTTTACCATTTAAAAACCTTTATATTTACATAAATAACCTGAAATACTTCCTTGAAGTTAGGTGATGAATAACCAAAAAAAGGAATGAATTTCAATTATCCCTATTCCTAGGGTGTCATTAGTCCCTGTGCAGATGGGCCTAATGAGCATTGCACTAGGATGTCTAATTATCCTTAATAAGCTTCCAAAATTCATGGGGCATGAGAGGGTGAGGTTGATTGTTACCCAAATGACTCCATGAATCAAGTCTCCTGGTATCTACACCCATCCATGTTGACTCTTGGCTTGACCATGTGACATGCTTTGGCCGGTGGAGTATCGGCAACCATGACATAAACAGAGATATGATGAGTGCTGTGCTTTGAGACTTCCTCTTGGAATTCTCAAGGAAACCACCATGTGAAGAAACCGAGCTTGGACTATCTTCCTAGAAGATGAAGGACTCCATGGAGAGGGAGGCCTAGCCATCCTCACTGTCCCAGCTGAACCCAGCCCTCCGCTATTCCTCTAACTCAGTGGTCAGCAGACTCATTAGTCAACAGAGCCAAATATCAACAGTACAACGATTGAAATTTCTTTTGATAGCCAAATGTTTTAAATTTAAACTTCTTCTAATGCCACTTCTTCAAAATAGACTCGCCCAGGCCGTGGTATTTTGTGGAAGAGCCACACTCAAGGGGCCAAAGAGCCGCACGTGGCTCGTGAGCCGCAGTTTGCCAACCACTGCTCTAACTGAATGCAGATGCACAAACAAGCCCTTGAAAAACCAGCATAAGAATGCAACCAACCCACAGAATTACAAGAAATAATAAGTCATTGTTTTTAAGTCCTAAATTTTAGGTGTTTTGTTATGCAGCAATAGTCAACTGATACAAAGGGTCATAATACTAACCACAGGACAGTATTTCTGTGCCATAATTCCACCGGATACTCTGTAGCCTCATAGAGATCTACAGTAGGGGAGCAACTCCAAACAGAGTGATTTAAACAAGATTGTTTCTTTTTCTTGAATTAAGAGGTCAGAAGTAGGTGGTTCAGGGCTGGTGGGACAACTCTGCCCACTCTCAAAATGGCTCTGGATCCAAGGTGACTGCTCCAGCTCTTGCTATCTTCCCACCAGTTAGAAGAGAGAAGAGTGAAGGAAGGGCATGTCCATGCCTTTTTTAAGGGCCAGTCCCGAATGTAGCACACATCACTTTATTTACAATCCCTTGGCTTCAACTTGGGCATATGGCTTCACCTACTTGGAAAGGAAATATAGTTTCTAGCTAGGCAGCGTGTGCCAGCTAAAATACTGCCTTTTTTTTTTTTTAATTTAAGAAAGGAGAAACTAAATATTTAAGAATAATCAGCAATTAGTGCCACAGTCTGCCTCCTTGGTAAGTATTCTCATCAATACATGAGTGTTCCACAGACTAATGTACCAATTGGTTAGGATGCTTTGGGCTGCAAATAACAATACTCAACTACAAGTTGCCTAAGAGTTGGAAGTTTTATTATCTTCACACTTGATCTTTGCCAAAAGGGATTATTATTAAGTTAGGAGGTCTTGAGGTAGACATTTTTGAATCAATACTCCTTTCTTCTTTCTGCCTTCCCATCTTCTGTGTCAAGGGTCCCTTCTTCATAGCTAGAAGTGGCTCCAAGCATCATATCCACAGATAAAAATAACAGCTACCATCTATCGGGTGCTCACCAGGTGCCAGAACTGTCTAAACATTTTAGGTGAATTCACTCATTTGATCTTCACAGCAACCCTATGAGGAAGGTGCCATTATTATTTTATTTTATTATTTTTATTTTCTTATTTCTCTCTCTCTTTTTTTTTTTATTGTTTGAAGTATTACAAATAGTAGTACATATGTCTCCTTTTTTTTTCCCCATTGACCTCCCCCCAGCCTCCCCTACCCCCCAGTACATGCCTTTACCTGCCCACCCCCAGTGTCTTGTATCCATTGGTTATGCTTATATGCATGCGGTACCATTATTATTTTAATTTTGCAGATGAGGAACATGAGGCAGAAAGATCAAGTAACTTGCTCAAGATTGCACAGCTAATCAGAGGCAGGTTCACACTTTTAACCCTGATTCTGAACCCTCCTCTCCCCCCTTTTTCCTAGTTATTTATTTATTCGTATTTTTTAGTTATAGTTAGGTCTTTATTTTAAAATCTCATCTGCCAACTTAGCGTTTTCCACCAACATGGGGAGCAGAAGTCTTCACAGTCTTTTGCTTAGGTGCTGCCTTTGTGGGAGCCTTAGGAGCAGCCATTGCTGTCTTTTGAGACGCTTGCTTAGCCTTTTTTGTTTCCTGAGCAGCCTTGATAGGTTGTTCTCGTTGAACTTTCCTAACTTCAGGTTTCTGGTTCCTGGCCATTATATCAGCAAGATGTGCACCCCTGATGGCCCTCTGGAATCTGACTGCACGGCAGGTTCTTTTCCTTGGAATTTCTTCCGACTGTACCTTTTGGTGTGTTTTTTTCTGTAGAGGACAGTCCAGTTTATCTGCCCAGGATTCCTCTTGGAAAGGAAGGCCCACTCGCCTTTTGCATTAAGAAACTGGAAAACCTTCCCGTTGGTCCTGGCATAGCTCCTGCCGTGTCCGGGATAGATCTTGTACCCACTGAAACCGCACAGCTCTACCTTCATGGCTGCAGCCGCCTGCTCGGCTGATCTACCATCGACAGAACCTCAGGAAGGAAAGCTGAGGCAGGGCTTGCCCTAACTCCCTGTCTCCATTTATTAGAGAGGGAAGACCTTCCCAACAGCCCCCAGGAGATTGCCCAGTCTGCCTCATTGGCCAGAACAATGTCACATGCCTACCCTAACCCAATCACAGCGGAGGGGAGTGGAAACACATGTAAGTATCTGTGACCAATCATAATGCCCCCCTACCTCCACCCTCTCACCTGAACAAAACAGATTTCTTTTAGCCTAGGAAGCTGGGGGCAAACCGTCTGTCCTGAAGGCGATGGGGGAACCCAGGCCTAGCTGGGGGTTCCCAGCTCACTGGGATTGAAATAAGGGTGGCTCAGACCCCACCTCTCACCCTCCACCAGACTCCTGCTATTTCTCAGGCTTACAATCGTGTGGCTCTGATTTCCTACTTCTGCTGAATTCTAGCAGCTGTTCCCTTTAGTTTTATCTTGGAATTGACTCAAACGTAGGATGCGTTTCTTCTCCCAAGAAACCATGACTAGCAGGCTGCTCTCTGAGCAGAATTTCACTGGAGACGTGTGAGTCTGAAAGTGATAGTGCTGCTCAGCACACAGCTGAAAGTGGCACTGGGGCATCCCTGTGCTGTGGCCACCAGGTGGCCTTCATCCATCCTTCGCCCCACCCCCCACCTCCTCCCTCTCCCTGCCGCCCACGCAGGACTGCCTGCTCCCCTCCCCAGCTCAACTTCCACCTTCCCTTCTTCCTCACAGCTTCCTCACCACCTCTTCGCCCCCATGGGCTTCGGGTGCTCACTCCTGACACCAACAGTTTGAGCAATTTGGCCCTTCCCAGCCTCTCCTCCGAAACTGCTACCAGGCTGCCTTTGCAGGCCAAACCCAGCAAGGGCCTCAGAACAAAAGGGCCTCTGGACGTCAGTCTTTTATTTAACAATGCAGGGTCCACTCTCCTGAGAAGGAAGCGGGTTATAAATACCAACGCCTCCCTCTGGACTCCTCCAGGTGCATTGGAAATTGAGATTTCAGACTAAGCTGACATCCAAGAGGGCCTCCCTCCCAGTGTCTGGAATGCTAGGTACCCTCAGTTCACAGGGAAGGGCATGGTCACTATTCCAGAATCTGAGGAGATGAAATCAACTGCATTAAAAGATACTGTCTTGCCGAAACCGGTTTGGCTCAGTTGATAGAGCATCGGCCTGTGGACTGAAGGGTCCCGGGTTCGATTCTGGTCAAGGGCATGTACCTTGGTTGCGGGCACATCCCCAGTGGGAGGTGTGCAGGAGGCAGCTGATCGATGTTTCTCTCTCATCGATGTTTCTAGCTCTCTATCCCTCTCCCTTCCTCTCTGTAAAATATCAATAAAATATATTAAAAAAAATAAAAAAATAAAAGATACTGTCTTCCTGGAGTTTTTTTTTTTTTTTAAATATATTTTATTGATTTTTTACAGAGAGGAAAGGAGAGGGATAGAGAGTCAGAAACATCGATGAGAGAGAAACATCGATGAGCTGCCTCCTGCACACTCTCTGCTGGGGATGTGCCTGCAACCAAGGTACATGCCCTTGACTGGGATCGAACCTGGGACCCTTCAGTCCGCAGGCCGACGCTCTATCCATTGAGCCAAACCGGTTAGGGCCTTCCTGGAGTTTTATAAACTCCTGTCCACCAAACTGGTGCCTCTGGACGCCTTCAGGGGTCACCCCTCCTGGCCAGCAGGTTCTCAGCCTCAGAGGCTCAAAACCCTCCCAGATTTCTTTTAGGAGCCTGGGAATGAGGGGTGTGTAGGAGGAGGAAAGGAGGAAGGCGGCAGCCAGCTGGGCGCTGTGTGGAGTGAAGGGCTGTGAGAACGTGAGAACCCTGTGTGAGGGCGGCCTCAGGGCTGAGAACAGGAATGTCTCTTGTGCTACTTTCCATTGTGTGCTGCTCACACAACAGCCCGTCCCACGGTTGCTCTGGGAGCAGGGGAAAATGCTCATCCTCCCTCGTCACTCATTTGGTTCGATTCCAAGTCAGAAATAAAGGCAACAGCTGCAAGAAATCAGCAGAAGCAGGACAGTGGCTACAAGAACATAAGCCCTGAAAACTGGCAGAAATCTCTAGGGCAGTGGTCGGCAAACTCATTAGTCCACAGAGCCAAATACCAACAGTACAACGATTGAAATTTCTTTTGAGAGTCACATTTTTTAAACTTAAACTTCTTCTAACGCCATTTCTTCAAAATAGATTCACCCAGGCCGTGGTATTTTGTGGAAGAGCCACACTCAAGGGGCCAAAGAGCCGCATGTGGCTCGCGAGCCGCAGTTTGCCGACCACAGCTTTAGGAGGTCTTCATATAGCCCCTGCTCACACACCCCATTTCAGGGGTGGAGATGGCAGTCGGAGACTGAGTTACGGTTTGGGGGCATTTATCTCTCTTTCCTGCCAGGATTCTCCAACTGTGGTCTCTAGCCACCCGCATGGGCAGCATCTGGAAACTTGTGAGAATGCAATTTATTTTTTATTTTTTTTAGGATTCTTAAAATTGATTTTTTTTTTTTTTTTTTTTAGAGAGAGGAAGGTAGAGGGAGAAAGACACAGTGAAAGAAACAGCAATGTGAGAGCGAAACATCGATTGGCTGCTTCCTACATGCCCCCTTCTGGGGATCAAGGCCTGACCTGGAATCAAACCTGCAACCTTTCAGTGCACAGGGCGACCCTCAACCAGTGCACAACACCAGCCAGGCAAGAATGCAATTTCCTCAGACCTACCTAATCAAGCTTGCACGGTGGGGCCCAGATATCTGTGTTTTAAGAAGCTCCCCAGGTGATCCTTGGCAAACACCTGGAGTTTGAGCAGCACTGCTCAGAGCTAACAGGAGGCTGATTTGTTCAGGTGTTTGTAACTAGGCTGTTCCATTTATTTCCTCTCTGCTCGCTATTCATTCAGGGGCAGGTGTGGGATACTGTTCTGGTCAAGGGGCTTTCAGAAAGAACCCCCATCTCCCCCATAAGATAAGGAGAAGCTTGCCCTGTTGTTTTGCCTTTGGATGCTGTCAGAGGTCACGAAGCTGAGGGGTTGTAGGTGAGGGCTCAGTCAGGCTGCTGGGGTGTGCATCCCAGGAGAGAGGGCAAAGGGAATAATGGGACAAAATAATGGTAACAGCTGTTGACATTTCTCAAGGGCTTGCCATATGCCAGGTGCCGTTCTGCTCACTTAGCATATTTGCCCTCATAGCAGCTCGATGAGGTAGGTCCTGTTGTTCTCTTTTTATCTGAGAAAAGTGAGGCACAGAAAAGTTTAAATGAATTGTCCAAAGTTACACAACTAATATATGGATGCCAGGATTCAGACGCAGGCCATCTTGTATGGCTTCAAGGCCACAGAGGGTATCTTGGCGTTTTCCTTAGGGCAATGGGAAGCTGTTGAAAGGATCTAAGCAGGAGGTAGCACCTCTGATCCACCATTTATTTATTTGTTTATTTATTTTTATTGATTTCAGAGCGGAAGCGAGAGGGAGAGAGATAGAAACATCAATGATGAGAGAGAATTATTGATGGGCTGCCTCCTGCACGCCCCCTACTGGGGATGGAGCCCATAACCCAGGCATGTGCTCTTGACCAGAATCGAACCTGGGACACTTCAGTCCACAGGCCGATGCTTTATCCACTAAGCTAAACCAGCTAGGGCTCTGATTCACCTTTTAAAAGTCACTAAAATGCTTTGCTTATAAAATTCTCTGGGTGGTTGGGGACAAGCCAGACACACTTGCACGGCCTGTTCTTCAGCCTCTTTCACTTGTCTCTGAGACGTCACCTCCATGAGCAAACCCAGAGGCTTGGGTGACTGTTTGGGACCAGAGTGACTCAGGTGCTGACAGGGCAGGAGAACCACTAATCCCAGTCACCTTCTGGGGGTAGGGGACAGAGAAAAAGCACCAAATAACTATGATATTAGTTAAATTGAAGAATAGAAAGATGGCCCAGCTGGTGTGGCTCAGTGGTTGAGTGTCAACCTATGAACCAAGAGATCATGGTTTGATTTCCGGTCAGGGCACATGCCCAGATTGTGGGCTCAATCCCCAGTGTGGGGTGTGCAGGAGGCAGCCGATCAATGATTTTCTCTCATCATTGATGTTTCTATGTCTCTATCCCTCTCCCTTCCTCTCTGAAATCAATTAAAAATATATTTTTTAAAAAAGATAATCTTTGAAGAGTGGGATTGTTGGTGATTTTTTTTAACCTGAATTTCTACATTTTCTGCCAGTTGTTCATTAAAGACGAATTTTATTATTTATAAAGAAGAGTCCTCAGCCCTCTGTGGGGTGGTTGGCCTCTGCTGCTTTAGCTGAAATAGTCCTAATGGTGGCTGATGCTTCGAAATTGTTGACAGCATGCCAGCCCCTTTCACCATGCTTTATGTGATGTGCATTAACGTATTTATTTATTTATTTTTAAATATATATATTTTATTGATTTCTTACAGAGAGGAAGGGAGAGGGATAGAGAGTTAGAAACATCGATGAGAGAGAAAGATCTATCAGCTGCCTCCTGCACACCCCCTCACTGGGCATGTGCCCCCAACCAAGGTACATGCCCTTGACCGGAATCGAACCTGGGACCCTTCAGTCCACAGGCTGACGCTCTATCCACTGGGCCATACCGGTTAGGGCTCTATTAATGTATTTAATCCTCACTAGCTTGGTCAGAGTCAGGAAGCTGAGGAATGGCAGGCTAGAGTCCAGGCTCTCAACTGTATGCTATTCTGTGTTTCTGGAAATTGTTCCCACGTCCCCTGTGGATGAGAGGCCTATATTCCCTCCCTGCCTCCGCAGAGAAAATGGCCTCCATTCTGTGCTGTGCAGGCTCGCTCAGCGGGCGTGGGGGGGGGGGTGGGGGAGGAAATACAGGAGACAGAACAGGAGTGTCCAGCGGTAGTTTGAGTCCTTGGGAGCTCAGGACCACCAGCCTAGACCCAGGCTCCTGGGACTTCCATGCATGTGTGGGTGGGGAGGGTGGCTATCTGAGGGCTGTAGACATCTGGGCATCAAATCCCAGCTCTGCCACATATCAGGTGCGAGACCTTGAAAGTGCCTTGCTTTTGTGAGTCTCACTTTCTTCATTGGTAAAAAGATCTTGGCAGTTGTTCATGTCCAATGGCTCTGAGCACAGTGCCTGGCACGTGGTAAGCACTTATTAAATAATGGTTATGTCCTGGCCGGGTAGCTCGGTGGGAGCGCCATCCCATACACCAAAAGGTTGTGGGTTTGATACCTGGTCAAGGCATGTACTGAAGGCAGCTGATGTTTCTCTCTCTCATTGATGTTTCTCTCTCTCCCTCCCTCTCTCTCTACAATCAATAAAAACATATCATCAGGTGAGGATTAAATAATGGTTATTACCATCCTATAGAATAAAAGCCTAATATGCAAATAGTTCGACCGGGAGTTCGACCGCTTGCTATGATGTGCGCTGACCACCAGGGGGTGGTGCAGAACATGGTGGGCGTCGGCGATGCGGTGCTGGCAGCAGGTGGCAGTGGAGGCACTGCTACCCCAACGGGCCCTGATGAGAGTGGGACCATGGTGGGATGGTGGAGCAGGGGAGTGGGCGGCACTAAGCCAAGGCAGATGCGAGGGGTGGGGCCCAATCGCCCTGCTGATCGCCCTGCAGACGGCACCCAGCGGCCGTGGTGGGGGGCGGGGCTCCCGCTCGGTTCTCAGGTGCTGAGGGAGCCTAACAGGTGGCCTGGCCCCTATCAGTCACCCCACAGGCGGGATGGTGGAGCAGGTGAGGAGGTGGTGCCAGGCCATGGTGGGGTGCCAGGAGGGGCTGTGGAGCTGTGAGCCTGGGGGTGCAAGCTGGGACCTGATCCTCACAGGCCACCCCGAGGGACCCCACCCGTGCATGAATTCATGCACTGGGCCTCTAGTTATTATTCATAAACATTTATGGAGCATCCAGTTTGTGCCCAGCATTGTGCCAACAGCAGACCCTGCCCCCAGGGTGCCAGAGCCCAGCAATGACACCTCCAGGCTCCAAACACCGCAGACAGAATTCAGCAGAAACTAGAAGCCCACACTTGAAACCCCTAGCGTGTCCAGAGGCACAAGATGGAGTTTGGGCAAAACTTTCCTCAGTCTCATGGGACAGCCCTGCTGACACCTGGTTTCTACCCTTCCTGGGGCTGGCAGAGGCTCTGTCAAGGTTTTGAGGGGCATTGTATCCAGGTCTTGGGGGTGAAATTGTGTCTAAGTATAGTTTGAACTAAGTATGGTTTTCCTCCTCTCTTTCGTCAGCAAAGAACTTGCTGAGAGTCAGGGAGTAAGCAGGCAAGGCTAATCTTCCGGTCTGTGTGTTTTCGGGGTAGCTGTGTGACCCCACCAAGGCACATAAGGAATGGTAGGACCATTTCACAGGATTGTTAGAAGAATGAAATCCACGGTTATGCATAAAGTGCTTAGAGCGGTGACTGGCAGCAGGAAGTACACAAGTGATGTTAGCTGATTTGATCTTTCACTGCCTCACCCTGTCTGTCTGTCTCAGCTACCTTGGACACTCTTTCTGTGCCTAAATCATCATTTATAAATAAATAGAAATCGACATGTTTCCTCCTTCCTTGCAGAATATCTAGCCGTATAACCAAGCCCTGGCCAGGGGGATGTAAGTGGAAGTGGTGAGTGCAACTTCGGCGAATTACCCTCAATTGGAGGATGCGCGCTCCTCCCTTCCCTCGTTCCTGCTCCACGAAACACCAGCATGATGGCTGGGCCGGGAGCAGCCATTTTGGACCCAGAAGCCAAAGCTGAATGTGGAGGATTTGGGGACTGTTAACAGGATAGAAAATGTCTGTGTCCTTAATGACTGTGGTGCCACCATACCAGCCGGGACTGCATTTCTAGACATTCACATGAGAGACCTAAACTTCTATCCTGTTGAGACCCCTGTTCTTTTGGATACCCATCGCTCATAGCTGAAATGGTTCCAGACTAACACGGGAACAGAACTTGGATTTGGACCCAGGCTTGCCTGGCCCGGAGGCATTCCACCAGCGTAGCTGGCAGACGCCCTGGATGAGAATCATAGGGTGGGAGCGGGGATACACTGTGTGTGGGTCCCACCGCAGCTCTGCTGCTTTGGACTCTGCAGCGCTGGGGCCTGAGCAGCTCTATTTTAAGCAAGCTGCCCACACAGAGGTTCTGATGTACACGCAGGTGAAAACACGGTGTGTTATCCTGCTTCCTCTAGTAAGTCCTACGAAGATCAGGGCTCCATTCTGATCCCTTGGGTCAGTGGTCGGCAAACTCATTAGTCAACAGAGCCAAATATCAACAGTACAACGATTGAAATTTCTTTTGAGAGCCCAGTTTTTTAAACTTAAACTTCTTCTAACGCCACTTCTTCAAAATAGACTCGCCCAGGCCGTTGTATTTTGTGGAAGAGCCACAGTCAAGGGGCCAAAGAGCCGCATGTGGCTCGCGAGCCGCAGTTTGCCGACCACGGCCTTGGGTGGAACTAAAGGCAGATAGAGCTTAGGTCCCAGTAGGGGACTCTGGGGCTGGGGAAGGCTTGTGGGCAGAGGTCCAGGCCCAGCGCCCCAGCTAATCTGTATCCCTTCCTGAGGCAGGCGCTGTGCAGCCCTCTCCCAGGAGGCAGCTCTGTCACCCGGGTCCTGGATGGCGTGAGGACCAGCTGCCTGCCCTCGCACATGGCAGTTGCTCCAAAGCTGGAATTGTACGAGGCCCCGAGTGTCTATGGCATATTGAGATGCCCTTATGGAGCCTGGGACAAGCCCCAGGAGGCAAGGCTCTGCTCAGGAGCCAGGATTTTAGAGCAAAGCTGTGTCTCATTCTGCAAGCCACTGTTCTCCTTTTGAGGAACAGCTCATTGCTTCCATAAGCTGCGGGGCCCTGGGGAGACTGCAAGCCTGACGCGAGGCACCTGGGGACCATGTGATGAGAGCTGAGTGCTGTCTGACCTTGCCACAAAGTCAGGTCTGCCCAGCAGCATCGGTCGTCAAGGGGAGAAGGCGCACACGTGGGAGAGGACTGGGTCCAGGTATGTCCTGCAGCCCAAGCGGCTGCTGAGCACGCAGCTCATTCCCCGGAGTCCCTCTCAGGCTGCCCCTCCCTCCCGCTGCTCCTCAGGGGCAGGTCCCTCGGACCAGTTGCCCAAGGATTGAAAACTCTAGTCTGTGCTATGCAAAGAGCTCGGGGACACTCAGCAGCACGGGTCCCTGGCCGAGGCTGGAGGCAGCAGCCTGGTCCCCCTGCCATGTTGGCCCTTTACATCAGCGAGTTTGAGAACGACCTTGGGGGCAATGGAATGTGGGGAAGGAGTGGTAAGCAGTCTCAACTGAAGTGTCAGCTGTTCGGAACGGGCTGGCCTAGAGGCCTTGGCCCTGTGCCCCGCCTCAATCTCATCCCATGGGAGGTTGAGTTCAGGCACGGCCCCTCCTTAGGGACAGGGAGCCATTGGTTGGCTTGCTAGTTGCCAGGTAACCCAGGATGAGCCTTGGAGGTCATTTCTCAGGCAATTCTGAGCTCTCTCCACAGCCTGTTAGCAGATGGTCCTGCAAGCAGCCAGCCCTGCCAGAGATCGATTGCTGTGACACTGCTGCCCGGCAGCGGCAGTGACGAGAAACCATCCCATTTTGCATAGAAGGAGAAGCAGCCTGAGGTCAGCTCTGGGCAGTGGCTGGTGGCCTTGCCATGTGAGCAGGGCCATGGAAGGAGGGAGACTGGAGGTGGTGACAAGGAGGTGCCATGTGGTAGGACTCTCAGAACGGGCCCAGACTGTGAGGGAGTGCTTGTGCCAGGTGACGGGCCATCGAAGAGCGTTCTTTGAAAGGCAGTGTTAACCATCAGGGGACACCCGTGAGTGCCACTGCTTTCTTTCCCGCTCTGTTTTTAGGACCTGGGCAAAATTCAAGAAGCCATCTCAGCCCCAGCTGAGCCTTACCTTTGATGCTTCTAATTGCAATGAGTCTTCGATTTGAGGGCAAGAGACCCCAGGCTTTTCCCTGCCCCCTTATCATGATCTAAGATAATACTAAGCCACATCTGGCTATTATTCCCTGGGAACAGAATTGGTCATAACTTGGTTGTGACTCTTACTAGTGTGAGGCAGCTACAGAGGTGACATACCAGCATGACTTTCTTGTCTTATTTGAGGTACAAAGAGCTTCAACTTTCTAATAGAAACGTTAAACAGCAAGCCAGCATTTTTTTTTTTTTTTTTTCAGGACAAGGACAATTTCCTGTAAGAATTTTGCAAACCTCACGTGTTCTCCTCCTCCTTGTTGCAGTATGTATAATTTATCTTCTGGTAGAACTTGCTTGATAGTCACAGTTTATTAATTCCATCTGCTTCCCAAGAGGAGGACAAATGGTTGCATGGTGATGTCCTGGGTTCTGAGAGTCTCCCACGAGCCACAGATGCTCAAGAACCTACTCAATGGGCCCATGAACAAAGTGGCCCGGGAGGCAGGCGGAGCCTCTGCCTGGCCTCTCCAGCATGAATATGTCCCACCTAAGCCAGCTTGGCCACCATCACCTCTGAGTGGCCAAAACTGTATCTTTGAGGCTCAGTCAGGCATCAGGTGATAGCTTATGTTTTGGAAAAACCTACACAGTTCTTCCTTCTGTGTTGGGGAAAACCCAGTTCTTCCTTACTATGTGTCCTTCTCCTGTTTTTCTCTCCCGTGTCTCCTTGCCTACTCACAGAACACTTCACACTGAAATATGTGGGAGTTTTTCCCCACACCAAGCAATTCTCCAGGACAGCAGCTGGGTCTTCTGAAATCTGAAATTTAACTCAGTTCTGACCCAAGTACCTGGAGATAGTGTCAGATCCCGCAGGTTAAAGGCTTGGTCCCAGGAGACAGCCCCCCACGTCAGAGGCCAATCACAAGTAGTAGGTCCCCAGGTTACCCACAATGTCTGTCTGACTTGGGTACAAATTAGAGGTTCCCATGACCTCCTCCCCTTGGATTTGATCAGTGTGCTGGAGAGGCTCACAGAACTCGGGAAGACACTTGCTTATATTTGCCAGTTTGTAAAAGGATACGGTAAAGCATACAGATGAACACCCAGATGAAGAAGTACATAGGGTGAGGTCTGGGAGGTTCCCAAGTGCAGGAGCCTCTGTCCTATGGGGTTGGGGCACATCACCCTCCTGGTATGTGGATGTGCTCACCCGCCTGGAAACTCTCCAAATCCCAAACTATAGGGATTTTATGGAGGCTTCCTGTAGTCATGGTCCATTACTAACCCCATGTTTAGCCCTTCTCCTCTCTCTGAAGGATGATGGGTGGTGCTGAACATTTTAAGCTTCTGATCATGGCTTGTTTTTTTTTGGTGACCAGCCCCCACCCAGGAACCATCGAATAGCCCACCCAAAGTCATCTTTTTTTTAAAAAATATATTTTATTAATTTTTTACAGAGAGAAAGGGAGAGGGATAGTTAGAAACATCAATGAGAGAGAAATATTGATCAGCTGCCTCCTGCACACCCCCTACTGGATATGTGCCTGCAACCAAGGTACATGCCCTTGACCGGAATCGAACCTGGGACCCTTGAGTCCGCAGGCCCACGCTCTATCCACTGAGCCAAACCAGTTAGGGCCCAAAGTCATCTTAACAGAACAAAAGGTGCTCCTATCACTTATGAAAAAGGGTTTTAGGAGCTCTGTGCCAGGAACCCAGGGACAGAGACCAATACTAGTATATATATTTTTCTAATTTCACAGCCTGATTACACAAACTCCCTCCATGGAGGGGCAGCCATTTGTCCACCTGCAATTGATCCTATTGTAGAGTTGGATTTACTTTCTCCTCCTCCCGCTGCCTCCCTCTGCACCTCTACTCATAAACGTACTGATGCCACTGTTAGGCATTGTCTAACACCAAGAAGCTCATGTTGCTATGAAGACCAAAGATGTATGCTAATAGGCCAGTGCCCATGGGGTACACTGGTCTTTCCTTGTACCCATTATCCAGGACTAGGTGGCCTTAACGCATGGTGGAACACCCTACTGCAGGCTTGGTTACTATGTGAGCTGAGAGGTACCACCTGTGGGACGTGCTGGTCTGCAGATGTGGAGCACGCTGAACCAGTACCAACATATGGTGCTAGTTCTCCTGGGGTCAAATATGTGAGCCTGAGAGTGAGTGGGGGGAGATTGGAATTGTACATACTTACCACCCATTGGGAGAACTGGATCCATTGAGAGATGCAAAACTGATTTATCTAAATAGGAGCTGAGACTGTCACTGGCCCCTGAGAAAACAAGTAATAAGGTGAATTACGGTATTGGCTGGGGTTTTGACCTTGACTATGAAAAAGAAATGGAGCCCTAACCGGTTTGGCTCAGTGGATAGAGCGTTGGCCTGCGGACTGAAGGGTCCCAGGTTCGATTCCAGTCAAGGGCATGTACCTTGGTTGCAGGCACATCCCAAGTAGGGGGTGTGCAGGAGGCAGCTGATTGATGTTTCTAACTTTCTATCCCTCTCCCTTCCTCTCTGTAAAAAAATCAATAAAATATATTACAAAAAAAAAAAAAAAAAAAAAAGAAATGGAGGCTGCTGTAAAGTAGAGTTGGGGAGAAATCGGGAGTGAGCCCAGGTTGGGTGGGATCACCTGTGATGCCTCCTTGTTCCCCTGGGTCTAGTAGTAAAAGTAAGTGGAGGATTTTTCACCCCTACATGGGTGAAAATACACCCAAGCGTTGTGATTCTTCAAGAATAAAGGTTTGAATCATGAATGAATCCTCCAGATGTGGTGCAGTAAGCACAAGGAACAAAGAATAAGTAGTGCCAGAGAGAAATACTGTCCAAAGAGGATCAACAGGATCCAAAGCCCCTTGGGTCTTGTGGAGGGTAGTGGTGGCTATACTGGGACAGTCAGAGGAAGCCTGGTCAGACCAGTCCAGGCAGTGCTAGAGTAATCCGTGACCCTGAGTTCTTCCAGCCTCTCTCCCCTCCTTCTCCAGTTCCCAGTGCCCAGCTGTCTTGTCCTGTAGGAAAGGACAGAGGCCACTGGCCCTAGAGAATAGTTTGGTCTGACTTCTGCCCTTCCCCACACTTTTTGAAAGCGGTCCATAGTGGTGTATCAGAGTTCAGGTCTGGCATCTGACCTGGATTCCAGTCCCAGTACAAATACTTACTAAGGATGTGTGTGTGTGCCATGTGCAAGTTACTTAGCCTTTCTGTGGCCTTGGTTTCCTCCCCTTTAAAGGGGGAAAAAGCATCTAACTCCTAGGAGTTGTTGAAATTAAATGTACAATTAAAGCCATAAAGCTTCTAGACTAAAACATAGGAGAAAAGCTTTACAATCTGGAGGCAGGCAAAGATTTCTTAGGCTGGACTAAGAAAGCAATAACAATGAAAAACAATTGACTAGACTTCATCATAATTTAAAACTGCTCATCAAAAGTCATCATTAAGAAAATAAATAGAATTGCCCAGCCAGTGTTGCTCAGTGGTTTGATTCCCCTCCAGGGTACATGCCCGGGTTGCGGGCTCAAACCCCAGTGGAGAGGTGTGCAGGAGGCAGCTGATCAATAATTCTCTCTCATCATTGATGTTTCTATCTCTCTATCCCTCTCTCTTCCTCTCTGAAATCAATAAAAAATATTTTTTAAAAAGAAAATGAATAGACAAGCCATAGAGTGGAAGAAAATATTTACAAAGCATACATCTTGGCAAGTGACTTGCTTCCAGAAAATATAAAGTCCTTGTAAAATTCAATGATATAAAAACAATTTTTAAATGGGCAAAAGAGTTGAATGGATATTTTTCAAAGAAAAATATGCACATAGCCAATAAGTGTGAGACAAGATATTCAACATTTTAGTCATCAAGAAAATGTAAATTGAAGCCACAACAAGATGCCACTGCACAACTCCTCAGAATGAAAAGATGAAAAGACCACCATTCCAGGTCATGGAGTACCTGGAATGTCCATATAGGGTTGATGGAAGGAAAAAATGGCTCAGCCACTTTGGGAAAAGATTCTAACCAATGTAATATGGCAAAGATGATAGAATGTCACTTCCATGAGTAGGTTACAGAAGACTGTAACTTCTGTCTTGCAACAGGCTCTCCCTATTGCCTTCCTGGCTTGCACCCTTTGATGAAGCAAGTGGCTGTGTTCAAGAGGTCCATGTGGCAAGAAACAGAGAGTAACCTTAGGTCAACAGCCAGCTGGGAATGGAGGCCCACAGTCCAACAACCCTTGAGGAACTGGATTCTGCCAACAACTGTGTGAACTTGGATGTAGATCTTTCCCGATCTCAGCCTTCGGATGCGAGCCTAGCCCTGGCCAACAGCTGCAGCCTTGTGGGAGGGCTTGAATCGGAGCGCCCAGTTAAGACGTACCCAGACCCTTAACTCACAGAAATCATGTGGTAATAAATGTGCTTTTCTAAATTGCTAAATTTGTGGTAATGTGTTACATAGCAATAGATTGCTAGTTATAGAACTATTCAGATATCTCATTTCTCTTTGATTTGACTCAGTTTTGGAAAGTAATAGTTTTCTAGAAATTTACCCATTTTGCCCACATTTTCAAGTATATCAGCATAAAATTGTTCATAATATCTTGTTTCTGTTTAAAGATTTGATTGTAAAATATAACTCACAAACAGAAAGTTGCATTAAATACAAATGCACAGTATAATGTATAATTATAAAACAAACATCTGTGTAATCACTGCCCAAATCAAGAAATAGACTATTGCCAAACACCACAGGAATCCTGTGTGCCCCTTCTCAATCACACCCCCTCCGTTCCTCTTAAGGGTAATCATTCTTGTATTTATGGAAATCTCTGCCTTGTGTTACAGTTTTACAGTTCTTTATAGTTTATCTACCCTTATACAATATAGTTTAGAGTTTTCTGGTTTTGAATTTTATACAAATGGTATGATTCCCTATGTACCTTTTATGTTTTGCTTCTTTTGCTTAGCACTGGATTTATAACATTAATCCATGTCATTTGTTTATTTTCATTGCTGTTTAATATTCCGTGGTATGATATAACAACATTTATTTATCTACTTTACTGTTGATAGGCATTTTGATTGTTTCCAGTTTGATCTACATAAATAATTCTCCTCTGAACACTTTTTAAAAATGTTTTTTTATTGATGAGAGAGAGAGATATCGTTGTGAGAGAGAGAGAGAGAGAGAGAGAGATATCGTTGTGAGAGAGAGACATCAATCAGTTGCCTCCCACATGAACCCTAATCGGGGGCCAAACCTACAACCTAATAATGTGCCCTGACTGGGAATCAAACCGCAACCTTTTGGTGTACAGGACAATGCTCCAACCAAGCCCCCCAGCCAGGCCTCCTTTGTTGTTGCTGTTTTTTAAAAAAATGTATTTTTATTGATTTCAGAGAGGAATAGAGAAGGAGAGAGATAGAAACATCAATGAGAGAGAATCATTAATTGGCTGCCTCCTGCACACCCACCACTGGGGTTTGAGCCTATAAATGGGCATGTGCCCTGACCAGGAATCGAACTGTGACCTCCTGGTTCATGGGTCGATGTTCAACCACTGAGCCATGCCCATCAGGCCTCCTTTGAACACTTCTGTACACATCTCCTGGTGCACAGTGCATGTACTTTTTGGGGCATTTTTCCAGCATGGTATTGTTGGAGCAAAGGTATAAGTATTTATACCACTTTACTGGAAAATGCCCAACTTGCCCCCAAAGTAGTTGGGCTAATCACCAGCAGGTATGAGAGTTCCCATTGCTTCACACCCTGTCACTACTGGTCTGTGAGACTTTTGAATTTTGCCCACCTGGTGTGTGTATACTAGTATTTCAGTATAGTTTTGCACTTTCCTGATTATTTCTGGAGTTAAGCACTCAGAGGGTGTTGGGGTTTCAAAATTCTACCCAAACGTCCCCACCCCATGTCTGGGGTCCCATTCCCTTCCAAATGGTGGGGCTGCTCATCTCATTGGCTCTGCATCCCTGGGATCCTGACAGTCAGGGCCCAGGCTTGGTCCTTTGCCATATATGTGCCCTGTAGCTACTAGAGAGCCAAGATCTCTTCAGAACTACCCTAGAGGCTTTCTGAAGTTCTGTCCTTGCATTGAGTCCCAAGGGCAAGGCTTTCAATCTCTTCTAAGCCCACGTGGATCCAGTGGGACCACAGACCCATCCCGTGTCTGTAAATTAACTGTTAGAATCTCCCTGCTCATTTCCTAACTCATGCAATGAGAGCTCTTAGGGGTGGCAGGGCCGAATGGAAGTCCCTGAACTACAATCTCACCACCATCAAAATAGCAAACCAAAGGCAATTCCACATCCCTAAAGAAATTTCAGAAATTAGTGCCACCATCAAAGATCTGAAATATGTACATGCGGTCATTCCTGCCAAGACTCAGTTTAACTCACCTACTTGGCTGGTGCACAAACCAGGTGGGCCTTGGAGAATGACCATAGATTACTGTGAAGTTAGGTGGGATGTCAATTGCAGTGGTGGTTCTAGACATGACATTTTTACTGGAACACATCAATACAACTTTGGGCCTGGTGTACATCTTTGATCCCAAATGATTCCTTTTCCATTCCACTAAGTAAAGATAATCAGAAATAGTTTGCCTTTGTGTATCTGGGACAGCAGTACATCTTCACTCTACGACCTCAGGGCTTTGTCTCCTGATTTCTGTCATATTATAGTCCAAAGGGACTTAGGCACCTTGCTATAGTTCACAACATTATGCTGGTCCATTATATTGATGACTTATGGTAATTGGGCCCACTGAGCAGGAAATCGCAAACACTTTAGATTCTTAGTAGAACATATGTGTGCCAAGGGAAGGGTAATAAATCTTACAAAAATTGAGAGGCATGTCATGTCAATAAACTTTTTGGAATATTCAGTGATCTGGGGCATGTTGGAATATCTCCTCTAAAGTGAAAGGCAATTGTTGAAACTTTATTGCCCACTACGAAGAAAGAAGCAGAATGTTGGATGGGACTCTGGATTTTTGAGGCAACATATAACATACTAGAGGCCCGGTGCACCAAGTTCCTGCACTGGGGGGCAGTCCCTCAGCCCTGCCTGCACCCGCTTGCGATCTGGGACCCCTCGCTCCTTACCACCCATCTGCTTGCTGCATCTGCCCCCTGGTGGGGAGGGACCTTGGGAAGGCTCCAGGGCGTGTCCGGCCTGTCTCTATCGGCCAGACCCCAGCAGCAAGCTAACCTACTGGTCAGAGCATATGCCCCCCTGGTGGTCAGTGCACATCACAGCGACTGGTCGGCCAGTCTACTGTCTGCCCCCCGGTGGTCCATGCACGTCATAGCAAGCAGTTGTGCTTTGATTGATTGGACTGCTGACTGGACGACCAGACACTTAGCATATTAGGCTTTTATTACATAGGATTTGTCAGTGCTGTTCTACCCATTTACTGGGAAACCCATAGGACTGCAAGTTTTGAGTGAGGCTGCAGCAACATAAGACTCTGCAGCAGGTCCAGACTTCAGAGCAAGCTGCCCTGTCACATGAGCTTTATGATTTGCAAGTGACTATGGCAGAAAAAGATGCTGTATGGACAAGTTCCAGTAGGAGTGTCACAGTAGAGTTATAGACCTTGGGGTCTGGGATTAATTTATGCCCTCTCTGTCAGTAACCAGTCTGCACTTAAAAACAGCTCCTGGCTCACAACTGGACACGTAGAGACTGAATACCTCACTGTGGGACAACAAGTGACCCATAGCAAGAACTGGATATTATCTGATCCATCTGATCATGCCATTGGACATGCACGGTAACATTCTGTTCTTTTTATTTTTATTTTTGGTAGCATTCTGTTCTTAAAGTGTGCATATGAGATCAGGTCTGCACAAGTCCAGAAGGTACAAGGAAAGTGCATGAGCAGGTGGATCAAATCCTTACTGTACCTACACTTACGACTTCACTGCTTCTCCCTTAACCCACATGTGGGGAAGTTGCTATGACCAGTTCACATGGAGGAAAAAGGACAGACATGACTTCTAAGTGAGTCTGTATGTTAGCACCTGCCACAAATGGACAACTACTGCCTTAAAGCCAGTCAGGCTGTCTCTAAAAGACAGTGATGAAGGGGCATCTTCTTCTAGTTATATAAATTATCAATTTTGCGTGAAAGAAAAGATGACCTAACTTACAGATCTACTTTGAGCAGCGGCTGGCAAATTGGCTGGCTGGTCAGAGACTTGAAAACACCAAGATTGCCCCGCCAATGTGGCTCATGGTTGAGTGTCAACCCATGCACCGGGAGATTCCCTGTTAAGATTCCCTAGATTCCCGATCAGGGCACATGCCTGGGTTTCGGGCTTGTTCCCCAGCAGGGGGCGTGCAGGAGGCAGCCAATTGATGTTGATGTTTCTCTTCCTCTCCCTTCCTCTCTCTCTAAAATCAATAAAAACATGTTTACAGATGAAATACCAAGATTGATGATGAGGAGGTCTAAGGGAAAGATATGGATGGACTGCTGGAAAGGGGTACAAGTGGTAAAACTCTTCTTAACCCACACAAATGCCTTGAGGGGTCATTTTGAAGGAGGCTCTCAATAATCAGGTGGGCAAATGTAGATGTCAACTTCTTTCACCAGGTACCCTGGTTCTTGCTCAATGGGCCCCCCTACAAAGCAACCATGCTGGCAGGGATAGGGGCTATTTATAGTGAGGTAGGCAGAATAATGACCCCCTAAAGATGTCCATGTTGTAATCTTTGGGACCTGTAAATATGATCTATTTTAATGGCACAGGGTGAATTAAGGTAGCAGATAGAATTAAGGTTCTAATCAGTTGACCTTAAATTATCTGGGTGGGCCTGATGTAATAACAAGGGTCTTTAAATGTGGAAGTCAGAGGCAGAGCCAGTGTCAGAGTGGAGTATGTGATGTGAGAAAGACTTGACTGGCCATGACTGGTTTTGAAGATGAAAGGAGGGCAAAAGCCAAGGAATACAGGCAGCCTCTAGAACAGGGGTGGGCAAATTTTTTGACTCAAGGGCCACAATGGGTTCTTAAACTGGACCGGAGGGCCGGAACAAAAGCATGGATGGAGTGTTTGTGTGAACTAATATAAATTCAAAGTAAAGTAGCGGAGGGGAGAGCAAGAGAACCGAATAGAACAGCCGGATCCGGCCCGCGGGCCGTAGTTTGCCCACGGCGGCCTAGAATCTGGAAAAGGCAAGGAAACAGATTCTCCTCTAGAGACTCCAGAAAGGAACACAGCCTGGCCAACACCTTCATTTTAGCCCTGTGAGATGCATTTCAGGCTTCTGATTTCCAGAACTGTAAGATAGATTTGTGTTGGTTTAAGCCACTATGTGGTGATTTATTACAGTAGCCATAGAAAACTGATATACAAAGGCTCAACACACTTCCCTTACCAAATCTGATCTGGCAACTGGAACTGCTGAGTGCCTAAGCTGCTGGCAGCAAAGACCAAGCTGTTTTCAATATGGTACCACTCCCTGGGACAATGGTTCTCAAAGTGGGAACCACGAACCCCTGAGGGTCCCCAAGATTCTTTCATGGGTTTTGTGAGGCCAAATCTACTTTCATACTAACACCAAGACATTCTTTGTCATTTTCACTGTCATTCTTTCAAGTGGACAGTGGAATTTTCCAGAGGCCACATGCGATGTGTACAACAGACTGAATGCCAAAGCAGATTTGAGAATCTAGCTGTCTTCTAGGAAGCCAGATTCTAGAGAGATTTGCAAAAATGTCACATAATGCCACTCTTCTCACAATTTTTGTTTTGAAGAAGTTGTTTTTCACTTAAAAGGTTATATTTAGCCCTGACCGGTTTGGCTCAGTGGATAGAGCGTCGGCCTACAGACTGAAGGGTCCCAGGTTCGATTCCTGTCAAGGGCATGTACCTTGGTTGCGGGCACATCCCCAGTGGGAGGTGTGCAGGAGGCAGCTGATCGATGTTTCTCTCTCATCGATGTTTCTAGCTCTCTATCCCTCTCCCTTCCTCTTTATAAAAAATCAATAAAATGTATTTAAAAAAAAATAAAAGGTTATATTTATATTAACCTGAAATGCATTTATTAGTTTTAAATAAATTAATATTTTAAAGCTTTAATTTCTTTTTTAAAATTGAATTTATTGGAGCAACAGTGGTTAATAAAATTATATAGGTTTCAGGTGTACAATTCTATAATACATCATCTGTATATTGTATTGTGTTCTCCACCCCAAGTCAAGTTACAGCTTTAACCTCTAATCCAGTAAAATACATGTAACCCACATAGGAAACCCTTTGTAATTTTTATGAGTGTAAAGGACTCCTGAGGCCAAAAATTTGAGAGCCACTGCTCTAGCGTGACCTGCTAGCTACCTATTGGCAGGCTGACCTCATTGCCCCCTTGTTTCATGAAAGGAATGGTTTTTATTACCTCATGGCAACAAATATGTATTCCAGATATGGACTTCCTTCCTGCAATGCTTCTGCACCATCACTTCTGGACTTTCCAGAATACCTGATTCATCAAGATGCTACCGCACATGCCTATCTTCATTATAGGGTGAAGGGCATATGGTCTCCCTGCTGAACACACTGGACTTACAATGTGGCCTGTCACTCAGAGCTGTTGACTAGACAGTCAGTGCCAGCTGGGAGACACCACCTGCAAGGCTAGGTTATTGACGGCCAGGATGCAGTACATGCTTTAAATCTGGGGTGGGGAACCTTTCTTCTGCCAAGGGCCCTGGACTGAGGACTGAGGGGCAGGCCCAAGAGCAAAGGACTGAGGGGCAGGCCCAAGTGCAAAGGACCAGACGGCCCAGCATCTGTGAATGGGAGAGGACCATGATTGGATTTGGGGCCACGGTTACAAGGGACCACGGTGTAGAGATGGGAGTGGCTCTTCTCAGTATTTTTCCAAGTAACCTACTGGAGAAATTTTTACTTTCCATCCCCTCAACTTTGTGTTCAGTGGGTCTGGAGTCCTTGGAGCCCAAAGGAGGAATGCTTACTTCCCCCAGAGAACACAGATATGGTTTCTTAAACTGGAAGGTCTTCCCACTGGTCTTTTGTTGTTTTTGTTGTTAATCCTCACCAAAGGATATTTTTTCCATGGATTTTTAGAGAGAGTGGAAGGGAAGGACGGAGGTAGGGGAGAAAGAGAAACATTGATGTGAGAGACACATCAATTGGTTGCCTCCTACACACACCCTGACCAGGGTTGGGGATTGAACTCACAAACCAAGTATGTGCCTTTGACCGAGAATCAAACCTGCGACTCTTTGGTGCTGACGCTCTAACCACTGAGAAACACTGGCCAGAGCCCCACTGGTCATTTTGAGCTTTTGTTACTGAACCAAAAGCCAGAGAGGGGTTATCAACTGTACCAGAAAGGCTGGCTAATCTGGATGACCAGAAGGAAAATGGAGGGTGGGCAGGAAGGCTATGTCTGTATCCAGGATTTACTGGGTGCCTCTCAGATCTCCCAGTACAACTATGACAGTTATCAGGAAGCTTCGCAACCTGACAAACCTAAGATCAATAAGAGCCCGAATTGCCTAGGAATAAAGGTTTAGGGCACCCCACCAGGTAAAGAACCCAGTAAGTTAAGTGCTGGCCACTGGTAAGAGGAACATGGAGGGGGTGGAAGGACCACGCATGATTGCTCACTTAGCCTGTGACCAGATACAGCAGGGGGCGCTGTAGCAGGTTTTAGTTATTTCTCCCTCCTGTCTCACTGAAAGAGCCTTAGTGATGACTAAAGTTTTAAACTTGGCTCAAGGTGAGAATGACTGAAGGATAAGGTTGTGGTCAATGAGACAAACAGGTCCTGTTGGAAATAAACTTTTTTTTCCTTCCATTTAAAAAAACTGAGGTGAAACTCATCCTATAAAGGGTAATATGCAAATCGACCGAATGGCGAATGACCAGTTGCTACGACACACACTGACCATCAGGGGGTAGATGCTCAATGCAGGAGCTGCCCCCTGGTGGTCAGTGCGCTCCCACAGGGGGAGCACCACTCAGCCAGAAGCTGGGCTCACGGCTGGCGAGCACAGCGGCAGTGGCGGCAGCGCTAAGGATGTCCAACTGATGGCTTAGGCCTGCTCCCCGCCTAAGCCATCAGTCGGACATCCCCCAAGGGGTCCCAGACTGTGAGAGGGCACAGGCAGGGCTGAGAGACCCCCCCCCCCCCCACCCAGTGCTTGAATCTCGTGCACCAGGCCTCTAGTATAACATAAAGAGAACCATTTTAAAGTGAACCATCAGTGGCATTTAGTACCTTCACAAAGTTGTGCAAGCATCACCACAATCGATTCCCAAAACTTTTTCATCACCCCAAATTGAAATTCTATAGCCATAGGGACATGAGCTTTGCATCTAATGGACAAGAGTGGATGGTGGGGGACCCAAGAAATCGCTCTGCTCGGATACCCTGCTCCCCTCTATGCCCACTCTTCTCTTGCTCCATTTACTGGAAGGCTGACCCGTGTGGACTGAACTCAGTGAAACCACTCAGAGGCCTCTCATTCTGGCTTCCAGCTGGGTCTGGCCAAGGAGAGGCATCAGCAGGATTCAAGTCAGAATACTTGTCTGATGGGCCCCTGCCTGGCAGGGGCTGCGTTCTGCTCCCCAGGGCTGCAGCTCCAGCAGGGCAACCCCCTCCTTGGTCACAGCTCTCTCCTTTACCCTTCAGGTATAGAGGTGGTACTGGCTTCCTGCAGGGTGAGCTCCCTGGGTCCCTCCCTGGTGGGTCCCCTGCCCACACCCCTGTAAAGGATCCCTTAGTTGAAGGCTCTTCAGTATCCTTTGAGCAGACTGTCCGTTTCTTGATGGGACACCAACTAATACAGAAATAGCATGGTCCTGCCCTACAGTCCTTGGCACTGAATACTTCAGATTTCGTGGATCAAATCAGCTCTGTACAGAGGTCCCAGGCTGGGCAGAGATGCTTCCTGGACAGCCCAGGTTCCAAGGAGCCAAGGCCCCACTGCCCTCTGGTGGGCAGAACTTCAGCTGAACTAAGCGCACTCTGGGCACCTGCACTGTGCTGAGCCTGTCACACACCGGAGCACATTGCATTCAGGGGCTATTGTCCCCCCTTACAGGTGAGAACCTTTTCACTGCCCTTAGTATAAACCAAAACCCTAACCGTGGACGGCAGGGCCCTTCTTTGCCTCCCCTGCTTCACCCTGACCCAGCCACACTGGTCTTTTTGTTAGATCCTAGGGTGCTCGCTGTGCAGCGCCCAGTGAGAATACTTGGGAACTCTCTAAAACAGTCGTCACCTGGTTAACCTCAGCTCATTCTTAGGATATCACTTAGGAAAGGCCTCCTCACCACCCCCGCCTCTCATTCACAAACACGTTGGGTTTGCCCTGGTTTATATGAATGATGAATCTGCTCTTCCCGAGGCTGAAGGCACCGGGGGCCGGAAGCGCACTGCTCTGCTCACGGCGGTGTCCCTGATGCCTGGCACGCAGCAATAACCACAGCAGCAGCTGACGGGGCCTAAGTGTTTCTCTGTACCAGCCACTGAGCTAAGCCTTTCAGGTCCCCAGGCCACCCTATGCCCCAAAGTCCCTTGTTCCCAGGAAACAGCCCTCGACTCTATTAAAAACTCATATGGATTTATTAGAATATGAAAAAAATTTGGTTTCTTCTGTACAGGCGGCAGAGCAGCAGCAGCTGTGGTGGCTTTGAACATGGTTGTCACGTCACCCTTGCATGGTGACTCCTGCCCGAAACAGCACTTGCATGGAGGGGGACAGATGAGCACCCGCTGCCCAGTCCACTGGGAAGAGGGACTCTGACTATTGCACGATCCTGGGGGAGTGCCCCGGGGAGGACAGACACCACTCCCCCTGGGCCTGGCCATGGTAGCAGTGGGGATGGGAGTGTGTGCCTGGGAGCAAAGGCCCCTGGGAGCCTAGGACTCTGCCCACCCACCAGCCCCGGCCGGGTGGGCAATGCTCAGGGGAGGTCTGCTCCCCTGAGGACTGGGCTCCACAGCCAGCTGGGTGCGGGAACCTAAGAGGGAGAGGTTCTTAGGGCCGATGGGAGGGATGAGAGAAAGGCCAGCAGGATGGAGGGGCAGGCCCAAGAGCAAAGAACCAGACGGCCCAGCATCTGTGAATGGGAGAGGACCATGATTGGATTTGGGGGTTCACTTCTGAAATCAGGGTCTTGGGGCCACAGTTACAAGTCCAGGAGGCAGAGGACCGACTTGGGGAGTGTTGAGCAGACAGGCCCAAATGAGGGGGATTCTCTGGAGGAGGGCCATGGTTTTGTTCAGCCAGGGGCTTTGAAAATATTTTAAAAACAGGAATGGCCTCTGTGCAAACAGATCATACATGGAAGCGGGACAAACAAAATAGATAAAAGGCAGCACTGTCTGGAGCCCCTGAAGGCCTCTCTCCTGACACCAGCCGCCGGAGGGCTCACTGGTCCCTGCTGGAACAATCTGGAAAGCTGAGTTACTCACGGTCCAAAGCGCCCCAACTCCACACAGAGAAGCTCAGAGGTGCAGCTCTGAGAAAGGGCGTCATGGTCGCTGGCCAGGATGACAAAGCTGGCAGGAGGGTGGGTCAGATATCTGCTCCCCCGCACCTTTCCTCCGTTAACGAAGGGCCTGGCCTAGGCCAAGAGAGGCCTGGGCCCCTTCCCTTCCCAGGTGGGACCCAGGCTGAGCCAGAGGCTCTTTGGTTAGAAAGTAAGACTGGTTTGCATGAGGAGGGTGATGGAGGAGGAGGGGGCACCGAGGTCTGGGAAACTCGGAGGCCCTCCTCTGGGGATGGGAGAGAGTCTGCCTCACAGCCCAGCAGTTCTGCCGAATGGATGGGAAAGGCAGTTCTGGTGGTGGTCGCGGGGGGTGCTTCCCAAGGAGGCAGGGGGAAGCCGTGCTGGGCCCAGCTGCCATGCAGGTCAGGAAGGAGGGGAGGCCCCCCAGCTCCCAGCAGCCCCTGCTCTGGTGGGAGAGTCTTTGGTGGGACAGGCATGGCCCACTGGCCCCAGCGCTACTGCCCCTTGGGGATGAAAGGCTCTCCCTCCCCAGGCTCAGGGTGGGGGCCTGGGTCGCTGAGGCAGCGCTGTATCCTCTGGGAGCCAGGGCTGTCACTGGGCCCAGAGGTGAAGACATCGTCAGTGCCAGGGGAAGAGGGCTCCTTGGTCCGTATCACGATGCCCCCGTCATCATCCTCCTCATCGGCCACCCTGGGGTCCCGGTTCAGTCCGAGGACCTTGTCCTTCAGCTCCTCATTCACCAGGTCCACAGACTCGGGCGACTGCGGGGAGGCGGGGTCGATGGTGATGACTGGCAAGTCGGCCTTCGGCTCATAGGCCAGCGGGTCTGGGGACCAAGAACAAGGCACAGTTGGCTTCTGCCCGAGCCCTGAGAAGCAGGCGCCCCACCTCAGCCCGTGCCAGCCGCTCCCACAGAGCCCCTGCGAGCGCAGCAATCCTGGTGTCTTGGAATTACTCCTCGTGGGCCTTTATGAACCCTTATCAGACAGTCTATCACCCCTGTCTGGGACCTCAAAGGTAGGACTGTGTCCCTCCCCTCTCACCCGGGGCTCCCATATGTGTTCCCCGTCAGACCAAGAATTAGGGCTTCTTTCCGAATCACTGACACCCCAGGGACCCAGGCCTGAGAGAAGGTCCGCCCTCGCTTCCTCCACCTGCTAGAGATCCCAATGGTGCAGACCCCTCCAGCCCCCCTGCCAGGCACCCAGCTTCCTGCACAGACTTCACCGTCAGCCCACGTGGAGCACCTTTGTCCCCGGGGAGGGCAGCAAGGCCACCCCCCACCTCCACCGGATGTAGAAGGAGCTCAAGACTTGGGGGGTCAGTGAAGGAGAAGCCTGTCCTCCCCACTGGCTCTGTGAGGCCCTGAGCGCCCAGCCGCCAGGCGCCTCACCAGGCACCCTGGGCCCTGCCTTACCTGAGCCGATACGGGCCCGAGACATGGTGGGTGAGTCCAGTTTGTGGGCCGGCACTGTCAGGTAGTTGTTGATCTGACAGAAAGAGCAGACAGGTGTGAGCTCAGGCAACCCCTCTGCTGGCACCGGAGGCTGCTGACCACAGGCGTGCTTGGGCACCCGCTCCCTCCTGGCAATTCCTCATTAGGCTGTGCCATGCTGGCACTTCAGGGGTTCCTGAGGGCTTGGCCCAGGCTCCCCTCAAGCTATGCAATCTCCTGGGTGGCCCTGAACCTGCACTACCCTGCCTTTCCCATGGTGACCCTGTCCCAGTCTAGCTCCAGCCACACCTACCCGCGAGGTACAGATCCATAAAGTCAACTCAGGAGTGGACACCCGGGTCCTGGATGGCCCCCAGGCATCTCAATGCAACATGTTGGAAATGAACTCAGTTTCTTACCTCCTCTCATAACCTTGTTCCTTTCTTGGCTTCCCCTGTCACAGCCACCACTCCCCCCTACCCCAATCAGAAGGCTAGACGTGACCCCTGACTCCGCTTCCTCTTCCTTCAGCCCACCTCAAACTGATGATCAAGTCTTACTAGCTCCCCCTCCTAAATGCCCCTTGAGCCCGGCTGGTGTTACTCAGTGGCTGAGCCTTGACCTATGAACCAAGAGACCCATGGTTTGATTCCCGGTCAGGGCACATGCCAGGTCTGCAGCTCGATCCCCAGTAGGGGGTGTGCATGAGGCAGCCAATGGATGTTTCTCTCTCATTGATGTTTCTGTCCCTCTTCCCCTAGCCCAGTGGTCGGCAAACTCATGAGTCAACAGAGCCAAATATCAACAGTACAACGATTGAAATTTCTTTTGAGAGCCAAATGTTTTAAACTTAAACTTCTTCTAACGCCACTTCTTCAAAATAGACTCGCCCAGACCGTGGTATTTTGTGGAAGAGCCACACTCAAGGGGCCAAAGAGCTGCATGTGGCTCGCGAGCCGCAGTTTGCCGACCACTGCCCTAGCCCTTCCTCTCTCTCTAAAAGTCAATAAAAACATATTAAAAAATAAATAAATGTCTCTTGAATCTACCCACTCCTTTCCATCTCCCCCTGCCACCACTCTAATCTGGGCTGCCTCCACCCCTCCCCGTCACTCCCTTACATAGAACCCTTCATGGCTCTCCATGCTTGTAGAATAAAGCCCCAACCTTACTCCATTATCAATCTTCCCTGAAAGCTGAACCCTCTGTTTCCTTTTTAAAATATTATTATTTTTAATTTTTTACATTTTTATAAATTTCAGAGAGGAAAGGAGGGGAGAGCTAGAAACATCAATGATGAGAGAAAATCATAGATTGGCTGCCTCCTGCATACCCCTTACTAGGGATCGAGCATGTGCCCCTGACTGGAATCAAACCTGGGACCCGTCAGTCCACAGACCAACACTCTATCCACTGAGCCAAACCAGCTAGGGCTGAACCCTCTGTTTCTGGAATGCGCCACATTCTGTGATCGGGAACTTATGCACATGTTCTTCCTTCTGCCTGGACCTTCCTTTGCCCACACTCCCCCCATCATGGCTCTGATTCCTAAACTTACCCCATGCCCTCCCTGCTCAAGGTGCTCAGGGCCCCTCCCACTTCCTGTCCTACATGGGCCTCTGCATGAGAAGTTCTGTAAGGGAGGGACTGGGCTGACTCACTCGGATTCATAGAGGCTTAGCACTTAAAGACCACTCAACAAATGTTTCCTGAATGAATGAATGAATGAATGAATGAATTAGGTGTGCCTTGCTTTGTGATTCTGGGCACCTGTCTTTCCCCTGGGCCTTAGTTTTCTCACAAGAAAGAGGGGAGTCAAAGCACAGATGCCTGAGGATATGATGAGGGGCCTGGACTCTTCACTGCTCCTAGCGGGGAGGAAACCTTTCTGGAACCTGCCCTGGGCTCAGCTTTCAGCTTTTGAAACAGGTGGAGAAGGCAAAGAAACAACACCCCCAAATCAGAGCGTTCTATCTGCAAAAGGGCTTAGTGGCAGGGTGCAGGGAGAGGAAGAGCCCAGACAGAGGAAGGAGCCACTCCAGTCCCGGACGCACCTTCTGTTCCAATTGCCGGGCCTTCTGTCTCCGGAGCAACATCTGGTTCCAGGCCTCCTCGTAGGGGTCTGCCACCAGTGTGTGTCTGTTGTAAGACCGAAGCTGCGGAAGGAACAGCTGTCAGGCAGGGCAGGCCCTGGACAGGTGTGGGGCAGGGCTGGAGCCGCCAGGGGGCAGAGGGGCTCCTGTCCTGGAGGGGGGTGGGCGGGGAGCAGCCCCTCACCCGCTGCCTGGTCTTCTGCAAGTTGTTCCTCAGAATTTTGCGAATCTCCTCTTCCTTGTCCTTGGAGAGTGCTGGCAGGATGCGCTCAGCAGGCAGGTTCTTGGGGTGGATGTTCCTGGGACAACACGACACAGGTTAGGTCCTCAAGAAAATTCCTGTGACCCTGCAGGCTTCCGGGCTGGGCCAGAAGGAAGTCACTCAGGGGAAGGCCTGGGGGGGGGGGGGGGGCGGCGGGCAGAGCCTCAGGCCCTCAGTGTGGCCCTGCAGCTCTCCCAGCCCTGACAGGATGACAGAGGGGCCTTGCTCACCACCCCAGCACCAGCGTGGCCTGCTCTAGGGTGGTGTTGAGGGGTTAGTGTGGGTGCAGAACCTGCCAGGTTGGCCATTAGCACTCACTGCATGGAGACGGTGGAGACAGCAGAGGGGATCTTGCCCATGCCACCACTTTCCACCAGCTCGATAGCCTGCTTCATCTCCATCTTGTGGTAGAAAGCGATGAGCTGGGGCTCCTTGGAGCGCTCACCGGCTATCAGGCACTTCTTCACATACTTCTTGTTAAACCGGTTGAGCCTGGTGGGAGAAGGGAAAAGGTGGATGGAGCCAGCTCCTCGGGGTGGGGTGACACCCAGGCCCTGGGAGACCCTTACCTGCCCCTCCCCACCCACGTACCCACCAGGCCTGCCACCTACTTGTCCTTCCAGTGGTGGTGGCCGTAGTGGCCACAGATGTCCTCGATGCCTGTCAGAAGGTGGTCCAGGAACTGAAACGGGCCCAGGGCCAGGTCAAGCCTCACTACTGGGCTCTTTCCCTACCAAGACTTCTGAAGAGGCCCCCCCACCTTCAAAACTAGTGCTTCTCTGCTCAGATTAGCCCTGTAGTTCCAGAAGCAGCCAGGAGGTGGTGCCCATACCGCACTCATCCTGAACCCCATGGCATCTCAAACCCTCTGCCGCTGAGGCATGGCTGAACTCCCTTCTCTGAACCCACCTGTGCCTGATGCTCCCTCCTCAGGCTCCCAGCTGCTCATACTACACCTCCCTTTGACCTGTGACCTCAAGAGGCTTAAGGACCACCTGGTCCTGGGATAAGGGTCAAGGCATGGACTCAAGGACTAGCTACTCCCCCAACTTTCTCCTGCAACCGAGGGCCCAGCGTCCAGTACCTGCGTGTGGATCTCCTCGTTGATGGAGCGCTTCGTTTCTTGCTTTTTCTTCACAGCCAAAAGGTCTACCAGGGGCCGAATGGTCATACCCTAGGGGGCAGGTGGGTGTCAGGCCTCCAGTTCTCCTATCCTGACAGGGAGGCCATGCAGCCTCCCATCTCCCCGGGGTCCCCTGGGCTGGGATGCCCTCTGCTCCAAAGCCCCAATATCTCAACCTCCTTGTGAGCATTTCTATAAAGGCAGGTCCCCAAGGCCTCCTCTTCCTGAAGACAGTCAGAGGTCTGAGAGCCCACCCAGCCACATGACTCACACTGGTCATCTAGCCCAGGCCAGGGGGTCAAGGGCCTGGGTTTAAGTGTGGGCTCCACCACAGGCATGTTCTGCAACCCCAAGGAAGGCTAATGGGGAGAACCACCTGGGCTCTGCCTCCCTGGCAGGACTGTGGCCAACGGGCACCGAGTCACGGCAGCAGCAGCTAATTGAACTACACCCTGCCATGTGCCAGAGCCAGTTGTGTTTTACTAGTATCAGCTCCTTAACACCTACAGCAACCATAAGAGGGAGGTTCTTTCACTGTCCCCATTTTACAGATGAGGAAACCGAAGTTCAGTGGTTCAGTAACTTTCTAAGGTCTCACAGAAGTAGTAGAGCTGGATTCAAACCACCCCAATGCTGCCTTCATTGAAAACGGACTTGATAAGCCATTAGCATACACAACTGCAAAGGCAAGGTGATAACATATTTTTGAATGTAAGCAGGCAGGAGGACAAAAGAGGCAGCCTCATCTCCTCTTAAAGGACAGGAAATAAGTGCCGCCCCAAGGTTTCCTCTGCGTTTCCTTCTCCTGGGCAGGAATGATGCTTGCCAGGATAGTATCCAGGAAAGAGGAGGGATGGCAGGGACACGGAGGCCCAGTGTTTTCTCACTTGTCCAAGGTCACAGGTCAGGTAAGGTGGATTCACATAATCCCAGGCTGGGCTTGCTTGGGGACTAGAAGCAGGGTCGGGGAGGGCTCTCAGCTAAGCCTGGGTCATTCAAATGACAGAAACCACTGGCCAGCAAGCGGGAAGGATTCTTCAGGATCATCTAGTCCAGTCCCCTCACTTCAAAGATGGGGAGTGAGAGCCAGAAATGGGAGGAGGGTCTTTCCCAGGGTCATGCAGACAGCAGAGCTTGGGCTGACTCCAGACCTCCTGCTGCCTGGTTCAGCAACCTTTCCAATTCCCTGTGTTCCCATTTTACAGATGCAGAAACAGAGACCCTAGATATTAAGTCACTTTCCTAAGGCCCTAAATGAGCATCGTGGGCCTGCTAACGATACCTACTTCTCTCCCACTGGGTTCCTAAGTTAGGCAGCATTCTCACTCCTCTATATTCCGATTGGTCACTTCACAATGACTCATCACAATTCCCCCTTAACAACTGAGGAAACTGAAGCCCAGGAAGGAGGAGTGGCTCGCCCAAGGTTGTGAAGCAAGTTATTGGTGGAGCTGGGACTAGAACCCGTGGCCCCCTCGTGGGTCACGTGCTCCCTCTTTCCACTGGCTGAGTCGGGTCCCCGGGCAGGGCTGCTCCACCCAGTCCAGCACCTGCACAAAAACGGTGAAGAAGATGACGGTGATGATGGCAGTGAGGAACAGGTCGCACATGGGGAAGTGCTTCTTGTCCAGAAGGTATCCCAGGGAGAAGGCGATGGCCCCTCGCAGGCCCCCGTAGGCGATGATGAACTGGTCCTTGGGCGTCAGCTTCACGATGCGGAACTTGTTGATGAACCAGGTCAGGCCCAGCACACCTGCCAGGGCGGAGGAAGAAGAGGGGTCAGGCTGTCTCCAGCCCCTCCGGGCTTCCTCTATCTGGAGGAAGCCTCCACTGGTAAGCTCCCCCCTCCCCACCCCCAGTTCACTCATTTCCTAGGCCCCTCAGCCCAGGGTGCTACGACTCTCTCAATCCAAGAGCTGGGTGGATTCTTTTTTTTTTTTTTTAAATATATTTTATTGATTTTTTACAGAGAGGAAGGGAGAGGGATAGAGAGTTAGAAACATCGATGAGAGAGAAACATCGATCAGCTGCCTCCTGCACACCCCCCACTGGGGACATGCCCGCAACCAAGGTACATGCCCTTGACCGGAATCGAACCTGGGACCCTTCAGTCCGCAGGCCGACGCTCTACCACTGAGCCAAACCGGTTTTGGCGCTGGGTGGATTCTTAAGGGGATCCCCAACCTGGATGTACTGTAGAGACATCAAAGAGGCCTCCAGTGGCCGAAGGTTGGGAGGAGGATGGGGAAGAGATGAAACAGGGTGATAACTATTAAATAAATATGACAGGTATATGGGTCTACTTTTCTTTTCTCTGGTTTGAGATTTGCCATAATAAAAAATTACACAATGCAGAGGTCTGGGTCCAACCTCAACCCTCAGAATCTGTGGAGGACGAAGCACCCGATTGAGGGGTTTTAAAACAGTGCACCAGGGAACTGTGGTGCCATCAGGCTCGGGCCTAATCTCGGAGAGGAGTCAGTGAGACCCAGGGTGAGCAAGCAGCAGTCACCGGGGGAGGTGTGTCTGGAAAGTGTAAGCACCCGAGGTCCCATGTGCCGCCCCAGTGGCAGCCTGCACGCAGCTCTGCAAGTGCTAAAGTCATCTGCGCCGTGGGACAGCACGGGGACACTCCCGACCCGCTGTGTGCGCCTTAGTTCCTTCCTCAGACCCAACAGGCCCAGAACCGCAGGGTCCCTGAGGTCCCTCCACTCTGACACACCCTGTCTCCCCAGAGATCAGACTTGTTCCCCAAGGGCTCAGCACAGCCTCAGCACTGCGGAGAGGAGGACTGGGGAAGCCCTGCCGTCCGGCTGTGCTGGGAACAGCCAGGCACCAACCCTGACACGCACGTGCACACGCGCACACACCCCTCCCCACCCACACACACACCTCTCCTCCCCCTCCCTCCCTGGCTCCGGCCCGGGACCTCACCCAGCACTCGGGCGATGAGGCAGAAGAGCAGGGTGCTGATGACAAAGGTCCAGTTCCAGTGGTGGGAGCCGGCCACGGTGGAGACACCGAGGAAGATGAAGATGAGGGTCTCACTGACACTGCTCCACATCTTCAGAAAGTACTTGATGGTTGTGTGGGACTTGTGGGAGATGTTGGCCTCCACGTAGGGGCGCATCACTACTCCCGAGGCAATGAGTCTGGGGTGGGGAAGAGCAGGGTTCAGGGTTCGGAGCCGAGCTGCACCCTCCCAGAGCCCCTCTGCTGCCGGAGGCTGACAGCGGTCTGTTTGCTGAGCTCCTCTTATGGGCTTTCCACACCTGCTCTCAGTCCTCTTAACCCCGCGTATTCTGGTACTCCATAAGATGAGGGAAACTAAGGCGCCTGCCCACCGTCACACTGCGGGCGAGTGACAGAGCTAAGACACAAACTAAGGTCTGACCAACTCCAAAGCCTGTGCCTTGTCCCCGATGCCACGGTGCCTCTCTGCCTGCCTCACAGGAATCCATTACACCTGTCCGTGGCCTGGGTTTATTCCCTCACCTGGGCTCTACTGGCCCAGCTTTCTCACTCTCAGCCCGAATCCCGCCACCCAGCTCCGCCTCTGCACTTCCAAAGTCCTCCCCTACTGGGAACACCTCTGCATCTCCCTCTCTGACTTCAAGACCCAGCTGAGGCCTCAGGACCTCCAGGACTCCTCCCTTCAATTGAAGCCTTGGGCCTCCTTGCTGGGGCTGCTGAGGGGAACAGCGACAACCAAGGGGCTTCCTATGAGACAAATGAGGGCAAAAAGCAGCAAGGCTGGACTTCCCAGAACTTTGAAAGTCAGTGCTTCCAGGGGTGGTCCCAGGGCCTGGAGCTCATCTCCTGCCTGGAGTTGGAGGCTGAGCCCTGGGGAGCCCCCTGTGACCCTACAAGCCCAGGGAATCCAAGTGGGTGGCCTCCCCGTGCCACGCCCAGACTCACGCCATGATGCCTGACAGGTGGAAGAGCTCAGCTGACAGGTAGGCCATGTAGCTGTAGAGGAAGACGAAGAGCGGCTCGATGACACGAATGTGGGCAGTGAATCGGGAGGTGAAGGCCGCGATGACCCCGTAGACCACGCCCACAAAGACCCCGCCCAGGGACACCACGAAGAAGCTCAGGAAGCCGAGGACGATGTCCACGATGCCCACGCGGTCATAGTTGGCAAACTCCTCAAAGAGGTGATACAGGACCTGCAGAAGGTAAGCAGGCTGGTGGGCAGGAGGGCGGGGTCCTGCCCCAAGGCTCCCTGGGGTCAGACCAGTGTGATCCCATCCCCTCCAGTGACCATGGCCACAAGAAGAGGCCACATGGTAACAGAGAAGCCCGAGTGCCCAGCAGGTGCTCTGAGGGCCTTGCTTGGGCCCTGCAGTGCCCAGCTGGTTATGAGCACGGGCTCTGAAGCCCACCTGCTGGGCTGGGCTCTGGCTCGGCTACTCCCTAGGGTAGCCACGAGGCAGATTATTCTGTCTCCCTGTGCTAGTTTTCTTCTCCGCAAAGTAGGGGTAATAGGACCAACCTCACAGGGCTGTTGTGAGGATTAAACTAGTTAATAAAGGCAGAATGCCCAGATCTGCGCCAGTGACAGTGTTAGCTGCGCCTGGCACTGCTCTGTGGGCCCCTCTCACTGTGTGGTTTGGGCAGATCCTGACCCTCCTTCAGCATAAAGCAGGGAAGGTTCAGACAATGAACTACAACAGGACTTCTTAACCTCTGACACTTTCTGAAAATACATGTGGCCAGGCCGTCCCTGCTTGGACTCTCTGCCAGGGGTGGGGGGCGGACAGAAATCGCTACTCAACAAGCTCCCCAGGTGGTTGTGATGAATAGCCAAGTTCAGATGCTACGAATGACAGGTTCTCTAAGGCAACCCACCTCCTGGACTGGGAAATAAACAGTCATTATAGCACTTTTGTCAGATGTTTAAGTGGCACTTCAGACACTGTAGAGCCCTTTGACGATGGTCACCCTGCTTGACGCACAACAGCCCTGAGGTAGGTGGGCCACGGGTGCCTGCCCCCTCGCTAACGAGGCTCAGAGCGGCGAGGCAACTTGCCAGAGCGCCCCGAGCCCAGGGCAGCAGAACTGGGCCCAGAACTTGTTCCCAAGCAGGTTCATCTTTGAGGTTCTGGGCCCTCTCAGGTGCTGGGTCCCTGACCTGTTCCTAGACAGGTGTCAGGAGACTGGCTGGGAAGTTTCCAGACAAGGGGGCTGCTAAGGATCCCTGAGAGGGGACCCTCCAAAGCTCCTAGCACCTGGGCAGCAACTGGAGGCAGGGAGGGGCTGAGGACTTGCTCTGAGACTGAGCAGCTCAGAGGCAGCCTTCAGGTTTCTGTCTGGGAATCGAGGCACTCACATCACACCCAGAGCCCCAGAAAGGGCCCGAGCTGGGAGTCAGGGCAGGTCAGCAGCAGACGGCAGGTACGTTCTCAGCCCTGGGCTACCTGAACTCACTCCCAGCCTGGAGATACTCATGGGTCCTCAGGGTATACTGCCTGGGCCAATGGGGTGGGCAGAGAGAACAAGCCCTCCTTTCTGGCCTGGCATTACTGTCACTGGGACTAGGGAGGCAGTGTAGCATAGTGGTAAGCATCTGGGCTCTGGACTCAAGACTGTGTAGATTTGAACCTTGGCCACATCAGTTATCAGAGAATGTGACCTTGGATGAGTTAGGTAACCTCTCAGTGCCTGAGTTTCCTCACTAAAAAAATGGGCAGAGCCTGGCTGGCATGGCTCAGTGGTTGAGCATTGACCTATGAACTAGGAGGTGAAGGTTCAATCCCCAGTCAGGGCACATGCCCGGGTTGCGGGCTCAATCCCCAATGTGGGATTGTAGGCAGCCTATCAATGATTCTCTCTCATCATTTTTTTTAAAAAGATATATTTTTATTGATTTTTTTACAGAGAGGAAGGGAGAGGTATAGAGAGTTAGAAACATCAATGAGAGAGAAACATCGATCAGTTGCCTCCTGCACACCTCCTACTGGGGATGTGCCCACAACCAAGGTACATACCCTTGACTGGAATCGAACCTGGGACCTTTCAGTCCGCAGGCCGACGCTCTATCCACTGAGCCAAACTGGTTTCAGCATCTCTCTCATCATTAATGTTGCCATCTCTCTCCCTCTCCCTTCCTCTCTGAAAAAAACTTTTTAAAAATATATACACATATATTTTTAATGGGCATAACAACAGCACCCACCTCATGTTTCTGTGCAGATTAGATGAGGCAATGCATATTCAGACAGGAAGTGCTCAATGAACGCCAGCGGTTACTACCACCACTGCCACTGCTGTGGTGAGGTGTGGCATGGGCCCAAGGTGGCCAGACTGAGTGTCTACCTGACACAACCACGCCCCACTGCTCTCTGGTAGTGCCAACCCAACACCCAGATCCAATGGGAGGACTTCATCTTTGGCACCCAGTGGATTCAGACATTCGTGAGTGTGACTCCTGTAAGAACCCTGCAACCCATTACAGATGGAGAAACAGGCTCGTGTGGGGACTCCGGGCGAGAGGGGGTGCTAAAAGAGGCCAGGACCACGGCCTGCCTGCTTAAGCCAGGCTGTTGCTCTGCCAGCCTCATGAGGAGCCGAGGCGGGGGCGGGGGAAGGAGAGGAAGCCAAGGCTGTCAGCAGCCGGCCACCACTGTCTGCCTCTTCTTTAAGGTGCAGCTTCCTGAGGTGCTGGAGGTGGAGAAGAGGGGGTGCATGTGCAAGCATGCAGGGGTGCACATGTGCCCTTGTGTTTTCCTGTGTGTGCAGCTACTGAGGGGCCCATCTGGGAGGTGGGATGTTTTCACAACACAATGTGAGTTGCACATACACGTATCTGTTTCCTGAGGAAACCGGCTGGGAGGAAGGTACGTGCAAGCATCTAGAGCTGCTGTGTGCAAACCCCGTGCTGGGGCTGTCCGTTCCCACTAGACCCTGGGAGGGAAGCACTAACTCCTCTGCCACATTGCAGATGTCAAGGTGATGCCCAGAGAGGTATAGTCACTTGCTTAACGTCACACAGTGAGCAAGCGGCCAACCCATTTTACTTAATCACTTTTGGGGGTTCTGGGAGCAAGGTCCCTTTCCTCAAGTGCTGCCCCAGAACTCTGCACATATGAAACTCATAACTTAAGGCATAACCAACACGAAAGCTGAATCACCCCTCCCAACTGGTCCATAAAGGTTAAACTGAGGCACGAAGAGGATAAGCAATTCAATCAAGATCGTATCACAATCCAAGTCAGGGATGGAGCCTACGACCTGGTAAGGCCAAGAGCTCAGGCCCGGAGTCAGACGGACTTGGCTTCTAACCTTGGTTCTCTCATATTCTAGCAAGTTATTGAGCTTCTTTGGGCCTGATTGCTCCTCGATATGAAGTGAGAATAGTAAGCACCTCCTCAGGGTGCCATGAGGATTAAGTAAAATCACCCATGTCTCATGCTCAGCATGATGCCTGGCCCGCAGTAAGCAGGAATGGACATTTGCTGTTTTATTACGATTATTAGCAGGCGGATGTGGGTCACTCTGGACTTGGATTGGGGTCTGTGCCCTGTGTGTCCATGGGTGTGTGCTCCCAGCCCCTTACCACAGTGACGGCGTCATTGAGCAGGGACTCCCCAAAGACAAGGATATGTAGCAGCTCGTTGATGTGAATTTCCTCAAAGACAGCCAGCACGGCCACGGGGTCCACGGCCGAGATGATGCTGCCAAAGAGCAGGTTCTCCAGGAGGCCGATGTTGTTGATCTGCTCGCCACCCACCCGGCACACGGCATACATGAGGCCGCCCAGGAAGAAGGCGTTCCACAGCGTGCCCACCACGGCGAAGATCAGGATGGTGCCCAGGTTCTCTGTGAACTGCCGCAGCGGCAGGAAGTAGCCTGCATCCAGGATGATGGGTGGCAGCAGGAAGAGGAAGAAGATGTCCGACTGTAGGATGGGAGGTGTCTCACCCACACCCTTGATCAGGCCCCCTACCAGCAGCCCCACCACGATCAGCAGGCAGCTCTCCGGGACGATGTTCGAGATGGTGGGAATCACATGGAAGCCTGCGGAGGGCGAGAGAAGGGGAGGCCGTGGCTTGTGGGGAGCCGGACCAGAAGGGTGGGACCGGGCTGGGGAGGAGAAAGCAAGCTGGCCAGCGGGGTACAGGCTTGATCTCAGGGGCCATTCTGTTCACTCTCTAATCTCAACTTCCTCACTGTAAAACGGGGGTGATAATAACACAGGGTTCACAGGGTTGCTGTATAAGCTAAGTGACAATGTTTTTAAAGTGCTTTTTTCAAAGGATATACAGATGCTATCTCTGTCACTGTCATAAAGTACAGAAAGCAGTGGCTCTGAATGCCTCCAGAAGGCAGAAATTATATATCCATCACCGAGGCTCCAAGTACAAAGGCATTACCTAGGCCTGAACCCAAGCCATCCATCATCTGGGCACATGTTCAGGGAGGCAGGCTCAAGACCAGGCGTAACAATCTAACAATTCTGTCTGAGGGAAGATAGTGAGCTCCCCATCAGGAAGGCTTTAAGCAGAAGGCAGACCACAGGTTGGTGGAGAAGTGACACAGGAGATAGATGGAAGCACAGAAGAACCAAAGCGTATCAGCGCAGGATGGAGCTTGAGGATCATGCCCTGCAGAATGCCTGCAGCAACCTTCAATCCCGGACGTGCATGCTTTCCTGCCAAGCCCAGATAGCTGCTTAAGAAGCCAACAGCAATCCATCAGTTTTGCATGTGAGACAAAACCTACTCGCCACCTTGTTTCTAGCCCAACCCCGCCTACTTTAAAGAGGGGACAACCGAGGCTCAAAAAGGGGAAGGGCTTGCCCAAGGTCACAACAGCAAATGAGTAGCAGAACCAGAACAAACTCCAGAGACAGACTCCCAGCTCCCATCAAACTCTGCAGTTCTGTAAGTCAACCCGTCCAATTTTCTCTCCCTACCAAGGCCTGAACATGCCCCTCAGCCTGAGACGTACCAGCCATCTCCCCCAGCCAGGTCCTGGTCAGCCAGCAGCAGTGGGCCACTCTGCAGTGGTCCACCCAGGGCTCTAAACCCAGAGCTAGGAGGTAGCAAGTGTCCCCTTCTGAGACAGCTTCTCTCATTGCCAGGTTTGGCCAGGTTTGGGGAGGTGGGAGAAGGCCTGAGCATCTAGCTTTATGTTGGGTACCATAACCCCAGGGTCAGCTTGATTAAGAAGGTTTGGCACTTTGCTCAAGGTAAAAGGTCTTGCTTTCCTCCCTATAAGCTCTGAGCAGGCAGATTCCATATCTATTTATACTTATATTAGAGGCCCGGTGCACAAAATTCATGCACTCGGGGGGGGGGGGGGGCGGTTCTCTCAGCCTGGCCAGCGCCCTCTTGCAGTCTGGGAGACCTCGGGGGATGTCTGACTGCTGGCTTAGGCCCACTCCGCGCAGGGAGCAGGGACATCCTTAGTGCTGCCTCTTCCGCCACCACCACTGCACTCGCCAGCCGTAAGCCTGGCTTCTGGCTGAGCAGCACTCCCCCTGTGGGAGTGCACTGACCACCAGGGGGAAGCTCCTGTGTTGAGCATCTACCCCCGGTGGTCAGTGCGCGTCATAGCAACCGGTGGTTCTGCCGTTCGGTAGATTTGCATATTAGCCCTTTATTAATAGGATTCCCAGGGCTGGGGACACAGTAGATGCTCAACAAGTATCTACCGATTTGAAAACACACAAGGCTGGGCCTTTACTCATGTGATTCCCAATAGCCTACCTGACCAGGTCTCTGCTCTCATTACCCCTGTGGTCCTTGGGAAGGAGGAGAAACATCCCTCCCATGTCCAAAGCCCCTCCTACTCTCAGGTACTGATGTGGGTAGTGTCAGAATAGCTACAGGTCAAGACTCACACTCAAAATACTATCTAGGTCCAGAACCTTGTCACAGTGCGAAGCACCCAGGAAACATTCAAAACATGTTGGGAGGAAAAGAACACATCTCCATCCTAGGCCAGGAGAGGGCCCCAAAGCCACCATGTCCTGACTTCAAAACAGACCTGACCAAAAGTCACCTCTTCTGCTAAAAAGTCCCCCAGTCTTTGCAGTGTCCATCAGTAAACCCTCAGTGGTCAGCTGGTTGATATTGGGAAGGGTGAGGTCATACTGACTCCAAATCTCTTGCTATACAGGTTGAAGTCCAAACGCTCAGCAATGCCTCCATCGTTTGGTCTTGCTCATGTCCCATGCTCCCTACTGTAAATTATTACATTTCAGCCTTGCCAAATTCTTTGTAATTCCCCCAAATAAGCCATGTCCTCTTTTTCCTGCAGATCTTCGCGCAGTCCAGCTTGTCTCTTCAGAACACTGTTCCTGTACCTCTACCCCCACAACGTGTGGCTGACACTATAAGCTTCTGCCTGCCTCCTCCAGGAAGCATTCCCTGACCACTCCCGTCTGTCCTTCTCTGATGTCTCTCATCATCTTCAATCCACAGTTGTCACTCAGCTTCCTCTCTCTTCCTGGCACCCAGAAAGGACAGATAACCCATGCAAAAGTGGTGGAAACAGGACAATGGCACCACACTCCCAGAGCAGATAGGATGGCATGGAGGTTTAGGGCAGCTGAGCTCCTCCTGCAGGCAGGAGCCAGGAAGCAGCTTCTCAAGGCCAGGAGTCCAGCTCTAGCTCTAGACAGCAGACCTTGTCAGCACCCGACCCCCACCTGCCCTAGAGCTGAGCACCAATGGCTGCTTTAGGAGAAGGCAGACTTTAAGGAGACAGCACAGGGCAGGTGGCTGATAGCTTCCACTTCTACCTAGCAGGTCAGATCTTTTAAATGCCCACAAAACTTTCCTGGCCCTAAGAAGTGCCAGACAGTGCACTGGAGACCCAGAGAGGGGCCACAGCCCCTGGGGAGGGGCGGGGGGGGGGGGGCGGGGAGGCATGTGAAACAAGCCCAGAGCAGTAACATGACGAATGTTCCTTACTCCTAAAGGGGCACCACAAGCCAGGTTCTGTGCTGGGAGCCTGGCACATAGCATCGCTTCCATCCTCACAACAGCCCTGTGGGATAGGCATTGTCCCCATTTTGCAGAAGAGAAAGCTGGGGCTCAGCAAGAGTCGGTGGCTTCCCCAGGGCCTAAGGGAAGAGTTCTACTCTAGCTTCAAGCATCTCAAACTGGTAGCAGAGAGAGCTATTTGATCCTTTACTCCAGCGCGTGTGTGCTCTCGGAGCGAGGCCGGAGCTGTGCACTGGGGACACCAAGGTGGCGCAGGGTCAGAACCTTTGTGAGGAGCTCGTGGGGATCACTATGCTTTTCTCAACCTCGGGACCTTAGCGCCACCTGGTCTCCACCACAGGTGAAGAGACAGAGGCGTTCCTATGAGAGAAAACCTGGAGCTCAGGAGGCACGACAGGCCGGGGCCACCCAGGACTGGGTCCCAGGCCTCCTGACTGGGACACAGTGTCCTCCCTTCCAAATAAGGCAGCTCCCAGAGTTCCTGGGGCTGGAGCCAGGTGCTTCCCCAGGTCTTCCTGTGTTGGCCCTGCCCCTTAGGAGGCCTTGCCCCTCAGGAGGAACTCTGGGACCTGACAGGCAAGGGAAGGGGCGGGCCAAACCCAGGCTGAGGCGGAAGGTCTGGGCTCCATGCGCGGCTCCTTGCCCACGGGAAAGCAGCATCCAGGGGCAAGGCGGTGGATCCTGTCGGTAGGTACCTAGCTCAGGCTTGACGGGTCCTCTCTCAAGGCCCTGACTCCACCAGCTGTCCCTATCCTGCGGGCCTGAAGTGTTTCCTCAAAGTGCAGGAAACTGACACCAGGTGAGATAGCACACGCCTGTGGCAGTGGTGATGTCACCAGCATGGAATCAGGGGTGGGGCAGCGTCAGTGAGAATCAGATCTGAGCCGTGAGAACTGGAACGGGCTGTGGAAAACACACAAATCCTCTACTACGTGGGTAGGGAAACCGAGACTCAAAAGGTGTTAATGGTCACGTGAACAATTGCACCATGCGAGCCCATGAAGCTCCAAGTCCAGTGATCTCTCGAACCACATGGCTTTCTGCAGAGGGTGTCCGCTGCTGCCAGAGCAAGGACCTGAGGCGGAGAATTCAGCATTTCCGAGCCACAGGCAAACCTGTGGACACAGTTCGGCACAGGTCTCCTTTTAGGTGAAGAGACTGGGGGAGGGAAGAGGTGTGTTTTTTTTTTTTGGTGAGGGGGAAGAGGTGTTTTTTTTGGTGGCGGGGGAAGAAGTGTTTCTTATTCTGTCCAGTACAGGTGACATTGAGCAACTGGGGATACTGAGGGAACACACACACTCTCGCTCTTTCTTACACACACATTCACCCATAGCTCTCTTACTACACACATACTCTCACAGTCTCACCATGTCTTTCCACACACCCACTCTCACTCTCTGACACACTCTTACATGCACACGCACTCACCCCCTTGCTCTCTCTTATACACATACTCTCCCTCTATTACATAGTCTCTCAATCTCTCACATTCACCCACACTCACTCTTTCTTACACACGCATGCACACACACACCCTGAACAGACACTTGACCAAACCTCCCCCCGCAGCTTCTCTGCTCTTCACCATGAGAATGTTTTGTTTACTTCTCCCCAGACTGTCCCCCTCTGCTGAGGCTGGTGCAGAAGCAGGCAGGCAAGGCAGCTCCATGTCACCTTTGGCTGCCAGGGTGACCAGACACCCCTGATCCCCCTTCCTGTACCTCTCCCCTGGCTTGGGCACTCAGCGGGGGCGTGCTGGGAAGAGGGGCCTCCTTGGCCCACCAGTGCTGGGTCACCAGGGACTGAGGGGCACACAAGGGGCTCTGCCGCCCTAGTTCTACAACTCGGCCAGGTCCCAAAGGATTTCTAGTTGCACAACAATTCCATTTCTTTAACTCCCTCTTCAACTGCCCCAGCAACCAGTCTCAACTACAGTAATGAAAGGTAATACCTCCCAGAGAAAGCCTGGCACTCTACAGCTCGCAGCAGTGAGCTCTGATGTTCTTTAACTCATTTGCACCTCACCACAGCTCTGGGAGGTCACAATTACCATCGCTTACTTTTTCTTTTTTAAGATTTTAAAAATTGATTTTCAGAGAGAGCAAGGGAGAGAGGAAAACACCCATGGGAAAGCAAAACATTGATTGGCTGCCTCCTGCTCGCCCCCTACCGGAGATCGAGCCCACAACGTGGGCATGTGCTCAGACCAGGAATCCAACTGCCAACCTTTCTGTGCGCTGGATGACTCCGAACCAACTGAGCCACACCGGCCAGGGCTGCCTTTACATTTTTAAAAAATATATATATTTTATTGATATTTCACAGAGAGGAAGGGAGAGGGATAGAGAGCCAGAAACATCGATGAGAGAGAAACATCGATCAGCTGCCTCCTGCACACCTCCTACTGGGGATGTGCCCGCAACCAAGGTACATGCCCTTGACCGGAATCGAACCCGGGACCCTTCAGTCCGCAGGCCGACGCTCTATCCACTGAGCCAAACCGGTTTCGGCTGCCTTTACATTTTATAGATGAAGAGACTAAGGCACAGAAAGGTTAAACAACTTGCTTAAAATCATGTAGCTGGCAACTGATTCAAACCCAGGAAGAGTCTGTGTTCTTAGCTACTCACCACATTTTCCCTGGTTTTATTCTTATTTTGTTTCTAAGAGGAACATGGATGCCCAAGACTAAAGAAGCCCAAAATGGTCCCCAAAGGGCCAGATGTGGTATTTATTTCCATGAGCTCTTCTCCAGGGAAGTCTCACTACTCCTCCCTTCTACTCTGGTGGCCTAGTAAAAACCTCAGGAAATCTTATCCTTCAAGCCTTCCTCCTCCAGGAACCCCCCAAGTTACCCAAGTCAGAAGGGATCCGCTTCTCTACTAAACTTGTAAGGCAGGAGGTGGGAATGACCGGACTGCTCAGCCCCTGCCTGCCTGCCTGGTCTGCACTCAGCTCCGGTCTCCACTGGGGCTGCAGTGTTCTCTGGGGTAGCAGGGGCTCTGATTCTTCTCAGTGTTGATTCTTCCCACCATCAACATCAGCCACGAGGACCAGAGAGAAAGAGAAACCGGACTTGGCTGCTGCTTCAGCAGGTTCACAACCAGACCGATGGAGACAAAGACACATGGCATAGCCCTCCTGCCCTGGGTTCCAATCAGGGTGCAGCCACTGACTAGCTGGGTGACCATGGGCAAGTTACACCATTTCTCCTATCCTCACCTGCACAGGAGGCGATAATAAGGGTAAAGAATGCCAAACTACAATGCTGGCCCTCAATGTTAGCAAATGGTGACACTATTATTGCTGATTATCTTCAAAACCCAAGTATAATATGAATTACTCTACATTATCATGTCCTGTTGGTATGCTCTAAGCTCCCTAAGGAACTTTCTAGAGTCATCTGGATCTTCAGCTTCCAGCACAGAGTAGGCATTAACTATTTGGGAATTGAGATAAACTGACTTTTAGATGTGAAGTATGGGAAAGAGGAAGGAGGTGGGATTGGCTCTGAAATTTCAAGACTAGGTGATGCTCTCAGAGCAGGGGCCATTTGAATTGGGCTCTGAAGTTTCAATAGAAGTTTGCCAGAGAGAAGCAGGAGAAAAGCCATTCTTGGGTCTGTATTCTCTAACAAGCCCAGCACAGGTACCCTGCACATAGCAAATGGACATATGGGTAATGAATAAATGAAAAACAAGGAAAGAAAGAGAAATAGGAAGGCAGGCTGACTGCACCAATCCTTTGCCAATATCCACATGAGTGTGGTTATGAAGATTAAGTGAGATGATAAAACACCAGCGGGCTTAATGACAATTTTTTTTTAAAATGTAAATCAACGATTTGCCCTGGCCGGTTTGGCTCAGCCGATAGAGCGTCTGCCTGCGGACTCAAGGGTCCCGGGTTCGATTCCGGTCAAGGACATGTACCTTGGTTGCAGGCACATCCCCAGTAGGGGGTGTGTAGGAGGCAGCTGATAGATGTTTCTCTCTCATCGATGTTTCTGACTCTCTCTCCCTCTCCCTTCCTCTCTGTAAAAAGTCAATAAAAGATATTTTTTAAAAAAATGTAAATCAACGATTCATCTTAAGATACAACCTCCAGCCCTGCCGTTGCGGCTTGGTGGTTGAGCGTAGACCCATGTACCAAGAGGTCACCAGTTTGATTCCTGGTCAGGCCACATGCCCAGGTTGCGCGTTCGATCCCCAGTAGGGGGCGTGCAGGAGGCAGCTGATAGATGTTTCTCTCTCATTGATGTTTCTATTTCTCTCTCCCTTTCCCTTCCTCTCTCTAAAGATCAATGAAAACATTTTTTTTTAAAAAAGATACAACCTCCAGTACCAAGAAGAAGAAAAACACTTATTGGGAGGTAGGAGTGGGCTAGAAGGGGCCGGGAAAAAAGGGGGACATGTATAATACTTCCAACAATAACGATTTAAGAAAAAAGAAAAACAGTGGAAACTTACAGCATCTGATACAAGGCAATGTCTTGGGACCTTTTACATATCTCTCATTTCATCTCATATTCTGACTCCCACTTTATAGATGCAGAAACTGAGGCACAGAGAGGAGGAATGGCTTGCCCAAGGCTATCTAGCTGGGAAGTGGCAGTCAAAATCAGAACCCAGGCCTCCTAATTGCCAGTTCTTTGTGCCACGCTGCATCAATGAGAACTAAGCCTGTTAGGATCAACAGGAAGAGAATTCCAGTCTGCAATATGCCTCCGCTGTACAAACAGCCATAAAACCACCTGCTCTGAGTACCTGGGCAGGACTTGTTCCCCATGCTGAGGGGGGGGTGATGGGAGAGAGAGTCAGTCTCTCTCTGTGCCTTCCCCTAACATTCTTCTAAACTGCACCTCTATTTCTTGTTTGCTTCGATCCACAGCTTAGGAGACAGGGTCCCACCCTCCGAGAACATCGAATCTGGCTGGGAAATTAGCTAAAAACCTAGTTGAGAATACAAGCAGCATATGCTCGGCCACCTGAGGTATGGAAAGAAGGAAACTGGGCCAGGAGGCCAAAACCTGGGTTCAGGACCCTGCTCTGCCCTTTAGTAACCATTAGGCACATCATTACGCTATGGACGGGCCTCGGTTTCTTCGTGTACAGGCAAGTGAGAATCAAAGGACGGCACAGAAGCGCCCAGCACACTGTGAAGTGGCAGACAAACTTCAGAGGTGATTGGTACAGGAGAGGTTCGGAGAGAAAAACCACACGGGCTGCAGGTAGCCCAGACTGGCTAGAGACAGAGCAATACGCACAGTGAGGCAGCGACTGGCAGGACCTCTCAGAGACCAGCAGGAGAGGCTGCTCCGGAGCGGTACACTGTGGTCAGGATTCGAGGTCAGGAAGCTGGTCGAGCTCAGATTAACCCTTGGCACTCAACCTCCCATCCACATTAAGGCCTGTACTCCAGAAGTCCCCAAACCCCAACTGTACACACACAGAGGGAAACTCTTCTTCACTTTGAACTTCTACCCATTTTTCTTTTTTCTTCCCTACCCATTAAAAAAAAAAATGTATTTTTATTGCTTTCAGAGGAAGGGAGAGGGAGAAAGAGCTAGAAACATCAATGACAAGAGAGAATCACTGATCGGCTGCCTCCTGCACGCCCCCTACTGGGGATCGAGCCCACAACCCAGACATGTGCCCCTGACCGGAATTGAACCTGGGACCCTTCAGTCCGCAGGCCAACTCTCTGTCCATTGAGCCAAACCGGCCAGGGCTCCTACCCATTTTTTCAAAAATCAGTGCAGGTGTCACCTCCTCTGGGAAGCCTCTCCGAACACCCTAGGCTGAGTCAGGTGCTCCTCCTAGACCAGGAGCCAGGAGCTCCGTAGCTGGCGCTCTATTGGGCTTGGCATCCCAGCACCTGGCCCTGGGCCCCACAGTGGTGATATCACGCTCAGGAAAAGCAGGTTAAAGGAATAATGGAATAGTGGGATTGAAACTGGGTCTCAATGGGAGGAGAACGGGGAGGAAGAGAGTGGACAAATGAAAAGAAATTTCAAAGTCTTCCAAGGGCCCTGAAGCCTCCAGCCAGCCTGGCAGTGAGACTACAGTGAGGGAGACGCTGGCACACAGCTGGAGCAGGCCAGCCATGCAAGGACCTGAGTTAAGGGACCCGACCTGATGCTGCAGGCCTTAGAGGGTCCCCTGACCTTCAGGCCTGGCCCCAAATGCCCCTGACCTAGTCTTGAGGCAGGTTCTACTCCTGCCTTTAAGGCCCACCAGCCTTCCCCCTCTCCCCCGTATCAAATACCCATTACAGTGGTCCCTACCCCACCTGACCCACCTCAACCCACCTCAGCAGCACCTCTTGGGATCCACCCTGTCCTCTGTCCTCCTCCCCAATCACCTAAGCTCTCCATAAACATTTGTTGAATGAATTTCACTCCAGAGGATTCTCCCCACCCCCACAGGAAAGGCAACTGGATTGAGAGTTCCCGTGCGGGGAGGTGGAGAATGACTCACACAGGAGAGGGGGCCGGGGCCAGGGACTCAGACTATCCGTAAACAGTCCCTATGTGTTGACAAGATACAGAGCCCAGCAGGCAACAGCAGGTCTGGCAAGGGAGAGGTATCCAGGCAGCCAGCAGGAGTTGCTGCTAAGAGGGGTGGGGCAGGACCTCAGGCTCCAAGGACTCTCCTGTCTTGTTTTGGGTCCCTGGCAGTTACCGAAGGGGATACACAGCGGTTGCTTTTGATTTTTTCAAAATGGAAATATACTGCTTTGGTGGTTTTATTTTTTTATTGATTGATTTAAAAACATTAGAAGGGAGAGAAGGAAAGAAACATCAATTTGTTGTTCCACTTATTTATGCACTTATTGTTTGAGTCTCATATGTGCCCTGACCAGCGATCAAACCTGCAACCTTGGTGTATCGGAACGACACTCTAACCAACTGAGCTACACAATCAGGGATGCTTTGATGGTTTTAAATGGAAACGATGGTCATTGAAAACTCTTTTCCAACAGTATTCAGTAGGAGAAAACCTCCCAGTGATTCTCCCTTCCCTACACCCACTGAACAAGCTCTTTTCCTCAACCCCAAAATCTACAGTGTTAACAGAGTGGGATACAAAATTCCAAAATTTTCTACTCTGTAGTTTTAAAAGTTTGTATAAATGGTATATTCTACCTACTGTGCTATAGCTGCTTCTACAAGGCAGAGCACTTTACTGCAGCATCTCATTTGATTTTCTCAACAATCCTATTATCCCCAACTTAAGGTAAGAAAAGAGAACGTCAGAGGAATGCCCACTTATTGCTCCAAGGAGCCAGGGCTACAGAGCAGTATTTCAGACCCAGGATGACTCACCCTGCATCCCCCCAACCCCCGTGGAGTGACCTCACTGCCATAATGTATTGAACAGTCAGTCCCTCCACATGGCATTCGGGTGAAGGCAGGTTTCTTACACTGAGATCTTCCAGGCAGGCCCTAGCTGGCTTGGCTCAGTGGATAGAGCGTTGGCCTGTGGATTGAAGGGTCCCGGGTTCAATTCCAGTCAGGGGCAAATGCCCGGGTTGCAGGCTCAATCCCCAGTAGGAGGCGTGCAGAAGGCAGCCAGCCAGTGATTCCCTCTTATCGTTGATGTTTCTAGCTCTCTCTCCCTCTCCCTTCCTCTCTGAAATCAATAAAAATACAAAAAAAAAAAAAAAAAGAAAGAAAAGAAAAAGGACCCAGGCAGGCCTTGCCTCTGTGGCTGGCAATGAAACCAGAGGGCCTGAGCTTCCACTCTTTCTGCACTTTCACCTGACCCTGTGGTACCACTGGCAGCAGAAAAACCTAAATCACATCCCTTTAAAGAAGGCCCTTCTTGGCTCCACCGTGCAGAGTGGAGAGGGTGGAAGCACAGAATGCCTGAGCTGGAGAAGAACCTGGGATTGGTCTGGTTTCAAGCCCCCATATCCTTTTCTGGGGCCCAGGTGTGGGGCTCCCCAGCTCAGGCGCTCCCTACCCCTGCCCAGCCCCTCCCTGGCCCTGTCCATGACTCCTTGCAGACAGTAGCAGGAGCTCCAAGCACCAGTCTGCCACACGCCTGGGGTTGGGGAAGAAATAAGAGGCTTGATAAGAAAGGTTCCATTTCAGAAACTTTAGAGCCCTGGGAAAGCTGGATTTTTCTTTTCTCTCCTTTTGGTGGGGGTAGGGTAGAATTTGCAAAATGCAAATTCTGTAAAATTGAGTATATCAAGTACCTGTTGTTTTTAGTGTCCCTTCCAGGGGAAAGTCACATAGCTTAGCAGCCTAACAATGAATTAAATCCATTATATAGAGAGGTTGCAATAGGAAAGCCACACAAAGAGGAATTCTACCATTTCCAGGACAACAGCTCTACAGAAAGCGAGTCAGGTGTCCCATTCTCAGCTGCTACAGGGGAGGAAGGGAGCTGCAAAGGGAGAGCAAACCTCAGGCAGGGCTCTGGGTGGGAAGAGAGAACAGCTGCCCAGGGAGGTATGGGCCCCTGCACGGCTCCATCAGCGATGGAGTCTATTAGGTGCTTCCGTGTCTGGGTGGTGAGGAAGAAGGGGTGTCCCGCACCTCTCATTGATAAGAGAAAGTGACTCTCAGACAACAGAACTTGGAGTAGGCCCAAGAAAGTAGAGAGCTTCCTGGAGAGGTGGGCATGGGGTGATCCTTAGGCCGGTGTGTCTGGGTGAGGCATGGGGCGGACCTGCAGAGTGGCAAGGGCACAGGAGCAGAACTCTCATTTCCCACCTCCAAACCTGTTCATCCTACAGTGGTCTCTATCTCCCCAGCATTGCTCAGTTGCTCTGGCCCAAACCCTGGAATCATCCTGACTTTCTCTCATACCCCACATCCAATCCAGTGGCAAACCTGCTGGCTCCACTCCCTCCCTCCACCTCTACTGGCTGCCTTGCCTTTCCTTGAGCACAAACACAATCCTACCCTAAGACCTTTGCAGGTGCTGTTCCCTCTGCCTGAAACTCTGCACTACAAGGGTGGACGGCAGATTCTCCTCATTCCTTTCAGGTTCTTGCTCAAATGCCACCTCCTCAGGGAAGTCTTTTCCAAGCCTCTCTACTGGCTTCCCCTGCTGTATCCTTCTTAAAGCACTTCCCACTTCCTAACAGCTGTATGTGCTCATTGATGGTTCCCCTTACTCAGAACACAAGCTCTGTGAGGGCAGACCATCACGACCACTGTGGACCCTAGAATTGTGCCTGGCACACAGTAGGCTCACAACCAGTATCTCTGCTCAATGGATGATCATCTCCTGCCTTAATGACCTCACAAGGTTGTTGTGAGGATCACGTGAGGTGAGAGCATGGAGCAGACCCTGACCTTCTCAGGGAGGGCTAAGGGAGAGCCATGCCAGCTCCTCCGGCAGCTTTCCCCAATTACCCCAGGACAGGAACTGGTCACACTCAGTCTGGCAGAGCCTAGGACACATGGCCCTCCACTGAGTCTGCCCACACCGTGTGCTTGGTTGGTTACCTCCTCTGCCACACCACTCCTTAAGGGCAGGGACCCAGTTTTATCCATCTTCTTGACTCTCCAGTACTTAGCACAGAGCATGGCACATGGCAAGGATCCAGACTTGTTCTTTAAGCCTGCTTGACTCAAGGGCAGAATTCCTGTCTGATCTCCTAATCTCCAGTGTTTGGCACTCAGCTCTATGCACTGAATGCTAGCTGAACTAGCCTGAACCCAAGGAAGGGCAGCGGGAAGGAGCATGGTGCCGTTGAGGACTTCTTTCTTTTTCTTTTTAATGAATTCATCATTTCTTCTCATGAACTCTTTTTATTTGATTTGAGAGAGAGGAAGGGAGAGGGTGAGAAGGAGAGAGGCGTGGGTGGGGAGAGAGAGACACTGATTTGTTGTTCCACTTACTTATGCATTCACTGGTTGTTTCTTGTATGTACCCTGACCGGGACTGAACCCACAACCTTGGCATATCGGGACGATTCTCTAACCCAGTGGTCGGCAAACCGCGGCTCGCGAGCCACATGCGGCTCTTTGCCCCCTTGAGTGTTCTAACGCCACTTCTTCAAAATAGACTCGCCCAGGCCGAAAACCGACTTCTGCGCATGGGCCACGAAGTTTCAATCGCACTATACGTGCGCGCCCGCACGTGGTATTTTGTGGAAGAGCCACACTCAAGGGGCCAAAGAGCCGCATGTGGCTCGCGAGCCGCGGTCTGCCGACCACTGCTCTCACCAACGGAGCTACTTGGCCAGGGCAGGGCAATAGAGAATTTCTACTGGGAGCAAATGACAATGAAGACTGGAGAGGAAATAACTACTTAGGTGGACATAAAGCAGCCATCCCTCTGGTTCTCACTAAAATGCTGAATGGCAAGTAACAGAGGAGGAAAAGGAGAGGTCCAGACACTCACCCAAGGTCACAGGGTAGCCCAGAACCAGGGCTCAAATCTGTGACTACTGACTCCCAGCCCAGTGCTCACCTAGGGCCAGATTATAAAAGGCCTTACATATCCTTAAGAGGGACTTCTGAGGCAACCTGGTGAGCCAGGCAGAGCCACCAAAGGGCTCTGACCTGGGGATCACGTGAAAGTCCTGCCTGCAAGCACCTCAGGGAGGAAGTCAAAGGAGAAGCTGCAGGCCCCACTCCCACCCTGGCTCAACACCCTGGTGGGGCAGAGCTGTCCACAGCACTGTTCAGTCTAGGCTCCAGGGGCAGCCGCCTCTTGAATATTCTAGCAGGATGGGTGAGCCCTCCCCCATCCCACCTCCAAATATGCCTCAAGAGACCAGAAAGCTACATTCGCAGAGAGGAAGGGCCTGAGCCTAGCCCAGGCTGGGGAGCAGGAGACTTGAGTTCCAGCCTAGACCCTGCCACTAACTCACTAGGTGCTGTGAACAAGCCCTTGCCTTCTCTGGCCTCAGTTTCCCCATCCTTGAGGTGTGTGGACAGCCTCTCCAGCTCTGAAATCTGACCTCTGCTATTGGACAGAGCCAGGCTCCGTAACAGCCACCATCTCCGTCCAGGCCAACAAGCACAGTGTCCGGGCCCAGAACAGTCTTCCTGCACAGCGAGTTCCCACAAGGCAGAATGGGGCAGCGTAGAGAGCCCTGGTCTGCTACCGTGGGAGCTGGCTTCTACCCCAGTGTTTAACCTGAACTTCTCCGTCATCTCTAGCAAATCACGATACTGCCCTGAGCCTCACTTCCTTCCTCTCTAGCATGAGGATAAGCAATGCTCATGATCCAGGGTAGCTGTGAGAAAGATAAAGAAATGGAGGTAAACACACACACACACACACACACACACACAACACTCCAAAAATCAAAACAAAACACCCAGAGAGCTGCAGTGATCATTGTGACAGCTCTGCTTTGACAGAAGACACAATGGGGACCAAGGATACCTAAGTTGGGTTCCACAAGAGCACAGCAGGAAAATGATGACTATAGAGGCTGGGCCCTCCGCTGGAGCAGGGGTCCCTCACTGCCTGGCTCACTCTGGAGCCTCAGCCCAGCCCACAGCCAGGCCCCAGTGAGAGGAGGACCCACCAGTCAGGTGGCAGCCTGTACCAAAGGCACCTTCTCTTGGAGGCTGGGCAGCCAGCACTCTGGGGGCTGAGGCACAAGGACTGGGCCTGGGCTACAATGAGGGCTGGTCGAGGGGAGGTGGTCCCACCTGCAGGCTGGGAGATCCTGAGTGAGATGGCTGGGAGCGGAAAACCTGGAAAAACAAGCAGGAGTATTGGCTCAGGGATCTGTCCAAAGTTTCAACTCAAACTCAGCCACTCGTCAGGGGAGGCAGGGAGCCCTGTGGTTAAGGGAGAGCCTGGCTCTGCCATCTACTAGCCATGTCTCATTGGCAGGTACACACCCTCTGAGTCTCCTTTCTTTACCTGAAAAGCGAGTTCATAATCATTTCTATCTTTAAGAACTCTCATCTGAAGATTTGATGAGATTACGCATTTGGAGCAAAGGGCTGCCAAAGAAAGTGCACAGCAAAGGCCACAGTTCCATCCCTGCACCCCCGATCCCCAGGCCCAGAAAGAACCCATAAAGTTGCCAGGGAAGTGGCCAGAGTCAGGAGACTGAGGCCACACTCTTGAGCAGCCCCTCTGAAGCAGAGCTTGGTGCTCTGTCCTGTCATCATTGGTTCTAGAATCAGCCTTGCTGACAGGAGTATCCAGAGGTGCTGAGGGAGGCTATGGGGAGGCTGAGAGGAGGCAGACGCCCTCTGAATTGCCTTCTTGTCCCTGTGAAACCTGTAAAAGTTCCTTCCAGAGTACCTGCGTACAGGTCACAAGAGCTGTAGAAGTAGCTGGCCAGGCAAACGCAGGTTCCCTGAAGCCTGAGCAGCAGGTCCCTGAGGCTCGCTGGCAGGGTGGGGAGGCCAGAGGTTCCCCCTGGGCAGGTGTCCGACGCATCCATCTCCAGGGGGTGCCCTGAAAGTCTCCCCCACACGTCTCCTAAAACAGCCCAGCTGGCTGAGCATCATGAAGGAGGGGAACAGCCTCTCCCGGCCTCCTCTCCCTGCCCACTGGGGACAATTTGTCACCTCAGGCCTCTAGGAGCCAGAAGGTGTTCTGAGTAGATGGGAGAGTTAAGCATGCTCAGAGAATGCTGCCCTTTTGAGGACACTGCAGAGAAAAGATGAGGACACGGTCGGCTGCAGGCCTTGGTCCCGGTGTGGGCAGTCAGGCCTCTCCTGGGCAGAGGAGTTAAAGGAGGCAGGGCCTTCCAAGACTCCTCTGGGGAACATCTGAGATCTTGCTCCCCAGCAGATGTCATCAGTTTGGCTCAAATAAACTCTTATAAAAATTTAAAAAAAAAAAGACCATTCCAACCCAATCCTTCCATTTCACATATGCAAAGAATGAAGCCCAGAGAGGGCAGGAACTTGGCCAAGGTCACACAGCAAGGCAGGAACACAGTGCCACCCACATCTACTCCCACCTTTGTTTAAACTGCCTTTTATTGAGTACTTCATGGTGATGCTTCACAGACCGTAACTGCATGATTCTCTAGAAGTTCTCTGATGTAGGTATCACCATCCTCATGGTGCAGCTGAGGAAACTGAGGCACAGAGGTGAAGGGACTTAACCAAGGCCCTTCAGTTGGTCCTTCTGACTCTAGAGCCATAGCCCAACCATGCTTCCTCCAGCTTTGAGCTCTGTCTGCTGTGCTGGGAACAGGAACCTGGTTCACTTAAGACTGTCACTGGCTTGCTATGTGGCCTTGGGGGTGACCCACCCACTCACTCTAACCCTCTGGTTTCCCAAGTCTCCTGGCAGAGCCAATGTGCCCTAGGACTGTGTGTGTGCTGCAGCAGGAGGATCAGGGGCTATCTGGTACCCTGGTGGGAAGGAATGGAACGCTTTGGAGAACACCTGCAAGGCCCCTGTTTATCACCTGTGTCACTGCCTTGGGGGACACAGGACAGCCCTCCAGCCACACACACCAGCATGGGAAGGGAGAATTATCACCAAGCCCTGTGCTTTCTCACTAGCCTCAGCAATGCCATGAGATTGGCACTATTTCCATTTTCCAGAGGCGATATTGAGGCTCGGAGCTTAAAGAACTTGCCCAGATGCCACACAACCAGTAAGCCACAAAACTGGTACTTGGTCCCAGGAATGCCTGATCCTGGAGGCCAAGCTCTGCCCTCACACCAGGCTGCTCGATGGAATCAGCCCACAACTGCCTCCTGCTGCTGTTCTCATCCTCAGGGCACAGGTCCCAGCGTCCGGCTCAGATGTGCTGTGTGTGAGAGCCTGGCCGGAGGCTGGGAGCCTGTAAGTGACCGAGTATGGCTTGCTTGCCGCCCACCCCATATTAGTCCCTGCCCCATGACCAGGAAGGAGTAACGAAAGCCTCCATCAGTACCTGCTTCCACCTGGGCAGGGCCTTGCACATGGCACAGAGGCAGGGAAGCGTGAAGCAGGAGGAGGTATTGGGGAGGCAGCCATGCACGGCAGGGCAAAGAAGGGCCTGGACCTCAGGCTGGAGCCCTGGTTCTAATCAGCTCGTCCCTCAGCCTCCTCAGGAGGCAAGGATGTTGATGATGGGAATACTCATTGAGGGCTCCTTAGGCCTCACAACTACCCAGTGAAAGGCACTATCATCCCCACATCACAGATGAGGAACCCGAGGCTCAGAGAGACGAGGGCACTTGCCCAATGCCACCTGGCAGACAGCAGGAAGCTGACTTGAAGCTGAGAGGTGTTCATCCTCCAGGGCATGTCTCAACCATCTGAGCCACAGAGCAAAGGTGCTGGATAGCTATTTTCTCTTTTTTTTTTTTTTTTTTTTTTGAATTTTTATAAGAGTTTATATGAGCCAAACTGATGACATCTGCCAGGGAGCAAGATCCCAAGTGCTCTGGATAACTATTTCCTCAATTCTCCAGAGGATGGACCTAACCTGAACGGTCTCAGAATGTTCAAAGGAGCGGGCTGCTGTTGTCAGCAGAGTGGGAGGAACACTGCTCCTGAATGCCTCGCCACACTGCCCGAAGCCTGGGCCTTGGGTTTGCGCACCCATATGCGGAAAAAGGACCAGGTAACCTCAAACGGCTCTTTCGCTCTGGCTTCATGATTCAAGGTCTTTCAGTCCCACTACCTTCTTGTGCGATGACTTCTGTGGCATCACCATTCACAGCCACTGGAACACATGTCACTCCACAACCTCGCCCTGAAATCGATACCAGGGCTCAGAGCCACTCCCCAAACCCTACCCTAGACCAACAGGGCACTCCCAGGCTGGCCCTGCCCGGCTCCCTGATATCACTGCCAGGGGCATTATCATAACTGAGCTTCGGCTCCCAGAGAGGTGGGAGCCAGAACAAGGGAGCCATTTCCACCACCGTGTACCTGGCACTGTGTGTGCAGTGGCTAAACACAGGGAACAATGGAGCCCACCTGGGCTGGTACAGTGCAAACCTTATCACGCCAAATTCTTGCTGAGTGAGACACAGGCCTCAGCCCATGGCGATCAGGGTTTGGTTTCCGGATTCTTGACCTCAGCCTAGGCCATAATCTCACCAGGCTGAGGGACGCCTCTCTACCCTCTTACAGAAGCTGTGAGGGCAAAGGCTAAGGAGATCTGAACCTTGAGCTAAAAGAAGTCTAAGAGACTACTCAAATCCACGCCATCATCTGCCCACGAGGGCAGGGAGCAGGAGTGCTGGTCTGGCTTCTTAGGGAGAGGGAATGAGCTCTGTAGGGCTGGGAGACTGACAGAGGCCCGGGTTTGGGAGTATAGTTAGGACAGGGAAGGTGCTATGGCCTAGGCTGGGGAAGCATGTCCCTCCCCATCCAAGCCCCCAATCCTCTGCCCATCTTTCTGCTTCTTCATCCTCTTGGACCAGAGGATGGTGAGCACTGATCACTGTCTGGAAGTTCTAGTTATCCCTGTGGCCTCTGTCAGGGGAGTGGCTGCGGGGGGCGGGGAGGACGCGTGCGGGAAGAGATGGGCTGGGAAATTTTCTGGAGTGCCGCAGCGGGGAGTCCCTGCAGTGAGAGCCAAGTTCTGGCCCAGGGAGACCGGGAAGCTGCAATACTGATGCCCACTTTGGTTTGGTTCTGGCTCCAACACTTGCTGGCTCTTGGCCTTCCCTGGCTCATGATTTCCTGGTGTGTAAGACAATGAGCTGGGTTAGGGACTTCCTCTAGCTCTGGCAGCCCATGATTTTACATAACCAGCATACATGCATCACTTTCCATCCTGCTTTGAAATATTCCATCCCATTGAAACCTCGTGGGCATCCCTCTGAGGTGGGTATGGGTTCTCTTTTGTTAAAGATGAGAAAACCAAAGCTCAGGGCATTTAAGCCCAAGAACACACCCAGACACGGCGCAACAGAGCCAGGACTTGCACCCAGGGCTCCAGGAGCCAGAACTTGTACCCAGGGCTTTGGGTTCCACAGAAAGGAAAGCCCGAGATTGGCCCTGCCAGGCCAGAGTGAAAGGCCCTGAGGGACAGGCTCAGGAGCTCATTCCAGCCTGTCCCTCTCGAAGCTGCTCCTTCGATGCAGATAAGGGAACTTAGTTTTAGCCCTAACTGGTGTAGCTAAGTGGTTAGAGTGCCAGCCGGTGGACCAAAAGGTCGGGCCTGGTCAGGGCTTCTTTCACATTGATGTTACCCTCTCTCTCTCTCCCACTCTTCCCTCCCTTCCGCTCTCTCTCTTAAAAAAAAAAAAAATCAATGGAAAAAATATCTTTAGGTAAGGATTAATAAGAAAAAAACAAAAAATCTGATTTAATGAAAAAAGTTGCAAGAGTAAGAACAGCATTATTATTAAAATAAATTTTTATGAAAAAATTTTCATACAACTACAGGAACAAGTGCAGGCAGACACGACGAACTGTGAAGAGTGATTAGCCTGAGGAACAGGGGAATGAAAGGGATATGACCTGTGTTCTTCTCTTTATATAGTTACATAGTGTTTGACTTTTCTTCCTTTTACAAACAAACACAAAATAATCTGGGGGAATTTTTTTTTTTTAAATATATTTTATTGATTTTTTTACAGAGAGGAAGGGAGAGGGATAGAGAGTTAGAAACATCGATGAGAGAGAAACATCGATCAGCTGCCTCCTGCACACCTCCTACTGGGGATGTGCCCACAACCAAGGTACATGCCCTTGACCGGAATCGAACCTGGGACCCTTCAGTCCGCAGGCCAACGCTCTATCCACTGAGCCAAACCGGTTAGGCTGGGGGAAATTTTTTGAGCACCTACTGTAAGTCAAAACTCAGCATTAAACACTTTACTGTAATTTAATTTTCACAAAAACCCCATGAAGTATAAGAATGTTCAGAGCAGCTTTGTTCATAATTGTCAAAAAAGGGAACCAACCCAAATACCTGGCAACACAAGAATGGCCCAACTGTGGCGTAGTCACAAAAGGCAATGTTGTACAGCAATAGAAAGAACACACCTCTGGTACATGTGACAACAAAGGAACCTCGTAGAGATGCTGATCAAAAGCCAGACACGAAAGAGCACCTGTTTTCTGATTCCAGCTTTGTGAAGTTCAAGAACAGGTATAACCAATTGGTGACAGAAATCAGAATAGTGGTTACCTTAGGGGAGTGTGGGGGTATAGACAAGGAAGGGCAGGAGGGAACATTAGGGGGGTACACAAATGTCCTTTATCTGGATCTGGGTGGTTGTTAACATGGACGTAAACAAAAAACCAAGATGGCGGCATAGGTAAACACCTGGACTTGCTGCCTCGCACAACCACTTCAAACTACAACTAAAAGACAAAACAGGTATCATCCAGAACCACGGGAAGGCTGGCTGAGTGGAAATTCTACAACTAGAAGGAAAGAGAAAAGCACACTGAGACTCAGAGGAGGGGCAGAGGTGCAGAAGTGAAGTGCAGAGGTACGGAGGCGCGAGCATGCACGCGGAAAGGGCTGGCAACTGAGTCCACTGTTGTCTTTTTCAATCGGGAGGGAGACACAAGCTCCCGACTGCTCTGAACTCCAGTTCCAGGCGAGACTCTGGGGACCCAGATTCATACGGGGAGAAACTGGACTGTCCATCATCGGGCGGAACTTGAGGGCGGCTTTCTCTCAGAGGTGCTTGCAGCGATCATTGTTCCTGCACGGTGCCTCGGGACATAGAGACACAGGACCTCTTCCAGCCATTGCTGTTTGCTCCACCCTGGTGATTCCCTGAGACCCCACCCCACTCAATTTACAACCCCACCCAAGCTGTGCGCAGAGGCTTTTGCATATGAATGGCCTGGCCCTTTGCAATCTGAAACCTAATGTACTGCAGCTGGGTCCAAGAGCCTCAGACCCTCCAAAAGAAGACCCCAGACTCGACAGTAGCTTGCATTGCTTCACAGCTGGGCCTCATCTGGGCACCTCCAAACCCCAAACAAAGAGAAGGAATCTGCAGATCTCTCTGTAGCTCCTGCTGGGTGGCCTCTCTCCTTGGAGTTCCAAGAGCCTGTGTACCCAGTGGTCAGAGAGAGACCATCCAGACTACAACTCTTCAGATTCATAAGACACACACTCAGGGGGCAGACTCAGTGAGCACTAAAGCCCCACTGAAGCAAGTCTTGCCCCATAAGGGTGTCTCCAGCACAGAAGTTCTCCCATCATAGACACAACTGATCCTCACAGCCAACTGGCCTGGAGGTCAATTCCTCCCAGTGATACCAACAACAATCAAGGCTTAACTACAACAAGACTGTGCACACAACCCAAAAAGGGGTGCACCAAGAGTGCCCACTTCAGGTAATTAGAGAGGCTGAGCCACTGGGCCCTATAGGACACCTAGCACACAAAGCCATGCTATCAACACAGGGAAGCAGCCAAAATGTGGAGACAAAGAAACAGGTCACAAATGAAAGAAATGGAGGAAAGCAAACTACTGGATATAGAGTTCAAAACCACGGTTATAAGGTTACTCAAGAATCTTCTAGAAACCTCCTATAAATTTAGTGAGACCCTCAAGGATATGAAAAAGGACCAATCAGAAATTAAGCATACACTGACTGAAATAAAGAATAATATACAGAGATCCAACAGGAGACGAGAGGATCCCAAGAACCAAGTCAAAGATTTGAAATACTAAGAAGCAAAAAACACCCAACCGGAAAAGCAAAAAGAAAGAAGAATCCAAAAATATGAAGATAGTGTAAGGAGCCTCTGGGACAACTTCAAGCGAACCAACATCCGAATTATGGGGTGCCAGAAGAAGAGAGAGAGCAAGATATTGAAAACCTATTTGAAGAAATAATGACAGAAAACTTCCCCTACCTGGTGAAAGAAATAGACTTACAAGTCCAGGAAGCGCAGAGAACCCCAAACAAAAGGAATCCAAAGAGGACCACTCCAAGACACATCATAATTAAAATGCCAAGGGCAAAAGACAAAGAGAGAATCTTAAAAGCAGCAAGAGAAAAACAGTTAGTTACCTACAAGGGAGTACCCATACAACTGTCAGCTGATTTCTCAACAGAAACTATGCAGTCCAGAAGGGAGTGGCAAGAAATATTCAAAGTGATGAATAGCAAGAACCTACAACCAAGATTACTCTACCAGCAAAGCTATCATTTAGAATTGAAGGTCAGATAAAGAGCTTCACAGATAAGAAAAAGCTAAAGGAATTCATCACTGCCAAATCAGTATTATATGAAATGCTGAAGGGTAGTCTTTAAGAAGAGGAAGAAGAAGAAAAAGGTAAAGACAAAAATTATGAACAACAAATACATATCTATCAACAAGTGAATCTAAAGATCAAGTGAGCCGAAACCAGTTTGGCTCAGTGGATAGAGCGTCGGCCTGCGGACTGAAGGGTCCCGGGTTCGATTCCGGTCAAGGGCATGTACCTTGGTTGCGGGCACATCTCCAGTGGGAGGTGTGCAGGAGGCAGCTGATGGATGTTTCTCTCTCATCGATGTTTCTAGCTCTCTATCCCTCTCCCTTCCTCTCTGTAAAATATCAATAAAATATATTTTAAAAAAATAAAAAATAAATAAAAATCAAGTGAATAAAAAGTCTGATGAACAGAATAAACTGGTGAATATAATAGGATCAGGGGCATAGAAAGGGAGTGGACTGACAATTCTCGGGGTGGGGTGTGGGGGTGTGGGAAGAGACTGGACAAAAATCATACACCTATGGATGAGGACAGTGGCGGAGGGGTGGGTGGGAACTGGGTAGAGGGGAGCTATGGGGGGAAAAAAGAGGAACAACTGTAATAATCTGAACAATAAAGATTTATTAGTAAAAAAAAAAAAAAAAAAAAGTACGAAGAAGTGGAAAATGGTGTCTCTGAATGGTTTGCCTCCAAACAAGAAAAGTTCTATTGGGACAGTACCCACAAATTACCTGAAAGATGGGGGAAATGTGTAGCTAGCGATGGACATTACTTTGAATAAAGCACTTTTGATGTTTCTCTTGGAAAAAACAAAACAAAAACAAAAACAAAACATGGACGTAAACATTTGTAAATAATGACTGAGGTACACACTTTAAGATCACTTTAATTGGGTATGTTATTTCTCAATCTAACAAACAGAGGGAGAAAAGTTAAAAACAAAAAAACAGGCAGGGAGATTTATCTCCAGAAAAAATGATGTTCACAAGTCAGGTACTCAGCCTAAGAGTGAAGCTGGGATTGAAAGACATGTCTGATGGCCTTAAGCCACCAGGTCCTTGACTCCCACCATCTGGCACTGCACAGGCAGCCTTGCCCCGGGTTCAAATGTAAGACCCACTTGCTCCTCACTGCTAATCAGTGGTCAGTCACCTGCTCATGCTAACTGGAGCCTGGCTCCCCGAGAGCCTCAGCACATTGACAACTGCTGTTTAACTGTTAAGGCCAAACAAGAGCAGAGGCCAGGCCCACAACTAAAGCTTTGGGCCCGCAGGGAACTAGGGTACTAGTGCTCTGTACCAGGAAAGGGTGCCCAGTGCACACCCACTTGCCATAGTAGGCTCTGGCCCACAATGATGGGATTTCAGCTGAAGGATAGCTGAGCAGCAGACCTGGACAGTGCTCCCGCCGCTGGGCCACACTGCCTCACACTTTTCCCATTAGGATCCCAGCCCCTGTTGATTCAGAAAAGCTAGACCCTGCCAGTCAACCTTAACCCTCTTACCCAGCAGGAACCAGGAGTAGAGGAGCTTTGAGGAACTTGGCTCCCCCAGAGCCACCCACTCTCTGCTTCAAATCCCCAGTCTGTGCTGGCCCTCTTCCCTCCCCCTGCAAAGGGAATCACTCCTGCTGCTTGGCATGTGTCCCCCTCTCCTGCTATATCCTCTCCATTCTCCCCCCAACTCCTACACAATCCTTGTCCTAAACCATTTCCTGCCGTTTCCCATCCGGTCAGTTTCTTAGGAAAGATAATTATCCACAGATAGGGAGGTGGAAAATTCCCGGAGCCAGGAACACCAGGAAAAACTTCATCTGGTCCATTCTCCACCTGCCAGGACAGCCTTGTCCTGAACACAGGCCAATCATGGTTATGTCCCCAAAATCTCTGCAGTTCACTTTTCAACTGCATTGAATCAGAGGCTTTCCTGATCCGTCCCAAAGTAGGTTTGGGCCTCGTGGCTACTGCATCTAAATGGCAGAGCCAGAACCAAGAGCCATCTGCCACCAGGGCCCACTCGGCATTGTGCTGCCTCCCTGTCACTTCAGCCTGCTTTGTATACTAGCTGTTTACATGTCTTATCTCCCACACAAAACTGGCAGCACCACAAGGGTGGGAAGCTCCTCCCACACAGCAGTGCTAACACATAGTAGGTGCTTAGAGGCCAGCTGAAGAGAAGGTGGGACACCCGGGGACAGCCACCTCACCCCTGCAGAAGGAAAGGGGACTGTTCAAGAGGGAAATGTGCAGGAAAGAATGACATTTACACCATCACGGACTATGAGCTGGGAGACCTGAACTAACCCCAGCTCTGCCACCGCCCACTGTGGCCTGTGGACACATTTCCCCTTGGGGCTTCCGCTTTCTCCTCTGTGAAATGAGGGGGTTGGGCCAGGCTCCGTCATTGGTGATTGCTCACCAAACAATTCCAATCACTTACGATACCACAGCAATCATTGAACCTCCCCATCCTGCACACCAGGCACTGCATAGCAGCAGGAGCCAGAGCCAGGATTCAGAAGTCCAGGCCTTTTGACTCCACCCCTTTATCTTGTCCACTACACCTCCTGGACTCCTCACTCTGTCTCTAGGATCCCTCCCAACAATAAAATCCGATTCTGATTCTAGGCCAGCCCTTTCCCGGAATGAAAACTCCCCAGGCCACATGGGGCCACAGAATTCAGCCAGAACACGCATATCAGGGTCCTGGCGCTGGGCTGGGCGGTACCACACCTCCCACGTTACAGGTCTGGTGACCGCCTGCCTGCAGATGCTGGGGCTGGGCCAAGGAGGGGGCATGAGTCCAGCAGAGCCTGGCACCCACTCAACCATTGCTTTCCCCACATGCCTTCACCCCTTCCTGCTCTGCTCCTGCTCCCTGCTCACCCCTCCCTGGGAATGGCCCTCTCAGGCCGGAGCTCCTGTCCCACCCTGGCCTGGCCAGAGGTGCCTGTTGGAAGCTTCGCTCTAGATGCTTTCACAGACCCGGGCGAGTAGCTGTGGGCCAGCGACCCACTTTGCTTGGCTCACTGTGGCCAGCACAAACCAGAGCCAACTCTCCACCGCTGACTCGCAGGCTGCTCTGCACTTCCCTCCCCACGTCAGACCACGACATCCTGTTCAAAGCCTCCGATGGCACCACATAGCAGCTAGAATCCAATGCAATGTCTAACCCAGGCCCACACACAGGCCCAATGTGCCCTGGCCCTTGCCTTCCTCTCCACTCTCACACACCTCCCTCTCTACTCTACTCCAGGTTCCTTGAACCCACTCACCCATCGATTGGCTGCCTCCCAGGGGCTCCATAAGTCCCCTGGTCTTTGAAAGGCACCATCTTTCTTGTCATTGCTCAGCTCAAAAGCCATCTCCCTTTGAGGCCTTTGTTTCCATCCAGAGTAGCGCATCTCTCCCATGTTTAGTTTCTTCAGGACATCTATTGCCACCCAACACTGCTGTGTCCACTCTGGCAAGTGAGCCCTTGACATAGGAGTCTCCCTGTCTTGCTCCTGCCTGTGTCCTTAGCACTGAGAATAGTGTCTGACATGGAAGGAGGGTGCGGGGTGCGGGGGGGAGTGCTACACATTAGACTGGGTGGTCAGGCCTCTCTGTGGAGATGGTATTTGATCCAGGGCCTGAATGAGAGAGCTGGTGGTGTACGGGCAGTAGTCTAGGCTGGGGAAAGCAAGTGTGGTGGCCGCCTGGAGGAACAGGCCTGGCAAGGCTCGGTGTGTTTGAGGAACCCAAGAAGGCTGGTGTGAGCTGAGCAGGGGAAAGAGCAGCAGGAAGTGAAGTTGACAGAGGCACAGGCCACACCTCCCTTGGAGTTTACCGCAAGTTCATCAAGAAGCAATGGAAAGGTTTTTAGCAGGGGAGCACCACATTCCAGTTTACATTTCTAAAGGATCCCTGTGGCTGCTCTGCAGAGAGCTGATAACAAGCAGAGGGGAGTGGAGCCAGAAGACACCTGGAGTCACTAGGTCAGAGATGCTCATCACTTAGACGGGGAGAGCAGAAGAGGAAATGAAACAAAGGGGCAAGCATTCCACCCACAGAGCCACGCTTTCCACCAGCCTGAGAAGCCCTGCCAAGTCCATACCCATCTGGCTGGAGTTCTAGGTGCTCCCACCTACCCAATCTTATTCCTCACTGACCCCCAGCCCCGACCCAGGCCTCAGCTGGCCGGGCCTCCTCTCAGGTGCCACTCACACGCACCGCTCAGAGCCTCAGCTGGTACTGTGACCCTCGCCTGATCCACCACCTCCCCTCTTATGAGAGTCTTGTGACCACACCTGCACAGAGGCCTCTGCTCCCTGCTCATTCCAGCCACCTTTCTCCCCTCCCTGAAGTCCTCTGGGCTTTGAGGCAATGACACAGTGATCATCATGCACTTAATGATCCCGTTTTACCTTCCGGAGGTAGCTGCGAGCTGGATAAAGACAGACATCACAACTCATATCCCTCAGGGTTGCCATGACACCTGGACGGTGATGTGCTATGTGGAGCCTTCAGCACAAAGCCAGGCACTCAAACGGTAGCAGTAACTTACCACTGACCTATGACAACACCAAACCCTGCAGCTCACAGCCCCACAGAGCGGCTCAGCTTCTCCTCCCAGCCAAGCAAGTGGGTGAACAATGCATGGGGATGAGGTGGAGGGGGTTTTAGAAGCAAAAGGCCGTGGCTCTGCATTATGCATACCTCTCCATGCCTTTCTCCAGCTCCTCCCTCCGTGTGAGCGGAGCAAACTTCTGCTTAACCTTCAAGCCTCAGCTTAAAGCTCTGGGAAGCCTTCTCTGATTCGCCTCCCACCCTTCACAGCACATCACAAATGCCTGTTTGCATGTTGGCCTCCCCCTTCCCCCAGCCCCCCGCCCCGCCCTGCACCATGAGCCTGAGATTATATTTATTCATCTTTCCACCTTTAGCACAGCTTTATCAGGCATGAATCAGTGTTTGCTGAGTGTGGGTCTCCCCCTCTTCCAAACTCAGATGCCTCAGCTCACAGGTTCACGGTCTCACCGGTCCTGGTGACATTCAGCCTTACCCCAATCAGTGCCCTCTGGCCCTAAAATCATCCTCCGCTTCTAGACTCTACTCTCATCTCCTCTTCCTTTGATGCTACCAGGATAGTGCCACCTCCCAATTCTGAGTGCTTACGATGTGCTTGGGCTTTAAAGGCATCACTTCACTGATTGGGGAAACTGAGGTTCAGATAGAGAGATGCACTTACTAAGTGGCAGAATCTTCTGCCCTTAACACTGGCACATCATAGCTGGGTCTATTTTAAAAACCGTCATCTGTTCTGCAAAAGCGTAGCTTTTATAGCTACATGTCAAGATGTCATACAAAATCGTGCTTTGTTCATTAAATGTTTCAAGTGGCAAGTCTTTCTATTCCAGTTAGGTGGTGAAATGCCTGTTAAGTGGGAGAAATAGTACGGGACCTGGAATGGGAAGCCCTGGGGTGATCCTAGGCAAGTCACCTAACCTCTCTGGGCTGGCTTCTTCATTGATAAAAAAGTGAATAACGGCATCTCCCCAAAAGGTTTCCTGATGCATGCTGGAAAGTGCTCTGCCACCTTAGGGGGGTACTCAATAAAAGGAGAAATACTATTCAGCACAGTACTGGACACACAGCAGGGCATCACTGCTGAGTGATTATTCAGATCCTGAGAAACTCAGGAGTCAGAGAAAACAAAGTATGTCTCTTCCTCCTGGACCCGAAGGGGGCTCCTAAGAGCCACCACTTACTGAGTGTACAGAACGTGCCAAACACTGTACCACGCATCTTACAAGAGCACTCTCCCCAAACCCTCCTGGCATCCCTGCCAGGTGTTACCCCTGTTACAGATGAACAAACTGAGACTCAAAGAGGGAAAGTGACTTCCCCAAAGTCATGGTGCTACGAAGTGACAGAGCTGAGATTTGAAGCGAAGTCTGTTGAGCTGTGCAATCCAAAGGTCCCCAAATAGAAGCTTCTGTTTGTGCCCAAATGCTGTTTCACTCAAGCTTCTCATCGAAATCCGAGTTCACCCATCACCTTCACAAAGCCACTCCCCTTCCTCCCAGGTGAGGTCCTTCTGCCTCCTCTAAACCCTCATAGAATTCCATCTGTACCTCGAATCACAGCCATTTTCTACTGCCTCACTACTCTGTGTCTATATTGCACTTCTCAAACCAGTTCCTGAACTCCTTAGGAGAGAGCCGTTCTCCTGCATCTCTGCTAGCTCCACCAGCCAGGCAGGCCCGGAAGGGTCGGGTGCTTGCTCCCCGCTCTATTAAGCTGTAACTTGAGGCTGGGGCTGTGCTCAGCTAGGGAGCTGCTCCGCCTCACACTGGCACCCTGCCTACCTGGTACAGCATCCAGAGTCCTGTGGGCCCTGGCCCAGGACCCAGGAGATCTCATTCCCTGGTTTGATGGCAAAGATGCTATAAAAAGCACAGCACCGCCCTAACCGGTTTGGCTCAGTGGATAGAGCATCGGTCTGCGGACTCAAGGGTCCCAGGTTCGATTCCGGTCAAGGGCATGTACCTTGGTTGCGGGCACATCCCCAGTAGGGGGTGTGCAGGAGGCAGCTGATCGATGTTTCTCTCTCATCGATGTTTCTGGCTCTCTGTCCCTCTCCCTTCCTCTCTGTGGAAAATCAATAAAATATATTTAAAAAAATAAAAAATAAAAAAATAAAAAGCACAGCACCCAGGCTCAACATTATTTCGTGATGGAATACAAAGATCTGAGGAATTTGATGGGTGAGGGAAGAAGCCTCCAGGCTGGCTCAGAAGTCCCAGGCCTTTCACTTGGTTCTCCTGCAAGGACCTTTGTGGCTGGGCCAAATGGTTTCCCTACCATTAATAGTTCTCTGATAGATACTCCAGCAGGAAGCTGCCCTTCCTTAGCCTTAAAGGGCTCACTAGAGAGTAACTAATGCTTAGATACCAACATCTAGGCCAGAGACCATAGTCCTTCCTCTTGGTCCAGTTCTTACTGCCCAGAGACCCCCGGGGTTAGTCAACAGAACAGAAAAAGCCCTCCCTCTGCCATTGACTTGTGTATGGTTCTGGGTACATCCTCTCTGGGCCTCCACTGGAAAACGAGGAGACTGCATCAAAACATCTCCATTTCCCCTTTGCGTCTTCGGGCCACAGGCTAAAATAAGGTTCTGTCTACCTCTAATATTGCAGAGGCAGAATAATATTCACTTCCAAAAGCAGCGTGAGAGCAGCAAATGGGGGCTTAGTTTTCTCAGAAAACAGTAGAGGCCAATTGGGGCTGCCTAACACGACACCCTCACAGCCTGTCCCTTCAGTGGCAATCCCTTGCTTCTGCTGCCTCAAAGGTAGCTGTTCCCCCTAACAAAACCTCAGAGGTGTGTTCAGGCCCTAGTCACTGTAGGAAAAAGGGCAGCGGCCTGAGTTACCGCTGGGCTCACCACAGAAACCCAGCAAACCAGGGGGCAGAAGGAACCCAGGATCTTCCCTGCCTGAACAGGGGAGGGAGGAGCCTGCTGCAGCTGCTTTGCTCCCCAATCCGGAAGTGTTTCTCTACTTTAGAGTCATTTTCCCTTCTCTTCTCCCAGCAGACAGCTTACTCATTCTGACTAGGTTCATTCCTCTAGCCGAGGAATTCAACAGTTCCCCAGGCAAATTCCACTCATCCCAGGGTTAGTACCACTTTGTCCAAGTAAAGTCCTTTACCCTTCTTCAAATTCCCACGGCACACAAGGCTGAAGCTCTTAACCTTTGGGGAGCCACAGATCCGTCCGAAAATCTGTAGCTACTATGGGTCTTCACCCTCTGATAAAAGCATCCTATCTAATAAAGAAGGAATATGCTAATTGACTGCCCCACCCTCAAAGATGGCAGCGCCCACAGCCAATAAGGAGGGAATATCCTAAATGACTGCCCCGCCCTCAAAGATGGCAGCGCCCACAGCCAGTAAGAAGGGAATATGCTAATTGACTGCCATGCCCTCAAAGATGGCGACGCCCACAGCCAATAAGGAGGGAATATGCTAATTGCTGCCCCACCCTAAAATGGCAGTGCCCACAGCCACAAGATGGTGGTGCCCAGTCCCCTCAGCCCCTCCTGGGTGGCAGGCTGCCTCAGGAGTCCCCCAGTTCCCTCAGCCCCCAAGCCGCCCAGGGCCAGCCCGAGGTGCAGGCAAGCCTCGGATGGTGGCTGCCCAGCCGCCCAGGGCCACCCGAGGCTCAGGTAACCGGGCCGGCCAAGGCTTGCACTGCGGGCAGTGACAGCAGCAGAGGTGTGATGGGAGTGTTGCCTTCCCCCTGATCGCTGGGTTGCCTCCTGCCCGAGGGCTCCCGGACTGTGAGGGGGGCAGGATGGACTGAGGGACCCACCCTCCAGTGCATGAATTTTCATGCACCGGGCTTCTAGTACATACATAAATGTCTGCAGGCTACTTTAGGGGATCCATGCACCCTTCAACTCCATCATGCACTGAGGAAGACTCTTAGGAACCTATATCCTAGAACAGCAGACCCCAGTCCATTCTCCCACCTAAGCCAGAATCCCTTCTAAAAGCCTTCCTGACTGATGTTCCTCTTCTCCACCTGGCCCACTGCTCAACATCACCTCCTTCACAACCAGCCAGTATGGATCAATGGCTGAGTGTCGACCTATGAACCAGGAGGTCAGGGTTTAATTCAGAACACATGCTTGGGTTGCGGGGCTTGATCCCCAGAAGGGGGTGCAGGAGGCAGCCAATCAATGATTCTGTCTCATCACCGATGTTTCTGTCTCTTTTTCCCTCTCCCTTTCTCTCCCTGAAATCAATAAAAATATATATTTTTAAAAAGATCACCTCCTTCAGGAAGCCTTCCCTCATCTCTCCTTCTTTCTGATAACCTCAGCATCCCAGCCTGAGTGACACAATTCCCCACCTGTGCTTTCTCCCTCGTGTGTTATCTTATTTCCCCAGCAAGAGAGTGGGCTCTCTGAGAACCCATTTATTTAATCCCATAACCCAGAGCTGGAGATGGAAATGACCATCATCTTGTACTCGAGGATTCTGTGCTCTGAAGCCAGGGATCATGACGCAGTGACACATCCCCAAAGAATGGGTTGTGTAGATCCCTCTCCAAGGGCCTCACAAGTCTGCCCAGGCCTCCCCAGAGCAGAGGGCCCCCTGGGATGACTGCCTTTCCTGTTGGAAAGTCCCAGAGACAACAGTGGAAATGGACAGATAGGGAAACTGAGGCCCAGGGTGGCAAAATGACTTACCATAGATCAATATGTAAGAAAGAGGCAGGGCTAGGACTAGGACCCAGATCCCCAATTCCCAGCCTAGATGTCTGTCCCTTTACAAATGGCTTTATGAAAATTAAACCTGCCCTCATACTCCCACACTCATATATTCATAGAGAATTTCTGAAAAGATAACAGTGTTAACCTCTGGGGAGTATGACAGTGGGGGTGGTCAGAGAAGTGAGGAGGGGTACTTTTACTTTGTACCTTAATACCCTTCTGTATTTCTGGTGTTTATTTTTGTTTGTTTGGGTTTTTGTTTTTGTGTTTTTTTATTGTTTTTTTTTTTTTTTTTTTTTTTTTTACCATGAACATGTTTTATTTATTCATATTATAAAAATAAAAACAAATCTGCCACAGAAAGGAGATTCTGGCCTCAATCCACTCCCAACACACACATAAAAACAAAGAGAAGCCATAAGTCAACCTGTCCAGGTACAACTATAATGAGGTTGCTTTCTTGTGTGGTTTATGGCCACTAGTCTCAGTAATTCACAGTCACAGTGTGGTTGATGGCTTGAGGAATCTTCCCGGGAAAAGCTTAATTCAATTAGGGCTCTTGGCAGCCCCCTGAGGACGCTCTGGTATCTTGCTTTTACTTACACAAATCAACAGCCGACCAAACAAACCCAGACTTTTCTAGACAGACCCCACCCAGCCGGGAGAGGATGCCCTTGCAAGACCCTCCATTAATTAGAGCCAGCGGCAGGAGGCTGGGAGGGACGGAGACAGGCAGCTACGCACAGAAAGCATCATCTGTCGCTTCCGGAGCTCATTCTGCTCGCTGGCCTGGCCTTCAGTCTGGTGACGAGCCTCTCCAAACTTTGCTCTCCCTCCTCTCTGAGCAGTCAAACCGGTTTCTGTGTGGCCAAATGCTTCATGTGGACCCTGAATCAATCAAGCATTCACTCATTCTTAAATATTTTGGAGCCAGACGCAGAAAGGCTGCGTCCTCAAGGGGCTTACATTCTTGTAGGAATCTGTACTAAGAATAGCTCTCTCTGTCACGCCAGCTTATCTAATTCTCTACCCGTCAAGACTGGCTCAAGTTCCACCTCCTCTGAGAAGCCTTCCCTAACCACCCCTGCCCTTGGGGACTGATTGTTCCTCAGAACATTGCTTCAGCCAGGAATCTGCCCAGCCCTGCACACAGATCAACCACTTTCTCCTAAGCAGACCGGGGGCGCTTAATGAGCAGGGCTGGGGTTTCACTCTTGTTGGTTCCCGACGGGCCACAAGTTAAATGCCTGATGGATATTTCAGCTGACCTGTCTCTTCCACCCCAGCTTAAACAGACGAATTAATTAGCTGCTCCCAGTCTTGGCTGGCCAGCACAAAGACACAGCCTTTAACTTTGTCTGGCACAAGGCAAGTGCTATGTAAGTGTTAGCTGTCTATTATTTTGGTGAGTTTGTGGGCCCTAACACACAGTTGTGATGTCACCTCTCCACCTTCAGTGGCCTGGTCTCAAACAGCCTGAGCACTGTGGAAGGGCCAGTCCAGCCTGAGGGGTAAGTGTCCCCCAAGAGAGCAGGAAGGGGGCCTAGGAAGGAACAGGACTTCTCATTCTGAGCCCCACTTAGAGCTGCTTAAGGAAACATCTTTTCAGGAAAAAGCTTGCTGGGGTAATTTGCGGAACTCCAGATTTTCAGCAAGTCAGTAACAGAACTCAGGGGTCAGGTCTGGCCTAGCAGACCCTGAGAACTGGCCCCTCATGTTGGATGAGCTTTAGGGGCAAGAAAATGAAGTCAGCATGATCCCAGGGAAAGGGAGCAGCCACTGATCCAGGCCCAATCCAAAACTTAGTTCAGTTAAAATTAGATTAGCCCATAAGATTAAAAATACCCACATATAATCATGGGCTGCCTTAAAGTGCCAGCTGATGTTTATCAGCATCTAAAGAGATGGTTTGGCCCAGTGTGGTGTATGCAGACAACCTTGGGGAGACATGTCTGACTCAGACGTTTGCAGGGGGAATGAGTGCTGCAAAATGAGGCCCACACAGGCGATGGATGACTCAGGAATAACCCAGGTCCTGGGTTTGCTGAGTGAGCCTTCTCCCCACCATGGAAGGAAAGGGGTGGGGGTGGAGGGTGATGGGAAAAGGGAGGGAAGAAGGAAGGCCTGCCAGCTGTGTATAGGCTGGCATTCCCAAAGGGAGCCTGGGGCCCCTCAGCTCCAATTCCCAGCTCCTCCTGTATTTCTCAACGCCAGCCACCTCTGAGGACTATTTGCTTCACAGCGGGACTTGGACAGGGTCACAGTCTCCCCCCAAACCCAAGAAATGATCCACAGAGAGCATCCAAGACTTGAAATACTAAAACCTGTCACCCTTCCCTGTTCAAAATGATTTGGGGAATAAAACTTCTGACCTGAAAGGGAGTCGGGGCACCATGATAAAGAAAACATGGGCTCCCAAGTCAGACAGACGGATCTCGGCTTAAACCCCAATGTTTTCTGGCTGTGCAAGTACCCGACACAGCCTCTGAAACAGGAGGTTAATAGGAGCCAGCTAATGTAATGAACAAATACCTACCACAATATTACAAGTTAGGGAACAGGGGCTCCGAGAGGTTGTGCCTTGCCTAAGGCCACTCAGCTAGGCAGCGAAGAGCTACGACCAGACCTCAGGTCTCTTCACCTCCCCACTCCCTCCCATCCAGCATGTTTTCTGTGTGATTTTGTTGTTGTTATTTCTTTGTTTTTAATGATTTCAGAGAGAAGAAGGGAGAGGGAAAAAGGGATAGAAACATCAAAGTTGAGAGAATCATTGATCGGCTGCCTCCTGCACGCCCCCTACTGGGGATCGAGCCCCAAACCTGGGCATGTGCCTTGACTTGGAATCAAACCCTGATCTCCTGGTTCATGGGTCAACGAGCAACCACGGAGCCACACCAGCCGGGCATATTTTCTGTTTTAATTTACTTCTCTGCCTCTCCTTCCCCCTCCTAGAGGACCTAAAACACTCCAAGGGAAAGGAAAAGCCCTCCCTTTCAAAGGTTTGTTGCTCCACAGAGAGAGCTCTGAGTCCAGCCCTCATGCTCCTCCTTCAAGCAATTACAGATGTGTTCAAGGTGTGGTAAGAACGCAGACCTGTGCTGACCTGAACCCTAGGTCACCCCGCTCCTCCAGCCCTTCCCTCCTGCAGGAGAACTGGTGTGCCTCCCTATGACCATTCAGGTTGCCAACATGGATGTGTCTGGTCACTTATTCTCCTCAGAGCCTTTTTGGATCTATGGTTCCCCTTGATCCTCTCAATGAACCAAATGTCAGGAAAGAAGATGGGTACACCAATATCACCTGCTACTCTAACCCACAGGACCTTCATTGAGATGATCAGAATTAAATACCGTATACGCAAATTACAGTACCCACAAGAATGACTACTAAACTCCACCTACTTTTTAGGGATAAAGAAAGCCATGCCACCTGATGCCAACACAGAGCTGTCTCCCAGGGATCTTGCTGAGCCCTGAGGGTGACCAAAAGCAACCCAGCACCCTTTCTGCCCAGGCAGGAGATCACAACAGGTCAGCCACCCCTGCTGGATGAAGAAAACCACCCTTCAACTGAAACCCCTCCTGCCCAAGCAGGGAAGAAGCAGTCAGACTACCGAGAGGGCACCAGCAAAGAGATGGCAAGGTCACTACCAGAGGACAAGGGACAGGCCCAACCTCAGGTGCCCCCATGAGGACTCATAGGGACGGAGAATGGGCCCAAAGCCAGCACAGAGAATGCTTACCGTTTTCTCAGGGCTGGGAGAGCGCTGCCACCATTGACATCTGCCCCGTCCCTAAAGGGAGTCCTACAACTCCCAGGGCAGGTGCAGTGAACTGGGCACCTACCCAGTGCAGGGCCGTGTGCATCTGCCAAAGGGAATGTGAGGGGCAGGAGATGTAACTGCACCCCTCGAGGAGGCTATGCCAAGACTCAAACAGAACATAAATAGCAATTCAGCATCACAGCAGATAACCTCTTTGAGCTGTTTCCTCGTCTGCCACAGAGAGAGCCTTTATCTCATATGATTTTAGTGGGGATTAAATGAGATCACTTTTATACAGTGCCTGACTCGACTCTGTAGATACTCAATAAATGGTTACTCTTATTAAAACACACACACACACACACACACACACACAACACAGAAGAGATGTCACAGGGCAGGCTAGGCCTAATGCCAAAGTTGTGGATAAACAATAAGGGAGATGGGTTCAAGGGGGAGAAGTGAAAGCAACTGCTGTGGGCTGGAGTGGGCTGGGAAGACCGCCCAAAGGGGATGGAGTCTGAACAGGCCCTGAGAGCTGCCATAGCGAGCTGGGCACTGCGCGGGGCATTCCCACATTCAGTCTCTACGTGGGTCCTACTCTAAATGCAGTGGGTGCCTAGAAAGCAGAGATGGCGTGTCACCTCACGGATGAGGCAAGCCAGGTTCAGAGGAACAACGTGCCTGGTCCAGGCTTGCTGACCATGTCTCTCCTTGCCACCGGAGCTGGAGGGGTGCGTGGGGCAGAGCCCAGAGGAAAGGCGTGCCTCGTGGGTGCTAGCTAAATGAACTCCAAGCAAAATGACCAAGTCAGGCCCTCGAACACCAACCCTGGCACTTCTAGAGACGTATGTCCTACCCGAAGACTTCCTCCTAGTCCTCAGTTGACCTCCCCTCCACTGTCCTGCAGTCACTCAGCTATTTTCCCAAAGAGCAAAAGATCACTTCTTTCTTTTTTAGAAAGGTCCCATCCGGGCTTCTTGTAACAGTTTCAAGGTGACCTTTAAGTGGTTCCTCTCTTCTTTTGAGAAGTGGGAGAGGAAAGTTCTAATCTTATTTTTATAGGAAACCAGTTGCTGGCTCTGATATCCACATATGTGAAGTGGGCAATAATGACTCCCATTCTCCTCTACTCACAAACTTGTTCTAAGAGTAAATGTCAGGATACACCTTGCAAAGACCAAAACAAGCTATAAGATGTAAAGGGACAAAGGAAGGCTTTTTTGCCTCTGGTCAGGAGACAACATGAATACCTGCTTTCTGGGCTCCCAGGCCTCTGCCAGGAGTTCCGGGTCAGGGATATGGACAAACAAATGCAGTGGGTGCCAGTGGTGAGCTGGGTTACAGGGAGGCTCTGCCCTGGCACGAGCACTGGACTGGGAGCCAGGTGAACTGGGGACAAAGCAGAATTCATGCAGGGTCCAAATCACAATGTGTGGTGGGCGTGGAGAATGGACCTAACCTAAGGCTTGGGGTCACTCTCCTAGTTCTCGCAGTAGTTGAAACCCCCTCCCGCCATGAGCCCCACCCCACCAAGGGAAAGGCAAGAATGCCTGGCGATTGCAGAGAGAAAAAAGGCCAGAGAAGGGAAGTGACTAGCCCACTCACCCACTGAATCAGTTAGAGAAGCCAGAGCATCTACTCTAAAACTTCAGCTCCAACCCCGCCCCTCCCACATCCATCTCTGTCTACCTAAAGCTCTGCTCAGTGATTAGGGTAGGAATGAGAACTGCACACAGCACTTTCTATTCTTAAAGGAGGGGCCCCTTGCAAGGGAAGCAGCTGCCACAGATGACAGAATGAGGGCTCCAACATAGCTGCTACCCACACTGGGGCACTGAGAGAACAGGCAAGACCCCAACATGAACTCCAAGGTTCTTGGGTAGTGCAGAGGGAGCATGGTCTCAGCCCCCAACCCTACCTCCTAAGTCAGTTGGTGCCATTTCCCTCCCCCTAGGGCCAGCTCCAGGAGACAGCTTAAGGGAAAGGAAAACAAAGTCAGCAGGACACACCCCAAACCCTGACACCCTGTGGCAGCCTAGGGTAGAGAGATTTGTAATCCTCCAGCCTCAAAGGATGTTGTAGGAGGCTGAGGTGGGGATGCCCTTAGGTGATTAAAATACCAACCCGGGCAGTTGCCACTCACTGAGTGCTTCCTGTGGGTACAAAGACAACTTTATGTGTATTAATTTATGTCATCAGCACATCAGTAGCGCTATGGCTAGATAGCATTATTTCCCCATTTTATATAAGAGGAAATTGAGGCACAGAGAAGTAAGTGGAAAAGTGGTGGAGCCCTTATCTAACCTCAATTCTACACTGCAAAGGGAGAAGGAAAACGTGGGCTGCCGCTTTTGTCACTCGAACAGGGACCCTAGAGATCTTTCTCTCTATGTATTTCCTTCTCAGGATGGCCAGATGCTAGGACGCCTCTGTTTTCAGACACAGAAATATGCCCTCCAAAGCCAGAAACACAGACTTTTAGAACTGTGAAGGCCTTCAGAGATCATATCCAACCTCCTCATTTTACAGTAGGACAACTGAGGTCCCAAGGTTGAACGACTTGCCAGGGTAAGTTACCTAAGGCAGTGAAATGGCAGAAATGGTCAGAAGGGGCCACATGGGTCAATTAACAAGTGGAGATGGGTGACTGGTCCAAGGTCACAGAGAGAGGTGGGATGAGAAGCCAAGTTTCCTAACTTCTAGACTAATACCCCTACCATGGCACTATCTCTGTTCTCCTGCTACCCAGGGTCCCTGGCACAGGTTCTGGTGGGGACAAAGCAGGCCAAGTCTGACCCAATTAGAACCAGAAATATCAGGCCTATATGGACAAACTCCTGACCGCCCACAGTAGGATCTTTGTGGTCATGCTGTCATCCCACCAGAAGTCACTGAGACCTGCAATGTGTGTACCAGTCCCCAGTGCCCTAACACAATGGCAGGTGTGGTTGAAAGGAGAGGTGATTGGAGAGAGGAGGGCAATTTATAGACAGTGCTTGTGAGGTCTCTTCCGGGTCTCACACAAGTAAATGACACATCATGGTCACTTCAGTTTCTTACAACAAATTAAAACATAGGTTTCATGACTGGATTGATATGGTCAAATTGAGATTCTTGCCAGTTTCGCAGGTGGGCGAGACCTGCAGAAAAAGGACCCAGCTAGTTCAAGGTCATGTTATTTGTCAGAATCAGTACACATGGCTCCCCTTGCCCAGTCCTTGATTTTTTCCAGGAAACTGGCTGCCATCAGGGTATAGGTGCCCATCGCCCAGGTCCATGAATAGGCCAGGCCCTGCTACTGTCACAGCACTCCTCAGACCAGAACATCCTGCACCAGGAAGCAAGCTCCGTTTGGGATGTGTCAAAACAGAGCGCCTTCCTGCAGCATGTCCCAGAGCCTGCCTCACACCAGCCTGGCATTGCCACTCAGCTCCTGCATGTCCTTGGGAAAGCTGCAAGGCTTCCTGCCAAGAGTCACAAACTCCCCAAACCCAAACCACCAGAGTACCAGGCCCTCATGCCTTCTACAGCTAGCTGGGGCTAAAAAAGCAAAGTCAGGTTTTAAAGTACCCCCCTCCCCCTCCTGCCAGGGACTTCTGGGCTATGCAGGCTCCGGTGAGCTCCATCAATCACCCAGCAGAACAGAGTGCTCAGGCCTAGCAAAGAGACCAACCCTCTGGAAGGGAACAACTTTCTGTTTCCTTTCTCCCAAAAAGAACATTTCAAAGTCTCCTCAGACCAGAACATCCTGAACCCCTCCACCTGTCCTTCTCCCACTTGGTTGAGCAGCAGGACAACGTGACTGGCCAGCTCAGACACCACCCTGAGACATAGCCAGGTGCCAACCTGGAAGCGAGCTGGGGCCAGACCAAGCTTCAACTGCCTCCACTCCCCTCCACCCCCAAAACAAACTACAGAAATTCCAGGGTCCCCTGTCCCATGAACTGTTCAAAGAATAGCATTCCCGGGCCGGAAACTGATTCAGGGGCTCCTCCGCAGCCAGGGCAAGCAAAGCTGATAGGTAATATTTCGGGGATAAAGGAAGGTGAAAATATTGGGATCCCTCATGTTCTACCACACTTCTAGGTCTCCAGCACGAGACTGACCCTCCCTCCTCCTCCCACTATAATCAAACTCCTTAGGCAAAGTAGAAATATACTCCACCCCGGAAAACCCTCCTCCCATGAAGCATTTAATTGCACTGGTTGCTGTTGACAGAGCAGTCTGTGCCACTTGCTGGAAGACACTTCTCTTTGCCTTACACACAGCTGGGTGCCTGGCTCCCCTCAGGGTCTGGTCCAGCCAGAGGAGACTTGCCAGACCTGGTAGTCTTGCTGAAATTCCTCATGTCAGAAGCATCTCATGCTCTAATCCTGTTCTTTCCCATGCACAATTGCTGGTTCTAATCTTGGGAGGCCTCAGCCACAGAGGCCACAGAGCTCAAGCTTGAGAAGGACCAAGATGGCAGGATGGAGGCTGCCTACATTACAGGAGTCCAGACCTTTATTCCTGCCTCAAGTGGTAAGGATGGGGCAAGAAGCTCACCAGTTTGGTGGCAGCGGACGCATCAGAGCAAACTACTTACCTATCTTCATGAGGCAGGCCAGCAGGATCCAGAGGGAGATCTCAAAGGGTGTGCGCACGTGTGGGTAGTCGATATCCAGGACTGGAAAGGGCTTTCGGGCCTTGATGCTACTTTCAGTGATGGAATGGTTAACAAGGTGGCTCTCAGGGGTGAACTCCGGTGGGGCGGTGGTGACATCCCCAATTGAGCGTTCTCGTGGTGGCTCTGAGCCTCGGATGGTGCTGGCAGTAGGACTGAGCTGAAGGCCATGGCTCCTGAGAACAGGTAGTAGCCCCCCCAAGGCTACTACCACGAGCAACGAAGGGAAGGCTCGAGGCAGAGAGGGACCCCAGACGCCAGACCACAGAAGCATCCTACCTCCCTCAGCCCAGTAGGCCTTGACCCTTAGCAAAGTGAGAGTAAGACCTGGGACATAGGTGGTAAGGGGGTCAGCAGGTGGGAAGAGAGACTGGGGCAGTCTCTAGGAAAAGTTCATGTTTTAGAGAGGTCTTTTTTTGTGTGTGGAAGCAGTCCTCTGGGGTGGAGGGAGGCTGGGTTCTCGATCTAGAACTCCAAACTGGGGAAGAGGGACAAGGACCCAGGAAGGACCACAGGAGGAGACCGAAAGGTCTGGACCTCCAGGCCAGGGAAAAGGAGAGTAGGGACTAGACTGCGCCTAGGACAGAGGAAGGGACAGAATAGGTTGCACCCCAGGCAAGGATAAGGAAGAGGGAAGGCTGGGACCTGGGCTGAGAAAGTGACTGAGGAGCGGGGACTATGGGAAGAAGCAGGGAACCTGAGCTAAAGGAAGACAGAAGCGGGTGGGACCCAGTCCAGGAAAAGAAGCGAGGGGGCTGGGAGCCCAGGCTGCGAGGAAGGAGTGAAGCCAGAAAGCCGCCGGGAGCTTCCCCACCCAGAGAAGCGTCGGGGTGCAGGCGCGCCGGGCTGAGATTCCAGGGAAATGGAGGGGGGAGGAAGGCGGAGGCAGACGGCTCGGCGGGAGAGCGCGGCGCGGGCTGGGGGCGGCTCGCGGTGGGCCCCCGGCAACGCGCCCCTCCTTGTGGCCCCGGCGCGGCGCTGCGCTCCGCCCCGGCCCAGCTTCAGCTTCTCGACGTCTAGATCCAGCGCTGATTCCTGCGCCGGGTGCAGCCCCGGCGGCAATGGGCTGATTCCTAGCTGAGCCGGTCACTGCCATTTATAGGCACCAACGAGCATCCAGCGTGAGCGGGCTAGAGGGACCTGTCAGCGTCCGTGCAGCGCAGCGACCCCTTGCCGCCGGCGGAAGGAAGTATTACGTTCTGTAGGAAGAGAAAGGAGAAGCAGTGACGGCAGGGCACACACAAAAAAGTCCTGGATCTATAGAGATTCTATCCAACAGAGATAAAATGCTTTACTATTTACAAAGCGCTTTCACATCCACACCCGCAGACTCATAGGCTTCCCATTAGTCTTGTGAAGGATATATTATTATCTTATGTATTTGGTTACCAAGTGACCTTGAGCAAGTTACTTAACCTCCCTGTCCCACACTTTTTCATCTGTCAAGTAAGCAGTAATGGCAGCAGTACCTATCAGAGGCTTACTGAGATGACCATATGAGATAATCTGTGTAAAGGGTTTAGAATAGAGCACAGCACATAGAACTATTATTATGGTTTCAGTTTTGCACATGAGAAAATGGGTGAAAACGAGTTCCTTAGCTAGTATGTCAATAGTTGTATTAGTTTGCTAGCGCTGCTGTAACAAAATTCCACAAACTAGGTGGCTTAAAAAAACCCCATCAGCAATGGACACAGACAACAGGGGGGTGAGGGCATGAATGGGAGGTGGGGGGTAATGGGGGAATAAGGACACATATGTAATACCTTAATCAATAAAGAAATTTAAAAAAAAAACACCAGAAATTTATTATCTCATATTCTGGAGGCTAGAGGTCTGAAATCAAGGTGTTGGCAGAGTTGGTTCCTTCTGAAGGCTGTGAGGGAACATCTATTCCAGGGGTCCTCAAACTTTTTAAACAGGGCGCCAGTTCACTGTCCCTCAGACCGTTGGAGGGCCGGACTATAGTTTAAAAAAAACAACTATGAACAAATTCCTATGCGCACTGCAGGCCCGGGACGAGTCGGCTGCTAAGCAGGACAGGCAGCGGCACCCGGCGGGCCGGATAAATGTCCTCGGCGGGCCGCATGTGGCCCGCGGGCCGTAGTTTGAGGATGCCTGAAGATTCTATTCCATGCTTCCAGCTTCTGGTGCTTCGCTGACAATCTTTGGTGTTTCCTGACTGTAGCAGCATAACTCCTGTCTTCACATGGCAACCTCCCTATGTCACTGTCTCTGAGTCCAAATCTCCCCTTTTTATAAGGTTACCACCAGTAAGACTGCATTAGGGGTCCATCCTAATGAACTCATCTTAACTTGATTATCTCCAATAACACTATTTCCAAATAAGACCACATTCATAGGTGCTGGTGGTTTGAACTTCAGCATCTTTTGGGAAGATCAATTCAACCCACAGCAGTAGTGGAATTGAGATTTCAATGGAATTGGTAAGATTCAAGAGGTCATCGTCGTACACTGGAATCATTGTAAAGTTTTTAAAAACAACCATTGACTGGCCCAGCGAGCATGCCTCAGTGGTTGAGCATCGACCTATGAACCAAGAGGTTACAGTTAGATTTCTGGTCAGGGCACATGAACTGGTTTCGGGCTTGATCCCCAGTAGGGGGCATGGAGGAAGCAACCGATCAATGATTCCCTTTCATCATTGATGTTTCTATCTCTCTCTCTCTCTCCCTTCCTCTCTGAAATCAATAAAAAAATATTAAAAGAAAAAAAATTAAGAAATTACTGAAATTCCGACCCTATTTTTCAGAAGAGTAAATCAAGGCCAAGAAAATCAAGGTAACTAGCTCCAAAGGCATTCGGTTCAATTTAGCAAATATTTACTGGGCCTCTTGGCAGGGCTTTGTGCTGGGCTCTGGCAACACAGAGATAAGACATGGGAGGAGGGAAGTGGAAGTGATTGGGAGGGGGCACAAAGTGGGCACAATGAGGGCTTCTAGGGTGCTGATAATGTTCTATTTCTTTACTGGGTGGTGGTTACAAAAGTTATGCAGATGTAGTTGTTTTGTGATAATTCATCAAACATTCATGATTTGTGTGCTTTTCTTAAGATATGGTATCCTTTCACAAACAGGTATATTTAAATAATAGAGTGATGTGATAGTGACTGAGGTGCTGACATTAAACTGAATTCTCTATACCGCACCTTCTCCTGAAACAGGTCCCGCCACTTGAGAGATGATAGAAGAGTCTAAAGGAGTCTTCAGAGAAAGCCAAGGACCTTGTGTCACCTGGGAGCAGGTGAATAGAAAACATCAGTTATACTGGAAATAAGCAAAGAAATAGCATTTAGGGCAAGGATCAGAATAATGATGATAATGCCTCACAATGGTTCAGTCCCTTATAGTTCACAACCAAATGCCCCAGGTTTATCAATGACCCAAGTCTTGGTACATAGTGAGGGCTCAATAGATAGTAGCTATTATTAATTTTCATTTTATAGATTAAAAAAACCAGACTCAGACATGAAGCCATTTGGCCAAGGTCACATAGCTACTAGGTAGCAGATCCTGAACACAAGTCAGCTTTCTAGTGTCTGAATCCAGAACTATTTCAAAACACCACAGGTCAAAAAAAGAGAGGGAAAGGGTGGGACTAGTAGAGAGACTTTCCACAAGTGACATGAGGTCAGAACCTTGAGACCTCTAATCCTTTCCAGTCTTGAGGGCAATGTTCACTGTTGTGCTCCCATCCTCCGTACTCTCTGTCTCTCCCTCACTTCATTCTCAGTGACTCCTTGGGAGGTGGCAGATCCCATGAGGTTCAGCCCTGAGATCCTCCATAGCCTGGAGAAGGTTGTAACGTCATGACAGAAAACAGGAAAGAACACTTGGGAGAAATTATCTAGGGGCTTAGGTAATTACCCATGGCCAAGATCCAGGCCAGACCAGGCAGTATAGTATAAAAGTTAAGTATAGGCGTGGCCTAATGTAGAATATTACCTAGGTTCAAATCCCAGCACCATCACTCACTAATTGTATGACCTTCGGTAAATCAATCAACCCCCCTGTTCCACAGTTTCTCCCTCTATAATCGGGGGGGGGGGGGGGAGGGGATGACAATTTCATGGGGCTGTTATGAGGATATTAACCAATGCACTTAGAACAGCACCCAGCAATTACCTGATTAGCTATCATGAATGAAATGTATGTCACCTCTACCAATGATGGGCAACCTCTATCATGCATATAATGTATTATTTTGACATTTTAACACCAATATCTTCACCTCTACCTCCCTTCCAGTTACTGCCAAAAACTTGAGAATTGTCGATAATGTTTGCATCATTTTTCTCCTCCCAGTCTCTTTAATCTGGTCCAATTAGATTTTCATACCTAAATACTGTACCTAATTTGCTCTTGTCAATGTCACTAAGGACCTCTGTAGGGGAGGAAAAGTTCTGGCCAAGTACACATCAACAAGAGAAAAGCAGTTCAGAAATATGTTCATTGTGTATCCAGAGATGAGTGACTCAAAGGTTTATTTAGAAGTTGGGCTTATATAGCATCTTAGAAAAGGAACAATACAGTTTTAGAGAAGTGACAAGACAAAGGAAAAGGACCTGTATTTAGTGGTAGCAAATTGTGGAAGACAAAAATATGGGAAACTATTGGTAGATAAAGGCTAGTTACTAAAGTTTGTTCTATATATTCCTCTGGTGCTGTCTCCAGGCTGATAAGGGTCTGAAGTTGTCTCTGGTGAATAACTTATTTTTTTCTGGTAGAGAGGGACACTTCTGTCAATTTTTGTCCTACTTTTATACAAATAGAGGGAGGCAGAGAGCTTTTCCCAGATCTGCTTCTTCTCAACTGCTTTCAGCTAAAAATAATCTGTGTGCCAAAGTGATATATTTTGAGTGGCACATATTGCTCAATCAAATGGCAATGTCTGTCTCAGTCCTTATTTTTCTTTACCTATCAGCAATCTCAACACATTTAATCATTCTCTCTTTCTTAGACTGCTGGGCCACACTACCCACTTTCTCCTTCCTGAAACACTTTCCTCAATTAGCTGATCAGATCCCTCTCTCTCCTGGTTTTTCTCTTTGTTTTCCTCCCACTTTACTGGCTGTTCCTGCTCAGTCTCCTGTTGCTGAATCCTTCCCCTTCTCCTCTTCCTCCTCCTCAGCAACTCTCTCTCTCTCTCTCTCTGCATATATATGTGTGTATATATCCTATCCAATAAAAGAGTAATATGCAAATTGACCATAACTCCAAGACACAAAGATGGCCGCCCCCATGTGGACACAAGATGGCCACCACAAGATGGCCTGCAGGGGAGGGCAGTTGTGGGCAGTTAGGGATGACCAGGCAGCAGAGGAGGACAGCTGGGGGTGACCAGGCCAGCAAGGGAGGGCAGTTGGGGGTGACCAGGCCAGCAAGGGAGGGCAGTTAGGGGTGACCAGGCTGGCAGGGGAGGACAGTTAGGGGCAATCGGGCCGGCCAGGGAGCAGTTAGGCATCGATCAGGCTGGCAGGGGAGTTGTTAGAGGTGATCAGGCTGGCAGGCAGAAGCGGTTAGGGGCAATCAGGCAGAGGCAGGCGAACGGTTGGGAGCCAGCAGTGTTGGATTTTGAGAGGAATGTCCGACCGCCTATTTAAGCCTGATCCCACCGGGATCGGGCCTAAATGGGTGGTTGGACATCTCTTAAGGGGTCCCAGATTGGAGAGGGTGCAGGCTGGGCTGAGGGACACCCCGCCCCCCTATGCACGAATTTCGTGCACCAGGCCTCGTGTGTGTGTGTGTGTGTGTGTGTGTGTGTGTGTGTATGTAAATCTATTATTGATTTCAGAGAGGAAGGGAGAGGGAAAGAGATAGAAACAACAATGATGAGAGAGTATCATTGATCAGCTGCCTCCTGCATGCCCCATACTGGTATCGAGCCTGCAACCTGGGCGTATGCCCTGACCAGGAATCAAACCATGACCTCCTGGTTCATAGGTCAATGCTCAACCACTGAGCCACACCAACTGGGTGCAACAACACCTTCTAAATGTTAGGGCCCCAGGTTCAGTTCTCATCTTTTCATGTTCTATATCTACTTAGGATATTAATTTCTCTGCTGATCTCATCCTTTCTTGTGATTTCAAATAACATCTATATGCAGACAGTGCATAGATTTTTATCTTCTCTGTTCTAAACTTCAGACTACCACATCCCGCTGATCACTCGACACATCCACCTGGTTGTCCAAGAGAAATCTTAGACTCAACATGTCCAAACGGAACCCCAGGCTTTCCCACTGTCTTTCGAATCTAGGAAACAGTCACTCCTTCCACTTACTCAGGTCAAAAATCTGAGTCATCTTTGATTCCTTCCTTCCTTCCTTCCTTCCTTCCTTCCTTCCTTCCTTCCTTCCTGCCTTCCTGCCTTCCTGCCTTCCTGCCTTCCTGCCTTCCTTTCTTTTTTTATGTTTAAGGTTCACAACATTATAATTCGACATCTGTACATACTACAAAGTGATCACTCCCAATACCATCCATCACATATATCACCATACAATAACCCCCTTCTCCCATTCCACCCATCCCTAACCCCCTTCTCCTCTGGTAACCCCCATCTGTTCTCTCTATGCATTTGTTTTTGTTTTATTTTGTTTGCTTGCTTATTATTTGTTTTAGTTTCCACATATGAGTGAAATGATATGGCAGTTCTTGTCTTAATTTGTTGAAGAATCTCCATACTGTTTTCCACAGTGGCTGCACTAATTTACAGGCCTACCAGCAGTGTACTAAGGTTCCTTTTTCTCCACATTCTCTCCAACACTTGTTGCATTTTCCTAAAAATTAGTGATGTTGAACATCTTTTCATATGCCTGTTGGCCATCTGTATGTCTTCTTTGGAAAAATGTTTGTTCAAAGTCTCTGCCCATTTTAAAATCGGGATGCTTGTTTTTTTATTGTTGAGTTGTATGAATTATTTATATATTTTATATATTAACCCCTTATCAGATGTATGATCAGCAAATGTCTTCTCCCATTCAGTAGGTTACCTTTTCGTTTTGATAATGATTTCCTTCATGGTGCAGAAGCTTTTTAGTTTGATGTAGTCCCACTTGTTTGAATGTGCTGTTGTTTCCCTTGACTTTGGATGACTTCTTTCTTTTTTTCATGTCAGTCCTCGGCAAATAATGTCGATTCGATCTTTGAAATATATCCAGAATCCAACCACTTCTTACCACCTCCAACGCTACCACTCTGGTCCAAGCCATCACCATTTCTTGCCCAGATGATTATATCCTTTGGCAGCCTACTCTCAACAAAGCAGCCAGAGGGATCTCTCTAAAACCTAAGTCAAATGCCGTCCCCCCTGCTCAGACCCCTCCAAGGTTCTTACTATGACATAAGGCTCCACCCAATCTAGCCCCCACATTGCTCTGACCTCATCTCTGACTCTTTCCCCATTATTCTCTGTTTTAGCCACCTGGCTTCCTTGCTATTTATTTTTCAGACACTCAGAGTTTACTGCTACCTCAGAGCTTTGACCTTGTTGCAATTACCCCTAAGATATCTGCATGGTGCTCTGCTTCACTTCCTTAGGATTTTGTCCAGCTGTTATCTCTCAGTGAGGCCTTCCCTGACCCCCAAACCCATCTTTTACATGTAATGCCCCCACCCCACCTTTCCTTTTTCTTTTCCTCCTTTCTCTTTCTCTATAGCTCTTTTACTGCCTGGCAGGCTACATATTTTTATGGCCTGTCTTGCCCTCACTAGAATGTAAGCTCCATAACAGCAGAGACTCAAGGCAGAGAGCACATGGTTGTTTGGACAGACTTAGAACCAGGCTGCCTGGATTTGAATGCTGTCTCTACCACTGCCTTGCCCGGTGACCCTTGGCAAGGACTTAACTTGGCTGCAGCTCAGTGTCTTCATATATAAGATGGAGGCAATAATAGAACCTATGTTACAGGATTACTCTGAGGATTAAATAAGTTAAGGCGTATAAAGTGCTTAGACTTACACCTGCTGTAGAGTACTAGTAAATGCTGCATGTGCTTTCTATTATTATTATCACAGGACTAGAGGCCCAATGCACAAAATCCGCGCAAGAGTAGGCCTTCCTTCCCCCGGCTGCCAGCACCAGCTTCCCTCTAGCACCCGGGGCCGGGCTTCCCTCGCAGCCCCAGCTTCGTCCGGAAGGTCGTCCAGAAGGACATCTGGTCTAATTAGCATATTATGCTTTTATTATTATAGATGCTTGGCTCATAGTAAGTCCTATACAATTGTTAGCTTTTATTGTTCTGTATCCTGAACATATGTAGCTGGTATATCCTCAGAACTGAGTTTAGCACTTGGCACAAAAGTCATTCAAAGGTGATCTGTTACATGAATGAATTAAGACACATGTATATATAAACAATATATAGTATTTTTGAGTGTCTTTTAAATTTATATCAATGCCATTATATCATATATATTCTTCTTCACCTTTTAGTCAGACTTTTAATTCTTTGTTAATTTGATGGGTAGAAAATAGTATCTCATCATTCAAAAAAATAAATGTTTTATTTTGGAATCTCTTTAGATCTATAGAAAAGTTACAGTAGTCAAGAGAGTTCCCATATACCCACCCCTCACTCAATTTCTGCTGTTAATATTTTACATTACCATGGTAGATTTGTCAAAACTAAGGAGCCAATATTGGCTTATTACTATTAATTAACCTCCAGACTTTATTCAGCTTTCACTAATCATTTTTCCAGGACCCAATCCAGGATACTACGTTGCATTTAGTCCTCATGTCTCCTTAGTCACCTCTGGTCTGGGACAGCTTCTCAGTCTTTCTTGTTCCTATGACCTTGATAGTCTTGAGGAACACTGGTCAGATATTTTGCAGAATGTAAGTATCATTGTGATTTAATATTCTTTCATTTCAAGAGGATACTGGGACAAGCTCTACTTTAACTCGATTTGGACTTATTTAATATCTTCCTCATGACTAGACAGGAGTTATGGGTTTAGGGGAAGAACAACTCAGAGGTGAAATGCCCTTCTCATCACACCCTATCAGGGGCACATTCTACCCACACGACTTATTACTGGTGATGTTATTACCCTTGAACACCCTGTTAATGTGGAGTTTCCAGGTTTCTATTTTTCTAAAGTTACTATTTTTCCTCTTTCACTGCTTTATTCTTTGGAAGTGGCATCTAATCATTTTAATTTGCATTTCCCTGCTGTTGAAAGTACCTTTTCCGAGAATTGCCTGTTCATATCCTTGCCTATGTTTCAACTTGTTTGCTTGTCTTTAGTACTTACTGATATCTAGGTGTTATTTATGTATAAATTACAATTATCTTCTCCCAGGAAGGAATTTAGTATTTTAATTTTGTTTTTAGTGCCTTTGCCATGTAGAAGTCTTTTATTTTAATTTAATCATACTTACATATTTTTTCTTTATTCTTTGTGCTTTTTGAACACCTTTGAGCACCCAGCCATGACACAGCAATACCCTAATAACCATTGGTTCTAGTGACTATTCACATTACCCTTTTGCCTGAATGCCTTCCCTCCCTTTCCCTTTCAAGCAAACTCCTACTTATCTTTAATGCCATAAACCAAATGGAAACTCCTCTGCAAAGCCCTCCCTAATTCCCCAGGTAGAATTAGGTGGTTGGTCTCTCCACAGTGCCCCCACACATATTAGCCCTATCTTTTTTTTAATTATTTTTTTAAATTGATTTCAGAGAGGAAGTTAGAGGGGGAGAGAGATAGAAACATCAATGATGAAAGAGAATCATTGATTGACTGCCTTCTGCACGCCCCACACTGGGGATTGAGCCCACAACTCCATCATGTGCCCTGACCAGGAATCGAACTGTGACCTCCTGATTCATACATAGGTCGACCCTCAACCATTGAGCCACACCTGCTGGGCTTGACCCTTTCTTTATTACAGCATATATCACATGCTATCATGTTGCTCTTTGCTTAAGTGTTTGTGTCTTTGTCCCTCTAGATGTTATTGCTTGAGGAGAGGGACACCATGCAATTCATCTCTGTAACTGAGCACGGGGCATGATGCTCACTGTTTACTGGATAAATAAATGAGGCTGCAGTCTGCATCAGCAGTCTCCAGGCTTCATGCTCTTGTGCCCCCTTTAAGATATTTTTTAAAAAACCCTGCACCCCTCTCTGTATTTTTGAAGACTTCAGCAGGAGACAAATGGCACACTCCACACAATTCAACAAGACTTTATATACAAAGGGGCTAATTTAGAAGGTGTGGTCAAAGTATAGGAAAATTACAAGGGATCATGCAAGAAGCTGGGATGGGGCCTAGCCAGGCTGTTACTACACAATTTCTCTGCCTTCAGAAGAGTACTAACTTACTGTCCAGGGACAGAGCCAGACTGATTAGACCTTCAGAGTTGGGAACCAGGGGAATAGAGACCCTGACGTCACTTTCTTCCCTCCCTCTGGCTCCTGCCAAGACTCCCTAGTGGCCAAACCCAAACCAAGACAAATAGACACATCCAAGTCAGCCAGGCAGGGGAGAGTCAAGACGAAGGAAGGTGGAGACTGGATCTGCAGTTCCACGTGCAGGATATCTGGCATATTTTTAAATCCACAACTAAAATGTATGCCGTTACAGAGGATACAAAGGATATGCTTCCTAGCATACTGTAAATATTAATATTTTAAATAAAACTGTTCCCTCATCAATAGAATGTAAGTATCATTGTGGTTTAATACTCTTTCATTTCAAGAGGATACTGGGACAAGCTCTACTTTAACTGACAGAAATGCTACATTATTTTCTTCTTGAATGCTTCCTCTCACAGAATGTTATCCTAAGATGATATATTTTATTTTTATTTAAATAAAAGAGAGAGAGAGGAGCATGAGAGAGAAACATAGGTTTGTAGTTCCACTCTTTTATGCATGTATTGGTTGATTCTTGTATGTGCCCTGAATGGGGATCGAACCCGAAACCTTGGTGTATCAAGACGACACTCTAACCAACTGAGCTACCAGGGCCAGGACTATTTTACTCTTGGAAGTCTGTTATTGACTACCCAATTCATACTTAAACAGAAATTTATATATCTAATTGAAATTTAATTTTTTTAATGTAAAAGTTTTTGAAATTTAAATACTTTAAAAGTTTGATTGACTCTAAAGCTCTATGTCTTTAAAATTTCTTCTGGATTGAAGTATAACCAGTATTATTGTTATATTAGTACACAATTGATCAGAGCAACATAACATATCTTTTTTTTTTTTAATTTTTATTGATTTCAGAGAGGAAGGAAGAAGGAGAGAGATAGAAACATCCATGATGAGAGAGAATCATGGATCGGCTGCCTCCTGCAAGTCCCCCATTGGGGATCGAGCCCACAACCCAGGCATGTGCCCTTGACCGGAATCAACCTGGGACCTTTCAGTTCGCAGGCCGACGCTCTATCCACTGAGCCAAACCAGCTAGGACATAACATATCTTTTGATAAATAATGATTAAACAAAGAGTAAAATAAAATTAGAAAAGCATCTCTTACTGAAATAGGTATTTTGCAATTAGTTTATATATTTATGGATAAATATTGCTTATTGCTAGAATGCAACTGGATTCAGCATCAATTTTATCTATTTTGTATTTTTAGAAATAGGATCACTGAGAAACCACGTTCACATAAATCAGTAAATGAGAACGGAGGAAGTGTTGTTTTAATAATGTTAATTATTTGAATTCCTTTTGAGTTACAAGCCATACATTCACATAGTGAACTGTTATTTGTTTTAGTGCACTCTTATTAAAAGTTATTTTTAATGACAACAAAATTAGAACCTTCTTCAACTTTTTTGAAAGCAAAGAACTAGCAACTGCCAGCTTGCTAAATGCTTTGTTGTCCAGCCATTAGAGTCCTTCATCTTTGGTTGGTGCCCTGAGGTCTTTACCCCTGGGTAATGCTGTGGGTAAAAACCTGAGTTGGAGATTTTGTAAAGTGTGAGCAGGGGAGGTGGAAAAGAAGATGGACCTAGACTTCAGCATATATTCTCCGGAGGATGGGTCTTAGGAAAGAGCACATGTAAAGTCTGAAGGTCTGGACATCAGTTCTTGGAAGTATCTGTGCCAAGTACCCCTGACTTCAAGGTGCTTGCAAAAGAAGTTAGCAAATTGCCAAACCACAGAATTATTGAGGGGTTGGTTGCTGAGTAGTGCTGGAGGCATTCAGAGTTACTTTCCACCAGTGAGGGGCCAGGAAAGGCTTCAAGGATGAAGTGCCATGTGAGTTGCTTTTCAGGTTCTGTAGGATTTTGACAAAAGAGGTAGTAAAGAGGTCATTCCAGATAAATGAACTGGGTAAACAGAGGGTCAGAGACAAAAAAAACTAAGTGTGTATTTGAGGAATAACACTTTGTCAGAAGCAGAGTGGAGGTATAGGCAAAGAGAGGGAGAAAAGGCTGGAAACATCTATAATAATAAAAGGGTAATATGCTAATTAGACCAGACCTCCTTCCAGAAGTCATTCTGGACGAAGCTGGGGCTGGAGCAAAGCCCGGGTCCTGGTGCCTGCCGGCAGCTGGAGGAGGGAAGCCGCCCAGGTCCCAGGTGCCAGAGGGAGGCCGGTGCCAACAGCCAGGGAAAGGAAGGCCTACCCTTGCATGAATTTTCGTGCATCAGGCCTCTAGTAGAATCATAAACTCACGAAGGTAAAATCTACCTTACAGATCAGTTAATCCAACTTCCACTGCTACCATCACCACTCCACCAAAATGCACTCCATGTTTAAATGCATCTGGTTGTGGGAAGGTCACTCTTTATAGAATACCTCTGTCCAATAGAAATATAATGTGACCCACATGTATAATTTAAAAATTTCTGGTAACTACAAAAAAGAAATAGTAAAAAGAAACAGATGAAATTAACATTTTATTCAATTCAACACATTCAAAGTATTATCCCTTTGACATGTAATCAATATAAAAACTGTTACGAGAATTTTACATTCTCTTTTTAAAATTGTATTGATTAATTGATGTAAGAGAGAGAAACGTTGATTTGTTGTTCCACTTATTTATGCATTCATTGGTTGCTCCTAGTATATACCCTGATCCTAGATTAGGGATACTCAGTGCTGGCCTTGCAGGTCAGGGGAAAGTTTCGGGAGGAAGATATAAAGGAATGAACATAATGCTAAAAACAGATTTGGTTATGTCCATTCTCTAGTTATTCTTTAGACCGTATTTATATGTTTGATATACTCTTCTGTATATCTATACTAATAAAAGGGTAATATGCTAATTAGACTGGATAGACCAGACATCTTCCGGACATCCTTCCAGACAAAGCCACAGTGACGGGGGCTGAGGCAGAGGCAGTTAGGGGTGATCAGGCCAGCAGGGGAGAGCAGTTAGGGGTGATCAGCCCAGCAGGGGAGCGGTTAGGGGCATCAGGCAGGCAGGTAGAGGTGTTTGGGGGTGATCAGGCAGGCAGACAGGTGAGTGGTTAGGAGCCAGCAGTCTCGGATTGGAGAGGGTACAGGCCTGGCTGAGGGACCCCCCCCCCCCATGCACGAATTTCGTGCACCAGGCCTCTACTATGATATATTTCATGATTTTAAAACATAGCTTTCCAGGCCAACCGGCGTGGCTTAGTGGTTGAGCATTGACTTATGAACCAGGAGGTCACGGTTCAATTCCTGGTCAGGGCACATGCTGGGGTTGCAGGCTCGATCCCCAGTAGGGGGGTGCAGTAGGCAGCGAATCAATGATTCTCTCTCATCATTGATGTTTCTATCTCTCCCTCTCTCATCCTCTCTGAAATCAATAAGTATTATATTGTTAAAAAGTTATATGCCGCCCTAGCCGGTGTTGCTCAGTGGATAGAGCATTGGCCTGCAGACTGAAAGGTCCTAGATTCGATTCCGGTCAAGGACATGTACCTTGGTTGTGGGCACAACCCCAGTAGGAGGTGTGCAGGAGGCAGCTGACCAATGTTTCTCTCTCATTGATGTTTCTAACTCTCTATCCCTCTTCCATCCTCTCTGTAAAAAAATCAATAAAATATATATATTTTTAAAAAGTTATATGCCGCCGAAACCGGTTTGGCTCAGTGGATAGAGCTTCGGCCTGCAGACTGAAAGGTCCCAGGTTCGATTCCGGTCAAGGGCATGTACCTTGGTTGCGGGCACATCCCCAGTGGGAGGTGTGCAGGAGGCAGCTGATCGATGTTTCTCTCTCATCGATGTTTCTAGCTCTCTATCCCTCTCTCTTCCTCTCTGTAAAAAATCAATAAAATATATATATATTAAAAAAAAAAAAGTTATATGCCTGGGTCATTATTAGCCACTGTGACCTACCCAAGTAGGAATTTATAATCAGATCACCCTGTGAGGTTACTTTCCATAGAATTCCTTTTTCCATCCACAACATATATGAAAGCCAGGGGAGAAAGGCATCAAAAAAAGAAAGACCTTACTATTCCAAGAGGCCTCTGATGAGGCTGCATTGCAGGAAGCTTGGGCAAGGGGTGTGGTAGAGTAGCAGGCCCACCGAAATTGTAGATTGGGACCAGGTTAGGCCTATGGGACTTCATCCTGTGCAGTAGCCTTTGAAGGCTATTGAGCAAGGGTGTGGCTGATTACAGAGTGATTCAGTCAAGGTCATACAGTTCAGTCACCAGAGGCTCCCTACCCCAATGAACCTGCCTCCCACGTGCTCTTCCTTCTTTGCCTGCAGAGGCAAGGTCTGGCATGAGTCTAAGTCACTAGCACAGAGATGCTCACCTCCGCTGCCCACCCTGCCACCCACGTCCCACCCTGCTTCAGAGGTCTTCAAAGGCTCAACATTTAGAATCTCAACATGCCACATGGTAAGGGCTGGAGCCACCCACCCAACACAGATACCTCAGGGCAGGAAGTGAAAGGGTGGAGTTTATGCAAAAGTCAACATACTCTAGGTTGAGTCATTTCTTCCACCACACCCTTTCTGCTGATTCCTTCCTAGGATATCATGCATCCAGGAAATTTATCCATTGCTCTCTTCTGCAGGCCTGCTTGAAATACAAATATGTCCAGGCCAGAAGTTGGGGGAAGGAAAAGAGGGGAGAGAAAAAGGAGGTGAAGGATGTATGGTGTACAATTTCCTTGCCAGCCGTTGTAGCAATGAGAGTTCAATGCTAGAATGTATCAGATTCTCACACCTCAATTAAACCAGTTTTCTCCATCCTGTATCTTTTATTCTTCCATGGGAGAAAGAACAGGCTAACACTATTGAGCAATTTCTTCAACAGCAACTCTGTATTAATACACCCATTTTATAGATGAGAAAGTCAAGGCTCAGAGAAAGTAAATGGCATGACAAAGGTTATGCAGCTGGTAAGTGGCAGAGCTGGGAGAGAACAATGCCAGTTCAGATCTTTAGAAGCATGGGCTCAAAAAACGATCTTGGGGGATTTCACGTCTTAGGGGAAGAGAAAATGGGTTTATGGTAAAATTCCATTTTTGTACTGGGTATCCAGCTCCCATTTCTGACCTCACTCTCTGCCTTGGTTAGAGTGGCCACAGCCTGCAGAGTCCCTCTCACCTCAAAGCCTTGCCCTTCGTTTCGCCCAGAAGGGTGTCCCCCCATATTACTTCCTCACCTCTTTTGGGTCTCTGCCTAAAAATCAGAGGAGCCTTCCCTGATCACCCCATATCCAAACAGCAGCTTTTATCACCCACATCCACTTACTATGTCTCATTTGTCCTCATAGCACCTATGACATCTTGGCATATTCATATACAGTTGACCCTTGAACAACACGGGTCTGAACCCCGTGGGTCCACTGATACATGGATTTAAACTGTACTTATTTTTCTGCTTATTGTTTGTCTTCATCTACTAGACCTTAAACTCCAGGAGGACAAGGACCTGGTCTGTTTGGTTCACTGCTGTAATCCTCGTGTCTAACATATAGTAGGTCCCTAACATGTTCAATGAATAAAAAGGGGAAATTCTACTTTCTTCCACTAAGATTTACTCTCCTCCTAATCCCCATCAGCTGCTAAATCCCTCTCACCCTTAGAAGCCTCACTCCTTTGCTCTCCCTTCAGAGACTTGGTTCGTCATTGTCCCTAGCGCCAGATTGACATGCCACCCATGCAGCAGCTCCAGCCAGAAACCAGAATTCATTCCCAACTCCTTCTTTCTTTCTGCCTGCCCCACCACCCCCTTTCCAACTAATCGGCTCCAGTGCACTTCTGCCTCTAAATTGTCTCCCACATCTGCTGTTTCCCGATCCCTGCGGTGCTCCCTCCACCAGGCAGCCCTCCTTTCTTTTTTAAAAAAATATATTTTATTGATTTTTTACAGAGAGGAAGGGAGAGGGATAGAGAGTTAGAAACATCGATGAGAGAGAAACATCGATCAGCCGCCTCCTGCACACTCCCCACTGGGGATGTGCCCGCAACCAAGGTACATGTCCTTGACCGGAATCGAACCTGGGACCCTTCAGTCCGCAGGCCAACGCTCTATCCATTGAGCCACACCGGCTAGGGCCAGCCCTCCTTTCTTGCCTGGGTTGCAGCATCAGCCTTGTAACCAGTCTCTGCCTCCAGTTTAGCCCCTGCCGACCACCTTTGGGTTCCCAGGTTTGATTCGGTCAAGGGCCTGTACCTTGGTTGCAGGCTCCTCCCTGGCCCTGGCCCTGGTCGAAGCTCATGCAGGAGGCAACTAATCGATGTGTTTCTCTCACATCAATGTTTCTGTTGGTCTTTCCCTCTTTCTTCCACTCTACCTAAAAATCAATGGAAAAATATCCTCGGGTGAGGATTAACAAATAAAATAAAATAAAATAAAATAAATGAAAAATAAAGTCCAAGATCTCAATGTGGCTTACAAGGCCCTTCCCCACCTGGCCACAGTCTCACTTTTCACCACACTCTGCCCCTGCCTCATTGAACTGTTCTCATGTCTTCAAATGTGCTCCTGGTATTTCTTTTGCCCGAGAGCTCTGGCTAACTCTTCCTCATCATTCTGGTCTTAGACTAGATGTCGCTTTCTTTAGGAAGCCCTCCAATCACATCCATCCCAGCAGGCTGCGTTAGGAATCCAGCGGTCACCTGGTCTAACTTTCCATCCTTTTCCATTGCATCCCTGATAGGTATCACTGCTTGAAAAGCCTCCACTGCTTCTCCAATCCCTCTCTCCTTCAAGACCCATTTCAAGTCCAGACTCATTCAGAAAACCTTCTGGGGAGTGAAAAAAAGACTGCCTCTGAGTCAGGATGCCTCTAGCTCAAGTCCCACCTTTGCCACTTCCTAGTACAGCCTTGGGCATGTCATTTTGCCTCTGTGAGCCTCAGTTCCCTCTATAAAATGGAGGTGATAACATTAATATTCACCTCAGGGTTGTTACAAGTAAAGTTATAGGTGTTAAAGGACAGTGCAAACACTGAAGTGTTATGTAGACATGAGGGTGGTTATTATCTTTTCTGGCACTGTGCCCCAGCAGCACTCATAGGCCACAGCCCACCATTTTGGACTTAATTATACCCTGCCTCCAATTATCTGCTCTTGCTTCTGTGGTAGCCTACTGTTTACAGTCAGCGAGGAAGCCTGCGCATATCACTTCTACAGCTCTTCTGCATCCCCTAGAGTTCAGAAGTCACTGCCGAGCAAATAGAAGGTGTATATATGTGTCATTCCTGTGATTATAACCAACCATTTATTGATCACCTATTATGCACTAAGTAATTTATTTTTTTAATTATTTTTTTGTCTCTTCACTAAGTACTTTACATATTATTTCTAACTATCAAAACTATCCAAGGTATTATTTTACCTCTACTATGAAAATTGAGGCTCAGAAAAAATAAATGACTTGTCTAAGGTCACAGAGCTATTATGACCTTGGGGACAGGGGCCTTGAGAATCTAGCACTGTCCCCCATTAATGTTAAGGAGTGTATGGCTTTCCACCTGCTGGCTCTTCTCTGGGTCATCAGCAGAGCTATGACAAAGAGAAAAAAAAAATCAAATGGGGTGCTTGGAAGAGGAGGCAGCTGCCATGCCATGGACCAGACACAGGCAGGTACAGGAGACTTTTTAAAATATAAATTTTTTATTGACTTCAGAGAGGAAGGGAGAGGGAGAGAGAGATAGAAACATCAACGATTGAGAGAGAATATCTGATCAGCTGCCTCCCACAGGACCCACACTGGGCATGTGCCCTGGACCGGAATCGAACCTGGGACCCTTCAGTCCGCAGACCAACGCTCTATCCATTGAGCCAAACCAGCTAGGAGATTTTTGACATGTAAATTAAGTACGGCTCCATCAAGAGCACAGTCCTATGAATGCAGAGAGTAAGAGGTAATCAGGAAAAGCCCTGGGATTTCTCAAAGTATCAGCACTGAACTGCTGCCCACACATCTATGTGAGCAGAGTAGATGGGAGTGGGATCTGATGACCAAATCTCTCACAGTAAGGGAGTGGTCAACTCAAAAGTTTCTATTCTCGCCAAAACCGGTTTGGCTCAGTGGATAGAGCGTCGGCCTGCGGACTCAAGGGTCCCAGGTTCGATTCCGGTCAAGGGCATGTACCTTGGTTGCGGGCACATTCCCAGTAGGGGGCGTGCAAGAGGCAGCTGATCGATGTTTCTCTCTCATCGATGTTTCTAACTCTCTATCCCTCCTCTCCCTTCCACTCTGTAAAAAATCAATAAAATATATTTAAAAAAAAAAAAGTTTCCATTCTCCTTGGTCAAGAATTTGATCCAGGAGGAGGAGATGTAGGGTTCACAGTTTACCACTAGGTGGCACTATACAAGGAAGGCACACAAATTACCCAATGAGAATCATTCAACATGATAATTAGAAGGGATTTTAAAGCAAGCAAACAGACACAACAATTTCAAAACTACAACTAAAAGACAGAACGGACACCATCCAGAACCACAGGAAAGCTGGCTGAGTGAAAATTCTACAACTAGAAGGAAAGAGAAAAGCTCACAGAGAATTGGAGGTACGGCAAAGGGTCTTTGTGCGTGCAGAGAGGAAGGGCGGCTGAGAGCTGGGCTGACTTTCTCTGGCGGAAGGGGGAAGGAAGCCCCCGACCGCACTGAACCCCAGTTCTGACTGCACTGAACCCCAGTTCCGGGTGAGCCCCTGGGACCCACGCTCTTACGGGGGGGGGGGGGGGGGAGTCTGGACTCTCGGGCGGAGACTCTGGAGCCGGGGAAGGCAGAGGTCTGAAGGTGCGCGCGTGCCAGTGCGCACAAAGGCTGCGGAGGTTACCACAGGCTTTCCCTAGTGGAAGGGAGTTGGAGGCTCCTGACTGCACTGAGCCCCAGTTCTGACTGCACTGGACCCCAGTTCCAGGCGAGCCCCTGGGGACCCACGCTCTTGTGGGGGGAGTCTGGACTCTCGGGCGGAGACTCAGGAGCCGGGGAAGGCAGAGGTCTGAAGGCGTGCATGTGCGCGCAAGGGCAAGGCTGACGGGAAGCCAAGACTGAGACTCCACCCCATCCAAGCTGAGCACAGAGGCTATTGCAATTTGGCAAGTCTAATCCTATAAGGCTGTCTCCAGCACCGAACTTCTCCCAGTGTAGACACAGCTGATCCTTACAGCCAACTGGCCTGGAGGTCAATTCTTCCCAGTGATACCAACAACAATCAAGACTTAATTACAACAAGGCTGTACACACAGTCCACAAAGGGGTGCACCAAGAGTGTCCACCTCAGGTTAACTGGGGAGGCCGACCCACTGGGCCATATTGGAAACCTAGCACACAAATATACCGTACCAACTCAGGGAAGCAATGAAAATGTGGCATCAAAGAATCAGATCACAAATGAAAGAAATGGAGGAAAACAAACGACTGGATATAGAATTCAAAACCACGGTTATAAGGCTTTTCAAGAATATCCTAGAAAAGGCCGATAAATATAACGAGACCCTCGAAGATATGAAAAAGGACCAACTAGAAATTAAACATACACTGACTGAAATAAAAAATATTATACAGAGACCCAAAAACAGACTAGAGGAACACAAAAATCAAGTCAAAGAATTGAAATACAAAGAAGCAAAAAACACTCAACCGAAAAAGCAAAAAGCAAAAAAAAAAATCCAAAAAGTTGGAGATGGTGTAAGAAGACTCTGGGACAACTTCAAGCGTACCAACATCAGAATTATGGGGGTGCCAGAAGAAGAGAGAGAGCAAGATACTGAAAACCTATTTGAAGAAATAATGACAGAAAACTTCCCCCACCTGGTGAAAGAAATAGACTTACAAGTCCAGGAAACACACAGAACCCCAAACAAAAGGAATCCAAAGAGGACCACACCAAGACACATCATAATTAAAATGCCAAGAGCAAAAGACAAAGAGAGAATATTAAAAGCAGCAAGAGAAAAACAGTTAGTTACCTACAAGGGAGCACTCATACGACTGTCAGCTGACTTCTCAACAGAAACTATGCAGGCCAGACAGGAGTGGCAAGAAATTTTCAATGTGATGAATAGCAAGAACCTACAACCAAGATTACTCTACCCAGCAAAGCTATCATTCAGAATTGAAGGGCAGATAAAGAGCTTCACAGATAAGAAAAAGCTAAAGGAGTTCATCACCACCAAACCAGTATTATATGAAATGCTGAAAGGTATTCTTAAAGAAGAGGAAGAAGAAAAAAGTAAAGATAAAAATTATGAACAACAAATACATATCTATCAACAAGTAAACCTAAAAATCAAGTGAATTAAAAACCTGAGGAACAGAATAATCTGGTGAATATAATAGAATCAGGGGCATAGAAAGGGAGTGGGCTGATAATTCTCAGGGGGAAAGGGGTATGGGGGGTTCATGAAGAGACTTGACAAAAATCATACACCTATGGATGAGGACAGTGGGGGGGAGGTAAGGACAGAAGGTGGGGTGGGAACTGGGTGGAGGGGAGCTATGGGGGAAAAAAGGAGAAACAATTGTAATAATCTGAATAAAGATTTATTAAAAAATAAATAAATAAATAAATAAAAAATAAATAAAGCAAGCAAACAATAAATGCCTCCTTTTACCGAAGAGATGTGAGGCCCAGAGAAGTTATCCAAGTTGCCAAGTTTCATGGGTGAGTCAGTACCAGAGACCCAGGTCTGTCTGTTTCTAAGTTCAGTGCACTTTACCTTTAATACTTGTGCTGTGCCAGCACAGCCAAGGGTTCGGTGAGCCTGAGGTGGGGGGCGGCAAAGGATTAAAGAAAAGACAGACAAAGAGAATAAGCTGGGTCTCTAGGTGGATCTCCTGTGCCTGTTTGAGGCCACAGAGAGAGATCCAGATGGCAAGCTGAGCCTTTATTTTACAGTCAGAGGTAAACAAGATAGTGGTCAACATAGTTACAATGTTCTTGTGAGTTTCACTTGTTTTGGCAGCACTTGCTGCACCTCCCACAGCCCATTAGCTACCCAGGAAGGATCTAGGGAGCATCATAAGATCAAGCTTAATTATGCTAAGAGGGCTGTGCCCTCTAAGCTGGGACTTGTTTGTGGCTTTGCCAACAGGTCAGTCCGAGGCTTAACCCTATAGCCGCTCCCTACAAATACTCATCAAATCACACCTACATTTCATCTTCTCATGCAATGATCTTACTCAAGTAACTGACATTTTCCTGAGCTTAAGTTTCTCCATCCATAGATTAGAGCAGTGGTTGGTAAACTCATTAGTCAACAGAGCGGCAAACCGCGGCTCGCGAGCCGCATAGTGACATCACAGACCTAGACTAACCTCTAATCCAGCGGCTCGCAAGCCTCGGTTTGCCGACCACTGGATTAGAGGTTAGTCTAGGTCTGTGATGTCACTATGGTAGCCACTAGCCACATGTGGCTATTTAAACTTAATTAAAACTAATGAAGCCCGGCTGTGTGGCTCAGTGGTTGAGCATCAACCTATGAACCAGGAGGTCATGGGCACATGCTCAAGTTACAGGCTGGGTCCCCAGTAGAGGACATGCAGGAGGCAGCCAATCAATGATTCTCTCTCATCATTGATGTTTCTATCTTATCTGCCTCTCCCTTCCTCCCTGAAATCAATAAGAATATATATATTTTTTAAATGAACATTTATAATTCAGTTCTCAGTCACACCAGACACGTTTCAAGTGCTCAACAGATAGTTATGAATAGTGCTATCATATTGGACAATAGAGGTATAGAACATTTCCATTACCTCATGTAGTTCAAATAACTAGTGTTGGCCGGTCCTTCTGAAAACTTTAGTATTCCATGGATTTTCTGTGAGAGCATTGGAGGGTGTAGGATTAAATGCATAAGGGTTCAGCCTGAGGTTTTTTACCATATACAAGCAGAAGAAAATAAAATCGGGGAAAAGTCCTCCCTTCATAGAGTTGCCATTCTAATGGGCCAAAAGTTCTAAATCCGAAATCCACAGCTTCTGCAATCAAGGTACCTTAGAACACGGTGTCTTACAGTTTAATGTATATACATATCTAGTTTTAAAAGGTTGCTGATTCAGTAGGTCTGGTGAAGCCTCTGAAACGGCATTTCTAACCAGCTTTTTGTTGATACAAATGTTGCTGGTCCCATAGCACAATTTAATTAGCAAGGATTGGGAGAATTTTGTGAAAAGACAAAATTTGTATGTGTGAGTCAACTAAAATAATGTGTTTATATTCTGGGTCTTCCTGGGAGGCCTGAGTTCAAATCTCACTCCTGGATAGCCCTTTCTTCATGATCCTCAATACTACGTTAGCAAGGCTCTTGTGGGCTCACTATCATTCCTCATGCTTCCCCTAACCTTGGGTTATTCATGCTACATTGCCTTTCTTTTCCTTTTTTTTTTTTTTAATGTTTTTATTGATTTTCAGAGAGAGGAAGGGAGAAGGAAAGAGAGATAGAAACATCAATGATGAGATAGAGACACCTTGCCCTCAACTGTCCCAGATCTGTCTCTTGCTTTAACAGTGTTTGGATGGAACAGATCCATGGAGGCCTCTTCTTCGAGCCTCCAATCATCCTCCAACGTCTTTCCTAGTCACCACCTTCAGAACCTCCTCAGCCATCCTCAGCCTCCAAGACCAGCCAACACTTTTGTTTATACCTTAACTTCTTATTGCCGAACAACCACGAGCTCCCAAATTCATCAGAATTATTCCACCGAGGTGGAGGCTGCCGCCAATCACCTGGCCAGCTTGCGTGGGCCACTTATTCCACAAGTTGGTGGAGAAGAAGCTCGAGGGTGCTGAGCATCTTCAATATGGAAAACCAATGCGGTGACTGCATTCTCTTGGTGACTGCATTCTCTCCCTGACGTGCTGAAGTCTCCCCAAGATGAGTGGGGCAAAACTCAGGATGCCCTGGCCTTGGAGAGGAACCTGACCAGGCCCTTTTGTTCTGTTTTGCTTTTAATATATTTTTATTGATTTCAGAGAGGAAGGGAGAGGAAGAGAGCGATAGCCAAATCAGCTAGGGCTGAACCAGGCCCTGTGGAGCTGCATGCCCAGTGTTCTATCCCCGAAACCCTCATCTCAGCAACTTCCTGGAGAACCACTTCCTAGGTAAGGAGGTGAAACTCATCAAAAAGATGGGCGACACCTGACTAACCTCCGCAGGCTGGCCGGCCCCCAGACTGGGCTGGGCCGGTATCTCTTCAAAAGGCTCACCTTCAAGCACAACTAGGAGCTTTGGAGTCTAAAGACTTTTGAGGGGCCCCTCTGCTCCCACTGGTGTCTGGCTTTTGCCTGAGCTTCTCCCTGAAACCACTAGGCATCCTTTTAACCATCCTGGAGTCCTCTCCCATGCATTGGACCAAGTGGAAAGAAAGCTTTTTGCAGCAAAACAATAATAAAAATGAGAATAATTGGCTGCCTCCTGCATGCCCCTTACTGGGAATCAAGCCTGAAACACCAGAATGTGCCCTGACTGTGACCAGGAATAGAACCGTGACCTCCTGGTTCACGGGTCAATACTCAACCACTGAGCCACACCAGGCGGGCAACGTATACTTTCATATATATATATATATATATATATATATATATATATATATATATGTATTATATTGATTTCAGAGAGGAAGGGAGAGGGAGAGAGAGATAGAAACATCAATGATGAGAGAGAATCATGGATCAGCTGCCTCCTGCAGGCCCCCTACTGGGGATCGAGCCCGCAACCTGGGCATGTGCCCTTGACCGGAATCGAACCCGAGACCTTTCAGTCCGCAGGCTGATGCTCTATCCACTGAGCCAAACCGGCTAGGGCCATGGTCGGCAAACTGCAGCTCGAGAGCCACATGCGGCTCTTTGGCCCCTTGAGTGTGGCTCTTCCACAAAATACCACGGCCTGGGCGAGTCTATTTTGAAGAAGTGGTGTTAGAAGAAGTTTAAGTTTAAAAAATTTGGCTCTCAAAAGAAATTTCAATCGTTGTACTGTTGATATTTGGCTCTGTTGACTAATGAGTTTGCCGACCACTGGGCTAGGACAACTTATACTTGCTTAATAAAAGGCAACTAGTGCTGCTCCCTCCTCCCTATTCTTCATGCCTTGAACATAGGTATGATACTTGCTGTTGTAGCGTCATGTTACTGCATGAAAAACTAAAGGATGCTAGAGCAGAAAAAAAATAAAAATGAACTATGTTGAATAGCTGAACTAATTCCAGCAATCATCTACCTCAGGACTTCTTGTTATGTGAGAAAACTCAACCTCACCCTAGCTGGTTTGGCTTAGTGAATAGAGTGTCGGCCTGTGGACTGAAGAGTCCCAGGCTCGATTCCATTCGAGGGCACATGCCCAGTTGTGGGCTCAATTCCCAGTAGGGGTTGTGCAGGAGGCAGCCGATCAATTATTCTCATCATCGATGTTTCTATCTCTTTCACTCTCTCCATTCCTCTTTGAAATCAATAAAAACACATTTTTTTTAAAAAACACAAAGAAAACCTCAACTTCATGTTGACCAGCCACTACTGGTCAGGTTATGTATTACTTGCAACTAAAAACCGATCTGCTAACTATTGTAGTAGGGCCATCATTTTGTAGACATTTTTGGAATGCTTCTTTTGGAAATCCATAGAATTCCTTGACATAGTCTCTTGAATATTCCCACTAGCGGCAATCTTTACCCCCTTGTTTGGCATGGTTAAAAGAAGATGGAGACCTTTCATTGAGGAAAGAGAAGACACAGTGGGGATATGAGAGCTGTATTCATTATCTGAAGATGTTAAAGGCAAAAGGGATCATTATGTTATGACTAGAGGCCTGGTGCACGAAATTCGTGCACTTGGGTGGGGGGTCCTCAGCCCGGCCTGCGCCTCGCAGTCCAGGACCCCTCGGGGGACGTCCACCTGCCAGCTTAGGCCCGACGGGGCGGGGGGTGGCGGGGGGCAAGCTGTGAGCCCAGCTTCTGGCTGAGCAGTGCTCCCCCTATAGGAACATGCTGACCACCGAGGGGCAACTCCTGCATTGAGCATCTCTCCCCTGGTGGTCAGTGCGCATCATAGTGACAGGTTGTTCCGCTGGTTGTTTGATTTGCATATTAGGGTTTTATTATATAGGACTAGAGGCCCGATGCAAGAAATTTGTGCAAGGGGCTCCACCCCTGCCACCGTGCTGGCTGCCTCTGCCTTGGCCCCCGCGGCTTTGTCTGGAAGGTCGTCCAGAATGACGTCCGCTCTAATTAGCATATTATGCTTTTATTCATATAGATTACCTCTCACCAGATTGGCTCAGACCTTTACAGTTTACACAAGTATCGACCTCATTTAATACACAAATCTAACTTGCCATAAAAAACAGAGTTGAGACAAAATAAGTGTAAGAGCTTTATTATTAAGACCTGGCTAATGATCAGAGTAGTACAAACATGAAAACGTGTTGCCCTGTGAGACAGAGAACTTGTTTTCCTGGGAAGGGCTGAGCAGAGAACTGAGGATCCTGAGCAGGGCATAGATTAGGACCCACTTGATTCTAAGTTTCAGACTCAAGTTTGGGAAATTAAATTGGCTAATTCTCTCTTAGTCTAGCAAAGTCAGGGATTAGAGAAGGAACAAAAGATCAGTAAGATAAATGAAAGCAAGAGAGTGATTCCAAGTGGAAAGAACAGCTTGAACACAGATGCTGTGTGTTTAAGATGATTTGGGTACTCTTGATGGACCACTTGAACTGGACAGTGTGGGCCCCTGGAGATCTGTGACTTTAGACAAGTCACCAAACTATTCTAGGCCATCGTTTTCTCCTTGGTAAAATGAAGGGACTAATTGAATTCAGTGGGTCTCAACCTTTGCTCACAGTGACCTGGACCATACTCCCAAAGGCTTTCCAACCACAAGTTCTAAAAGAAATAAAAGGAAGTAGTACCTGTTTTTGTTTTGTTTTGTTTGTTTTAACAAAGAGATTCTTGTATGATCATAATTACCACAGTACAGGTATGAACCGTTAACCTTCATTTATTTATTATTTTGTTGTTGTTGTTAATCCTCACTTGAGGATATTTTTTCCCCATTGATTTTTAGAGAGAGTGGAAGGAAGGGGGGGGGGAAGAAAGAGAGAGAGAGAGAGAGAGAGAGAGATTGATGTGAAAGAGACACATTGATTGGTTGCCTCCTGCAGGCGCCTTGACCGGGGCTGAGGATCTAACCTGCAACCCAGGTATGTACCCTTGTCTGGGAATCGAACCTGTGACCCTTCAGTGCACGGGCCAACACTCTAACCATTGAGAAACACCAGCAAGGGCTTTATTTATTTATTTAACAATTTCTCTTATTTAAAATTTTTTTTCTTTAATTTATTTACTTTAGAGACAGAGGGGAAGGGAGAGAGAGCGAAACATCAATTTGTTGTTCCACTTATTTATGCATTCATTGGTTGATTCTTGTATGTGCCCTGCCCTGGGATTGAACACAAAAGGTTGGCATATCAGAATGATGCTCTAACCAACTGAGCTACCCGGCCAAGGTTGGGCCTTTAACTTTCAGACAGGCCTGTGTCAAGAACAACTTTTGTCCCTTCATTTAAGCTTAAAAGTTTTAAAACCATTTAATTGCAAAATATTTCAAACACTCAGGAAAGTACAGATAATAATAGTGATGTTTAATATTTTGCTATCTCTAACCTCTTTTTTTTAAATTCTTTATTGTTTAAAGTATTACATGAGTCTCCTTTTTCCTCCCATTGATCTCTCCCCTGCCACCCCTACCCCCATCTAACCTCTTTTTTAAGAAATAAAATGTTAGCCCTGGCCAGTGTGGCTCAGTTGGTTGGAGCATCATCATACCGAATGTATCATCTTTCAACTTCCTTTTTTCACTCATTATTATGTTTTAAAATGTATCCTGCCTGCTGGCATGGCTTAGTGGGTTGAGCGTTGACCCATGAACCTAGAAGTCACAGTTTGATTCTCGGTCAGGGAACATGCCCAGGTTTCAGGCTCAATCCCCAGTGTGTGGTGTGCAGGAGGCAGCCGATAAATGATTCTCTCTCCTAATTGATGTTTCTATCTCTCTCTCTCCTTCTTCCTTCCTCTCTGACATCAATTTTTAAAATGTATTTATCTTTATAGTATGTAAATCATTTAATTGGTTGTGCAGTATTTCACTGAACAAACAAACCACAATTCATCCGTCCATTTTCCTATGGGACAGTTAGGTTGTTTTGACCTTATTTTCCTATTTGAACATGGTTGGAAGTAGTATCCTTGCCCATGGCTCCTTCTGCACATGTGCAACAATTCCTCTAAGATGTTAGAAGTAGAATAGAATTTCTGGGTTGTAAAATATGAGCATCTTCAGTTTTAGGTTGAATATGCCCCCTTTTGCCCATAGTCCAATCAGGGGATTAAAAGGGTGATATTAGTGACTACTCCTGCAGAGCTCATCGGTTGGGGTATCATCTGATGCTCTTAGGAGAAAAAAAGCTGTGTTCATTGCCGCGCCACCCCCCCACCACACACACACACATGCCTTATTTGAATAATCTTTGCTTCCAAAAGCCAAATCAGAGAATATTGAAATTGGTCACTTAATTAAATATCTACAAATACAATAATTGCTTCTAGAGTGTCCTGGACAGATGACTCTATGTCCTATACATAAATATTACCAAAGACAGAGAGCTTACAACATACCAAAGTAACCCAGCTCTATTGGTTAGAAAGTTCTCTCTTAAATTGATCTGAAAATACCTATGACTAGGAGGGGTGTCTAATTCTGAACATAATCCTCCTGTGAGTCTCTGTGAGAATAAAACTTAATTCATAAGGTGGTTGTGAGGATCAAATTAGTTAGTGTGTGTGAAGATATATATGTGCAGAGATACATGTATGTACACACACATACACACATATGTCATATAAGCATAATGTATTAATATATGTAGAAAAGAGAAAGAGAGTTCATGAGAAAATAAGTAAGTTCCTGGTAGAAAAAGTCAAAAATATGGTGGGTAGGGGCTGGAAGGAGGGAGGTAAAGGTGGGGGGGTGGAAATGAGAGATATCTATAATACTATCAACAATAGAAAAATATGCTTAAAGAGAAAATATTCATAAATAGTAGCTACAGCTATTATTAATATTCTTCTTCTTCTTGTCATCCACTCCCTTACAACTAAAGTTCATTCTGGCAACAAATACTTACTGAGTGTCTGCTCTATGCCAAAGACTGCTGGAAGTCACAAAAATTTCACCCACACTTCTCCGTTGGTATTTCTAAAATCCTCTGTGACAATGCCAGCATAGAACAAGGGTTTAAAATGGGGGTTGTGGCCCTGGTCTGTGTGCTCAGTGGTTAGAGCATCAGACTTAAGGGTCTTGGGTTCAATTCCCTGTCAGGGGGACATACCTGGGTTGCAGGTTCAATCTCCATCCAGCATGTGCAGGAGGCAGCCAATCCACGTCTCTCTCTCACATTTCTGTTTCTCTCTGTGTCTCTCCCACTCTTTTAAAAAATCAATGGGAAAAAATATTATCGGGTGAGGATTAACAAAAAAGAAAAAAATGGGGGTCGTGTTTTTATCCCAACTATACCACTTTTTACCTATGTGATTTGTGAGAGTATTACTTAATTCAGTGCTAAGCACTTATCTCTAGTGCTAATCTATATATAAAGCCTAAGCGACTGTCTGACCATTCAACCGTCCAACAGTACCTATGATGTGCAGTGACCACCAGGGGGCAGACGCTCAACGCAGGGGCTGAGGATCTAATCAATCAATTCATTGATTGATTCTGGTATGTGCCCTGACTGGGGAGTGAATCTGAAACTTTGGCATATGGGAACAACGCTCTAACTAACTGAACTCTGCCAAGCGACAGCAACTTTGCAGAGTGCCCTCTCGTACTCTGGGACCCCTCAGGGGATGTCGGACTGCCGGTTTCAGCTGATCCCCACAGGCCAGGCCAAGGGACCCCACCTGCCGGAGGGACCCCACTCACTCCACAGATGACCTTCAAGCCTGAGCAGCCAGGGAGGGACCGTGGGAGGTTGGCTCCAGGGCGTGTCCAGCCCATCATGCCCAGTCCTGCCCCGCCCTGCCCCACCAGCCACCTTCTAATTAATTTCCTTTCAATGTGCATGAATCCGCGCACCGGGCCTCTAGTATTCAATAAATGTTAGCTAGTACTCAGTTTAATTGACCCAGTGACCATAACCAGGATTTCAGCCTGAACATGGAGACCTATGGATAGATGATCTCAAAGCTTCCTTCTCGTCCTAAAGTTTATGATTTGTTATATTCAGTGGGACATAGGTGGGGGAGAGAGTAGGAGGAATGACTCCCAACATTTTCAGGAGGAAGGCATTTCACAAAGCTAATTTCACAAGGGTAGGTTCTAACTGCTCCAAATAGGGAGAAATCACCCTTTGGGGGGTATAGACTAATTCATAATCTTTTTTAAAAATATCTTTTATTGATTTTTTACAGAGAGGAAGGGAGAGGGATAGAGAGTTAGAAACATCAATGAGAGAGAAACATTGATCAGCTGCCTCCTGCACACTCCCTACTGGGTATGTGCCTGAAACCAAGGTACATGCCCTTCTTTGACTGGAATCGAACCTGGGACCCTTGAGTCTGCAGGCCGTTACTCTATCCACTGAGCAAAACCAGTTAGGGCCATAATCTTTTTTTATTTACTTTTGTAAAAATATGTTTTTATTGACTTTAGAGAGAGAGGAGAAGGGAGGAAACATCAATTAGCTGCCTTTTGCACGCCCCCTACTGGGGATCGAACCAGCAACCTAAGCATGTGCCCTGACTGGGAATCACTTCTTGGTTTCTGGGTGGATGCTCAACCACACCAGTTCGGCTTATAATCTTTTTTTAAAAATTAAAAAAAATTTTTTTTTTACTTATGAGAGAGAGAGAGAGAGAGAGAGAGAGAGAGAGAGAGAGAGAGAGAGAGATTTGTTGTTCCACTTATTTATGCATTCATTGATTGATTCTTGTATGTGCCCTGACTGGGGAGTGAATCTGAAACTTTGGCATATGGGAACAACGCTCTAACTAACTGAACTACCCAACCATAATCTTTTAATCAACTAATTTTAATCAAGTTAACAGTAAGCAGTAAACATGCAATTACATGAAAAGCCTCATGTTTTACATGTTTAAAGTGTTTTTCATTGTCTTTACTTGTAAGGTGTTGAAGGGGACCCACTTTTGAATCTTATTTTTATTTATTTATTTTTTGGTTTCAGAGAGGAAGGGAGAGGGAGAGAGAGAGATAGAAACATCAGTGATGAGAGAGAATCACTGGAGATAGAGCCCGCAACTTGGGCATGTGCCCTGACCGGGAATTAAACCGTGACCTCCTGGTTCATAGGTCAACGTTCAACCATCGAGCCATGCTGGCCAGGCTGAATCTAGTGGTGGAATAAGGTAAATATTGTTCTGGAATGCCACGACATTGAATTTATGGTTTGTCCAAAAGAATTTACAGGTAGTAGGTGGTTTTGTTGTTAGAAGATCATCAGTCATACAGTGAAGCCAACAATACCATTCAGGGGGCACCATGCTTCCATCCACATCCTAGAATGTTTTTGCCATTCATTTCAGTAGTATACATAACCCATCCGTGATGGCCAAAAAACTTCAGGTTGTCTTCATAGTGTTTTTTTCCATATTTGTCTTCCTCCACTAATGTACCAACCTTCACATCTTTTTATTTTAAAAATATGGTTTTATGATTTTAGAGAGAGAGTAAGGGAGAAGCATAGAAACATCGATGAGAGAGAAACATGGACCAGCTCTATGTCGCCTCCTGCACGCCCCCAATTGGAGATTGAGCCTGCAACCTGGGCATGTGCCCTGACCAGGAATCGACCCAGCGACCTCTTGGTTCATGGGTGGACCCTCAACCACTGAGCCAAACCGGCTGGGCCCCACCTTCACATCATTTGCCCTGAAGATGTTAGGGACAAAAGTAGAATATTGGAGGCTAGCTATTAGTTATAAGAAATATTAATCATGCTCTGTTAACCATAATTGTTTTGTTCTGATTAAAGAAAGGACATTCTAACCTGGCTGAGAGTTGTATACCCCCAGGACCTGTGAGTCAACCTTGCCCCTAGGAATCAACCTTGGAATGTGGTCCATCCCTATTCATAATCTTTTTATGCCTATTATAAAAAGATTAACAACCTTGTTGCCCAAACAATGGAGTCCTGCCCCAGCTCCCCCAGCCCACCTTGCCTATGCCTGTAATCCCTGCTTCCCCATGCAACCTTTGTCCTACCCAGTATAAGCAGCTGGCTTACAGTGGGCTGTAGAGCAGATTTTTGTGGATGACCTGCTGCTCTCCCATACTGCCGGCAGTATTGGAATAAATGCTCATAATATACCTGGTATGGTTCAACCCTGACTCTGCTTAATTGGCTCAAGTAGTGACAGGCAGCCGGACCCATTGGTTGTCGGTCACAAAGAGAATTCAGACAGCCTCAGAGGCTGCCGTGGCCACAGACCTGCTGCAGCCTGAGCTTTAGGACTTGCAGGAACTCCACCTAGCCCCGAAGGCCAGGCTCCCGGCTGCGCCGTTTGAAATGAACTGGAAGTGAACACTCAGCTGAACGGAGACTGATTCATACTGAATGTAAGTAGAAGAAAAACAGCAACAACAAGCAATGATAAACATGGGACAAACACTATTAAAACCAAATATGGACAGTCATGGGCCACATACCAACATTTTGGTCAACAATGGACCCCATGCATGACGGTGGTCCCATAAGATTATAATGGAGCTGAAAAAATTCCTAATGCCTAATGAGTTCATAGCCGGCAGTAAATTTGTAGCACAAGGCATTACTCATGAGTTTGTGGTGATGCTGGCTAAACAAGGACTTGAAGGAACCCCAACAAACAAACCTACTGCACTGCCTGTAATATAAAAGTATAGCACGTATAGTTATGTATGTATAGTACATAATACTTGAGAATGATAATAAACAACTGTCACAGGTTTATGTATTTACTATACCTTTTATTATTATTTAAGAGTGTACTCTTTCTATTTATAAAAAAATGTATGCTGTAAAACAGTATGTCATGTTGCTCTGGTAGTAACAGCCTCATACATCTCATGTTTACCATGTCTTTTTTTAAAATTTAAATTCTTTATTGTTTAAAATATTACGTAAGTCTCCTTTTCCCCCCATTGACCTCTCCCCGGCCGCTCCCACCCTCCAGCACATGCCCTCACCCCCCTACTGTCTGTATCCATTGGTTATGCTCATATTCTCTTTCTCTCTCTCCCTCTCCCTCTCTCTCTCTCTCTCTCTCTCTTTATTGATTTCAGAGAAGAAGGGAGAGGGAGAGATAGAAACATCACTGATGAGAGAGAATCATGGATTGGCTGCCTCCTGCATGCCCCACATAGGGGGATCAAGCCCGAAACATGGGCATGTGCTCTGACCTGGGATCGAACTGTGACCTCCTGGTTTATAGGTCACTGCTCAACCACTGAGCCACGCTAGCGGAACATGCTTACTAGGTACCATGTCTCTTGATTGAATTATTTTCTCTTATGCCCGATTTAATCTTGTGTTGTTTTGTATAGTAACATGCTATACAGGCTTTTAGCCTAGGAGCAATAGGCTATAAAGACTCTCGATTCCAATTAATTACAGGCTGTTGTTGTTCCTTGTGATTAAGCCCCTACCAGTCAGCCTAGGTGTGTAGGCTGTTTGTGAAGTTTGAACAATGGCAAAATCAGTTATCAACACATTTCTCAATACATACTCCTATCATTAAATATCGCATGACTGTATGTTCAGTCCTTCCTGAGGGTGGGTGCTCAAAAACTTGGACTCTGGAGTCAGGCAGATCTGGGTTTGAATCTCTGCTTGGTTCCTTATCAGCTATGTGACCCTAAGCAAGTTGCTTTTAACCTCGTCATGCCTCAGCTTCATTGTCTGCAAAACAGGCATAGTACTAGTACCTATTTAAAGGACTGTACTCAATACAGCGCTGACACAGTAAATGCTCAATAAAAGCAAAGTGTTGTTATTATCCACAAAATGGCACCCCATGGGTGAGTGAGTAACAAGCTTCCATTCTCAGATGACACTGCCTTTTCTGACTTGAGGCTCCTTATGGGTGGGGCCTGGTCTCTGCCTTTAGAAGTTAAGCAGAATGCCCTCCTTGTCACCTTGGGAACTTCCTTAGAAAAGGAGAGAAAAAGGGCTCAAACTGCATCTCTTCATCAAAGGTGGGAACAGCAGTGCCTCCACCTGTCTCAAATGTATCTTATCTCTCGCATCAGCCTGAGGGTTCCCAAAGCGTGTGTGTGTGTGTGTGTGTGTGTGTGTGTGTGTGTGTGTGTGTGCTGGCTCCCCTCCAGGCCACTCCGTGTAGAACGGATTCGCTTTTATTCTCTTCCTTCAGACCCTGGAGACAGAGTGAGGAATGTCAACCTCCCAGAGCTGGAGGGAATATGCTGAGCCTGGCTCTGGGGAACCCTGAGGCCCTTGCCTGGGGGTCCCGCAAATCTGGGACTCTGAGGAAGTCAGGATGAGGCTCTTAGATTGTGTCGGGCTCTGGGGAACAAAGGGTTAGTGCGAGGTTTCTCCCAGAAGCGACGGGAGGGAGCGTTTTACGTGGATGTAGGGTGGGAGGTGCGTCTGCGTAACTAATGGCAACTGGGTGGGGTGGGTGGGGTGGGTGGGCCCAGGGGTGGGTGGGCCCACCCAGCAGCAGCTCTACGACAGAGGGAAAACTACGACTCCCAGGATGCTCCAGGGCTTAGTCCAGCTTTCCCGCCCGCCCACTGGCTGCCGGTCCGGCGAGCGGCAATGTGGATTGGTCGCGACCGTGCGGGGCTCCCCCACTAGCAGGTTAGTGGGCGCCGCCGGCAGCAGACGTTGACCGGGCGCGAGTGGAGGGGGAGCCCGGCTCGCCATTCTGGGAACGGCCGGGCGCTCTCTCCGTAGCGTAGCGGCCGGCTGTGAGGCGCCGGGCGGGGGCGGAGACTGCGTGGCGCAGGCGCGGTGCTGGGCTTCTCCTGGGTCCCCAGACAGCTGGAGGAGATAAACAGAGCAGGAGGAGGGAGGGGAGTGCGTGTGAGAGCGCGCGAGGGAGTGTGAGTGTGTGTGAGCGCGGGTGTGAGACGGTGCGCAGGGGCGGGCGGAGGCGCTGTCCGGCCCTGGCCAGGCGCCGGGCGGAGAGCATGGGAAGGGGCTAGAGCTGCCTGGGCCCACCAGCCCTCTCCCCGGGATCCGCGCCCCCCCTCCCGGGAGAGGGGCCGGGCCCCCCGACCGACATGGGCTCCTGAAGTTGCGCCGCCGCCGGTCCTGGGAAGAGGCCTGACAGGTACGGGGAGCCGCCGCTCCCTGCCCTCCGCGGGCGCAGAGGCGAGGACTGGCTCCGCAGCCCGGCACACGGGCCGCTCGCTCTGGGCCGGCCCCAGCGCTGCCGGCCCGGGGGCCTGAGCTCGCCCACCTCGGGGCTCCTGGGTGTCCCGAGAAGGGTTCAGGCCTCGCTGGGGCGGAGGGCAGAGTGGGCCGGGGGCGGGGTGGGCACGGAGGGCTGGCCGGGACATCGGGGGAAGGCTCTGGGAGTCCGGAGAGGCTCTGCCGTGGGAGAGGTGGAAGGCGTCCCATCACGGGACTTTTTGCGGAGTTTTTGTTTGACAACTGATCTGGCGCGGATTCTCAGGGAGGACGGGGCAGGTGGAAGTGCCGAGAGGGCAACATTTACCTGATCTATTCTCTTAGTTTCTTTCCTTTCTTTTCTTTCTGTTTCTCTCTCTCTCTCTCTCTCTCTCTCTCTCTCTCTCTCTCTCTCTCTCTCCCTCCCTCTCTCTCCTCTCTCTCCTCTCTCTCTCTCTCCCTCTCTCCCCCCCCCCCCCTCTCTCTCTCTCGTCGTGTGTTCGTGTCCAGGCTTCTGGCAGCCGCAGATGTCTTCAGTGACCCATCCTGGCACCGAACTGAACTCTGCCAAGGTTTTCCCACCAGGCGACTCTCTCGCCGGTACAAAGGGCCTTTACTTGGGACCGGACGGGCTATTCAGTGGTCACTTTTTTAAGTAAATAGGAAGTGTGGGGTAGAAGAGAGACTGTGAATCTGCAGGGTCCAATTCTTGTTACTGAAAACTGCAGTGGGACGCCCCTTTGCCAGCCAGGTTGCACTTGCTTAGTGCCTTCCTCTCCTCTGCGGGTGTACTAAGGGTCTCTAAAATGAGGTATGGGGACTTAGGATTAATGTCTGGCAGCCTCATTTGACTATTTCACCCCAAGTCCTTTTCTTCTGTGACTTTCTTTGGCTTCCTGAGGTAGTGGTGGAGCAACTTTAAAGTTTTCCCCTGCGTGTAGAAGCCTGGCAGGTTGGCTGTAGCTTCCTCATTCTTCCCAGGGATGGGGTAGATGATCAGGGTCAAGTGACAGTGAAGAGTTTCCTTTTAGCAAAGCCTGAAACAGATTTGAGAAGAAAACTATTCTGAGGGCATGTCTTGACTTAGAGACATTATGAAATCCCCACATAGGGCACAGGTATTCCCAGTGGCCTGCACTAAGCTTTTCTGTACCTTATAATCCTGAGTGGTCAGTCTCTGTTCACTAGGTGAAGGAACTACTTAAGGCTATTTCTGGTTTGCGTTCTGGCTTATTCTTCCTTGCAATTTTTATGTATTTATTTATTTATTTTACTCCTCACCTAAGCATGTTTTTCCTTGATTCTAGAGAGAGAGGGAGGGAGAGAGAGAAAGGAGAGAAACATTGATTAATTGCCTCCTGTATGCGCCCTGACCCAGGATGGAACCTGCAACCTGGGTATGTGCCCTGACTGGGAATCAAACCTGCGATTCTCCAGTGCACAGATCTATACTCTAACCAGTGGTCGGCAAACTCATTAGTCAACAGAGCCAAATATCACAGTACAACGATTGACATTTCTTTTGAGAGCCAAATTTTTTAAACTTAAACTTCTTCTAATGCCACTTCTTCAAAATAGACTCGCCCAGGCCGTGGTATTTTGTGGAAGAGCCACACTCAAGGGGCCGCAGTTTGCCGACCACGGCTCTAACCCAACCGAGCCACACCAGCCAGGGCTGTAATTTCTATATTTTTTAAGGGATTGAATTGAATCTTGGCTGTTGTTAGATCCTCTATAAGAGACTAAGGAGTAACTGTTAAGGTTCCTTTGGCTGAGTCTGAGACTAACAATGGATTTCTTCATTACAGATTATGGTATTTCATTGGCAGGCAGGAATTACCTTCTCTGCCATAGTTTGTGATCATGCTGCTTTAATAATTCTGGGGTCCTGCTATCCTTCCTTCTTTTGACCTATTTGGAGGCACTTATGTTCAAGTCACATCTCAATTTGTAGTAGCAGTTCTTTGGGTCAGCACTGCAGGATAATTGAACAACAATTCATATTTCTGCCTGGGACTCCTTCCCTTGGGATTACTAACAGAAAGAAAATATATGTAGATTATGGTGATGGTATTAACATTTACAGTTTGCCAGTTTTGAGTTTTAGAGTTATCACACAGCTGACAATTTTTCTAGCGGGAAGAAAGTCAGTATTGACTCCTAGGACATCCTGTGTAGTGTATTTTCACACACCTGAACTTCAGGATCTTAAAGGATATAACTAAAGGTCCCCACTAAACATGTGTGGATCTGGAGGGACCAACTATTGGGAAGATGCAGAACTGTTGCTCCTTTCTGAATTAGGAAATGTGGCCCACATGTGGCCCCTTGGTTTCAGAGAGGAAGTAATAGACAGCATGTAATATGGTGATATTACCTTTTCTTTTGGTTTAATGATACGTCCTGTTTTTATCTTTTTTCATCCTCACCTTTCCAGATTCTCCACTGCATCTTTGGGCTGCCATTGCAGATGGTCCACATAACTCCTAGGCTGTGCTTTCTTCTCAGACAGCTCTTCAGAAACCCATCAGAAACCAGTCCCTTGGTGTTATGTTTAATTCTGACTAATTTACTTTGAGAGATATATACTAATTGACATGCATCCTAAAAAGTGACTGCTATTGTTTGGGTCTATCCTAAGTAGTGTTATTACTTTAATTTAATCTTCATGACTGCCCTGTGAGGTGAAAATAATTTTCTGTATTATACATATGAAGATACAGGTTCAGCCCTAGCCAGTTTGACTCAGTGGATAGAGCACCGGCTTGTGGACTAAAGGGTTCCTGGTTTGATTCCAGTCAAGGGAACGTACCTTGGTTGCAGGGTCCTCCCTGGCCCAGGGCCTGGTCAGGGCTGGTGCAGGAGGCATTGATATTTCTCTGTCTTTCCCTCTCTCTTTCACTCTCTCTAAAAATCAATGGAAAAATATCTTTGGGTGAGTACTAACAACAAAAAACAAAACAAAAAAAGATAGAGCTTCAGAGATGTTAAATAACTTGCTTTAAGGTCACACAGCTAGTAAGGGAAAGGCTCCAAATTCAAACCCAGATCTGTCACTTCTAGGACTGTGACACATGAGGAAGAGCTGAAAGGACCAAAGCTAGGAGTCTGGGAAACATGATACCTGCCTTCAGATACTTGAAGATCTGTCACGTGGAAAGGGAACTGACTTTCTCTGTGTGATTCTGGAAGGCAGAACTAGGATCAAAGGGTGGAAATTCCAAGAGGGTAGACAGCTTGATAGAAGAGAATTTGGCTTTCCAAAAACAAAATGGGCTGCCTTATGAGGGAGGGAGTTACCCACTATTAGAGGTATTCAAGGAGAGGTTTTGCCACTTCTTATCACGGATATAATAGAGAAGTTCATATGTATGTAGGTAATTCGATTAAGTGATCTTTTAGTACTCTCAATTCTATTATGTGAAAATTATGTCAAAGTCCCGTCCTTTTGATCTGTGAAAAACGAATACTTTGTGCCAGGCACTTGCTAGACACTTTTCCTATAATATCTCATTTAATCATCAGAAATCCCCTAGGACAGCTTAATCACAAGGAACAACAACAGCCTGTAATTATTGGAATCGAGAGTCTAGGTCAGTGGTCAGCAAACTCATTAGTCAACAGAGCGGCAAACCACGGCTCGCGAGCTGCATGTGGCTCGCAAGCCGCAGTTTGCCGACCACTGCCCTAGGAGATAGGTATTATTGTTATCCCCACTTTACAAATGAGGAAACTGAGATTCCAGAAAGTTAAAAATATATATACTGGAGGTTACATAGCAAATAGTAGTAGGCTGGTTTTGTGTGGGGTTTTTTTGTGTGTGTTTTTTTTAAACAGGGCTGATATTTGAGCCTATGTCTGCACTTTCTTAGATGTGTGACCTAGGGTAAATCATATGTCCTCTCTGAGCTAGATTTCTTTGTGAAATGAGACTTGTGACAGCACCCACTTTACAATGGGTTAATGAGGACTAAATGATGTAATATATGCTTTTCACTAGACCTCACTGGTTGCCCTCAAGAGTCTAGTCTTGGGAGTAAAGGGATATTTTGGTTTCTTCAGGGTGAATTCAGACCTGACTGAAACCCTGAGAACTCTGGGGTTCATTCTTTGTGTTATTAGTAATAGCTGCCAACTCCTCAAAGGGCTTTGTGGCATTAGTGACTAATACCTTAAAAACTTGAGGCCTGAATAAGAGGATTCAGCCCTAGCCGATTTGGCTCAGTGGACAGAGGTTCGGCCTGCGGACTGAAGGGTCCCGGGTTCGATTCTGGTCAAGGGCACATGCCTGGGTTGCGGGCTCAGTCCCCAGTAGGCAGCCAATCAGTGATTCTCTCTCATCATTTATGTTTCTATCTCTCTCTCCCTTCCTCTCTGAAATCAATAAAAAATATATTTTAAAAAAAGAGAATTCAATAAACAGGTTGGAATATAGGAGTTAGTGCAGAAAAATTCTCACCCTTCTCTAGAGTCAGAATCAGGGATCACTGTTTGCCTTTTTATATTTAAAGTCTTACTTTAGGATGTACAAGATCACAATTGTTAGAGCTGTGATAGAGCTAGATGCCAAGAATAATAACCTTTAATCTCCCTGTAGCCATCTGGGGAGGTATTAAACCCATTTCTTGGAGTTTGGGAGCACAGAACAGGATCAGACCTATATAGAGGCTCTTTGGAGGCAGTGTTAGGATCAGGACCTTGGTAGAATTTTGTCCTTGTTTATAACCTCCAGATTCTATTTTCAGATAGCATAAAACTGTGCTTATCCCAGAACCTTTTATTTTAAAAAAATATTTTCTTGATTTCAGACAGGAAGGGAGAGGGAGAGAGAGAGAGAAACATCAATGATGAGAGAGAATCACTGATAGGCTGCCTCCTGCATGCCCCCTACTGAGGATCTAGCAACCTGGGCATGTGCCCTTGACTGGAATCAATCCTGGGATCCTTCAGTCCGCAGGCTGACTCTCTGTCCATTGAGCCAAACCAGCTAGGGCTATCCCAGAACCTTTCAGAGAGTCTTTCTCAAGAATGGGAGTCGGGCATTTCTGGTCAGGTAACTTCATAAGTTGAGGCCTGTTTGGGTGCTGATGACTTACCTGTACCCTCTTGAGTCAGACATCTGTATGTAACACAGCTAAAACTGAAATAGAAGGAAGCATTTCCAAATTGATTGGCTTAATGTCCCTTGACCTTTCTGCTAGGAGTAAAGTTAGAGGGTGAAACTTCAAAGCCTTCCTTATGAGATACTTTGAGTCATGGCAGGATAAAGATGCAAGCCGAAGGCAAAATCCAAGACTGGATGCTCGTAAAAACAGTGAGAGAGTACAGTATTATCAAAATATGCTCCCTTTTCTCTTTCTGTTCTCTTCCACTATCATAAGGTAATTGTGGCCTAGAAGGCAGGTAAATTAGCTGTGATCACTGAAAAGCAAACTTCTGAAAACATCAAGGAAATTAATTTCACAAAGCTCACATGGCAAAACAGAACCTGTTCAGGCAGAGAAGACATCAAGGTTAGTTTTCATCCAGAGTCTCCCACAAAATGAAAGATTTCTTAGGATGGACTTACACATAAAAAGCTTCTGTCAGCCCCATATGAACACCTCATTTGAGCCTGGAGCCTCAAAGATGGCAAAGAACTTTTCCAAAGATGCTTAGCAGATAGGCCAGTCCTACCGAGCACACCTTTTTTAGATGCTGTCCTTGTGCCAACTTAGTCCATGACCCTGAAATGCACTCTTTTTTTTTCTTTATTTAAATTCTTTATTGTTTAAAGTATTACATATGTCTCCTTTTTCCCCCATTGACCTTTCATTGGCCGTTCCCACTCCCCAGCACATGCCCTCACCCCCCTACTGTCTGTGTCCATTGATTATGCTTATATGCATGCATACAAGTCCTTTGGTTTATCTCTTACTCCCCCCTCCCCTGCTTTCCCTCTGAGTTTGGATGGTCTCTTTGATGCTTCTATGTCTGGATCTATTTTTGTTCATCAGTTTATGTTGTTCATTATATTCCACAAATGAGTGAGATCATGTGTTATTTATCTTTTTTCCGACTGGCTTATTTCACTTAGCATAATGCTCTCCAGATCCATCCATGCTGTTGCAAATGGTAAGAGTTCCTTTTTTACAGAAGCATAGTATTCCATTGTGCAGACGTATCACCATTTTTTAATCCACCCATCTGCTGATGGGCATTTAGGCTATTGAAAGTTGTGCTGCTATGAACATAGGGGTGCATATATCCTTTCTGATTGATGTTTATTTGAAATGCACTCTTTATTGTGTTTGAGACCAGCAGAGTCAAGGTGATTGTGATTCCTTAGCTTAACCCTAACAAATGGTAGGAGGAAAAATTTCTTTTACGCAAGACTACTTGGACATGGCCTGATTACAGATGGTAATAGTAACTACTTTTTAATGGCCAACTGTATGGGTCCTGCAATTAACTTATCTAGTTTGACTCTCCATTTAATGACTCTAACTTTGGGCAAATTACCTTCTCTATGGATCAGATCCTTCATCTGTAAAATGAGGATAATAATAGTACCTGTCACATAGGGTTGTTCTGAGTAGTAGTCAGATAACACTTGTAAAATGCTTAGACTGTTCAATAAATATTTACCAGGCTCAGTGGCAGGTATTTTACATGTATGGCTCTTTCATTTCTTAACACTCTGCAAAGGTAGGCATTACTATCTCTGTTTTACAGATTAGGAAACCCAGATATAGAAATGCTGTCACACAGAAAGTAGGTAGCAGAACTGGGATTGGAACCTTAGGTGTCCCAGACTCCACAGCCCAACTCATTTTATTTTGCTAGTTCCAGTGAGCTTTAGGCATTGGAAGTGCATTTATCTTTCTTTACCATAGGAATGCTCAAATAGAAAACCACCACAAATAGAGTGAAAGGAAAGGTGCGTACATCTTTTGCATAATTCAGAATGTTGAAAAGGGGTCAGTTGTCACTCCTGCTTAGGGCAATTCCCTGCAGTGGGAGGCAGCATGCCCAGAGGAAAGATGGGAGTTCAAGCTCTACTCTACTGCTACGTAGCAGTGTGTCCTTAGAATCAGGATAGTAGCATTGAAAGGGGTTTTGTAGCTCATCTCCTAGGACCTAGTCTATCTCCCATTTTACAGATGGGAAATGGGCTAGCAAAGTGAAATGCCTCACTGAGGGTCATACTGCCTGTTAGAGGCAGGGCCTGGCCTGGAGCACAGACTGTAGATCCCAGTCCAGTACTTCTTCCTCAGTACCACATAACATTGTGCTTCAGTTCTCCCTAGTTAAATGGGGATGATAATAGCTTCTTCACAGGATTGTTGTAGAGTTCAAATTAAAAGCATGAACAAAAGTACTCTGTTAGGTATAAAACACTGTTTGTATGTAAGGTAGTCGTGCTGTTATTCAGTAAGTATTTATTGGTACCCATTAAGCCCATATCACTTACTGGAGACCTAAAAGGATCAATAGATGAATCAGATGAAGAGCTGGCCCTCAGGATGCTTTTAGTTTTTAAAAAAGAAGTCAAGAGGAGGCTTTCTTTCCTTCCTACTTACTTTCTTTTTTTTGCATGGAATTACATCTCTGTGTTGCTAAAGTCCCATTTCACTTAATTCAGTCCTGGAAGATGTGCAGCTGGGAATTTAGTAGAGCTAGAAACAAAGCCAGCATCCAAAATCTCCATGCCAGCCCGACCAGAGTGGGTCTTTTATATATATTGAAAATAAAAAGTCTCCGTTCCATGGTGGAGCTGGGTCAGGTTTAGCATTAGGCTAGTTGCAGTCCATTGTGTTGGGTCCACAGGCATGAGGGATTGCTCAGTTGCAGGCTTGATCCCTGTCCCTGGTCGGGACATGTGCGGGAGGTAACCGATTGATATGTCCCTTTCACATTGATGTTTCTCTTAAAGGAAGCTTTCTTAAACAATTTTTTACTTCACGGAAATAATACTGTCACTCACACTTAGTAAATTATCCAGTTGTGTCATGTAATCCTCACAACAGCACTAACATAGGTACTATTATCTTCATGTAACAGGTGAAGAAATAGCCAGTGTTTCTGGAACACTTGCCACATGTCAGGTATTGTACTGTTTTACAATGTATCATCTCAATGTTTCCAATGCTCCTATGAGATAGATCTTAGCACATATACCTACATGGCAGGTTAAAAAAAAAAAAAAAAAACAAGAAAAAAACAACCCAGGAGCTTAAAGTGAAATAGTTTTGCCCAAGATCATACAACCTAGTGTGTAGTAGAGCCAGATTCAAACTCAAGTTTCTTTCAGTACAAAGCTAGTTCCAACAGCTATTTTTTTCCTATCTAATAAAAGAGTAATATGCAAATTGACCATCACTCCAACACACAAGATGGCTGCCCCCATGTGGGCACAAGATGGCCGCCACAAGATGGCCAGCAGGGGAGGGCAGTTGGGAGGGACCAGGCCTGCAAGGGAGGGCAGTTGGGGGCGATTAAGCCTGCAGGGGAGGGCAGTTAGGGGTGATCAGGCCAGCAGAGGAGGAAAGTTGGGGGCAACTGGGCCTGCAGGGAAGGGCAGTTGCGGGGGACCCAGGCCTGCAGGGGAGAGCAGTTGGGGGTGACCAGGCTGGCAGAGGAGGGAAGTTGGGGGCAAACAGGCTGGCAGGGGAGCAGTTAGGCATCAATCAGGCTGGCAGGGGAGTGGTTAGGGGGTGATCAGGCTGGCAGGCAGAAGTGGTTAGGGGCAATCAGGAAGGCAGGCAGGCAAGCAGTTGGGAGCCAGCAGTCCTGGATTGTGAGAGGGGTCCAGATTGGAGAGGGTGCAGGCTGGGCTGAGGGACACACACCCCCGTGCATAAATTTTGTGCACCGGGTCTCTAGTATTATTATAAAAGCAGCAAATGTTTACAATACTTGGAAAATACAGAGGAACAGAGAGAAAAAGACACCTGTTGTCCTACCAGAGAGCTAACATTTTGGTGCATATCCTGGTCAGGGTGTATGCAGGAGGCAACCAATCGATGTGTTTCTCTCACATTGATATTTCTGTCTTTCCCTTTCTCTTCCACTCTCTCTAAAGATCAATGGAAAAATATCCTCAGGTGAGGATTTAAAAAAAAAAAAGAAAATTGAAACTCAGAAGGGTTAAGTATTTTGTCTCAGAATGTACTGATTGACACAATGAGAAGGCTGGAATTCAGTAAGTATTTTAAGTCTGTTTCTCTTTCTGCCACATTATCCAGAGCCCAAACAAGGACATGGCACATGTGAAATAGGTGGTTCCTGATGTGTGTTTGGGATATTAGCATTCAATCCCTGGTTCCAGATGAGTACTTCCTCCAGGTGTACTTTGTTCTAAGGCTGGTTGACCTTAGGCTATGTTACTGGTACCCTTTGCATTATGAAGTAGATTAATTCCTCCAAATTGAATTGTTAATTGAATTTCATTTATTTTTGTTGTTAATCCTCACCTGAGGATATTTTTCCCACTGATTTTCATTTATTTTTTTTAATATTTTTTATTGATTTCAGAGAAGAAAGGAGAGAGAGAGAGAGAGAGAGAGAGAAACATCAATGATGAGAATCATTGATTGGCTGCCTCCTTGCACACCCCTCTCGGGATCGAGCCCACCACCCGGGCATGTGCCCTGACCGGGAATTGAACTGTGACCTCCTGGTTTATAGGTCGATGCTCAACCACTGAGCCACCCCAGCCAGGCTCCATTGATTTTTAGAAAAACTGGAAGGGAGGGACAGGGAGGAGAAGAAAGAGAGAAACATCAATTGGTTGCCTCCCCCAACTGGGGCCAGGGATCGAACCTGCAACCCACGTACATACCCTTGACTGGGAATTGAACCTGAGATCTTTCAGTGTGTGCCCAACACTCTAACCACTGAGCAAAACAGGCCAGCATGAATTTTATTTCTTATTAGCTCCCTTTATAATAGCAGAGATATGTCCATGGAAGACAGTTTCATAATAAGTTAAATAAGTTAAAAGCTCTTCCTCTTCCTCTAGCTAGAGTACAAAGGTTTAAGAATGGCATCTGCTATAATTTAGGCCAGTGGTCGGCAAACTCATTAGTCAACAGAGTGGCAAACCGCGGTTCACGAGCCACATGTGGCTCACGAGCTGCGGTTTGCCGACCACTGATTTAGGCTATTGCAGACCAGCTCTAGTTGATACTCAGTGAAAAGGAAAAAGAAGGAAGCCAGTTGCTAGGAGTGGGGAATATGAAAAATATAAAAATACCTTAAGGCACAGAGGAAAACATATGACATAATATTATAAAGAAAATATGAGCTGCGATGCAGATGTTACACCTCCCAAAAAGTATTCTATTCCTGGAGCTCTAAAATGTCTTGCATATCACCAGTTAACCCCATTCCTTCCACAAACTTTTAACTTAGGCTTAAGTTAAAAGCCCGCAACCGGGGCATGTGCCCTTGACTGGAATCGAACCCGGGACCCTTCAGTCCACAGGGCAATTCTCTATCCACCAAGCCAAACTGGCTAGGGCTAGAGAAACAAATTAGCCCTCAATCTTATAAGAGCTTTAAGTATTTAAATAAGAGTATGTTCAGTTAATGTGCTTTCCTTAGAATGAAGACTACATATGAAAAGTTGCTTGTGATCTGTTAAAGTTCTCATTATTCATTAGTAATTTCCAAATTTTTTCTTGCTCTACTGTCAGATGTTTAGTTTGTTTCCCCCTGGTCATTCTTGTACTTCCTTCTAAGATGTATGAGTAAAAAGCATAAGCAAGATTTAATGTCATTCCATGTTTTCCTTTTGAATTTACTTTCTAGTTATTAATGTTGGTCATTCAGTTAAATTAGCCTTTTTCAGTCCCTCTGTGGAGCTCTGATTACAATAGCCTTGGTACCATTGATATTCAATTAATAACAACCGTATTGTGTGCTCTTGAAAACAAGGGTCTGTGTTTGTCTTGTTTTTTTGCCGTATTTTCAAAGTCTAGCACAGTACTTGGTATAGTGGGCATTGACAATTTTAATTCTTAATGTCACTTATTTCAGTCTTTTTGCCTCTTAGCAGCATGAACGTTATGTACTTCGCTGGGCTAGAGAATGAAATCCCCTTGTAGTCCTTTTTAGTGTTTAATCATATATATACACGTGTGTGTGTGTGTGTGTACACACACACACACACACATACACACACACACACTAGTGGCCTGGTGCACGGATTTGTGTACATTGAAAGGAAATTCATTAGAAGAAATATTTTAATACTGCTATTTGCCCTTTCTCTATAATAGAAGTGTCAACCAAATTCACAATCAACAATGACAGATTGAAACACACACGTGTGATTGGCGCCAGCCAGAGTTTTATAGGTATCGCATATGCACTAGTCAATGTTTATTTTTAAATTGCCAGTGCGCGTCATATGTACCAGTTGACCGACCAGATGTACAGTCGGTCACTTAGCCTTTTATATATGTACTAGTGACCCGGTGCATGGATTTGTGCACATTGAAAAGAAATTAATTAGAAGGTGGCTGGTGGGGCGGGATTGGGCAAGATAGGTGGGACATGCCCTGGAGCCAACCTCCCGTGGTCCCTCCCCAGCGTCTGCAGAGTGAGTGGGGTCCCTTGGCCTGGCCTGCGGGATTGGACCCAAACCAGCTCTCCAACATCCCCTGAGGGGTCCCGGAGTACAAGGGGGAACTCTGCAAAGTTGCTGTTGTACAGGGTGTGGAACGCAAATGTAAATGTGCAGTAAACCAGATTCAGGGCCAACAGTGCCCCAGCAACAACATAACCCACAGCTGAAGGTGGAATCACATGGCCCCACGAGGAATTAGGCTCCCTCCTCTCTGGTTTTGGGGTGCATCACCCTAGAACCGCCACTGCCAAGTCACTGCAGCTCAGCAGCTCCTACATTGAGCGTCTGCCTCCTGGTGGTCAGTGCGCATCATAGTGACCGGTCAGATGGTCGGATACTTAGTATATTAGCCATATATAGATAGATAGATAGATGTATATATATATGTGTGTGTGTATACATATAAAACTTTGTTCGATTCCAAATCATTCATTCAGATCATTCCATATCTATGAGTTAGTTCTTTACTCTGTAGAATTGACTGTTTCAGAGCCCTCCTTAAAATAATGCTTTTAAAATTTGACCATGATTAAATCTTCTCATATTCAGATAACCATTTATTGATCTGATTATTTATATTTGAGATACTTTTTTATTGTTTTTAAATATTTTTATTGATTTCAGAGGGCAAGGTAGAGGGAAAGAGATAGAAACATCAATAATGAGAGAGAATCATTGATCATTTGCCTCCTGCAGGCCACCTACTGGGCTTGCAACCCCAGCATGTGCCCTGACTGGAATTGAAATGTGACCTCCGGTTCATAGGTCGATGCTCAACCACTGAACCATGCTGGCTGGGCTATTTGGACTGAAGTATGGCGCTAGTTATGTTTCTTGGTAGATTTGAGGGTATTTCCTCCTAATGTTAATCTTCTAAATAAACCCTGCTTAGAAGTATTTCCACTTGTGCCTATCTGCCTGTAAGCATTTGTGGAAAGGCACTGAATTCCTGTTTCCTTGAGAGGGGAGGGCTGTGACCCAGAATGAGCTATCTGCTGGTATGCTATCATTTCATCTCATGATGGGAACAGAAATACCAACTGAGTTATTAAATTTGATGTTTGGTGTTTGAAACCTCTGTATACTAGTTTGATAGTGTTTTAAAATTCCAATTTCCATTTTACTATTTACCTACATTATAGTGATTTTTTGCTTGTCTGGTTTCTCTGCTTTTTCCTTTTAGTATTTCCAAGCCGCACACCAATCTTAACTAAAGCCCCTTGTCTTTGACTCTCTGCTGTGTTAATATAGGTACTATGTCTTTTATCTCAGTACTGCCCCATGTCTAACACAGTGCTTGATACTTGGTAAATTCTCAGTATATGTTTTAAGAAAATTAGTGAATGAGTATTGACAATTTAGTTGGCTCTTTTGGTGAATTCTCATAGTGATCATTACTCTAGGAAATTAATAGTATGCATAATAGTATGCAGCTCCAGTTTATTAGCTATGTAGCATTGTGAAAATTGTTTCATGTCTATTATTCTATTTCATCATCTGTAAAATGATAGTAGTAGCATCTACCATACAGTGAAAGCTTTTTTTTTGAGCCAGTCTTCCTCTATGGCCGTAGCACTAGTTCTGTCTCCTCAGAAGGGTCCTCCCCTAGTTCTTTGTGACTTCTTGTCATTCATGTTTCAGGTTAAATGTCATCTTCTCAGAGAGCCTCTCTGCACTGGGCATGATTTGTGGTTGTAAGCCACAGAAACCAACTCTGACAGATTATTGAAAGGATATTAGGGAAACTTACAAAATGTCATGGAAGGCCACAAAGCCAGGCTTGAAGAATGGGCTAGAACAAGGGAAACTGGGTAGCAGCCAAGACCCACAGCCAAAATCATTCACAGAACCAGTCCATGAGGTCACTTCCACCCCTTATATAGCTAATATCACTACCTCCAGTTGATTGGACCTTCATGGCCATTGTAGCTGCCCCTTGCTGCCAGCGTGGACTCTCCGTGTCCTCTGACTCTTTGATACCAAATCCCAGTTAAGGTCTGGGGCTGATGTGCCAGGTTGGCAAAACCAAGGTTGTGTTCACAAACTCTAATTTCAAGGGAGCCTCAGGAAGAGAATCTTAGTCTCCACCATTTTTACTTCATAGTGGGAGAGAGCTCTGCCTCTAACCAGACTCTTTAGATGGGGAATTAGCAAAATACTAGAGGCCCGGTGCACAAAATTCATGCACGGGGGAGGGGGGGGGTGTCCCTCAGCCCAGCCTGCACCCTCTCCAATCTGAGATCCCTCTCACAATCCAGGACTGCTGACTCCCAACTGCTCTCCTGCCTGCCTTCCTGATTGCCCCTAACTGCTTCTGCCTGCCAGCCTGATCACCCCCTAACCACTCCCCTGCAAGCCTGATTGATGTCTAACTGTTCCCCTGCCAGCCTGTTTTCCCCTAACTGCCCTCCCCTGCAGGCCTGGTCACTCCTAACTGCCCTCCCCTGCAGGCTTGATCGCCCCCAACTGCCCTCCCTTGCAGGCCTGGTCCCTCCCAAGTGCCCTCCCTTGCTGGCCTGATCGCCCACAACTGCCCTCCCTTGCAGGCCTGGTCGCTCCCAACTGCCCTCCCCTGCTGGCCATCTTGTGGTGGCCATCTTGTGTCCACATGGGGGCAGGATCTTTGACCACATGGGGGAAGCCATCTTGTGTGTTGGAGTGATGGTCAATCTGCATATTACTCTTTTATTAGATAGGATAGAGGCCTGGTGCATGGGTGGGGGCCAGCTGGTTTGCCCTGAAGGGTGTCCTGGATCAGGGTGGGGGTTCCCTTGGGGCCTGTGATGGTTTGCAGGCTGGCCACGCCCCCTGGCGACCCAAGCAGAGGCCCTGGTATCTGGGGTTTATTTATCTTCTACAATTGAAACTTTGTAGCCTGGAGCGGAGCCAAGCCTTCTGCTTGCTCCGTGGCAGCAGCCATTTCTGTTGGGATTTATGTATCTTCTATAATTGAAACTTTGTATCCTTAAGTGGAGGCCTGGGCCAGCCAGGCTGTTTGGAAAGCTTGGCTTCCTCCATCACCGGAGGCAGCCCAGCCTCCTGCTCTTTCCAGCTCCGTGGCTGCTGCCATTTCTGTTTGGTTTTATGTATCTTCTATCATTGAAACTTTGTAGCCTTGAGTGGAGGCCTAGGCCGGCAAGGGCAGGCGGAAAGCTTGGCTTCCTCCATTGCTGGGGAAACCCAAGCCTCCCTCCTGCTCTCTGTGGCTGTAGCCATCTTGTTTGGGTTTATTTGCATATTTGCTCCTGATTGGCTGGTGGGTGTGGCTTTGTGGGTGTAGCAGAGTGATGATTAATTTGCATATTACTCTTTTATTATATAGGATAGGAAGGGGTTCAAATGCTGAACAGCCAGAAAACACACATGTGTACCTCATCATCTTTGACTTCAAGTCTAAAAGTAGCCCATCAATCTCTCATATCAACTTGTGGTGTTGTTTTTTCCATCATAGCACTTTTTAAAAAAATATATTTTATTGATTTTTTTTACAGAGAGGAAGGGAGAGGGATAGAGAGTTAGAAACATTGATGAGAGAGAAACATCGATCAGCTGCCTCCTGCACACTCCCCACTGGTATGTGTCAGCAACCAAGGTACATGCCCTTGACCGGAATTGAACCTGGGACCCTTGAGTCTGCAGGCCGATGACGCTCTATCCACTGAGCCAAACTGGTTAGGGCCCATCATAGCACTTTTCACTACTGGATATATTCTTATTTTATTTGTATTATTATATATCCCCTCCTCCTAGAATGCAAGTACCATGAGAGTAAGGAAGTTGCCTGTTTTAGTCACTGCTGTATTCCCTGGGGCTGGAATAGTAGCTGGCATATAACAGAAGCTTCTGTTGACTAATGAGTTTGCCAACCACTGGGATAGGGGCTTAATCACAAGGAACAACAGCCTGTAATTATTGGAATCGAGAGTCTAGGTCAGTGGTCGGCAAACTCATTAGTCAACAGAGCGGCAAACTGCGGCTTGCGAGCCACATGTGGCTCACGAGCCGCAGTTTGCCGACCACTGCTTTAGACCAAGTGACATGATTTCTTCAGCAAAATGACAGAAAAAATGAAGAAGAGGAAGAATTGTCATGGATTAAAAAGGATTTAAGAGACAACAACACTCAGTGTGTGAATATTATTTGAGTCCTAATTCAATCACAGTGACAGTAAAAAGACATTTTTGAGCAAGTGGAGAAATATGAACATGGACTGGATATTTAATGTTACTGAGGAATTATTAATATTTTTAGATGTGATAATGGTATTATGCTTACTTTTATAAAATTGTCCTTGTTTCTCAGAGATATACACTGAACTATGGTTGAAATAATATGTTTGAGAATTACTTTAGGGGAAACTTGGATGGAGTATAGGTAAATCCTGATCAGCTAGATGTTCGTAATTACCAAAGCTGGTGATGGGCATTTGGTAAGTCATTATACTTGTTACTAATGACCCAGTGCACAAATTTGTGTACATTGAAAGGAAATTAATTAGAAGAAATATTTTAATATCACTATTCGCCCTTTCTCTATAATGGAAGTGTCAACCAAATTCATGATCAACAATGACAGATGGAAACACATGTGTGATTGGTGCCAGCGAGAGCTTTATATGTGTCACGCATGCATGAGTCAACTTAGCCTTTTCTTGATATAGAATAAACTTGCTTAATTAGACCTGCTTTCTGATTTAGCTAAACTTTTTCCAGCCCAGTGAAGCACCCCAACTTCTCTTTCAGGTAATTATCAGCAACACAGCAATAAATATCAACACGAAGCAGATTATTATTATAGATCACACAGGGAGAACAAGAGGTAAAATACTGAACTGCAGCAGTGTTTGACTATATTCTGCAGAGTGAGAAAACCTGAAGTCATTTTCAAGGTCCACCATTTCTTCTTTTCAGTCAGGTCAAGTTTCTAAGCTTTCTAAATCTCCGTTTTCCAGCTAATGAAAAGAAAATAGGATTCCATCGAGTCTCCCATCTACCTACTTCAGGACTTCTGTGAGGACCAAATGAGATGAGGCATGGGAAAACGCTTCACAGACATTTGATTAAAGTGTGAAATGTTTCTACCTGGCTATAAAGCAAGTCCTGTTCCTGGGCTGAAGAAACTCCAAGGAGGCTAGTCACTAGGGAGAGGAAGGCGGGCGTTGCTACGTGACGTCATTGCCCGGATGGACACAGCATATTAGCCTTTTATATATATGATTCTAGTTTTTTTATGCTTGAAATTTTCCATAAGAAAAAGTTTACAAGAGAGATGATAATAAAAAAAGATAACTGATAGTATTATTTATTGAAAGAGCATCATGTTATTATGTAAACATTTGATGTGATGTAAGCATTTTTCTTTCACAGGTAGCATTTCTAATGATGCATAATATAATATAGTTGTACATTATTTAACCCCTCTATCATTAGAAACTTGTAAAAGCAAATTTTTTTGTTTGATTTTACAAAATCTGTGATGAATATGCTTGGGTATAGAACTTTCTTGGGGGAGGGTTATGGAACTTTTAGATTTAAAAAAAAAAAAAAAAAAAGTTTCAGCCCAGCCAGTGTTGCTAGGTGGTTGAGCATCGACTCATGACCCAAGATTGGATTCATGGTCAGGACACATGCTCAGGTTGCAGGCAGACCCTCAGTAAGGGGAGTGCAGGAGGGAGCCAATCGATGTTTCTCTCACTTTGATGTTTCTTCTATCTCTCTATTCCTCTCCCTTCCTCTCTGTAAAATAAACAAAAACAAAATAAAAATGGAAAAGGATGACACTTTAAAAAAAGTTACAGACTGGTTGCCACAGATACATTCTGAGCAAGTGAAACGACATCTTTCTTGCTGTGTACCTTGGTCTTATTTTCAGGATATGCTTCCATCTTCCTTTACACTCATATCCAACCCCCCATTTTCTGGTGAAGTATACATGACTTATTCGGTGTTTGTTCCAGTACTTTCTGTGGCTGTGAGTCATTGTCTCCCCCTCCCCTATGCCACTTGTCCTCCAAAGCAGCGGTTGCCAACTGGTGGTCCGTGGACCACTGGTGGTCCATGAGGCCCAAAAGGTTGGTGACCAATGCTCCAGAGGATCCTCAGCACTGTGCCATAAATCACAGGCAATAGCCAGTTCACTGGGTAGGCTGGGGGGCTGTTTTAGGGGTGAAATTGGGACTCTGAAGCTACCTTATTCCATGCCCCAAGGTTTGATGATTTTTTTCCTCCACAGGTAATTAAATGTATGTCCTGCGGACCTGGGCTTTGCTGGAATGCTCAAGGGTTCTGAAGATCTTTCTCTAGCTTCCTTCTGTTGAATCCATTAAGAGAAGATGGCAAAAGTCAACATAACTAGAGACCTCATTAATAGGCAGATCAAGGTAAGCCACCCAAACCCCTAAACCAGAGCATGAGGTCCTTTCTTTCCCACAGGTTCAGTTTTTAGCCAAAGAAACTGAGGGTTAGAGTTGGTGACTTGCCTAAAGTCACATAGCTAATTAGTGACAGACTCTGGACTAGAACCAATAAAATTCATGAAGACTCCCCTGTCCACGTGCTTATACCTGGGCCTTTGAGATTAATGGAGATAAATGAGAGAGGAGAACCATCAGTATGGTGTGCATGTGTGTGCACATTCATGTGTGTGTATGTGTGTTTGTGCGTGCTTGAGCACATGCATATGTATGTGGGGGGGGGGTTACAGCAAGAGTAAATGTAGCTTCTTTGTGCTGCTCCAGTTGCTAATTTTAAAAAATATATTTTTATTGATTTCAGAGAGGAAGATAGAGGGAGAATCATTGATTGGCTGCCTCCTGCGCGCCCCCCACTGGGGATCGAGCCGGCAGCCCGGGCACGTGCCCTTGACCAGAATCGAACATGGGACCCTTCAGTCCGCAGGCCAATGCTCTATCAACTGAGCCAAACCAGCCAGGGCTCCAGCTGCTAAATTGAACATATAAGAACCTGGGAGAGTCTTAGTCCCAGTTCAGCTTAGACTCTTTCTTCTCTTCGAGGATCTCCTGTACCAAACAAAGCCTGCACCTATCCTTTGCAGGATGTACATAGAAGACACTCCAGTACTATGAGATGAGTGGATGACTGGGGAGTCAAGTTCATTTAGAGAGGTAGCCCAGGGAAACCCTTAGTAAAAGAGAATAGGGGCCAAAACCGGTTTGGCTCAGTGGATAGAGCGTCGGCCTGCGGACTGAGGGGTCTCGGGTTCGATTCCGGTCAAGGGCATGTACCTTGGTTGTGGGCACAACTCCAGTGGGAGGTGTGCAGGAGGCAGCTGATCGATGTTTCTCTCTCATCGATGTTTCTGACTCTCTATCCCTCTCCCTTCCTCTCTGTAAAAAAATCAATAAAATATATTTTAAAAAAAAAAAAAAAGAGAGTTTGTCTACTTTAAAAAAAAAAAAAAAGAGAGAGAATAGGGGTTTAATGCACACCAAGACATGATGTGCTTCTCTAGTAAGAACCCTAAGCTGGACCTGGCCAGCAGGGCTCAGTGGTTGAGCATTGACCTATGAACCTGGAAGTCACGGTTTGATTCCCAGTCAGGGTACATGCCCAGATTGCAGGGCTCAATCCCCAGGAGGGGGCAGTGCAGAAGGCAGCTGATCAATGATTCTCTCTCATTAATGTTTCTATCTCTTTCTTTCTCTCCCGTCCTCTCTGAAATCAATAAAAATATCTTCTATAGCCCTAACCGGTTTGGCTCAGTGGATAGAGCGTCAGCCTGTGGACTGAAGGGTCCCAGGTTCGATTCTGGTCAAGGGCATGTACCTTGGTTGCGGACACATCCCCAGTAGGGGGTGTGCAGGAGGCAGCTGATCGATGTTTCTAACTCTATATCCTTCTCCCTTCCTCTCTGTAAAAAATCAATAAAATATATTAAAAATATATATATATCTTCTATATATATATAAAAGGCCAATATGCAAAGTGTCCCCTTGGTAGTTCGACCGGAAGACCGGGAGTTTGATCAATCACTATGATGTGTGCGGCGCAGAACAAAGGAAGGCCCTGGCCGGCAGCCAGCAGCAAGGCCCCGGCCAGCAGCCGGAAGGGCCCAATCGGCCCTGATCGCTGGCCAGGCCTGCGGACCCTACCTGTGCATGAATTTCAAGCACCAGGCCTCGTGTGTGTGTGTGTGTGTGTGTGTGTGTGTGTGTGTGTGTGTGTAAAAGAACCCTAAGCTGGGGTCAGGAGCTAAATCTCACCACCACTCTAATTAGCTACCTTAGAAGACTTTAGTCATTTTACCTCTTTGTGCCTCACTTTCTGTTGTTAAATGATAATAACATCTGTCTGCCTGCAGGCTGATCTTGAGAATGAAATCCAAAAGAACATGAGAATGTTCTTTGAAAATGTCAATGCTAAAAAAATTTTTTTAATTAAAAATCTTTTAAAATATAAGGGGCATGTAGCATAAACTGTGGTCACCATTTAGAAGGATCGAGTGTATGCCTCTGTGGGAGCCATGTACTTTGTGCACGTTAGTCTCTGTTTCATATAGTATTTTCCTCTGCATCCCTGAATCTTTTTGGAATTTTGTCCATTTGTGGGGGCTTTTATGATTTCATTAGACTGGTGGCCCTCAATGGCAAGGACCGTTTCCTAGAGGCACAGAAACATAGAGTTGGAGGGACCATGCAAGTTTTTCCTTCACATATCTCACACCGTATGTGTCCTAAAGTTGATGACCGCCTACTCCATCCTAATACAGAGACATTTCCTATTTGTTCTTTCCAATTTTTTTCCTTTTGTAATCCAACAAGCGCAATTTAATACTTATATACTCTGTTCTATTCTCTAATCCCTGCCCAACTTCAGTGCAAGCTCCCACAAGCTGATTTCTTGTTATCTTTTTAACACCTGTAGTTCCCAGCACAAGTGCTGGATATAGTAGGCACATAATAAATCATGTTGAATTAAATCAATGAAGCTATGTTTTGTTTCTGTCCCCCAGGAGCGGGGTGCCCTGAGCTTTGAGCGGCACTACCATGTCACTGACTCCTTTATCAGACGGCTGGGCCTGGAAGCAGAGCTGCAGGTAAGAAATCCAGTTTGCTTCCCTAGATGCAGATGGCTGGCTCTCCTTTACCTGCAGAGAATCCTTTCAGCATTATTCAAGTCATAAACAAGTTTTTCTGTGCAGATCATACCTAAAGGTTACCTTTGCTTATCAGCAGTATATTAGGTAGGTAAATCTGAATCAAGATTTGTTATTTACATGGTCACGCAGAAATGATTTTTGGGTCATATTTTTTGCTTTGTGCTTGAAAAGATTTTTGCATTGCATGCCACTGTTTTTACTTTTGGCTTAGAACAATAATGATTCTTACCTTTATACAGGAATTTAGAGTTTCCAAAGTGTTTTCATACACACACACGCACACACACACGTGCTTTCTCAAAGAAATGCTGTGGGAAAGTAGTTAGGGAATAGGTATTCAAAAAAAGGGGTTTAGAAAGACCAAGCACCTTGTCTATTGTTATCCTGTCCAGGCCATGGATAGCCAGGCTTTCAGTCCAGAAATTCCACTTTTTCATTGTCTGAAAGATACTCCATAATGTTAGTTGCATTCCTTTTCTTCCTCAGGATCATGTTTTGAATCCAACTTGTAACTGTCCTAACCAACTTAGTATTATCTGCAGGTTTAGTAAGAATTCTCTTTGATTCCTTCAGATTAGTCTTTGTAAGTGATCATGTTGGTCCTAGAAAAATACTAGAAAGAATTTATTGAATGTTAACAGTGTTATCTCAAGGTAGTGAGATTACAGATCAGGGGTGGGGAACGTCTGGCCCTCAGGCCATATAAGGCCCACAAAATCATTGGTCTGGCCCTGCCAAGGCAGTAGGGGTGAGTTAATTAAATGTTTGACCAAATATAGCAGGCTAATTTTTTTAAAATATATTTTTATTGATTCCAGAGAGGAAGAGAGAGGGAGAGATAGAAACATCAGTGATGAGAGTGAATTATTGATTGGCTGCCTCCTGCACGCCCCCTACTGGGGATCAAGCCCACAACCCCGGAATGCACCCTTGACTGGAATAGAACCTGGGACCCTTCAGTCCCTTCATTCTGCAGGCCGATGCTCTATCCACTGAGCCAAACCAGCTAGGGCAGCAGGCTAATTTTTAAGTTGATAATTTTGTATGACCCCCATCCCTTGAATGACATTATAAATATTCAAATGGCCCTTGGCCGAAAAAAGATTCCCCACTCCTACTATCAATTATTGTGATTGCTTTCTTTTAATTATAAACTTTTATCCATTACAAAATATAACTATTAATAGTAATATGGAAAATATAAGTAAAAATTACTTTTTAGTCCTCCCTCCATAATACAATTACTATTAGTATTTCATATACTTTGTTTTATCTCCTGTATAGTTTTATATAATTGTAATCCTACTTTACATTGAATTTTTTAAAAATATATTTTTATTGATTTTTAGGGAGAGGGGGAGAGAAAGAGAAACATCAATGTGAGAATACAGTATCAATCAGCTGCCTCTTGCACTCACCCCATCAGGGATGGAGCCCATGATCCAGGCATGTGCCCTGCCTGGGAATCGAACCAGCAACTTTTTGGTGTGTGGGATGATGCCCAGCCAACTGAGCCACACCAGCTAGGTCTGCACTAAACTTTTTTTAAGTTAACATATAGTAATTCTTTTCTCCATGTTACCAAGTAGTTTTCATAACTTTTACTTAATATTTTTTCTGATTATAGAAGTAATAAACATCATAGAAGAAAATATGGAATAGACAGAAAAATGTAGAGAAGAAAAAAATCACTTTAATTCCATCGTGTAGAGATAAACTTTGTTAATGTTTGGTGTACTGTCTTTGTTATGAAGCAGAATACTTGTTAAGAGATGGACATTGGAGCTTCATCCATTTATTTTCAAGACCTATCTTCTCCACAGCTATATAGCATTGTGCAAGTTACCCCTAGTTTCCTGATGGGTAAAACAGAATTATTGTGATGATTAAATTAGAAGGTTAGTGTGAAGCACTTAACACAGTGCCTGGATCTTGGCATGCTAATTCAATAAAATAATAATTATGATTCTTTTTTTTTTTTTTTAAATATACTTTATTGATATCTTACAGAGAGGAAGGGAGAGGGATAGAGAGCTAGAAACATCGATCAGCTGCCTCCTGCACACCTCCCACTGGGGATGTGCCCGCAACCCAGGTACATGCCCTTGACCGGAATCGAACCCGGGACCCTTGAGTCCGCAGGCTGACGCTCTATCCACTGAGCCAAACCGGTTTCGGCAATAATTATGATTCTTAAATCTTCCTGTTTTTTCCATGCTTTTATGTAACTTTTTTCCTACAAATGGATCTTGTATCATTTACACAGCTTGATATAAACCCTTTTATTCTTTCACTAGAGGCCCGGTGCACGAAATTCATGCACGGGGTGGGGGGTGTCCCTGCACCCTCCAATATGGGACCCCTCGAGGGATGTCCGGCTGCCCGTTTAGGCCTGATCCCAGTAGGATCGGGCCTAAACGGGCAGCCGGACATCCCTCTCACAATCCAGGACTGCTGGCTCCCAACCGCTTGCCTGCCTGCCTTCCTGATTGCCCCTAACCGTTTCTGCCTTCCAGCCTGATCACTCCCTAACCACTCCCCTGCCAGCTTGATTGATGCCTAACTGCTCCCCTGCCAGCCTGGTTGCCCCTAACTGCCCTCCCCTGCAGGCCTGGTCACCCCTAACTGCCCTCCCCTGCAGACCTGGTCCCCCCCCAACTGCTCTCCCCTGCAGGCCTGGGTCCCCCCCCAACTGCCCTTCCCTGCAGGCCCGGTCGCCCCTAACTTCCCTCCTCTGCTGGCCTGGTCACCCCTAACTGTCCTCCCCTGCAGGCTTGATCGCCCCCAGCTGCCCTTCCTTGCAGGCCTGGTCCCTCCCAACTGCCCTCCCCTGCTGGCCTGATCGCTCACAACTGCCCTCCCCTGCTGGCCTGATCCCTCCCAACTGCCCTACCCTGCTGGCCATCTTGTGGCAGCCATCTTGTGTCCACATGGGGGCAGCCATCTTTGACCACATGGGGGCAGCCATCTTGTGTGTTGGAGTGATGGTCAATTTGCATACTACTCTTTTATTAGATAGGATATTACTGTTTTCCCATATCTCTAAAAATTATTTGAAAACATGATTTTTGATGTATTTTATTATTTATCCTTTTTTGAAAAAAGTTTCCATGTTTCCTTTAGAACAGAGCTCAGAGTACATTCCTGTAGTGCAGTTGGAGGTGGGGCATTACCTTCAAGGGGACATTTGGCAATGCCCAGAAACAGTTTTGGTTATCAAAACTAGAAGGGTACTGCTGGCATACAGTAGGTAGAAGTTCAGGATGCTGTAAACATCCTACAATATACAGGACAACAAAGAAAGTGCCACAAAGAATTATGCAGCCCCACCCAGCCAGGCCGGTGTTTGGGGCATGCAGGAGACAGCTGGTCAATAATTCTCATCATTGATGTTTCTCTCTCTCTCTCTCCCTCTCCCTTCCTCTCTGAAATAAATAAAAACAAATTTTTTTAAAAAAAGAATTATACAGCCCCAAATGCCAATAATGTTGAGGTTGAGAAACCTGTGATGGTTGATGCTGAATTGACAGTGACCCCCTAGCTGGCTTGGCTTCTCCTTTTAGCTGTGCCTCTGTCCAACCCATATTATCTTTACCATCTCTTCCTGGTTTGATAACTTTGTCCAGAATAGACTTGGAAACTTCTGTGACTAAAAAACAGGATCCCATCTATTGTTTTCCAAGGTCTGCAACTCAAAAACAATTATGTTAAGGTGAACTGTTTCAATTTGCACTTGCCTAAAGGCCACCTTGCCCAGGACTTGTAGTAGAAGCACATAGTATGAAGGAATGTACACAGGTTTAGATATTAAAAAGACCCAGTTTAAATCCCAACTTTGCCTCTTATGAGACTTAGAGAATTGAGAAAAGATGGAAAGAAGAAGACTGAGAGAAGAAATAAGTTAGAGAATCAGGGGTTGTAAGTTTGGAAGCCAGTTGGATAGCTTTGTGGAGATATAGGGTAGGCAGTACTAATTGGGAGATAGCTCTGGATTGTAGGGAGAAATCTGGAGACTTCATTTGTCCATGGAGCATTAGAGAATAGGGTCCAAGGCCTAGCTCTCAGGCACTCCAGCTTTCAGAAGTTAATTACAAGCTAAGGAGATAAAAAAAGGTAACTAGAAAGAGTATGTAATCAGTGAGGTAGAAAGGGAAGAAAAGCCAAAACCGGTTTGGCTCAGTGGATAGAGCGTCAGACTGCGGACTGAAAGGTCCCAGGTTCGATTCTGGTCAAGGGCATGTACCTTGGTTGCGGGCACGTCCCCAGTAGGAGGTGTGCAGGAGGTAGCTGATCGATGTTTCTCTCTCATCGATGTTTCTAACTCTCTATCCCTCTCCCTTCCTCTCTGTAAAAAATCAATAAAATATATTAAAAAAAAAAAAAGGGGAAGAAAACATGGAGAGTGTAAGGCCAAGTAATGAAAGTATTTCAAGAAAGGAGTGTGCAGTTGTACTCAGTGCTTCTGAAGTTTGAGTAAGATGGGGATAAAACAATGACTGTGGTCTTGACTAGAGCAGGTTTGTTTTTTTTATATTTTTATTGATTTCAGAGAGGAGAGAGGGTAGAGAGAGAGAAAGAAACATCAATGATAAGAGAGAATCATTGATCAGCTGCCTCCTGCATGCCCCCTACTGGGGATCAAGCTTGCAACCTGGGCATGTGGCCTTACTGGAAATCGAACCTTGACCTCCTGGTTCACAGGTCAGCGCTCAACCACTGAGCCATGCTGGCCAGGCTAGAGCAGTTTTATTGGAGTGGTGGGAATAGATGCTAGATTGGAGGGTTGAGGAGTGAATTGGAAGTGAACAAACAGCAACAAGTGTAGACAACTATCTTTTTTTTCTTTTTCTTATTTTAGAGAGTAATGGAAATTTGTTTTTGTTTATTTATGACAAACTTTTTCCCTAGATAAAAGGAATAATCCTATCTAATAAAAGAGCAATATGCAAATTGACCGTACCTCTGCTACACCCACAAGCCATGCCCACCAGCCAATCAGGAGCGAGTATGCAAATTAACCCAACCAAGATGGCTGCGGCCACAGAGAGAGCAGGAGGCTTGGGTTGCCCCCGGCAATGGAGGAAGTCAAGCTTTCCGCCTGCCCTGGTGGGCCCAGGCCTCCGCTCAAGGCTACAAAGTGTCAATTATAGAAGATAAATAAATCCCAGATACCAGGGCCTCCGCTTGGGTTGCTGGGAGGGCGTGGCCGGCCTGCAAACCACCAAAGGCCCCTTGCCCAGGCTGCCCCATGCCCCAAGGGAACCCCCACCCTGATCCAGGACACCCTTCAGGGCAAACCAGCTGGCCCCCACCAGTGCCACAGGTCTCTATGCTATCTAATAAAAGAGTAATATGCAAATTGACCATCACACTCCAACATACAAGATGGCTGCCCCCATGTGGACACAAGATGGCTGCCACAAGATGGTTGGGAGGGACCAGGTCTGCAAGGGAGGGCAGTTGTGGGCGATCAGGCCAGCAGGGGAGGGCAGTTGGGAGGGACCAGGCCTGCAAGGGAGGGCAGTTGGGGGCAATCAAGCCTGCAGGGGAGGGCAGTTAGGGGTGACCAGGCCGGCAGAGGAGGACAGATGGGGGCGACCGGGCCTGCAGGGAAGGGCAGTTGGGGGGGACCCAGGCCTACAGGGCAGAGCAGTTGGGAGGGGGGAACCCAGGTCTGCAGGGGAGGGCAGTTAGGGGTGACCAGGCCTGCAGTGGAGGGCAGTTAGGGGTGAGCAGGCCTGCAGGGGAGGGCAGTTAGGGGTGACCAGGCCTGCAGGGGAGGGAAGTTAGGGGCAAACAGGCTGGCAGGGGAGTGGTTAGGGGGTGATAAGGCTGGCAGGCAGAAGTGGTTAGGGGCAATCAGGAAGGCAGGCAGGCGAGCAGTTGGGAGCCAGCAGCCCTGGATTGTGAGAGGGATGTCCGACTGCCCAGGTAGGATTGGGCCTAAACGGGTAGTCGGACACCCTCAAGGGGTCCCAGATTGGAGAGGGTGCAGGCTGGGCTGAGAGACATACCTTCCCGCCCCCCTCACCCCCACCCATGCACGAATTTCGTGCACCGGGCCTCTAGTAGAATATAAGCAGTAAAAAGAGTAATCTTTAAAAGTTACATTTTCTTGCCCCTCTACATCTACTTTTTACCTTTCTTCAGCTCACTGCCTGGACAGCTGACTTGCACAGGAATATTAATGTTTCCTCTTGTCCTCTGTCTTTTGGTTTGCTTTAACCAATGGGGAGTCATTTCAGGAGATTGGAGGAAGAAAGACATCTTCTTTATCCCCTTGCTTCCGCCCTTCAAAGTCATTTTGTTTTGTTTTTGTTTTGTTTCTCCTCCCTCCCCTCAGCTTTATTGAGTTATATAGACAACTTTGAACAACTTTGTTTACAAAAGGAAGCAGAGAAATGGGGCAGTAGGTGAAGGGGTCAATGGGATCCCCTAAAGAAAGGATTTGTAAGAATGGGAAGAAATGCTAAAGCATATTTGTATGTTGATGAGAGGAAGGGATTGCTGATAAAAGAGAAGGACAGAATAACTGAAGGACCAAAGTCCTGGGGAAGGCTGATGGGTATGGGATTCAGAATTTAAGTAGGGGGGCTTGGCCTTTTTTTTCCCCCAATATATTTTTATTGATTTCAGAGAGGAAGGGAGAGGGAGAGAGAAAGAGAAACAGCAATGATGACAGAATCATCAATGACTGTCCCTTGCATGCTTCCCACTGGGGATCAAGCCTGCAATCCAGGCATGTGCCCCGACCAGGAATCGAGCTGTGACCTCCTGGTTCATAGGTCAACGATCAACCATGGAGCAACACTGGCCGGGCTTAACTTTGTGCTAAAAGTAAAAACTCTACAAAAAGGTCCAGAGCAGGATTACTCATACCCTTTCTATACCCTTCATCATATACCTTCCACCCCCTAGTGGTAACCAACTTCATTAGTTTCCACTTATCCATTCTGTGCTTGTGTTTGTGTTTGCAAAAATATGCAGATACACATATATAAATTCTTATTTTCAATTTTGTTACACCAAAATTGACAAAAATTATATTAAAATAGCCTTTAAACATATGGAAAAGATATTCAATTTCATTCACAAGAGAAATGTAACTTAAAACTATGTTGAGATGCCATTTTTCATCTGTCAGAATGGTGAAATATTCAAAAGCTTAACCACACAGTGTGTAGAGAGTTGTGGAGAAACAGGCACTCTCATGCATTGCTACTGGAAAGGCAAAATGATGCAACTCTCATGGACGGAAACTTGGCAATATCTAACAAGACCACATAAACATTTACTCTTTGGCCAACACTGCCTCTTCTGGGTTTTTACCCTGAAGGTACACATCTCCATCAGTAATAAAATACATGTGCACAAGGTTATTCATTATGGTATTGCTATAATTGCAAACTATTAGAAACAACTCTTAAGAATCCATACATGGTAAATTCGTTGAATAAATCTTGGTTCATCTACATAATAAAGTGCTATGCAGCAATGAAAAAGAATTCTAATTGATATGAGTGAGTTCCAAGATATATTAGTAAGTAAAAAAAAAGAGTATATACGTATATCTATCATGCCTCAATGATTCTGTATCCTCAACAAGTCCTCCAAGTCCAGTCAATCCCTCTCTTCTCTCCTTACAAGCTACTTCATGTCTTTACTTCCTTCCCTATCTCCTAAGAATCAATGACTCATTACTACAATCATTCTCTTGCAACATTAATCTGACGAAACCCCAACCACAGATGATCTTTTAGCTTTCTTATATCTTTAACTTTCCCTTTCTCTATTGATTCCCCTTGGGATTAAATATGCTCAAGCTTCTCTAATATAAGGAAGTCTTTCTTTGATGCCACAGCCACATCTAGCTATAGCCTTCTGTTTCTCTTCCCCTTCATAGCCAGACTGAAAGAGTAGTCTATACTCAGTATTTTTACATCCTCACTTCCCAGTACTGTCATGTGCTGCTTAACGACAGGGATACATTCTGAGAAATGCACTGTTAGGTGATTTTGTCATTGTGCAACATCTTGAGTGTGCTTACACAAACCTAGATGGTACAGCTTACTACACACCTAGGCTATCTGGTATATAATATATGTGGCTCATCATTGACTGAAAATATCGAATGTGGCACATGATGAATTTCTCAACCTACTTCTGTTTATCTAACCACACACAACAAAAGTGGCTCTTGCCAGGGTTACCACTGTAGCTTTCTTGCCCTAAATCAATGGACACTTCTTAGTCCTTATCTAGCTTGATCCGACAGTATTTGGTAGTACTGGACACTTCCTCAACAAAACTTTCGTCGTCTGGGTTCTGAGGCATCACCCTCTGTTTTCCTTCCTACTCCTCTAGTGTCTTTCTTGATGCCCTTTCATACTCCTTGTCCATCAGGCCCTTATGTTGGTCTTCTTTGTGGCTCTATCCTAGAGGCTTTGTTCCCACTCTGGTGTGAGGAAAGGAATCTTACTTTACAAATGAAGAGAATAAAACTGAGCATTTCCAAGGTCACATGAATGGTAAAAGATTAATATTTATATCAGGCCTGTCTGGCTCCATAGTTCATATTCTTTTGACTCCAACCATGTGTCTACTCCAGCCGTGGGCAAACTACGGCCCACGGGCCGGATCCGGCTGTTCTATCCGGTTCTCTTGCTCTCCCCTCCGCTCCTTTACTTTGAATTTATATTAGTTCACACAAACACTCCATCCATCCTTTTGTTCCGGCCCTCCGGTCCAGTTTAAGAACCCATTGTGGCCCTCGAGTCAAAAAGTTTGCCCACCCCTGGTCTACTCTTTTAAAGGACTTAACAAATACTTCTTGGCTTGGTGGATTTATTCTCTTGTCTTGTTTTCTTAATATTTTCTTTAAACAAGTTGCAAACATTATATATATCACCTTCACAATCTGGCTTGATTGCTTTTGTTTTAATATAATTTGAATGTAAATTCTCTAGAAACAAGTCATATCAAACCATGGTAATGGGATATACTTTAGATACAGTGGTCAGAGAAAGCCACTCCGATGAAGTGATGTTTGAAATGAAATTTGAATATTGAGAAGGAGCAAGTAACAAAGATCAGAAGGAAAAGCATGGCCCTAGCCGGTTTTGCTCAGTGGATAGAGCATAGGCCCATGGAGTGAAGGGTCCCGTATTCGATTCTCATCAAGGGCACGGACCTCAGTTGCAGGCTTGATCTCAACCCTGGTGTGTGGGCAGCAACCAATCTATGTGTATCTCTCATATCAATGTTTCTCTCTCTTTGTCTCTCCCCCTCCCTCCTACTCTCTCTTAAAATCAATGGAAAAATACCCTCGGTGAGTTTCATCTGTGTTGCACATATCTAGTTTGTTCCTTTTTATTGATGAGTAGTGATACACTGTATGGATGTACTACATCTTGTTTATACATTCTCCAGTTGATGACCATTTGGGCTATTTCTAGTTTGGGGCTCTTAAAAATAAATCGTCTATGGATATTCTTAAACCAGTTTTTGTATGGATAAATGTTTTCATTTTTTCTCAAGTAAATGCCTACAAATGGCATTACTGGGTCATAGGGTAGATACAAGCTTAACTTTATCTGAAACTACCAAACAGTTCTCTAAGGTGATGATAGAAATGAGTTGTTCAAGGGTCAGCTGGGAAGATGTGGCCCCCAAGTACAAGTAATTTACAGCCTGGTGAAAAAAAATGAGAGGGCTCAAGACAGAAATGATTCTGACCTAGAAAGCATGACCAAAGCTATGGGTAGGGTTGCAACCAAGTGCCACAGGAAAGTGAGAGGCCTCAGGTCAGCAAGTGCTCTGACAAGTGTGGACTGAGTAAACGTGTCTGCAATGTTTGTAAGTGCAGAACCTGGAAAGAAGTGAGGCTCAACCCAGATGAGAATCTGTATAGAGCAAAAGGTAAAAGGAAAGGAGAAGGCAGAGGAAAGGCCTTTTCTGACTGATAGGCGTTGAATTTGATTTGTTCATATCTCTTCATTCTTCCCGTTAGTCCCACTGACTCATTTGTTCATTTATTCAACGGATATGTGCCAAGGACTTTAACTGGCCTTGGAAATGCAATGAACACAATACACAGAGCCTGCTTCTCAGGGCTCAGTCTGGTGAAGCAAACAACCATGTCAACACAGAGCCATAATACAGTGTGACAGTAGGAGCCCACAGGAAGGGTATGCCTCCCTCCCAAATTCACAAGACAGGAAAGGCATCTTGAAGGAAGTACCTATAAAGTGAAATCTGAAGAATGAGTTGGAGTTTATTAGTTAGGATGCTGTGGACCACAAGTAACAACCCAACTCAAATGGCTTTAAACCATTATGAATTGATTGGCTTACTTAAGTGGAAGTCCAGGAGTAGAGTATGCATCTGGCTCCATTTTTCTATGATTCCCTGGGCTGGGCTTTCCTCCTTCAGTTTCACTCTGGCTGGCTTTCCTTGTGGTGGCAATTCCAGGTGTCACATCAGTACTCCCATCATCGAGAGGAAGAAGGCATCTCTTTCATAGACTCACTCCTGAGAATGAGAAAACTCCTTTCCCAGAAGCTCCCAGCAACTGTCCCCCTTGCATCTGATTGCAGTCACAGGGTCATTTCTGAGCCAATTCCTATGCCCAAGTGAATGCCACCTCCAATTTGGCTTAGGCGTAAGTTTCTGAACCTATCACTGGAAAGAACAATGGATTTACCCTTCCCGAAACACATGGTCTAACTTGGACAGGGAGATGATTAGATGAAAATCTAGGTACTATTAGGAATGAAGGAGGATGAGGGAACAGAAAGAACAGTATGTAGGAATGCCTAGCGATTTGTTTTATCCTTCTCCCATGTAAGACTTGTTTCTGCCGCTTCATACCTTCCGCTTTTCATGGATTCTGTTTCCTTGTAATTCTAGCTTTGCCATGATTTCTCTCTGTGCATGCTTTCAACTTCAGCATCTATTAACTGCCTCACTCTCAGTGTTTCTTAATTCAAATCTCCAAGCTCAAGAAACTAGCCCAATGTACCTTACTATACCAGGCCCCCCCAACTGGAAGTAAACTCAGAAGAGCAGGGACTGTGATTTGTATACTGATATACCCCCAGCATCTGAACAGTACCTGGTATGCAGTGAGTGCTCAATAAATTAAATATATGCCAAATGAATGAAAGATCATCCTTGGGTCAGATGCTTCTCTGGGCAAATTGTCTGTGGTCGAGGGCTATCCCTCGAAGGGACTGTTGACATGTTCCTTCTAGTGGTAGGAGCAGAAATTCGTTTGGATCTCACTTCTGTTATTGTTATCTGAACTTCAGTTTAATTTTCTGCAAAATGGGACCAATGAAACCTGCCCTTTATGACTCAGGGGTATTCAGTGTCAACTAAAATCATGACAATGAAAGTACTTTATATATTGTAAGATGCCAGGCAGTGTAATTCAATTCTGGTCACTCACACACACCTGGAAAACATTGATGATGGAAAGATTAGTTTACCTGTTCAGTTCTACTTTTTGGTGTTGAGTTCCCCAGGAGAACCTCTAACTGGCTCTCTTCTTATCCCTTTCTATTTGCTTACCCAGGGTCACTCAGGATGTGTCAACTGTCTGGAGTGGAATGAGAAAGGAGAGTAAGTATGAGCTAGAGCACAGAGTGGGGAAGGGGGGTGCTAAAGAAAGGGAGTGGGGCAGCTGGGAGATCCTCTCCCTAGGTCTAAGGAAAAGAATGGACCCAGGTGAAAAGAGACTGCTGCTCTCTGCTACGTAGTTTAGTTTAGTCCATCGCTATCAATACACAGGTAAACAATGAAGCCCAGATAAGATGGAAGGTTGGATGGCCATCCAAACAGTTTTTTTTTTAATAAGCCAATACAAAGTTTAAGGAATAATGGCAAATTCTCAGGACAAATAGAAGAGAATCAACCAATGTTTACAAAGATAGCTTTAAAATCTGTGACATATATTATTATTTAAGTTCTTTGTGGCCTAACACCTTATCACCTGGGAATGTGGGATAGGGGAAAATTGCCCACAAACTTGAGGAGAGATCAGAACCCCTCACTTTGCTTGCAGCTTGCTGGCTTCTGGTTCCGATGACCAGCACACGATTGTATGGGACCCGCTGCACCACAAGAAGCTGCTCTCCATGCACACGGGACACACTGCAAATATCTTCTCTGTCAAGGTGAGCAGGATATGCCACAGAGCAAGTGAACAAGGTGACTGAGCTATGCACATGGTTGTGTTTGCATGTGTGTTTCCCAGGTACCCCTTGGGGTCACATATACCTTTGATCTGAGCATCTGATGGTGATTCCTGAAACCCCATCTCTTTTCCATATTCTGCTTCCTCTCTTGGAGCCAAGAGACCAGCTCTAAATGAATTTATATTTACGTGAGTGCTGATGGTGGGAGATACGGTTCTGAACATGAATTTAGATAGCAGGAAGACCTGTGTGACTCCCTTATCTGCCTTTTGGAAGCTATGTGGAGTAGGCAAATCACCTGACCTCTCTGAGCCTGTTTGCTCATCTGTAAAAAGGTAGTAGCTAAGGAAAAATCCCTCAGATTCATGAATAAATGAGTGAATAAATAGTTTAATTTTAATAAATAATTGATGTTACCTGGCACAGGTGCTTTTAACTGTTCCAGCTTTCATAGGAAATGGGTCTGTGGGCTTTGTGATGGAGAGGAGAGGTGGGAAAGGGCCTTACAAGTGCCCTCAGACCTCTGGAGACCTATTATGTGGAAGTGGCATGAACCTTGTCCCTTTTGGTCCTAGATAACAGACCTAGGACAACAGCTATAAGTCCACAGAAGCAAAGGCATGCCTGATGAAGGAAAGAATTGTCTAATGCTTAGAGAAATTTGAAAAAGGTAGAATGGGCCCTGAGGATGTAGCTAATGTACTAGCACTGAGGTATTCTGCTTGCTGGGAACTTTATCTGCCAGGTTTAATGTTGGAGGAAAGACCTTTAAGAACCTTTCCAGCTCTGAAATTCTGTCATGGGTGTATGTGAGAGTGAGGCTGTCCTTTCCTAGTTAATATCAAGAAGAATTACAACATACCTGAAGAAGGCAAATTCAAGAGCGCAAAACCTACTTATTTCCCTAAACCCTGCCTCTTTTCCAAGCTGTGATTCTCCTCTCTGGCCCAGGGACAAATCCTAGATAAATTTCTGCTATTTTAGAGACAGAACAATGCTGATTCACCTCTTTCATGGCAAACAGAGACTGCTTTCTGCCCCTGAAAAGTTTTAGGACCACTTTGAGTCTGTGAGGTCAGACCTGGGGAAAGGACCTAAGTTTTGCATCATAGAGCACAAAATGTTAAGTTCAGAGACCAGAATTTGACAATGGCCTTGATACTCACTAATAGTATGACTCTGAGCAAGGCAGTTATATTCACAGACCTTCAGCCTCCTCTTCTGTTAAAAAAAAAAGTGTGGAAAAGGATTCTTCTCTCTTTTGTTAGTAAAACACTAGATATACTTACAGGAGTGGGCAAAAGTGATTTTATAGTTGTTCGTATGGAAACAGTACAATAATTAATAAATAATAATACAAGAATAAACTTCGTATACTCACAACTGTAAACCTATTTTTGCCCACCCCTGTATTTAACTCAAGACTTCCCCCTGGTGGCTGCTGCAGTGACAAGTGTGGCAGCGGTCACAAGTTCTTCCCAAGGGTTCTGTTATTTCTTTTGTGCATGGAGTATGTGCTGTCTCGACAGGATTAAAGACTACTAGTTGTCCTCTAGCTGGTTTGGCTCAGTGGATAGAGCATCGGCTTGCGGACTGAAGGGTTCCAGGTTTGATTCCAGTCAAGGGCACATGCCTAGGTTTTGGGCTCAATCCCCAGCTGGGGATGTGCCAGAGGCAGCCGATCAGTGCTTCTCTCTCATCGTTGATGTTTCTATCTCTTTCTCTCCTGTCCTCTCTGAGATCAATAAAAATATATATTTTTAAAAACTACTAGTCCCTAAAAATAATTAAATTCCATCTATTTCATCTAGCTCTTATCCTAGTGAGTCATTAGAGTAGTATGTGTGGGAAAAGAGAATTGTTGCTTTTGCATGAACATTTAAGTCAAGTGGGTTTAGTTGTTTAAATGCAGAGTGTTGCGCCCACCCCCCCCCCCACACCTTTCGAGAAACTTCAATTCAGAAAAAAAGATAATCCAATCTTTTGAACTCAAGAAAGAAAAGAACTCAACACCACATCCAAATGTTTCTTTCCTCAACACCGTTGATAGAACAGCATACTTTAAAAAAATTATTATTCAGACCTGGCCAGTGTGGCTCAATTGGTTAGAGTGTCGTCCCATACACCGAAAGGTCTCAAGGTTCAATTCCAGGTCAGGGCACATACCTAGGTTGTGGGTTTAATCCCTAGTCAGGGCGCACATGGGAGGCAACCGACCCATATTTCTCTTTCATGTTGATGTTTCTCTCTCTCTCCCCCCCTCCAAAATCAATAAGTATATCTTCAGGTGAGGATTGTTTTAGAAATTACTGTTATACAAATTATGTAGCTATTTTGTTCTTATCATTATGTCTAGTATTGTTTTCAAGCTCATCAGAATGGTGGGGGTTCTCTTTTTCTCTCTCTCTCTCTTTTTTTAAGAGAGCAGAAGGGGGAGAGAGAAACATCAATCAGTTGCCACCCTATCAGGGATCAAAGCCACAACCTGGGTATGTGCCCTGACCAGGAATTGAACCCACTACCTTTTGGTGTACGGGATGATGCTCCAACCACCCGAGCCACACTGGCCAGGGCCCACACTGAGATGTATCCTCCTGGTGCTCAGCCTGGTATTTGAGCCGTTTCCAGCATTTGTCATTATAATGAGTTCCGTTCTGAGCATTTCTGCGTAGGTCTCTTTTTCCTTTTGGAGTCATTTCTCAGAACTAGAAATTTTGGAACAAAAGATAGAAATAGTTTTTATCTTCGCTACCTATTGCCAGATTGTTCTCCAGAAATACTAGAACCAATTTTAAACACGCACTTCCTTAAAACACTGAAAGTCCTTTTCATTTTAAGACTAATTTGTTACTTAACCCCCAGGCTATTCAATAGCTGTCATGAGGCTGTATGGCGTATGGGAGTCAGACAGTTTTTAATGGGGTTATTTTATCTTAACTATCAATAAGATAAAGTACCTGCCCTGTTGTCTAGCACCGTGGTCGGCAAACTGCGGCTCGCGAGCCACATGCGGCTCTTCGGCCCCTTGAATGTGGCTCTTCCACAAAATACCACGGCCTGGGCGAGTCTATTTTGAAGAAGTGGCGTTAGAAGAAGTTTAAGTTTAAAAAATTGGGCTCTCAAAAGAAATTTCAGTCATTGTACTGTTGATATTTGGCTCTGTTGACAAATGAGTTTGCCGACCACTGGTCTAGCACATGGTGGTAACAGCTATGATTATCATGGACTCAGCTCTTACCTGTGGAAGAATCAGGAAAATGTTTCCTTAGGTAGTCTAGTCAGGACTAGGACGACTCTGGCAAAGTAAAGGTGCAGCCCCGATTTTGACCTTTAGGCCTGAGGACTGATGTTCGAGGTCCAAAGTTTTCCTGGTGGGTTGTCTTGGATGGGCTCATTTTCTTACCTGATACGGAAAGACAAAGAGGGCACTAACATGCAGGCCAGTCTCCTCCTATGGCCAGCCCGACCTCCACCACCTGCAATCTCTTCTTCAATCTCTCCGGAGCAGTTCCTGCCTCACGCTGGGGACCGCATCTTGATCACGGGGGCAGCCGACTCCAAGGTGCATGTCCACGACCTGACAGTAAAGGAGACGATCCACATGTTTGGAGACCACACAAACCGGGTGAAGCGCATCGCCACGGCACCCATGTGGCCCAACACATTCTGGAGTGCTGCTGAGGATGGGCTGATCCGGTAAGGGCCTGAGGCGTTGATGGGGCCTGTGCCGCTCTCTGCCTCTTGGCTCCTCCCTCCCTCCTGTCCATACCACTTCCTTCCACCAGCCTGACTCCTTCCCTCCAGCAGAGTTCCAGCCTCATTAGTCTGCCCAGAGCTGTCTGTGGACAAACTCAGCTGGGAACATTTGCTTCCCCTACTCTCACCTTCCCACTCTCTTCCCTCTCCTGCACTATATCCGGGCCTGCCGGCCTCCCACCACCTCAGATGCAGTGTCTGCCTCCTCTGGGCTTTCACACTGCCGTTCCCTCTAGCTGGTTCTCTCTGTACTCAGCTCTTTCCGTGTCTGACTCTTTCTTACCCTAAGGAGATCTGCTTAAGAGTCACCTTCTCAGAAGCACCTTCTCTGACCACCCTAAAGTTAGACCCCTCCCCCATTATTCTTTGTCTCAGCGCCCTATTGTTGCCTCTGTTACTCTAGGCATCATCTGTAGTTATTTTATTTACTTGTTGGTTTACCTTTTTTTGTCTGTGTCCCTCACTGAATGGTAAACTCTCAGAGCAGCTCCATGTCTGTCTTGTCTTGGGTTGTGTTCCTAGAGCCCAGCACAGTGCCTGGCACATAGACACATTTGATACATTTCTCTTGAATAGTTGCTCAGTGGGCATTTGCCTGTAAGGGGGAGAGTCATCCAGAAATGACAAAGTGGACTGTCCCCTTTACCAGAGGCCAGTATTGTCACACCTTTGCCTCTACTTCCCTTCATCCTAAATTGGTCTCATTGTCCTTCTTTAACTCCTCTCTTCAGATATGACCTTAGAACTTTTTCCTTATCTCCCCAACCTGCCTTAACTGCCTCCCTTAAAACTCTGTAGGACCTTGTGCCTTCTCCCCTGTTACAAAGAAGAGGTAGCTAAATCGTGTATAAACTGTAACACACAAATTAGAAGCAGGGCACTGAAGTCACACAGACCTAGGGTCAAGTCCTGCCTCTGTCACTCAGTGTTTGACTGGGGCAAGTCACTTCACCACTGAACCTCAGTTTCCTCATCTATAAAATGGGAATCATCATAATATCTCCCTTGTTGGCCTGAGCATTGAAATTGAGATAGTGCCAGTAAAACCTTAGCATAGTTTAGTAAGTCTTCACTTAATGTCATTTATAGGTTCTGTGACTTTAAGTGAAATGACATATAAGGAAACCAATTTTACCATAGCCTCATTGATATAAACAAGAGTTAAGTTCCCAAGAATCTTATCAACATATAATGAAACAACATTGAAGGACAAAAAAACAAAACAAAACGATATTTGAGGACCTGCTGTACTTAAGACAGAAAGCACTTGTTTAATAGTGAATACAATTCTACATTGCACTTGCTGACCTTGACTGACCAGGCTGTGTCAGAACAGCAGGTAGAAGCTGAGCATCAAGGATCTTGTGTAGGAGAGCCTCAGCACTTCGGCGTAGGCACAGTCAGGGAAGGTGTCCTAGTTAGAAGGTAAACATAAACTGGCCTTCCAGAATAGAAGGGATTTGGATGGGCAAGGTAAAGCAGAGTGGTTCCCATCTTGAGCAGAGTGTGGCAGGGGTAAACGTGGCATGTACAGGATAGAGAGTACGGTAGTGTAATTGACCCATGTTTAGAAAACCGAGGAACAAGATTGGAGAGGGATGTGAAATCAGATCTTGAAAAGTTTGGAAAAAGCAAACTAGCCGAAACCGGTTTGGCTCAGTGGATAGAGCGTTGGCCTGCGGACTGAAAGGTCCCAGGTTCGATTCCGGTCAAGGGCACGTACCTTGGTTGCGGGCACGTCCCCAGTGGGGGGTGTGCAGGAGGCAGCTGATCGATGTTTCTCTCTCATCGATGTTTCTAGCTCTCTATCCCTCTCCTCTCTCTTCCTCTCTGTAAAAAATTAATAAAATATATTTAAAAAAAAAAAAAAGCAAACTAAAAGTACATCCATGCTGAAAATATTGAGGAATCACTGCAGTTTTGAGTGGAGAGTTAGCTTAGAAAGATAAGGCAAACAGTGACGAGGTCATTGCACGTGCCTGGGTAGTAGCAGCAAAACAGCTCCCCAGGTTGCAATGATGGGTGTGTGTTGCTGCCAGGTGGATGTTTGGCATGACCTTTGCCACCTACCTGGATGAGACTCTTGGGCTTCTGTTGGCACTTGGCGTTTCTAGGTAGCTCTTAGATGATCTCCAGATTCTCTTTTTTGTCACCTCCATACTTCTTTTGTTTCCTACGAGATTTAGTACAACAAGAATTAGAATTAAGGAGAGAGCAGTCTTAGGAAGCTATCCCAGCTCTACATTTACTAGCAGTGCTGTCCCAGGCAGGTTATTTAACTGCTTTGAACCTCAGTGTTCTAATGGTACCAAGGGATGGTGTGAGGATTTAATTAGGTAATGCATGTGCAACACCTAGGGACAATACTGGACACAAAGCAATTTCTCACTAAGTGTTAGTAATCAGTAGTAATAGTATTTAGCAATAATACTGACATGTTTTTGGGTTTTTTTTTTTTTTTTAAGGTACAGTAGTGTTTACCTTGAGTTATGTTAGAATAAAACACTGTGTGAGAAGACTGCTAGAGGGCCTGGCACACAATGGGCACTCAAGAAATGAGAGTGATTTTTGACATTCTTATTATTTACAAACTGGTCCAGAGCCCCACCCACTCACCTTGCATAACAAGGCCTTGGCTGCTTCTCTGCCTTCAACACAGGGACCCAGACCTCAGTCCCCTAACTCTGTCCTCTCTCACAGACAGTATGACCTTCGGGAGAACAGCAAACACTCGGAAGTGCTGATTGACCTGACAGAGTACTGTGGCCAGCTGGTGGAGGCCAAGTGCCTCACTGTCAACCCCCAGGACAACAACTGTCTGGCAGTAGGGGCCAGTGGGCCCTTCGTGAGGCTCTACGACATTCGCATGATCCATAACCACAGGTATGAACAGCTCAGCCTCCTGTGGGCAAGTCCCTGGGAACCTGCTGCCCCTTTCCCTCATTGCCATGCCCTCTTCTTTTGGAGGTGGGTTTTTTAATTTTTGTGATTAAAAAAATAATTTTTTTCCTTTTTATTGATTTTATTGAGGTGAAGCTGGCTAACAGAATTATACAGGTTAATTTGTGTAATTTTTTAAAAAAACTTTAATTCATGCTTGTTTTGGAAATATGAAAAGTATAATTTAAAAATTACCCATAATCCACCACCTGAAAGAAATCACTATATATAATACTTGCTGCATGTTCTTTTACTATGAGTGTTTATATAGTTATAATCTTGTACGTGCATTGCTTTTATGTACATGTAAGTTTATTTTGTTCTTTTTTTTTTTTTTTTTTTCAAAAACAAAAATAGGATATACTAGAACCTCCACAGAAGTCCCAGACCTGAGAGGCTTTGCCAGCCTGGGTTTTATGGACTCTTGGGAGAGGTGCAGGAACGTGTGGCCTGCTTTACTTTTATTCACGGGTTTGGGCGACTTCTGTTGCTCCTCACATGCTACATGACTTGGATTAGGCCTTGAGCTCTAGCTTCCTCATCTGTAAAATGAAGATAATGGGGTGGTCATGAGGACCCAGACAGTTGGCAGGATCTATTTGTTAAGCACTGTAATGTATGTGTCCACAGCCATCTAGTTGGTGGACATAAAGAAGAAAGGTACTTTCTGTTTCTCTCAGGGATACAGACTTGGGTTTTCCTCTAGGGAATGTGGTCTGATCTAGCCAGGGGTAGTGCTAGGCATTGTAACCTATATGGTTTGCCTTTCCACCAGAAAGAGCATGAAGCAGAGCCCTTCTGCAGGTGTGCACACTTTCTGTGACCGGCAGAAGCCCCTTCCGGATGGTGCAGCCCAGTATTATGTAGCAGGTAGGTCTCTGGGTGCTGACTCACTCTGGGGCAGTGCAGGGAGGTAGTGTGGCACAGTGGTCAAGAGCAAGAGTTTGAGAGTTCGACATACTTGGGCTATAATTCTGACTGCCATTAACCAGCCATCAAGTGACCTTTGGCAAATTACTGACCCTTGATGGATCTTAATTTCTTTTCTATAAAATGGGGTTGTAATGACCAAGTAATATAAAGCACATAAAGTAGCCCAGCCCATATGGTAAGGGCTCAACACTGGTTGCTGTTTTTATGATGAAGATGATTGCTATCATCATATGGCTGATTTCACACAACTCTCTGACCCCTTTTTGGGGTCCTGGGAGCCTCATACTAGAATGACTGGACTGTTCCCTGCAGGTCATCTGCCAGTGAAGCTGCCTGACTACAACAACCGTCTGAGAGTGCTGGTTGCCACCTATGTGACCTTTAGCCCCAGTGGCACCGAGCTGCTGGTCAACATGGGAGGGGAGCAGGTATGTACGACTGACCAAGTTGGCTCTGCCCCGCCCTCCCCCACCCCATACCCAGCAGCCAGGGCTGTGTACCTCACGTCCATGATGCAGACAAGAAGCCTTACTGTAAATGCCATTCTAGTGAAATGTGGGAATGACATAGTATCATTGGAATTCCCAGACAGGTGCCCTAAGTTTTAGAACTGACAGACCTATCTTCAAATGCTGACCTTCTGTTTTCTAGCTGTGTACAGTGACTTAGAACAAGTCTCTTTTTTTTTCTGAGCCTTGGTTTCCTCATCTGCTGTTTTCCCAGGAGGAGATCTTGGGGTTCAGGCATGCAGCCAGGCTCTGGTTTAGGGCCAGCTTTGGGAAGTGTTCTTTGATAATGGCAGGTTGCTAAAGCTTTTGTTTGCATGTTCTCAGTCAGAATATTTATTAAGCCTTGCATAAATTCATTTATTTTACAAATATTGAACACATACTCTGGGACTAGCATTATCAAAAATATGAGGGAGACAAATGCAAAATATAATGCATCTCAGGCTAACAGGGGAGACACAGCAAGTGAAACAATTGATGACATTACAAGGTAAGGTATGATTTTGTACAAAAGAAATGGAATGGAGAAGAGGTGAGTGCCTGAGTTCAGAATAGAACTCTGGCTTCAGATTGCTGAGCCATCATCTGGCCTAAAGGTAGCATAAGGATGAGTGGAGAGGAAGTCTAGCAGAGTGGTTAAGAGCTTGGTTTTGGGTCCTGGCTGTGTCACATGCTGCTTTCATGGCCCTGGATAAAGTAAATTCTGAGTGTACATTTCTTCATATATAAAGGGGATGATAATAATAGTACCTCTTCCTGGGAGGGTTTTAGGATGAAATCAGATATCATATAAAACAACTAAAGTTACTGGAGCAAAGTAGGAAGTCAATAAATGTTAAGTAATAATAGACAATATTTACTGAGGGAAGTAACTAGCAGTGTTATTTTAGGTAAATTGCTTCTCTTTTCAGGCTTCAGTTTTCCCATCTGTAAAATGAGACATTTTACTTTGTGACCTCCGAGGACCTTTTCAACTTAAGCATGTGATTCTAACTAATGACAGTATTTGCAGCAGGAACTAGGAAGATTCTCCTGACTGAGGGTTGCTCCATAGAAACCCCTTCCGGCCTGGCTCAATGGTTCCCTGCTCAACACTCACTGTGTTCCTAAGGTACACCCAGGCTTTGCTCAGCCACATGCTTGCCTCACAGCCTCCATTTCTTCTTGACCCCTCCCCTCTAGGTCTATTTGTTTGACCTGACATACAAGCAGCGGCCATACACGTTCCTCTTGCCTAGAAAATGCCACTCCTCAGGGGGTAAGTTCTCCCTTGTGGTGTCGTTTAGAGTACCTGCTGGGGAGCTTGAGTGTGTGCCACCTCTGCTAAGAAACCTGCCCCTTACCTTGGGCTGTGGCTTTGATCCTCCAAAAGGAGTAGATTTTCTGAAATACACTACCTGTACAGTAAAAAAGAAGATAACAATAGGTCGCAGAAATCTGTCAAAGGGATTTGTGCCACAGCCCTTTTCACTTCCCTCTGCAAAAACAAGTTCTTCCTATGGTTGGCTCTTGAGGACCTGATATAGTTGTCCTTCCCTTATTGTCCTAGATCAGTCTCCTCATTGATTTCTTATTGGAGTCTAAAGTTGATTTAGACAAGTCGGCACCCTCAACTCCTACTCCCATCCCCAACTCCAGCTAAGGGCAATACCAAGTTGAAGCTGTGTTCCTCTTCAGCCAGCAGAGGGCGCACATGGTTTTCTTTATGCCCTTGCCTGCCACTCTGCAAAAAACTTGCTTTCTGGGAATAGATCTTACTCTGGGAGGATGGCCTCACAATGGAACCAACAGACCCTGTGATGGAAGCTGGAGGGCTGCCAAGGAGATATGAGGACCTCTTCCTGAGTTGTTGCTATTCCTTTCTCCCCATCCCCTGCCAGAAGTTCAGAATGGCAAGATGTCCACCAATGGTGTGTCCAACGGCGTGTCCAACGGCCTGCACCTTCACAGCAATGGCTTCCGGCTGCCAGAGAGTAGGGGATATGTGAGGTGAGGCCAGCTCACTTGTCCAATCCTCCCAGCCTCAATTACATCTATAGACTAAAGGGAGGAGTATATCTTATAACCCTTCCTCCTGACTCCCACCCAGGCACATACCCCAGAGCCAGAGGACTGGGGCACATAATTTTCTGGAGGGTGATTAATGTTCCCAATGCCACTCCTACCTGGTAGGACTCCAGTCATGCTCAGACCGAACTCTGGTCTCTTGAACCAGAAGCTGTAGTCAGGACCCAGAAGCTAAGTGCCTCTTATCACTGAGCTCCTTCCCAAAGGGCCCCACACAGATGGGCCTCTCCTATTATATTTTTCTCCATCCCAGAGCATCTTCTGACCTCTGTTCTCTGTCAGGTCCTGTGCTGGGCTTTGGATACAGAGGTTTTCAAGTCCTCTAGCCCTTGAGAGAAACAGAATTCTTTCTAGAGAGATCCATGGGAGGGACTTGGGTGATCACAAGGTTCGGCTCAGTATAGAGGCAGGTGGGGTCAGCTACTATCATGCCCAAGAGTTTGGTTAAAAATTGCCTTAAACCTATCTAGGACAGCTTCATTTATGTTTCAATTGTTTGTTTACTGGCTCAGAGTATCTGGAATTGTACCCATTACCTGTCACAGTAACTCAGGCCAAGGATAGGAGTGGTCCCCTCTTCTAGATGATAGTGCAGATCCCAAAGGCCAAGAAAGCCTGGGTGACCCTCAGACACGGCTACAGACTTCCTGAGGGTCTCTCTGATCTCCTTTGGCTGGCCTGACGTGGCTCTGCATCCCCTTAGCCCCCAGGTAGAGCTGCCCCCATACCTGGAGCGTGTGAAACAGCAAGCCAATGAGGCTTTTGCCTGCCAGCAGTGGACTCAGGCCATTCAGCTTTACAGCAAGGCTGTGCAGAGGGCCCCTCACAATGCCATGCTCTACGGGAACCGAGCTGCTGCCTACATGAAGCGCAAGTGGTGAGTGGGTCTGGGCCAGGGCGAGGGATAAAGGCAATGGGCCTGATAGAGCCCTGGGTGGTGGTAGTAACATCCCGCAGCCTCTTAAGGCTTCTTGGTCCCAGGCCTCTCCTCCCCTCCTCTAGGCTGTGGGTGGGCAGACACCCGACCCATTAGTCAGGATGTCTCAAGCACCAGGGAAGCTCACAGTTAAGTGGAATATGCACACAAGTAGCTTCAACGTGGTGCTTTGTTATTAAGTGCTATGGTCACTGGGAAGTAGGAATTGGAGAATGGTTAATCCCAACTGTTGGAGAATTGGGCCTGGAGCTGGACTTTGAAGGAGCAGCTGAATCTTGCTAGATGGACATGAGGTGTTTGGTGAATTCAGTTAATATTTGTCTAAAATGATTCTGCCGCTCCTTGACCTTGGGGAGTGCTTTCCTGGCTCTTAAACCCTGTGGACCAAGCACAAACAGGGTCCCAGGTATCTGAAGCTGGCTGTGGGTCTTGCTGGGTTGTAGTGGCCAGTGGTAAAGGAGTAGGTCCATATCTTAAAGAACCCTTTATCTTTGGGGATCCTCAGGGCCCCCAGCCCTTTCTGCCTGCAGCACCAGCAGGCAAGCAGACAGGCAGACCCCATCCCCCAGCCAGGGCCAGGACTAGAGATGGATAGAGCTGGGCCCACAGCCATTTCTGCTCCGTCTGGCATCCGTCGGCTCTGCCCAGACAGACAGGCCAGCTGGTGTGCCATCGTCTGGCTGCAACTAGGCAGGCCAGAGAGGGAAGCTTAAGAAACCCACCCAAGTCAGCAGGATGGTGGGTGGGGGTTTGGGAAGGTGCTACCCCACAGGCCTTAGCTGAGGCATCAGGAGCTTGCCAGGGCTCAGATGGCAGCCAAATCCAGGAGATGACTGTTAGAGGGCCATCCTGAGGTGTTTCACCTCACTGTCCCAGCAGTTGGGTGGGTCCTCATCCAGACTCTAGCCTGAGAGCTGTTTCACTCCTGCTAAGAGAGGCTGATAAATTCCCAACCCATGGGTGCCCTCGACATGTTCTCTGAGCTCTTACTATGCACTAGGTACTAGGGACACAAAGTTGCCACTCTTAAGTTCTTGTGCCCCGGAGCACCCAGCCTCTGGACAGGGGACAAAGACAGGGACATGGTCTGTCATCAAAGAGGCAGGAAGCAGTAGGTCTTTTGGAATGGTCTGACCATTCAAAAAAAAGGTTGGGTCGCTTTAGTTCGGCATCAATCAGGAAAGCATCAGGAAGATGTGGTGCTGAATGGGCTTTAAGTGTGGGCAGGCTTAGACAAGGAGATGAAAAGGAGGAGGGGACTGTGGGGGAAGGACATTCCCAGGGAGATGAAATGGTATGAACAAAGGCTTGGGGGTGGGGGACTGACTGAAGAGCTTATTTGCAGAACAACAAATCCATTTGGCTGGAGCAGAGGGTTCGGGAAGGGACTGGCAGGAGATGAGTCTGTGAGGTAGCCTGGGGCCGGCCTAGGAAGGACTTGGAATGCAGGGCAGTGGCTGTGTTTTGGCCTCGATTCAGTGGATGATGGGCAGCTACTGAAGAGTTTTGAGCAGAAGAGGGATGTGCTGAGGGCTGTCCTTTCAGGGAGATTGATCTGGCAGTTCGTCTGGATGGGTGAGCCCTGGGGCCAGGCTGCGCTCTCCTCATTGTCTCTCACATGCCTGCCAGTGACCCCTAGAATGTCACGTTCTGTCCAGGCCAGGCTCCCCAGGGCTGCCATCTGCTCCTGGATGCAGTGGGAGCTGTCGCCCTCTGGCTCCTGGCTGGTCTCTGGCTGGCTCTCCCCAGGAGCTCTGAGGGGCACCTTGCAGGTGGTAATTGGTTTCTAAACAGGCCGGCTCCCTCATCGCAGCCACTGGTTCTGACACTGGCCACACCATGGAAGCACTCCATCTGCTTCCTGCCCCATACTGGCTGAGCTGCTTGTTCTAGGTCTGAGCATGGCTGCTGCAAGGGATGGATGCTCCCCTGAGTGCTGTAGGAGAGAAGGGTCAGGAGGACGTTTCCATGTAGGGCCTGCTTTGGCCCTGTGCACGAGGCTTGTGAGCTGTGCCTCGGTGGAGGAGCCACCAGCTCTGGTCTGGGAGCGCTGGTTGGCATAGTTGGGTCTTAAGCCCAGAAGGGAATAAAATAGCTCCCAAAGGAGAAGTGGCTCCTGTGATCCGTCTGGCTCTCCAGATGAGAGGTGGGAACTGTCTATGGGTGCTGGGGAGTGTGTATCTTATATTCTGGCACAGGGTGGGAGGAGGGGCTTCTCCTTTGACCCCGTCCCTCTTACTCCTCCACAAAGAAACATTTCCATTTCCCTTCACCCATGCTTCAAGAGGTTGGAGAAGTGAGTGGGGACGATTTATAGCTCCTGGTGTTCTTGCTGCCACCCCCACAACCACCACCACCACCACCACCACCATCAGTTTCCAGAAAGCTGACTCTGCCAGTCTGTCAGGCCCCATCCTCCAGCCCCAGGAGGTAGAGGCCACAGCTGCTGTGGATCAGTCAGCCAGGACAGAGGGGGGTCTGGCCAAGGGCTTATTGCCTGCTGGTCAGACCCTAAGTCTCCCGCCTGGCACTTCTGGCTTCCCCAGACCACAGAAGTGTCCTTGAGGGCTCCCTGCCTTGGACATGCTTTGAAGGCCAGTCAGGGAGATTTGAGGAGGTGCATGGAGGAAGAGGAAAGGAGGGCTTGGGGAGTCTGAGATGGGCAAGATGCCAGGCCTTCTGCTGCAGAGCTGCGGGTGCCTGGGGTGAACGGGTACGCAGGAGCATGCTATGTCCAGCAGAGGGCAGCCTGACACTGGGTTTTGCCATACACTCATCTCCCACCCCACCCCCAAGACTTCAGGGTTCCTAGCTTGCCTCCTTAACATACTTAGTCTCCTGGGCTGAGCCAAGACTCTCTTCATCCCCAAGTACCCTTGCTCTGAGATCTGTCAGAGATGGGCTGGGGTGGCCACAGAAAGTGGGGACTGAGTGAGGATGATTCTTTGCTTGCCATGTGGCCCCACCTCCAAGCCACACTCTCTTATCCAGGGATGGTGACCACTACGATGCCCTGAGAGACTGCCTCAAGGCCATCTCCCTAAATCCATGCCATCTGAAGGCACACTTCCGCCTGGCCCGCTGCCTCTTTGAGCTCAAGTACGTGGCTGAGGCCCTGGAGTGCCTGGATGACTTCAAAGGGAAGTTCCCGGAGCAGGCCCACAGCAGCGCTTGTGATGCATTGGGCCGTGACATTACAGCCGCCCTCTTCTCCAAAAACGATAGTGGTGAGTGGGCACTGAGGAGGGGCTGCCGTTACTCTTCCTATTTGAGGTGCTACATGACATTCTGGAGAGGACCTGGTTCTGGGGTTAGAGAGGCCTGGGTTCAGATGCTGATTCAGAAGCCATGTGACCTTGAGACACTCACTTGGTTTCTTTGAGACTCAATTTCCTCATCTGAAAATGAGGAAGGATAGCACTTCCCATTCTATGAGGACTAGCAATGCCTACCTGGTGTAGTGCCTGGGACTTGGATAAGAGTAGGCCGAGCCCAGTCAGGACGTGTGGGTTGCAGGGCATTCTCACCCCTCACAGACAGGGCCTTGGGCATCTGAGTGAGGGGCAGCTGCCGGGGTTGTGCTTGTTCCCGTTGGCACACTTGCAACAGAGACAGCAGCAGAGGGCAGTGGAAATGCCTTGGATGCAGGGTGTGGAGCCTCGGGTTCCAATCTCAGCTCTGCCATGTGGTGACCATGTGACCTTGGGCAGAGTACAGCCTCTGAACCTGCTGCCTTACATGCACAGAGAGCATTTGAAGCCCTGCTCAGCTCACCCCATTAGCTGTGGAGTGCAGGCTGGGTGATTGTAGTATGGTCTATAAACATGAAAGGTGAGCTCACTGGAGGCAGACATGGACTCCTACCTCTCCCCTTTACAATTTATTAATCATGCACGCCAGTGATCCGTTTGTTTGAAGTTATCAAGCATTTACCATGTGCCAGGCACTGTGCTGTGTCCTGGGAATACAGCTGTGAACAAGTCAGATGGGATTTCTGCATCCATGGAGTTTACAGCCTAGTGATGGGACCAAGGGATGAAGGAGAAACGAAGAGTGGGATGAGTGCCATGGGGACCTGATATGGTATAGGCATATGGGGGAGGGCTTGACGGCAGTCTGGGGTTCTTGGAGAAACATTTAAGCTGAGATCTCAAGGGTGAAAAGGAAGAGTTAACTAGATACAAAGTGTAGCTATGGGAGATGAATAGTTCTGGCATAGGGACCAGCACATGCAAAGGCCCCGAAGCAGGCAGGAACAAGGCACTTTTAAGGCACTGAGAAAATTGGTGTGATTTTACCCAAGGCCCTTAATCTAAGCATCAGTGCCTCAGTTGGGATCCATGATAACTTGTCTTCTAGAAAGGAAGGGCTTGGACCTCACTGCCTTCAGAACTATGGATCTGTTTAGAAAAATCAACCCTTCGAACTTTCTTGGTAGTGCTTCACCCACCCCTCCCTGCCTCTCACCTCCACAGAAACAGACCTTGCACCTGTGCATCCTTGGGGCTTCCAGACATTATTCAGGGACCTGAGCCAAGGCTCTCCTGGCATCAGAGGTCTCATTTTTAATATCCTCAAGGACTGGGTCCAAAGAAGCTTCTCTCCCACGATCGTTCCCAGTTTTCTAGGGCAGGGGTAGAGGGCGGTAGCCTACACTGCAAGTACTTGGGCTGAAAACAGGGGGGAAGATGGGAGAGGAGAGAGAGGGACTGGACTCTCACCTTTCCTTGTTCTCTGCCCCCAGAGGAGAAGAAGGGAGCTGGTGGTGGCGGTGGCCCAGTCCGCCTCCGCAGCACGAGCCGCAAGGACTCCATCTCAGAAGATGAGATGGTGCTGCGGGAACGAAGCTACGACTACCAGTTCCGCTATTGTGGCCACTGCAACACCACCACGGATATCAAGGAGGCCAATTTCTTTGGCAGGTCTGAGGCCTTGTAGAGGAGCAGGGCACAGCCTGATTGGGCAGGAGGAGGTTGGGGGCGTGAGGGCATACTTTGTCTAGAAAATTCTCAAGTCCCAAAGTAAATTCTCAAGTCCCAGTTCTGCCTCTGTACCCTGGGGCAAATGGCTTCACCTCTGTGGGCCTCAGTTTCTTTACATGTAAAATAAAACCCTAACCCCCACTCATGAAGCCACAGTGAGGACTAACGAGGTAATTCGTAAGCGCATCCAATGCAGTACCTGCTCTGTTCCTCCATCTCCCACCCCCTCCTCCCTCTGCCTCCATGTGTGGAGCTTGGTTTCTTTATCTGGGTGCTTGGAGCCTCCTCCTGCTGGAGGTATGAGGCAAGGACCCTCAGAGGCTGGCAGTCTTGGCACACCTATCATGGTCAGAACAGTGCCTCAGGTACTGAGGGACAGCTGTGTCCCACACACCATCACCCCACCCCTCCTTTGTAGATGTTGCACTTTGGTAGGTAAAACACATGAACGTGGATCGAGAACCTCTCCACCGAGATCCCCCTAACTGTCCACAGTGTGTAAAACGTGGGGTCTCCGTCCAGGAAGGCGACCACTGAAGGAAGGAAGGCTTAGGGTGTTCCCAGAGACGCGACCCGATCCTGGCACCCAAGGAGCTTAGGATGTAGTTTGGGGATAGTAACTTGGAGGGACCCAGGCATTCCCTGGCTCTGAGTTAAGAGAACACTTAAACAGAGACTGGAGCCCTGCAGCGTGGAGAGGACTACCATGTGCTGAGTCAAGTGAAGACCCTGGAGTTTGGGGGCTGAGCAGATACAGAATTCCCTAGTCCCCCTTGCCCTAAGCCACACAGCCTCTCCTTGAGGCTGTAGGGCAGTACCCCACCTGACCTCCCTGCCCTTTGCCACCCCCCGCCAGCAACGCTCAGTACATCGTCAGTGGCTCTGACGATGGCTCCTTCTTCATCTGGGAAAAGGAGACCACCAACCTAGTCCGCGTGCTCCAGGGGGACGAGTCCATTGTCAACTGCCTGCAGCCGCACCCCAGCTACTGCTTCCTGGCCACCAGCGGCATCGACCCTGTTGTACGGCTGTGGAATCCCCGGCCAGAGGTGAGGGTGTAGACAAGGTGGCCGAAGCCAGACAGTGTGGAGGGTAGGGATGGACCCTGTGCAGGGCCTCCGGCTGAGCCTGTGAGGGTTGGGAAGGGAAATGGGTCCCACGGAAGGTGAGTGAGCTCTCACTTGAGGGCTCAGGGTTATGAAGGTGGGAGCCGTTGAGTTCTGACAGTTCCAAATACCATGGGCAGTCCCAGGGCCAAGAGCTGCCTTTGAGGGCCATATCTGTGAGCAAGCTGTGAAGATGTCTCACAGGGCGCAGTAACCAAGGGCAGGGCAGGGAGGGAGCCAGACCAGCTCCAGCACCGGTCATGAGAAGGGGACCCCAGGCTCCCAGGTACCCTGCCCCTCATATAACACGGTGGTGTGTCCCCCAGAAGCTGTGCGGAGGCCTATCCCTCAGTCACATGGAAGTGTTCAGGCTTTGGCGTCTGGCACACCTAAGTCTGAATCCTGGTCCCTTCACTCACTGCCTAAGGGACTTAACCATCTCTGACCCAGGTTTTTGTCATCGCCACACTGGAATGGGAGTGACAGCGACACCTCAAAAGGTTGCGTAGGAGGACAGTGTGGCCCCTTCCACTCCCAGGGCGGGTCGCCAGGTGGGCCAGCCTGAGGCTTCCAGGGCCCTCTGTCCCACCACCTCCCTCTTCCCAGCTGGCAAAACAGAAGGCAGGTGGTGTCTAATTCCAAAGTCAATTTTCTTCGAATTTTAAAGAGAGCCTACAGGGCCCTCCCTTGAGAAAGGAAAAGAAAGATAAAGGAAGGGCTGTTGGGAGTGGCAACAGCAAAGAATGGGGAGTTGTGTCTGTACCCCCTCCCTAGGTACCCAGTATGTGTCCTCCCTCACATATGCCCATGCATGGTCCCCTATGTACATGTCCTGATGTGGTGTGTACCAATCATTTTCTGGTGCAGACCACCCCATGTATACACTGATGTGTGTATTCCCCCCAGTATCTATCCCAGCATGTGGAGCCCTTACATATATCTCAGGGTGTTGTGTCCCTTCCCATGTGGGTATCCCTCACATATGTCTTGGTGGGTGTCCCATGCATATTCCAGTGTGTATGTTCCTTCTATCCATGTACACATATGGACAAACCGATATAAACCCACAGACAGCTGGTGTGCACATCCTCCTCCATATGTATAGCTCAGTCTGCGTGTATGTCCCCTACACACATATGTGCCTCTCCCATACATCCTCGTGTCCCTCCCCCACAGAGTGAAGACCTCACAGGCAGAGTTGTGGAGGACATGGAGGGCGCTTCCCAGGCCAACCAGCGGCGCATGAACGCAGACCCGTTGGAAGTGATGCTGCTCAACATGGGCTACCGGATCACAGGCCTGAGCAGTGGGGGTGCTGGGGCCTCTGACGATGAGGACAGCTCCGAGGGTCAGGTGCAGTGCCGGCCCAGCTAGACCCTCAGCCCTGGTCCCCAGCCCCTGCTACTGGCTGGACCCTCCACCCTGGGCAGGAGGGCAGGGGGTTCTGTTTTGGTTTGTCTTCCCCCCACCCCATTTTTTCATTTCCCCTGTTTTGTTTGTTTGGCATTGGGGGTGGGGGTTGCTACAGTTTGCTGGCTTTCAGACTTTGGGGCAGATTGCCCTTGACTGACCCCAGCCCTGAGCAAAAGAGCAGGAGGGGAAGCCCCTCCCTTTGCCCCCCACCGCCCCTCCCAGGTCCCTGGAGGGCTCTGGCCTGCCTCAGGGGTGGAGGCCAGGCTGAAGCTGTCTTCAAGGGCTGCCCTCCCTTCTGTTGGCAGCAGGAAGGGGATTGGAATTCCCAGGCCATAAGGGCTAGCCTTGACCTGTTGCCACTCTTGCTCCCTGACTGGCAAGGCCAGCTCCCTCCTCCGTGGTCTTCAGGGAAGGCTCTGAAAAAGGACGGGGTCCCACCCTCCCTCCAGAGCCACTGTGTCAGGGTGGAAGCGGAAGGAAGGATGGGAGCCCTGGACCTGGTGAGGGCAAGGCCAGGCCACTGTGCCTGCTCTCACTGGCCACCTCTGGGTACTCGGCCTTTCCTGAGGACCTTGGTGGGGGAGAGGGGGCACCACACTGTACCCTGCCCACCCATGCCAGCCCTTCCACACTACGGCTACTCTCCTTTCTCAGGCGCTCCTGGCCTCACTGTGACCTTTCTGCCAGAGCTCCCAGCCAGGCCTACTCTTGCTGAGGTGGGGCTCCCTGCTAAGGGCCCTTCTTGCCCTTTCTCCCCTTCCTCTCACCCCACATGCAGAGCCGCCACAAAGACCAAAGAAGTGATGGCTTTTCTCTGTCCCCTGCTGCTCTGGGGGGAGGAGGATGAATCTCCTGAGCCACTCAGATGGGAAAGTCCCTAACTCAGTCCCCTCCCTCCTCAGCAGCCCCAAGCTTTACACTGGATGCAGCGGTCACCCCACCACTCACCAAGCCCCCCTCTCTCTGCCTCCTTGGCTCTCAGCTCAGGAGCTGCTCCTAGTAGTTGGTTCATCCTTCCTCCCCTCTCCCTCCTCCCTCCCCTCAGTGCTTACTTGGCTCCAGCCCTCCAGCTGCAGCCTCTGGGGAGAAGCAGCCCCCCTTCTTTTTCTTCCTCCCTCCGCCCCTGTCTCTGCCAGGTGCCTCCTCTCAGTCAGGCTTCAGAGCAGCCCTGGAGACAGGAGGGCCATGTTAAAAGCTTTTTCACAGTTTTAAGAAGACAGGGGGGTGAGGATAGTGGTGGGGGGTCTGGCACTATCTCGTCATTGCTTTAATCCCAGCAACACAGGTGGCAGCTTCTCTCCCCCCTCCCACCCAGTCCCTCTTTCCACCCCTCTCTTCTCCTTGGTAATGAAGTCTATTTATTGGTGAAGGAAACAGCTGCTGCTCCTCCTGCTGCTGGGACTTGCTCCCCTGTCTCTTCTTCATGACCTTTCTCCAGCCAAGGAGGGGAGAGCCAGGAGTATTGGGGCTGGGCCCTGGGCCCACAGACCAGCAGGGGCCCCTTTGCTTTCCTGTGTTTGAGCTGCCCACCATTTCCTCTCGCCCTGCTTTCCACCCTCCCTCCCTCCCTCCCTCCCTCCCTCCCTCCCTCCCCACTGTGCCCTGCCTGTCTAGCCCTGGCCCTGCAGTGTGGAGAGACACATAAGCCTTACTGTTCTCTGGGGGCAGGAGCCGAGCCTTTTTGTTGCTCCGCTCCCAGGAGAGTGAGGGTGACGCAATTGATTAAAACTGTTTTGTTCTAGGTATGGCTGGTTGCATTTGTGTGGTGCAAATGGGTACTGGGACCAAAGTGAGGGTACGTGGTCCCTCACCTCTGTAGCTCTGACTTTGAGTAACCACACCTGTACCAGGCAGAATGAGGCCTGCCTTGGGAGCGTGGCTGTGGGAGTAGCCACCCAGCCTAGCAGGGCTCAGTCCAGAGCCCGGCGCTCACTGGTGGCTGGCTGTGATTTGCAATAATCAGCTCTCACTCTCCGGGCTGTTTTCTCATCCGTAAAATAAGGAGGTTAGGGTCTTAGTGGTTTTTCAAACTTTTAAATTAGAACCCAAACAAGAAATAGACATTTTACATTACGACCTAAGATACCTATGCTTATTTGTATGTATACAATTAACGTAAGTTTTATACAATAATACCCTTGCTACATGCAATGTGTTCTATTTACCATTCTATTTTATTAATGAGAAAAAATGCTGGTTATAACCCACTAAATTTATTTCACAGCCTGCAGGGTTTTTTTATGTGTCCTGGATTGGAGGATTTCTTAGACCAGGGGTTCCCAAACTTTCTCAACTCACACTTATCCCCACCACTTTAAAAAATTAGTGTCTCAGTAATTTTTTTCATAAAGCCCCTAACCCAAAAGAAATACCTCACAGTTTGATTTATTAAGTAGTTGAATCAATAAGTCTTACCAAGCCAGTTGTCATTTTAAAAATACTATAAATGAAACAATATTTTTATTTATTTCTTAAATAACTACAATAATTAGTGGAATCCGTGTGCTTGTTGGGCACTGGAAAACATGTCAAACTCTCTCATCAGATTGGAAACCACCACCCTCCTTTCCTGTTGCACACTGACTTTTGCTTTTTATCATAGCAACCACTAGAAACGCAGGTTCTCAAAGAGGACATTAAAAGAATGTAGCACAGCCTAATGATGAAACTGAACTACCTTGAACTAGTAGTTCTCTCCATAGCCAACAGATGTTGACAATCTCAAATTTTAAACATTCTACTGTGCCCCCTGTGAATTTAATGTGGCGCCCTAAGGTGCCTTGATGCACAGTTTGGGAACTGTGCCTCAGTACTGCAGGAGCAATAGTTTCACTACTGAAATTTTATTATTTTTTCTGTTTGCTCATTTGAAAACCAGGCTGGGGCCAGCGGGGTATGCTCAGCTTCGTACAGGAGACTGACAGGAAAGAGGTCCTGCCAGAAGCAAGTGCTATGGGCTGGTGTCATTCCTCTGTGTTCCCAAGTTGACGTCTGCAGAAGCTTTTTCAAAACATTTGCTGACCAGGCAAGGGAAAGACAATGTTCCAGGCCAAGAGAGAGTGTAGTGCAAAGTCCCAGAATCCCTGACGGAGCCTGAGTAATTCAGTTCAGCTGCACTGTAGAGGGAGGGGAGGCCCATGGATGAAGGAGCGGTCAAATTGTGGAGGGCTCCCTGGGCTTGGTGAGCGACTGTAGGCTTCATCCTGTAAGCAAGGAGGAGCCAATGGAATATTTCACTAGGGGTTCCCTTTCATTTGGAGTTACTACTCTTTTTTAAAAAAAAAAAAAATATATATATATATATATATATATGTATGTATGTATATGTATATATACTTTATTTTAGAGCAGTTTTAGGCATGAAGAAAATTGAGCAGATAGTACAGAGTCCCAGATACCTCCTTTCTCCCTGGCTAAGTTTCCCCTATTGTTAACATCTTGCCTTAGTATGGTATATTTGTTACAATTAATGAACCAATATTGATACATTATTATTAACTAAAGTCTATAGTTTAGAATAGAGTTCACCCTTTGTATTGTTCAGTTATGTCGGTTTTGACAAATGCATGATATGGTGTATCCACCATTACACTGGCATACAGAATCATTCACTGTGCTCCACCTTTTCAGCCCTCATCAGCTGCCCTTCAATAAAAAAGAAGTACTTAGGAGAAAGTAATTTGCAAAATACATCAGATAAAGGACTTACATCCATAATATACCAAAAAAACTCTTAACAATGTGAAAACAACCCAATTTAAAAAGTGGGCAAAAGATCTGAATAAAAATCTTACCAAAGAGGACATGCAAGTGACTAATAAACATGAAAAGATGCTCAACATTAGGTCATTATAAATTAAATCAGTGAAATACTACTACACACCTTTAGGACGGCTAGAATAAAAAAAAAAAAAAAAAAAAAAAACTGACAAGACCAAAGGATGTGGAGCAACAGGAACTCGCGCTCGTTGGTGTGAAAGCAAAATGGTACAGCCACTTTGAAAGATAGTTTGGCAGTTTCTTACAAAGGAATGTAGCCTTGCCATAGGATCCAGCAATTGCTCTCCTTAGTATGTACCTAAATGAATTGAAAACTTGGGTCCATGCAAAAACATGAATGTTTATAGCAGCTTTAGTCATAATTGACAAATTCTGGAAGCAACCAATAAGTCCTTCAAAATAATGGATAAACTGTGGTACGGCCATACAATGGAATATTATTCAGTGACAAAAGAAATGAGCTCTAGCCAGAGACATGGAGGAACTTTAAATGTTGCTCAGTGAAAAAGGCCCGTCTGAAAGCCACACTGTGTGATTCCAACTATATGACATTCTGGAAAAGGCAAAACTAGAGACAGTAAAAAGACCATGGCGGTCCATTTTTTATGTGCTTCCGCATGTGTGACATCCAAAGCTCTCACCAGCCCTGCTGATACTGATAGAGAGCCTGGGGCAAAGATAAACCTGCACAGTGAGTGCACAGCAAAACAGACAGAAGTGGGGTCCCTGTGTCTGTGGTGGGCAGGTGTAGCCCCAGAGGGCGGCTGCCGGTCTTTGTGCTAAGGAGCATGCTGAAATGTGATTGCAGAACTTAAAAAGCAGTAAGAGATCATCTAGCTCAGAGGTTCTTAGTTCTGCCTATACACTAGAGGCACCCAAGATACCTTCCAAAACGACCAATGCCCCACCCCAGGGATTCTATTTTAATTGGTCGGAGGTGGGTCTCAGGCATCCACCCATTATTTTAAGTCTGAGATTCATTCTCAGTACCAACAGAGCTAAGAACCCCTGATCTGGCCCTGCCCTACATTGTACCAATAGGGACAATGAATTCCAAAGAGGGGCAGGAAAAGGATGGGCTGCCTAAGGACCCCAGTGAGTTAGAAGCAAATCCAGGACTGGATCCCTCTCTCTCATTCCTGGCCCAATGCTTTAGAAGTCACTTTCTTATTTAATGTCATGTACCTTTGAGCTCCTCTTATGTGCCTGGCACTGGCTTACTGAAAATGCACACAACAAACTAGCCCCTGCCCTCCCAGAGGCGTCACAGTATCTGGAAGACGTGGAATAGCAAATGTGGAGGTTGTGCAAGATCCCTGCATGTATTTCATTGGGAACTGTGAATCCTCCCCATTCATCTGCCATCCAGTGCCCTGCTGTGTGCCAGGCTCTGTCTGGCAGGGAAGGAAGGCATACTGATGGACATGATGGCAGGTATGAGGCACTCTTGTTTGGATCAAAAGTAGGTTCTGGCCCGACCTGTGTGGCTCAGTGGTTGAGCATCGACCTATATGACCCAGGAGGTCAAGGTTCAATTCCTGGTCAGGGCACATGCCCAGGTTTCGGGCTCAATCCCCAGGGGGTGTGCAGGAGGCAGCTGATCAGTGATTCTCTCCATTGATGTTTCTATCCCTCTCTCTCCCTCTGAAATCAATAAAAATATGTATTTAAAAAAACAGGTTCTGGTCCTAATGAAGCCATAGTTTGCACCTAATTATAGTAATTTACAGAATCTCAGGCTAGCCTCATCCACTCATTAATGTCCCTAAAAGAGGTCACCAGCAGAGACAGCCCAGGTTTGAGACTCAGAACGCCAATCCTAATACATACTTAGACTCAGGAAAGTTCCTGAGCCTCCCCCAACTCATCTTCTTCATCGGTAAGATGGGTGTTACGATACTGCTGTAGTTACTTCATCGCATTGTAAGGAAGCTCCAGCTCATACTGAGGTTATGCACATCAAAGTGCTTTTTAAGTGGTTAAGAGTCCTACAAAGATAATGTGTGGTCTTTTAAAAAATATATGTATTTTTATTGATTTTTAGAGAGAGGAAGGGAAAGGGAGAGATAGAAACATCGATGAGAGAGAAGCATCACATTGATCGGCTACCTCCTGCATGCCCCCCATCGAGGACCAAGCCTGGAACCCAGGCATGTGCGCTGGCCAGGAATCAAAGCAATGACCTTTTGGTGCATGGGACAACGCTCAATCCACTAAGCCACATCCGCCGGGCTTAACTGCTGTAATAACTAACACTGATGTTTATTTGGGGCCAGGAACTGTTCAGGTGTAGCCTATCAAACCTTACAGGAACCCTAAAAGATGTGAGTCACCATTTCCCATTTTAGAGATGAGGAAGCTGATGCCCTGACAGGTTCAGTTACTTTCCTAAAGTCTGACAACCACGGACAGAGGTTCAAACACTGGGCTTGCTGTCCACATGTTTAACCACAGTGCCTTACTGACCACCTGGGAGTAGGAGACTTTGATTCTGATCCTAGCTGTGCTTTCTACAATCTTGGGTATGTTTGTCCATCTATAAAATGGGATGGAAAAGAAAGTCACAAACTCTGATATCTAACGCATCAGAAGGTCTGTTCTCAAAGGATCCTCTCCTCACCATGGAAAGGTTTGGAGCGGTCCTGGGAGACAGTCTAGGGTTTCATGGGGAGAACCCCAGTCTCCAGGAACCAGAGAAGGTAATGAATGGAACAGAAGCAGAAAGGCTGCAGGAGAGAGGACACTGCGCTCCCACACACCACACACTGCAGAATGCCCAGCAGCTCCTCCAGCCTCCTCCATGACCGGCCCTGGTTCAGCCCTGCTTCCCTGGGTTATTGATTGAGGCGGTTCTTCCCCAGAGCCTTAAAGGGGACCATCTATGGCCAACAAATAGCTCCAGTGACACTCCCTAAGCACTTCCTATCTGCCGGATGCTGTGCTGAATACAGGAACCAATAGATCCAATCAGTTCCCTTCTCAAGAAGTTCGCAGTCTCTTGGGGGAGACAGGCATGTAAACAGCTAATGCAGGTACACATGAATATTCAATAGGTGGAAACAGCCTCCGTGCTCTGGGAGCAAAGAGGAAGCATTTGCTAGAAACCTTGAAAGCGGTGTAGGAGAACAGGGGAAGGGCATTGTGCTGAAGGAACAGTGTGAGCAAAGACAAGAGGTATGCAGTGCCTCTGACTGGCAGACATCCCAGTGCATTAATGCCAAGCAAGTCCCAAGGGAGACAGAGATGAGGGTGGAAAAGAAGGGGCCAGATCATGGGGGCCTAGAATAACAGGGTGAGGAGTGAGATGCCTGAGGGAGGTGTTATGTGAGCCCCGGGGACTTGTACATGGGGCCAAGAGAGAACGTGCCCTGAGTTCACCCTTCAAACAAGCAACATCTTACCCTCCAAGCTTTCCCAGCTTGACAGCTCCAGCTCTGCCCTCGTTCCTCCCCCAGCCTGCCCTATAAGTGGATCCAGATGGTCATTCCTATTTTAGGTCGTATGTGTTGGGGGAGGGGTAGCTGTGAGCCCTATCAATCCTTTCCTGAGCTCTGTTACAGGAGCTTCTTCCAGGACCCCGCTGTGATCCTGGGCCTGGAAGGAAGTGTTAGTCTTTGATGGAGATTTCCCATCTGTCTGTGGGTGATAGGGGTGGCAGCCACAGAGGAGGAGCGGGCACAAGCCAGGAAGGTTTTCACAGTGGGTGAGAGAAACAAGGTAATGTGTATGTGTGAGAGGGGGCCTTGTGGATGGGCTTTGGTGGGGAACAAGCCTGGGGTAGGTGCCCCAGAGGAGTCAGAGGAGCTAGACCTCCGGGTACCTGGCCCTCCTCCTGTGCCTGCCTAAGACATGCAGCTACATAGGCCAAGGGAAGGATGGTGCAGGTCATAGGGAAGGGAGCTAGGGCTCTCTGGTCGGAACCTACTCCAGAGCACTGTACCAATTAACCTCCATGGGTCCCTTAAAAAAGCCTGAGGCACTGAGAGGTAGCAGGTGATACTCGAGGTTCCTGTCCTTAGACTGTCTGTAGACACCAATGAAATATTTGCCATTCGTTCAATTTAGCAAGTATTTATTAAGCAAATGCTATGTGCTAGAGTTGGGTTTACAGAAGTGAACAGGGAGTTTCTGCCCTCAAGGAGTTTCCAGCTTAGTGGGGGAGTCCAGTAGTACACAGCTACAAATGTGCTGTGAAGAAAAGAATAGGGTGTCTCAAGGGAGAGTGCCAGGGGCTGTCTAATTTAGATTGGGTGGTCAGGGAAGGTCTCTCTGAGAAAGCCACATTTAATCTCAGAGGAATGGAAGCTAGCCAGTTTAAGTGTTAGAGGACAAGGGGGATTTCAGAGAACAGTGTGTGCCAAGTTCCTGGGCATGAAAGAGCATGAGAGGAATGAAAAAAGGCCAAGATGATTATAGTACAGTGAACAAGAAAAGGGCATGTGCAAACGCAGGGCCTTGTAAACCATGGTAAGGTATTTTTGTTTATTTGAAGTGCTATGGGAAGACACAAGGTTGTCGATTAGTACTTGTGTTACTACTACCCAATTTGTGGCAGGCCCTGAGAAAGACTTTTAGGTTGTTTATTCATCTATACACACAATAAAGGACTAGAATTACGAGTTGACAATGATAGTAGAGGAATGTCTAAGGCATAGCCTTCCTCAGAGCCTGTGATTTAGAGGATTAGATAGCTATAATGATTGAATTAAGATGTAATGTGATTTATTCATTCAACAAATACATACTGCACACCTGATCTATTTCAAACCCTGTGCTAGATGCCCTTCAAGGATCACACACCACACATGGGTCACAGGAGAAGCACAAAGAGTTTTGAGTGGGTTAGTCATTTTCATCTGTGATATCTATGAGGTCTTTAAAAACATCCAATCAATCAATAAATCAATAAACATATTTGGCATCTGTACTGCACAAGGAACTATGCTAGCTACTGAAATCAAGGACCTTAGAGTTCCGTAACAGACATATCCCTCAGAATGCATTAAAATATTAGGTGTTCAGCTGGTGTGGCTCAATGGTTGAGCATCGACCTACGAACCTGGAGGTCATGGTAGGATTCCCCGTCTGGGCACATGTCCAGTTATGGGCTCAATCCCCAGTGGGGGGCATGTAGGAGGCAGCTGATCAATGATTCTCATCATTGATGTTTCTATCTCTCTCCCCCTCTTCCTTCCCCTCTGATATGAATAAAAATATATTTTTTAAAAATACTAGGTATTGCCCTGACCGGTTTGGCTCAGTGGAGAGAGCGTCAGCCTGCACACTCAAGGGTCCCAGGTTGGATTCCGGTCAAGGACATGTACCTTGGTTGCGGGCACATCCCCAGTGGGGGGGTGTGCAGGAGGCAGCTGATGGATGTTTCTAACTATCTATCCCTCTCCCTTCCTCTCTGTAAAAAATCAATAAAATATATATTTTTAAAAATACTAGGTATTTAAAAAACAAGACAGCAGCCTTTCTGTAGATCAGCATTGAGGGAGGGTAATTCAAGGGAAGAAGACCTTCCCAAAAAGGCGTAACTCCCAACTTCCATGGTAAGACTTGTCCATATCTCCCTCTGGCCTGGTTTTTAGTGCTGTCTTCCTTCTTGTTTCCCTATTTCCCTTTTCCACCCCTGCATTTTTTGGTCTATCTTGGCATCCTTTAAAACGCTCAACGAATCCAAGATTTGAGCATGGTTTCTTTGTATGGCTGTGTGATATCTCAGACAATTATATACCTTCCCTAAGCCTCAGTTTTCCCATCTGTACAACGAAGGGATCGGATCGTATCTAAAGCTCAGGATTTACTCCAGCCAACGTGATATTCTCACTCCCGCACGTTGTGCTCTGCAAGGCCGTTCTTTGCACAGCTGCACGGACACCTCCACCCCCTTCTCACCCCTGTGCCACCTGGCAAACATCAAGACACGGCTCAAATATCTTCAGGCAAGTCTCTACTTCGACACACACGACACATAATATTTTTGTCCTTCCTTTATGCTACCACGGCCTCGTAAGAGATGATGGAATGAAAAGGACAAGGGAGACAGGCTTGGGTTTGAGTCGTGTTCATTACCTTTGAGCCTCAACTGCTCACTTGTAACCTGGGAGAAATACCTAAATTCGCAGGTCTAACCAATTCATGGGGATTAAAAACAATATATATCAAGTGCTTGCCACCTAAGACGTGCTCAATAAATAACGACTGCATCACACCTTTTAGGATCGAGCCCTCAGCTTACTGAATTAGAGTTCTGGGTCGGTCTCCGAGCAGGACTGCGCGCGGCCTGAGGGCATCCCCTCCCGCGGCCGTGCGGTGAAGGTGCAAACGCGCAAGGCTGGAGGGCGCCGAGGGCTCGGGGGCCAGGCAGCCCAGGCCCTGAGGGACGCGACTCCAATTCCCGGTGGGAAGGCCAAGCTGGGAGGACCCACCTCCCGGAAGTGACGCCACACGGAAATCAGCGATCGAGCAGGGGCGGGCCGGAGCGGGGCGCGCACAGCATGGCGGAAGCGGAAGGAATTTCGCCGCTTCTGTTGCCGCGGCAGCCACCCCCGCCCGGGATGGCGGAAGTGGAGGCGCCGACGGCGGCCGAGACGGACCAGAAGCAGTTCAGCGGCTCTGGCGGCGGCGCCATGGATGTGGAGCGGAGCCGCTTTCCCTACTGCGTGGTGTGGACGCCCATCCCGGTGCTCACGTGAGTTTTCTCCGGTGTCCGCCTGAGGACGTGGAGAGCCTGGGTCCGCGCGGAATGCTCGGGCCGCCCAGGGCCAGCCTCCGGCCCGATGCCCAGCAAGCCTTTCCCTCGGGCCCGGCCCACAGAACCGAGCGGTGCCAGTTCCTGCTGACGGTGGGACATGCTCCCCACCTTCATTGCACCTCATAGGGAGAAAGACGATTGTAGACCAGCGGGAAGGGTTCTGTGGCTGGGAAGGTCGTATGCAGGAGGGGCCCTGACACGGCCTGAGAAGACATCTTCACATTCACGGGTTTATTCATTTTTTACTGTGCACAAGATATCCTGCCGAGTCCGGAGGAGTTTGCTAGGACCATACCCGCCCCTGGGATGTCAACATTGTTAGGGCCCCCAGAGATCTGGAGTCCAACGCTTTGTCTTACGGATGACACCGGAGATTACCATCTCAGTTGCAAAGCGTGTTTAAGTCCCAGGGTGTTTTTCTCCCAGACAAAGGTTCTTTCTATGGCATTAGCTTTCATCAGGAGAGAAAGCAGGCAGCAGGCAGTGTTGCCGCCTTTTTTTAGCTTCTGGCTGGGGAGAACTGGTTTGCCCTCCTCCATCAGCCTTTGACAACTGATAATAGCCGCTGCTCACAGTGCTGGACAGTTGCCCAAGCTCGCTCTCTCACACATTTTTCTCTGAATTTCACAGCCACGTTCTAAGGTAGGAAATACCTTCTCAGATAGTGAAGCTGAGCTTCTTGTATCATTAAATGTCC